>NC_064576.1:68596306-69233806 GCF_937001465.1 Orcinus orca
TGTAATCCTCTATCCCATTGCCATAGCAATATTGTTTTGCTTATAGTAGGCTTACAGTATGGTTTAATAAACACATGTCCCACTTCACAAATCTTCTTTTTCATAATTATTTTAGCTAGTCTCAGAAATGTACTTTAAGATCACTTCATACAATTAAAAAAATAAATTGCATTTTAATTGGAATTTCACTAAAATTTATACTGAACATGGGGAGAAGAGATACTTTTAAATACTACTGAGAACATGATGCATCTTTCCATTTGATCAGCTCTTGTTTTTTGTCCTTTTATAAGATTATGTATAAGGTTTTCTTACTACCTTTCTTATTAAATTTGTCCCTGCATATTTTAAAGAATTTCCACCAGGATGTACTACCAACATCTCAAATTCAATGTGTCTAAACACAAGCTAATCCACGTTAGCCTACAGTCCATTTATTCTCCTAAAGATTCTATTAATAGCACAACCTACTGTCCAGTCACTCAGTTTACATTTTTTCAGTGCCTAATATGTGCAAGACACTATACCAGAGGCTATGAAGAACATAAAAATGATGGCAACTGGACTTATTGTGGTGATTATTTCATAATGCATAAAAACATCAAATCACTATGCAGTATACCTGAAACTAATATAATGCCACATGTCAAGTATAACTTACAAAAATATAAAATTTACCCTATATAACTTCAAAACAAATACAATCTTGTCAGAGTCAAGATGTATAAATAACTATGATCAAGGCAAAACAAAGTAATGCTCTAAAAAGTATAAACTATGGGTTGTAGGAGGAAACATTAATTATAACGGGGTTGGGGGGGCACTTCCAAGAGGATACCTTTCAGCTAGATCTTAAACACTGTCAGTAAGGAAAGAGTATGAAAATGCATTGCATAGCATGAGGCTACAAAACACAGCCAGGGCAAGATCATGGGAACTCTGAACATCCCAGAGCCTCATGTCTCCTCTCCCAGGCAGTCAGCTGCCCAATCTTTCCCGAGTCACCAGATTCCACGTTTAAAATTTTTCTCCAAATCATTCCCTTTCCATACCCACTACTGCTCTCAGAACAATGAACTTTAGAAACTTGAGTTCTAGTTCCAGCTGACACTAATTTGAATCTGAAATGAATCCCACCACCTACATCTTACCCAAAGTCTCCTGTTGCTTATATTTCTTCTCTAACGTAATGTAACTTTTGTCTGGTTATAATACTTAGGTCTATAAATCAGCAACTCTCAATCCTGTACACCAGGATTACCTGTGAAATTCTTACTTAAATCACACATTGGGCAGCAAAGGGTCCTATATGATGAGGACTGAAAATCCCTGCTCTAAATATTTGGAGGGCCTCAAAGTGAAATGCTTACTGTGATGGTCTGATGTTCAATTCTCAATTTTTCCACTCCCACACCATAAAGTTCACGTAGAATACACATAATTCTTGTCTTTTTTCCAGCACCTGATGGTCCATAGACTAACAGATGAGGAAAGTCACCACACTGCACCTGGAAAAAAAAGAACAAGGCATTTTCCCCAAACTACTGCCCAACCTGTGGAAGTAAACTACTTTTCAAGTATGAAATATTTTGTGTCTCTACCTATGAAACTTCAAAACTGTGTGTGTGTGTGTGTGTGTGTGTGTGTGTGTGTGTGTGTGTGTGTGTGTGTAGAGAGAGAGACAGATCTTTATCTCTGAAATGTTGATTATCCCCCTGGGATTAATGTTACATAACTTATATATCTAGCACAGTACATGTAAGATACAACACTATATGCTAGAAAGCAAGAAATCCCAAACCTGGCTGACTGTCAGAATCTTCCAGAGAACTTTTAATAAAAAGACTAATTACTGGACCCCATCCACAAGATTATGATTCAGTAACTGAGACTGATGCCTGTCGTAGTTTGGGCTTCTACAAATAGTCCCTTTGATAAGAAACGAGTGCATCTGGTTTTATTTGGAAGGTAAAGGAAAACTTTGTAGGGGAGCAGGAAAGCAAGGAAGGAAGGCAGCCAACAACAGTGCTGTTAACTTAAATACCACTCTGGGCATCTGGGGCGTGATCCTGCTGTGGATACTCCTGAAGCCAGTGCAAAATACACCACACTATTAAACCACCCAAGGGTGGAGAAGCTGGCGTATGATACACTACCTCTCATCAGTCCTTTGCTGGCTTGGGAAAGTGAACGGAGAGAAAGAGAGGGCATTAATTCCCTGACATTTCAAGTCTTCTTAGAGGTGTCAGCAAGAGAAAGCCTTCAGGAAATGCAGATGCAGGGAGTTGGAAGTCGGTCTGTGTAATTTTATAAATTAAGAGCAAGGGAATGGAGTAGGACGCTGACAGTGTTGCATTTCAAAACAAGATTGTTTGTTTTTAAAAAAACGTTCCCAGGTGATTGTGATGCTCAGTCAGGTCTGGGGATCAGTGTTATGAAGGCTATAAAGATGACAAGAACACAGACCTTAGCTTCAGGTGCATAAAATCTTGTGGAGCAAAAGTTTTATAAATAACCGTTTTAGAAAAAATGAAAATAAGTATCTTAACAGAAGTGCTTGTTACAGTGAATTTTAATACTCTGTAAATTCATCTATCTCTGGCACTGAAAGAAAAAAGTGTCAAGGAAAGGAACTATTTACCTAAGACAACGCATAGAAAATAGTAGGTACTCCACAAATATAGCCTTCATTTTTTCAAACTTCTATCTCACCAAAATTAAGTTATGCTGCAAATGTTTCACACTTTTATTAGGTTTTAGATTCAAAGGTAAAGAGGTGAATACTTTTGAAAAGCCAAATCTATTAACACAAGACTAATACACTAAATTTTTGTGCAAATATTTATTCCAAATTCTATAGAATAGAAAACTGGCAATAGAATATAAAATATATTCCATGGTTAAGAAAATCAAAGTCGAAGCTATTGTAAGAAAATGCAATTTGTCTATAAATGAAGCTGTATCCATTTATAAATTGCATTTTCTTAGAACAGCTTTGACTCTGATTTTCTTAACCATGGGATACATTTATTTAGATTTATTTAAACAGTATTTTAAATACTAAAAATAAATAAAATACTGAATTAATAGATTTACTTAAAATTAGTATTAGTATTGGAATACCAATAATTTTAAAAGAGAGTTTAAAAAAACACTTCACTCTCACAACACCACCAACTTTTCTAATGCCTTTCATATATAAGGATGGAGTTCTTTTATTATAATTTCTCATTAAAAAAAAAAACTTTACAAATAGTACATGTAATTCTGAAAAAGATGGGTACTGGAAGCCCAGAGGACTGAGCAAAAACACTTCCATCATGAAGTGGTACTTTAGGCCCTTAAAAAGAGTAGATAAGTGGCTTTTCTACTCAAGACCCTTCTTCCATCTCCACTCTCTACAAACTTCAGTTTGTTTTTCACAAAGCACTGCCATTAGATACTTTTATCAGCTACAACATAAAAATAGGCATCGCGACAGGAAAAGAAAAATCTTCCATTAAGGAATTAAACTTAAGGACAACCTAATACCACATAGTTTAGAATTAAAAATGACCTTAGAAATTAATAAACCCAATATCTTCCTTTTTGTAAATGCGGGCAATGACACCAAGACATTTTAAGTAAGTTTATTAAAAAGTCAGATGGTGTCACTTCTCTGTTCAAAACGTTCCAAAGGCTTCCCATCTCACTCTATTAAAATTTACTGTATCTGCACTTCCTCCCACCCCCAAACTCCCCCATTTCCTACTCCTCTTCCCGCTGGCCCACGGTTAGCCAGCCGCACTGGCCTCCCGAGTGACGGGCTGTGCACACTCCTGCCTCAGGCATTCTGCACCTGCTGTTCCCTCTACCCGCTCCACTCCTCGCCCCGGAGCTCCCTACTGTGGGCTCTCCCACTTCCTTCAAGCTTCGGCTCAGATGACAGTCCTCACGGAGACTTTCTTGGTTTACAAGCACAGGCCCCTCCCCCACACCGTGTCCTCGTCCCAGTTTTACTTTTCTCCACAGCATTCATCACCTTCTGAAGCGGGAGAGCGAAGGCCTCGCCTCCTCCGGCTCTCCCCGCCCCGTCCCGCCGACTCACCAAGTTGCGCAGCTGGGCCGCCTGCTCCTTGTGATAGTCCAGCTGTCCCAAAGAGCAGGGCCGGTATTTGTCCACCCAGAGGCTCATGCCGACCCGAGTTCCCGGGGTCCGACACTCGAACTTCCCGCGCGCTCGCCCTCCGCTCCGGACTCACAGACAAGTTTTCCCGCGAGATCCAAATCCCGCGACATCACTACCTGCGCGGCGGCGTAAACGAGTTAGGGGCGGAAAGACTACGGAAGCCTAGTACGGACAGAATTGGTCGCAAAGTCGGCTATCACCTACTCGTTAAGGCTCATTGTTTTATGTAATCATTTTCTTTGTTCTCACCCTCTATCATAGTACAGTAATTATTAAGCAAAATTGGAAATTTGGCTCTGATACTCTAGGAGTCAAATTCGGGAACTTAAGAGAGACCATCCTCCTAAATTCATTTCATTCGTTCATTCAATCACTCATTCGTTCTACAGAAACTTACAAAATATTTACTGTGTGGAGCTCTGTTTTTGGCACCAGAAAATATCCGGCTTTTCTCACTTGGCAGGCACCAAAAGAAGCTTTATTGAATAAACCGCTAAAACTAATATCTAATCTTCACTACCTTTCCTTACCTCCATTCCTCAAGATTCTTACTGAATTTAAAAGCAAAGGAATCTAAAGGTCGTGAAAAGCTACAGAAATGTGGCCACTCAAACTGCACCTCTTAAATGCACTTCTCTAGGTGTATGTAATTTTAATTACTTATTTAACTTATGCTTTTATTTTACATATTGTTCAAAATCCTAAATACTGCCACAGGACAGGAATTGATTTCCAAATATGTTTAATAACCTTCTATCAGGGTGCCCCCTCTCATTCACTTATGACACAAGAATTTATTGAATTCTTTGAATCATTATATTTACTGAATTATTCCTGTGGGCAAGAAATTATTGGGCATGATTAATAACACCACCGGGCTTCCCTGGTGGCGCAGTGGTTGAGAGTCTGCCTGCCGATGCAGGGGACACGGGTTTGTGCCCCGGTCCGGAAAGATTCCCACATGCCGCGGAGCGGCTAGGCCCGTGAGCCATGGCCGCTGAGCCGCGCGTCCGGAGCCTGTGCTCCGCAACAGGAGAGGCCACAAGGGTGAGAGGCCTGTGTAAAAAAAAAAAGAAAAAAAAAATAACACCACCAAGTATAAGACACAATCTCTGTTCTCAAAAAACTTTTGAAACACGCTGGGAGACTTCTACCTCAAGGCCTTTGTGCTTACGGTTTCCTCTTCCTGAACCACTTCTGTCCAAGTGTCAACAGAGCTGGGTCCCTCTTCAGCCCGTTTGCTCGGAGTCATCTCCTCAGTGAGGCCTCCCTGACCATCCTATTTAATACTGCAAAACTCTCCACAATCCCTATGCTCCTACCCTGTTGAATTGAGATGTTTGAAATTAGAAGGTAAAAGAAATCAAAAGCAAGGGTATTGAAGTGTCATTTATGTGGATACTGGAATCATAAAAAAATAATGAAATTATTACCGTGAAAAAGAAAGTGAATCAGGTGCTAAAACAATCAATGAATTGACGTGAGTGACAACAAGCATGGCAGACAACTTCAACAAGGAGGGGTTCATGTAGAAAGTGGAGTCTGAAGACCTGTGTTTCAAAGTTGCGAGTGCTAAGGAAGCAGAAATGGTGTGGAGGGGACAACAATGCATAAGAAAGACACTTAGCTCACCTTGACTTGCCAGATTTCACAAATAAAAATACAGGAGGCCCAGTTAAGTTTGAATTCCAGATAACTTTTTAGTGTAACTATGACCATGCAATATTTGCAGTAATATTGCATGGGCATACTTATAAAAAAAAAAATCATTGTTTATCTAAAATTAAAATCTAATTGGCGTTCTGTATTTTATCTGGCAATCTCACTCCAGACCCTTGAATATATGGGATGTGAGAGATGGCTGCTCAGAAGAGAGCCAGAACATGAAAGAAGTATTCAGAGAAGAAGGTATGAGTATACAGCAGCAGCCAGCAAACTACAGCTCCAATCACTTAATGACTCAGGTTCCTCAGCTCAAAATGGGGTTAATGAAACTTGCTTTATGGCTCATTTGAAGATTAAGGGAGGTAATGTAAACACCTGTCACACAGAAGGCATGCAATAATTAATGGTTACATTTTATTGAGAAAAGACATATTCACAGTGATGTCTGCCATCTTGTACCTATAACCAAGGACTAAAAAGAACCAACCAAACCTTCCAAAGACCCTCAAGATGAAGGATTGTGTTACCTGGGCTCTTCTGCTCCTAACCCTTGACAGTTCATCCCAGTGCACGTCTCTGAGGCAAACCTGTAATTGGTTCTTGCCAGAATCAGGAGTAAGGTTCTTCTCCAGGCTGGATCTAATTTTGGTTCTTTAAAGAGAAGTAATGAGGAAGAAATTTCAGGGTCTCAAGAGGCTGAGAGACTAGTTAAGGGTATAAAATATATATATAACTTTGGCTTAGCCCCTATCCTTGTGAGTTTTCTTCTTTTTTCATATGCCCACACTTTCTCTGTTCATTGGCCAGTTAGATGCAGAAAATCCAGAGGAGGGCTTTGAAGCTCTAGGGGACAGTTGAGGCCCTTGCTAGAAGGAAACTGGGTCCCTGCATCTTAGCCCAGGGTGATCCACCCTCTCCCCCAAAACAAAGCGGGTAAGTTATTAGGGAGATGATCAAATGGATCAGCAGTGAGAGACTGAGGAAAGCGAAACGGGAGGAAGTAAAGCCAAAGCAAGGTGTGTTATCAAGGTCACTTCTATGGGCAACTGGGGCTTGATCCCTCTGGGGACTTTCTGAGGAATGAATAGAGTATTTCTTTGAATCATCTATTGAGGAAAGATGGGAAGAAGCATTCATCCACCAGCTCCCATACTCTATTGGTTGAGGGTTTCTCCCTTGAGGATGGTAATTCCCAACACACACACAGTTCCGTACTGGGCCTCTGTGCTGGGCAGGACCCTGCCTGTGCCCATGCTGTCAAAGGACAACAATCCTACCATTTTTTCCTATCCATTCTCTGTTTTCTTATCCATTTATTCTCTTATGCTCCAAGAAAACAGGTAATCATGGGTTTGTGCTTTCCATATTAAATTTACACACAGTGTTAAAATATCCCAGGATATTAAAGATGGAATTTTTTTTTATTTTGTATTTTTTTTTTTGGCTGCATTTCACGGCATGCAGGATCTAAGTTCCCCTGACCAGGGATCGAATCCACGCCCCCTGCAGTGGAAGCACAGAGTCTTAACCACTG
The DNA here is from genome assembly GCF_937001465.1 of Orcinus orca. Classification (NCBI taxonomy): domain Eukaryota; kingdom Metazoa; phylum Chordata; class Mammalia; order Artiodactyla; family Delphinidae; genus Orcinus; species Orcinus orca. The sequence continues at coordinate 68,603,674 of NC_064576.1, forward strand.
GACCGCCAAGGAAGTCCCAAGACTGAATTTTTATAAAGATAATTATAATAGAAACAATAGCCATGATTTATCAGAGAGATTGATGCATAGCAGAGAAGTATTTTTCTCATAAAAGGAAAACTGGCATCTCCTTAAAATGCCAGGGATTCTCAAACTGAGTCGGAAGGCAGACGGTTCTTTGGCTAGTGTGCCTTTGCCCCTGTGTGGATGACACCATTCGTGGCTTCAAAAAGGAAATCTAAGAATTCAAACTGTATGGTCCACTCTATGTCAAGGGCTGCTTCAGCCAATTGTCACCATCAAGAGTATATGCTAACTGAATGACCTCTATTACTAGAGTAAATTTCCTTCTAATGTTCTATTTTTATTTTGTTTTTAATATGAAAATTGTTTTCTTTCTAAATGTGTATTCTTTTTCTTATGTTAAATCTACTGATTACATTGCAATGAAAGAGGAGGATCTCTGAAATAATGTCTCATGAAAATAAAGGCCAAGTACAGCCGTGGTGTGCTACAATGTAGGGTTTTTTATAGGTCATGTGAGGCACTTCTGCCCATAACCTAAGTATCCTAATAGACTTCTGAGTACGTTGGGTGTGAACTGGCATGGCTGGTGTCCCTGGCTCTGAGGAGTATCTCAGGATGGCAGATGTTGATAGTGGACAATGGGAATGTGGGTGCTGTGAATCAGAGAGCATGTCAGCATGGAAGGTCTTCCTCCACTGCTCTCTGAGCCACATGTCCATGCAACACCATGCATCCAAACAGGAGCCAGAGCACAAGATTGAGATCTGTGCCTGGATGACAGGGATTGGAGGGTAGGAACAGCAGACACCACGAGTGCTTTCATATTCAATCAGACAAGTATTGTCATTTATGTTTTTATACATGTATGTATCTGTGTAACCATAATCCAGATCAAGATATAGAACATTTTCACCACTCTAGAAGGTTCTCTCATGCCCCTTCCCATTCAATACATCCCTCTGGAGTAGCCACTATTCTAAATTCTCCCATTGTATACTATTTTCCCTGTTCTTAATCTTCATAGAAATGAAACCGCATAGTATATTCTCTTTTGTGTCTGACTTATTTTATTCACAATATATCACGAAATTCATCCGCTTGTATGTAGCAATGGGTTGTACCTATTTTTATTGCCATGTAGTATTGCATTGTATTAATATCAGGCAGGCCTCCTGGGATGTCACCTGTGCAATGTCACATAGCCTTTTGCTTGGTGTAATGCTCTGCTGTTGCCATCTTGAAATTCTTAATAATTTCTTAACAAAGCACCTGAATTTTTAAATATTTTGCGCTGGGCCCTGTAAATTATGTAGCCAGCCCTGATCAATATATCTTAATTTATTTATTCATTGTACTATTGATGGACATTTGGGTTGTTTCCATGTTTTGGTTAGTAAAAATAATATAGCTGAACATTCTTGTGCATATATTTGAGATATGTACTAATTTCTATTGGACACATGCATCTAGGAATTAAATTCCTGAGTGATACGGGTAGGCATATGTTCAGCTGCAATAGATACTAACAAGAGTTTTCAAAAATATTTGGACCAATTTACACACCCGTAAGCAAGGAATGAGAGTTACATATTTCATATCCTTCCTGACAAAAACCTCTTTATCGTGGTAAAATATTTGTAACATAAAATTTACCATTTGAGCTATTTTTTTTAGCTATACCATATTTTATTAAATTAACCTTTTATTTAGAAAAAAATTTACATTCACATGCAGTTTTAAGGAATAATACAGCAAGATTCTGAGGACCCTTTACCCAGCTTCCACCGATGGTAACATCTTACAAAACTATAGGATGATATCACAACCAGGATGTTGACATGGACACAGCCAAGATACAGAACATTTCCATCAGTGCAAGGCCCCCCTTGTGTAGCCCCATCCTCCCTACCCCAGCCCTAGCCCTGGGCAATCATTCACCTTCACTAATCTGTTCTCCATCTCTATAATTTTGCCATCTCAAGAATTATGTATAAATAGAAGCATACTGTAATGTAACCTTTGGGCACTGGCTTTTGTTCACTTAGTAAAACTCCCTTGTAACCTGTTGCATAAGTTAACAATTATCTTAATTGCTGAGTAGTATTCTGTGGCATGGAGATACAAGAGTTTGTGTGACTATTCACCCACTGAAGGGTATCTGGGTGGTTTCTAGTTTTAGCTACTATGAATAAAGCTGCTCTGAACATTTGCATACAGATTTTTTTATAAAGCAGAAACTAACACACCATTGTAAAGCAATTATACCCCAATAAAGATGTAAAAAAAAAAAAAACCCACAATGGGGTATCACTACAGACCTAACAGAATGGCTGAAGTAATAAATATTGACAACATCAAATGCTGGTGGAGATACAGAGAAACTGAATCACTCTTACATGCTGGTAGGAATGTAAATTTGTATATTCACATTGGAAAACAGTTTGGCAGTTTTTACAAAACTAAACGTGCAATTAGTGTACAACCAAGCAAGTAAACATTTGGATATTTATCCTAGAGGAATGGAGACTTATGTTCACACAAAATCCATTTGAGCTATTTTTAAGTGTACAGTTCAGTAGCATTAAGTACATTCATTCACATTGTTGTACGACCATCACCACCATCCGTCTCCAGAACTTTTTCATCATCCCAAACTGGAACTCTGCACCTATTAAAAGTAACTCCCGGTGCTGGTAATCCCCAGGCTCTGGCAACCAGCATTCTGTTTTCTATAAATTTGACTAGTCTAGGTACCTTTATAAGTGGAACCATATAATATTTATCTTTTTGTGTCTGGTTTCTTTTACTTACTCTAATGCCTTTAAATTTCATCAATGATGTAACATGTATCAGAATTTCATTTCTTTCAAGGCTGAATAATATTCCATTGTAGGTATATACCATAATTTGTTTATGCACTTATCCATCAATAGACATTTGGGTTCTTTTCATCTTTTGGCTTCTGTGAATAATGCTGCTATGAACATTAGTGTGCAAATATCTGTTCAAGCTTCTGATTCCTATTCTTTAGGGCATATGCTCAGAAGTGGAATTGCTATAGTACTGTTTTTCATGTCAGTTGCACCATTTTATGTTCCCACCAGCAATGCACAAAGGTTCCAGTGCCTCTGCATCCTCACCAACCAGCAAGCCTTTTTCATTTTAGCCATTCTGGTGGGTTTAGAGAGGAGTAATTCACGGTGTTGAGCATTTTATCACGTGCCTATTGGATATCAGAATATTCTTTTGTAAAGTGGTTTCAAGTTTTTTGCTATTTTTTTTACTAGCTTGTCTCTTTCTTATTGACTTGTTTCTTTTCAAACGAATGTATTGTAAATATCTTTTTTTCTATGCGTGACTTGGTTTTGAACTCTCTTAAAGGTTTCTTCTGATGAACAGAAGTTTTTAATTTCACTGTAGTTTAGTGCATATTGTTTTTAAAAGATGTTTGCCTACTCCAAAGTCATGAAGATGTTATCCTGTGGGCTTTTTAAAACTTTATTGCTTTATTCTCATATTTAGATTTTAAATCCACTGGAATTGATTTTTTTTCTGTGATCTACGACATAAGAGTCAAGGTCCTTTTTTTCCCCATGTGAATATCCAATTATGCCAACACTATGTTTTGAAAAGAACTTTCTCCATTACACTGAAGGGTAAACTTGTCATAAGCCAGGTGACATATATGTGTGGATTTGTTTCTGAACTCCCTATTCTGTTCCATTGGTCTATTTGTCTATACAGGCACAGATACCACACTATCCTGATTACTGTAGCTTTATGACAGGTCTTGATTCCTGGTAGTATGACTTTTTATCTTCTTATTCCAGGCTGCCTTTGCCAGTCTTTGTGCTCTGCATTTTCATATAAATGATAGAATCAGCTTGTCAGTTTTGCAAAAGTCTTGGCTAAGATTCTGTTTGGGATTGCTAGTTACAAGTATTTAAGCCCATATTTGAATATTGTGGATTTCATCTCTTTGGTCTTAGAAATCATAAAATATAAATTGTTCCACTTGAGCACATTACAAATCTGTCACCCATTTTACTCAACCTTTTACATATGAAGCTGTAATTTCAAAAGGGAAAAAGCACTTTCTTCTGCATGATTTAACTGTGATATATATTTAACATGTCTTCAGTTGCCCTTGCTACCTTCTTGAAAGGTAATATATTAAAACTAAAAATAGTCACTAATAGGGTTTCCCTGGTGGCGCAGTGGTTGAGAGTCCGCCTGCCGATGCAGGGGACACGGGTTCGTGCCCCGGTCCGGGAAGATCCCACATGCCGCGGAGCCGCTGAGCCCGTGAGCCATGCCCGCTGCGCCTGCGCGTCCGAAGCCTGCGCGTCCGGAGCCTGTGCTCCGCAATGGGAGAGGCCACAACAGTGAGAGGCCCGCGTACCGCAGAAAAAAAGAAAAAATAGTCACTAATAGATGTTGAAAGGGAGGATTTATTTTACATAAAATGGCATAAAAAACCAATTACAACTTTAAAAACACAAAATGTGATTAAATATCCAGTGTAAAAAGAAGAATGCCTTTATTTCTTTGAGGTGAGGCACTTGTCACTGATATTATTTCATCTTGATGTTTTAAAAATGACTAATCTGTGGCCTCTGAGAGAGAGATCTAGTAATGAGGAGATCCCACAGTGGAAGAGAGCAAGAGGGCATTGCAGGCAACAGGGCAGGAAAATCCCAGGCAACAGTGATAGAGCAAGCTTGGCAAACGACCTATTCAGGCTGGAGTAGGAGGATAACTACCTCCTGAAGATGAAATTAGTATCTAATGTGCTCACGCATCCTGAGATGAGATTTATACATATGCAAGAGAATATGGGGAAATTAGCAGGAGGTATTAATACATTAAAAACTAACCAATGAGAAAACAATTAGCAAGAGCAGTAAACATAAAAATTATATAAAAGGCATATGTAGTATCCAAGAAAGGAAACGTTATAACGTTTTATCATGTGGCTCAACTGTGCATAACACAGATTCAAAATAATATAAACACCACATACTTATCTAACTAGAAATTATGATATAAATGCACTGGGAAGATGACAGGAGGGGAAGTGTGTCTAGATTCTAAAACCCTGAGCAGTTTTCCCAGGGATTTCCTCGGTGATGGAAAGCTCTCTGCTGAGTGTCAGGGCATAGCTCCACCCTGGCCCGGCTTCATTCTGGCTTCTTTTTTGACTTTGATTAAGTCACTTTCTCTAGGCCTGAATGGACTCAACCACAAAAATGAAAGGCTGGGCTACATAACTCCTAAGGGCTCTGCAAGCCCTAACACTCTTTTCGCTTTTGCACTCGTATCTGTACTTTTACCAAAAGGAAGAATTCCCAGTTGACATGTTTCTACAAAGTGGAATGGCAACACCAGTGAATGCTGGTTTTAGCAAATGGGACACAGAGACAATGGTCTAGGATGGGTGGCAGTCTATCATGACAGTTTTAGATCAGTTCATTGAAACATTGTTTTTGAAAATATAGTTTGCTTTTTTCTCTCAGAAATTATTATATTTTTATAAACTAGATAATATTTTCAGCAACATTATTATGCTTTTTCTATAATCACAGCAGCTCATTAACCCATACTGTTTGATTATTTTTTCTCATTTCCATATATCTTCTGCATTCCTCTTCACAGGAGTTACAAACAGAAATGCCAGCACGGGCTGGACAGGCAAATAAATGCATGATCTCAGCTTGGGAGAATAAAACAGGAAGAGAATGCAGTAAGTTTCTTCCCACCAAAACGGGGTGGCAGCCCCTCAGCTTTACTCGATCACCCACAAGCAGAATCCTGGACCACTGGTCATAGAATTTCATGTGTTTTGAAAGAAGCCACAGTCCACATTTTTTTTGTACAATCAATCTCCTGAGAAAAACAAGGACACTGTCAGGGCCAACAGAACTTATCTGCAGGCCAGATTCAGCCTGCCTCCTTGGCTTGCGAACTCTGCTTAGACCTTGTAACATTCAAACCTCAGAAAGAGAAGCAACAAACTCAAAATTCAAATCATGCAGTATCTGGTTTATTCTCCCCTGCTTGATCCTGGAGGGAAAACTCTGGTGCAGACAGAAACGGAAACAATTGACTAAGAGAAGCGAGGAGCTCGTTTGATGGTCACTGATGCAAACATCCTCTGCCTCCTAGCATCAGGGATCCCAGCAGCTGGTTACTATTATCTGAAAGGCTATCACTCTGGTTTAACAGGTTAATGGAGTTTTGCCTGCTTGGTTTACAAAAACGTGTACTATAACACATTTATCTATATTTTTCACATTTGAAGACTAATCACGTTTTCTATAAATAATGTGTCCACAAATGATACTCAGAGATGTAAAGCAAAGCACATCTGACCATTTAGTAATCTATTTCCACAATAATCTGTAATATGGAAATCAATTTTCTTTTTCATTTCTGAATGAAAAGGCTCAGAAATCCCTTCAGTTTCATTTATTCTGTGAGTTGGATGATATATATTACAGCCAATAATTATAAAAGGCTTTTATTATAAATGTGATTGTATAAGTAAAAGTGCAAGGATCAGTAATAACTTCTAACAGAACCCCATTGATTTTCCTTATATTCCTTATACTTTTTTATGTCTCTGATATTTTTAATTCAAATACTCTGCTAAATTCCTCATCCTTCCTACCTCTTAAGTTGGAGGAATGATTACATTTTATAGGAACTATTTACCCATAGAGGTAATTTTGAATTATCATGTCCTTTCCTATGGTGCTTTTGAATATTAGTCATTAGAAATATAGTTTCAAAAAGCAGTTCTGTTTATTCATGGGTTATGGGTTTGAAAACATCTGTATTTTAGATATTTCCCTAGGAACCATTAGTATTTCAAACTTACTCATGATTTTGCTACTAATTATTGTAAGAAAAACATTAGACCTGCAATTTCTATGTTGCATTTCACTGGTAAAACTAGATACATTCTAGATAAAGGAGGTTTTAAAAAATTCTAAATAAAACAGCAACTATTCAAATCAGAACATGGTTTTTATGGTATACAATTAGCCTGGTTCAGCCACCTTTGAACATGGGTATATAAATAAAAAGAAAGCTAATTTAACAGGAATTTATATTTACAAACATCCCTCCATCCAAAACTGAAAACCATAACCAGTTCAAAAACAACACTGATCTTACACTAATGTCATGGTATCATTCTGCCAAGTTACAAAATTCCAGCTGCTTTAAGTAGGATACGTAATCTACTGTAAAAACAGACCCCAAAATCTATAATGATGCAAGAAAGATGGACTTTTATTTTTCACTTATGAAAGATCAAAAATGAGTGATCCTGAACAGCAAGTGGCTCTCTTGCAGTCAGTAATACAGGGTCACAGGCTCCTTCTCTCTTTTGTCTCTGCTATCTTCACCAGCTGGCATCCACAGCCTCCATACTTGTCTTCATCAAGCCCATGGAGAGGAGAAGAATGTGCAGGACCACATGTGGAAGGTTCCTGTGGGCCAGGACCAGAAGCAGCATATCGCACATCCCATTTGCTAGACTCAGTGGCGTACACACACCTAACTCGAATGGAAGCTGGAAAAAACAGTCCCCCTTTTGCGAGCTCCTGCTGCGGCCCCTTAGCACTATGTCTATGAAGCTCTTGTGATAAATTAACCTATAACCTGTTGTTACAGTTGTAGACAGCCTGTGGAATGACTGCTAAGTGTCAGGTGCTGCACTACACCCTGGAGGAGAGACCCAAGGAGGAAGATGTTGTGGTCCTTGTCTTCAAGGACTTTACTCTCTTACATGGGCTTTCATAGAAGAAGCTGACAGGGAACCAAAAAGGAAATGGAAGAGGACCCACACTTATATTGAGAGAGAGAAGTGTTTATGTTAGACACTTAGCTTAAGGCTTCACTCTATCCTTGCCACTCAAAGGGTGGTACCTGAATTAGAAACATCTGCAATACCTAAGAGCTTTATGAGAAACACAGACTCTCAGGCCCCACTCATCATCCTGGTCTGCATTCTAATAAGATCCCTAGATGATGTTTATACACATTAAAGTTTGAGAAACACTAGCCTATATCTCAATTAAGAGGCTTATAAATTATTCTTCTATCTACAAAGAATTAATACTTCTGTGTACACTCATAGACCAGTGACAGATAAGAAAAGTTCTTTTGTATCATGCTGAGGAACTTGAATTCACAAAATGTGACTTGTTATGGAAAAAAATATAAGCCTAGAAACAGTGTGGATGGTGGATTGGAACAGACAATGAAGCTGGGAGAACTGTTAAAAACATACTGTGAACGTCTAGTCATGGGATGACATTAGCCTTTTCTAAGACAGTGCAACTAAGGACAGGTATTTAGAAGATACTTAGATGGGATTTGGGGGTACAGAGAAGAGTTGTCAAAAATATTTCTAAAATTTCTTATTTAAATGACTGAGTAATAGTAAAGCTATTTACTGAGCTCTGAAAGTTCAAGTGCATTTTGTTTATTTATTTTTTTAATATTTATTTATTTATTTGGTAGTGCTGGGTCTTAGTTGTGGCAGGCAGGCTCCTTAGCTGCAGCACGTGCTCCTTAGTTGTGGCCGGTGGGCTCCTTAGTTGTGGCACATGGGCTACTTTAGTTGCAGCAGGCAGGCTCCTTACTTGAGGCTCGAGGGCTCCTTAGTTGCGGCTCGCCTGCTCCTTAGTTACGGCATGCAAACTCTTAGTTGCGGCATGAGTGTGGGATCTAGTTCCCTGAACCCAGGCCCCCTGCATTGGGATCACATAGTCTTATCCACTGTGCCACCAGGGAAGTCCCTCAAGTGCATTTTAAATAAATAGAATTGCTCCTAAATTTTTATCTTGTCTATCATAAATTTAATATTATAGCCCAAGCCCTTAGTGAATTTGTAAACACTGAAGAATGCAGACTTTCATCCTCACCCCCCTCTACTTTTCCTTATTTTATTAGTAATTTGAAGTACATTTTTCATATGACACATTAAAATCAAAATATTATAGAACCACTGAATAAAGAACAGCTATGCCAAGTAAGCATTTCAAAGAAAATTTGCTTTTACCTCCTAGGGAAGTAGTTACTAAATGATTTTTGTCCCCCAAGAATGTTAAGTGTTATTAAATGAGAAAGTAGAGTTTTCAATTGGCCCCCAGGTGGCTGAGATTCTTTTTCCTGAGTCTTCAAGTTGTCACTGTTGTTCCCCAAAGTAAATTCTCGAATGTAGCAGAGCCTACAGAAGCTTTCAGTAAAGACCATTCAAAGGCTAATTCCCAGAGATACAGATTATAGTACTCCACAGTGGTCTGCAAAGTAACCAGATGCCTTGCTCTGCAAACTTTTAGACACAGCAAAAGAAAGTTTGTTTAAAACATAACAGACATACCTTGGAGATCTTGCAGGTTGGGTTTCACTGAAATAAAGCCAATATAGCAATAAAGTGAGTCACGAATTTTGGGGTTTCCCAAAATAAAAAGTTATGTTTACACTATACTGTAGTCTATTAAGTGTGCAATAGCATTATGTCTAAAAAAAAAAAATAATGTACATACCTTAATTTTAAAATAATTTATTGCTAAAAAAATGCTAGCCAGCATCTGAGCCTTCAGTGAGTCATAATCTTTTTGTTGGTGGAGGATTTGAAATATTATGAGAATTACCAAAATGTAACACAGAGACATGAAGTGAGCAAATGCTGTTGGAAAAATGGCACGGACAGACTTGCTCGAGGTAGTGTTGCCACGAACCTTCAATTTGTAAAAAACACAGCTCCTGCAAAGTGTAATAAAACGAGGTATGCTGTATACAATTGTGTTTGTTTCCTGGGGCTGCCATAACAAATTACCACAAACTTGGTGGCCTAAAACAACAGAAATGTATGCTTCCACAGTTCTGGAGGCCAGAAGTCTGAAATCAAGTTGTCGGCAGTGTCGGTTCTTTCTGGAGCCTCAGAGGGAGAATTTACCACATGCCTCTCCCTAGCTTCTCTTCTTCTAGTTGCTGGCAATCATTAGCATTCCTTGGGTTTAGATGCATCATTCTAATCTCTGCCTCTGTCTTTCCCTCTGTTTTTTTCTCCTCTGTCTGTATGTCTCCAATCTCCCTCTTCCTTTTCTCATAAGAACACAAATCACTGGACTTAGGGCTCACCCAAAATCCAGGATCATCTCATCTGGAGATTTTTAACTTAATTTTATCTGTATAGACCCTATTTCCTTTGCCACTTGTAGCAACATAGATGGACCTGGAGGGCATTAAGCTAAGTGAAATAGGTCACACATAGAAAGACAAACACTGTATGATATCGTGTATATGTGGAATCTTAAAAATACAACAAACTAGTGAATAAAACAAAAAAGAAGCAGACTCACAGATATGGAGAACAAACTAGTGATTACCAGTGGGGAGAGGGAAGGGGAGAGAGGCAATATAGGGGTAGGAGGGAAAAAGGGTTAATATGGGATTATATAAATCAAATGTGTGAAACTTTTGAAAATTGTAAAGCACTATGGAACTTAAAGAAAATTTATTCAATAAATAGATAAATACCCTATTTCCAAATAAGGTCACATGCACAGGTGTTTTGGGGAGATGCAATTCAACCCACTACACAACCAATCCAAGTAGAAAAATGAGTTTTTGTGATGTCAAAGGGGCCAAAGACAATGAAACCCAAATTTAAGTTAATTTATCAAACCCATGGGCCTAAGAGGAGAAACAAAACTCTATTCAAAATAAATGCTCCCAGGGTACTCTCTATTCAGACTTCTTTTTTTCAGCTGCTGAAGAGTCCTGTTTTTATATTTTTCTACAGGCTGCATTTTTCTACTACAAATTTTTTTTTCTTTGAATAGTTTAGAATGATAAAGGTTTTCGGAAGTATTGAATCATCATTACTTTTTTCTTTTCCTTCAGCAATAAATCAAAGAAAAACAGAATGTTGCCTACTTTGCTTACATACCTTTTCCTCTCTTTATTGCAATTTTATTCACTAGGTGAATTTATGCTGAACATTTCCATATTTTCAGTTAACTTTTATTTACAGTTTTGAAATAGGAACCTCTGAACAATGAAAAGGGCAAAAAATCAACTGAAGTTCTTTGATGCCTACATGAAGCAAATATGTATATCTGCTTAATAGCTAAATAATGTTAAATATGTCCACTGAGATCGAACTTTAGTTTTACTTTAAGGATTTAAAAGATCTTTTTAAGGGAATTAAAGTCTTTTTTAAAAAAGCAATTTGCATTTTGGCAACCTTTGTTTATAGATCTCTCATCAGTAGATGATAAATAACTTGGAAACTAATTTTATATTTTCAACAATATTTACTGATGAAAAGTATAGATAGAGATGTTTGAAAGAATTCCAATGTAGATTCCACATAACTGTTTTTTTTTTTAAATTTCTTCCTTTATTGCATTGTTGAATTCATTCCAAACTATTCATCAAGTACTTGCTCTGAGCTGAGCACTGTTTTCAGGAAACAGTGAACAGGCAAACTACATCCCCTTTTTCATGGGATGTCATCCTAGCAGGAGGAGACAGACAATAAATAAGCACCAGGATAATTTCAGGTATTGATGAACACAGTGAAGACAATCATGGAGGGCAATGTGACTGAGTGTGACACAAGAGTGTGAGGTGAGAGATGTCTGCTTTAACTAAAGTAATCAGGGAAGCCCTCCCTAAGGACATGATGTTAGAATTGACACTGAAGGATGAAAAGGTACTTTTAATACTGCTGAAATGGCTAACTCTGTTATTAGCAAAGCCAAATTCATTCACTCTCACACTGAGCACAAGAAGTCCAAAGGAAAAAGAAATGATGCCAAATGCTTCAAGACAAGATTTGAAACAGAACATGTATTTCCAAGTTGATGACTCATTATAGATCTAGTGTGTATGGCCAGAAAACACCTTATATGTATGGCCCGAAACCAGCTGGGAAGCATTCCAGACCCAGCCCTGTGGTCCTTGTGCCCAGATGCATTTTTATTCGATAGATTCTGGGCATGTCAGCAGCAGGACCTTAGCAGCAAACAGCAGTAAGGGGTTGAACTGAAATCCTGGGGAACCCTTTCTCCAGTCTGCCTTTTCCTCATCCACAGTCAGCACTTAGTTGCACATGACCAAATCCCCGTGGTCCCTAGGGTTTGGAGGGGTTGACCTGAAAAAGCTTAAAGGGAGGATGAGGATTTAAAACAGAGCCTAATTTTTGGTAGAGAAGCAAAGAAAAGCTTTCCAGTGTATTACCTCGGTCTCCCAGTGCTGCACCTGGATAGAACCCAGCAGAATACCTATCTTGAAGTTATGGTCAGATTTTTAATTTGCATTGGAGGTCAAGCTTTGGATTCTATTCAAGACCAAATCAGTGGTCATTATTATTATTATTATTTTGGTTCCCATTCTTTTTCTTTTAAAAAATCAATTATATTGAGGCATAATTTATATACCATAAAATGTTTACAGGTTAATCTGTGTTTACAAATGTAAATATCTGTGTAAACATCACACAATGAAGATACAAAGTACTGCCAAGGGTTCTCTTGTGATCCTTCTCATTCTATTCTTATTCCCCACCCTCGGTCCTAAGAACACTGACCTACTTTCAATCACTATGAATTTGTCTTTCCTGGAGGTTCATATAAATGGAATCAGACAGCATGTGACCTTTTGTGTCTGGCTTTTTCCATTTAGCATAAAACCCGGAGATTTATCTGTGTTGCTCCATGTTTCAGTAGTTTATTACTTTTAATAGCTGAGAAATATTCCATTGTATAGATATACCACAATTTATTCACTCACGTCTTGATGGACATTTGGGTTTCCAATTTTTACTAATATGAATAAAGATGTTATTAACATTCAGGTATATGGATATACCTGATGTGGTATATCCATATATCTCATTTTTCTTGAGTAAATATCTGAGTGGAATTGCTGGGTTATACGGTTAAGGGTATATTCAACTTTATAAGAAATAGCTAAATAGTTTTCCAAAGTTGTTGTACCATTTTACATTTCCATCAGCAATGTATGAGTGCTCCCATCTTTGCCAACATCTGGTATCTTATTCATTTATTTATTTATTTGTTTGTTTTTAGTCATTTGATTGAGTGTATATTTGAATGAGTGGTATTTCATTGTGGTTTTAATTTTTATTTGCCTGATGACTAATGATATTAAGCATTTTTTCATGTGCTTGTTGACCATTCATATATCTTCACTTGTGGTCCATTCAAATATTTTGCCCATTTTTAATTGGGCTGCTTTATGTTATTGAATTGTTAGAATTCTTTATATATGGTGGATATAGTCTTTTGTTAGGTATATATTGTGCGTATTGTCTCCCAATATGTGGTTTGCCTTTTCATTTTATTTATGGTAATTTTCAAAAAGCAAAATTGTTTTCTTTCTTTTTCCTATTACATTGCTGATTTTTTGTGTATTTTTCCTCTTGTCATATCCCTAATTTATGAATGTTGAGAAACTAAGATTATAATTTGTAATATATATTGCTAAATATTAAATGGGTAAAAAATTGTACTATGGCATTGAAAGAATGTTCTACAATTATAACTGCCTGTATTAGTTTTCCATAGCTAACACAAATGGTGCAGCGTAAGACAACACTTGTTTATTATGTTATAGTTCTATAGATCAGAAATCTGGTCACAGCATAGTTCAGGTAGTTCTCTGCTCCTGGTTTCATAAGGCCAAGATGAAGGTGTTTGCTGGGTGGATTCCTTTTTGCAAGTTCTAGAGATGAATCCACTTTCAGGTTCATTCAGGTTGTTGGCATAATCTAGTTCCTTGCAGTTGTATGACTCAGGTACCCGGTTCCTTGTTGACTGTCAGCTGGGGATTGTTCCCAAGGCTGCTCACTTTCCCTGGCACATGACACCCTTCAAAGCCAGCAATGGCAGCTGAGTTCTTGTCAAGGTCTCCATGTCCTTCTGCCTCATTTCTCCTGCCTTCCTCTTCTGCTGTATCTCTTTGACTAACTCTTGTGCCTTCCTCTTCTATTGATACTTATTAAGGGTTCACATGATTGGATGGGCACCACTGAGATAATCTAGAATAATATTCTATTGGTTTGCAATCTTGGGAGCTTGCTGGGGGAAATCTAAACCTGCTCCCAAAACACATGAGATAAGAGACCGAAGAAAGAGGCAGAACACTCAGATTGGTAGGTTAGCAGGTTTAATAGCAAAAGGGAACTTACACACGAGGCTTGCCTTGGACAGCTGCAAGATGAGCAGATCTCCACACCCACTCACCAGAATCTTAAAAGTTTATAAAGAGAACTTAATTGGGTTTTGTCACATATACTGTCCAGATGGTCTCAGCAGCATCTTACTTTCCCAAGACTATGTCCCTGGAACAGCTCCCACTGTGAGAACAGTGGGCAGAAAGTACATTCCAAAACGGAGGAGGGGGTGAGGAGCCTCTGATTGCCCAGGTCCAGCTCTCAGTCAACTGGTGGTCACATCCTTTCAATTACTTCCTCCAACACCTCCCTGTTTTAGCTCACCTGATTATTAATCTTAATTATATCTACAAAAGTTCCTTTATAGAAGTACCTAGATTAGTGTTCATTGGGTAATGAGGGAATGGGAATCTTAAGGGAATGTCTTTAGAATTCTACCTAACACACTGCCTAACTAATATCTATATTATATGTTTATGTGACGGGGGTGTGGGGGAGGGTTAAAATTAGATTCAGCAATAGCAATAGGTTGGAGTGGAATTCTAAGAGGATATTTTAATTTGATATAATCATTTTAATGTTAAATATTAGCTTATAAATTAAAACTAGTAAGGTAAAATTTACACACATTCTGCATAGGCATTTTATTCAAACTGTCACTTTTTATGTTTCTTTAATCACTATCACACTGAGTGTGAAAAAAGGAAACCTTTATTTTTTTTAAATTTTGCTTTTTTCCTCTTTGATTAGCAATTGATTTGATGGACACCCTAAAAATGAATTAATAATTTGCACCTACAAATCAACAGTGAATCTAAATTTTTTTGAGAAATTGCTAATACTAGCAGAATTTAAAAAAGAAACGATGACTACAACACACTATTAAAATACTGCAAATTGTTCCTCTTCTTTTACCCTCTTTCCTTGCTTTGTCCCCCTTCACCAGAAAACAAACATAGTGTTTTCAATGTTAAGTTGCTGTATTAGTCTGCTAGGGCTTCCATAACAAAACGCCACAAACTGGGTGGTTTAAACGACAGAAATTTATTTCCTCACACTCTGGAAGCTGGAAGTCCAAGATCAAGGTGCTGCCACGACTGCTTCTGGTGAGTCCTCTCTTCCTGGCTTGTTTATGGCCACTTTCTCCCTGTGTCTTCACGTGGCCATTCCTCCACAAATGTATGAAGAGAGAGATGTCTCTCCTGTCTTTTCCTCTTCTTATAAGGATGCCAGTCCTATTGGCCTAAGGCTGTAACATATGACTTCAGTTAACCTTTGTTACCTCCTTAAAGGCGTTATATCCAAATATGGTCACAGTGGGGGTTAGGTCTTCAGCGTACGAATTCTGGAGAGACACATTTCATTCTGTAACAGTTGCTATAATAACATTTTTGGCATATAGAAATGACAGCGAATTTGTTATTGGTTGAATTGTGTCTCTCCAAAAAAGTTATGTTGAAATCCTCACCCCCACTACCTCAGAATGTGACCTTATTCGGAAATAAGATTTTTGAAAGGTCATTCATGGGCTTTACTTGAATGATTTAATATAATAGGCCGTTAATAATCTACAAGAGTAGACAGTTAATACAAAATTCATCCATGACTTCTTTTTTAAAATATTATGGTAAAAGATACACAGCATGAGATCTACCCTCTTAACAAATTTTTGAGTGCACAACACAGTATTGTCAACTATGGTTACAATGTTGTACAGCAGATCTCTGGAACTTTTTCATCTTACATGACTCAAACTTTATACCCATTGATCAACAGCCTCTCATTTTCCTACCCCCTCAGCCCCTGACAACCGCCATTGTACTCTCTTCTTCAATGACTTTTGGCTACTTTAGGTCCCTCATATAAGTGGAATCATGGAGTATTTGTCCTTCTGTGACTGGCTCATTCCACTTAACCTATCGTTATCAAGATGCATCCATGCCGCATATGAGAGACACGTGTAACGGTTCATTTTACGTGTCAGCCTGACTGGGTGTGTCTGTAAGGGTGTTTGTGGATGAGATTAAAACTTGAATCAGTAGATTGAGTAAAGAAGGTTGTCCTCCCTAATGTGGTGAGTCTCATTCAACCTGCTGAAGACCTGAATGGAACAAAACAGCTGAGTGAGAGGGAGCTCCTCCTGTCTGGCTTCTTGATCTGGAACATTGGCCTTTTCCTGCCTTTAATCGAACTGAAGAATTGGCTCTTCTTGGGTCTTGAACCTGTTGGCTTCAGACTGGAATTTATACCATCAGCTCTCCTCGTTCTCAGATCCTCAAATTTAGACTAGAGCTGCATCATCAGCTCTCCTGGGTCTCCAGCTTGCTGAATGCAGATCTTGGGACTTCTCAGCCTCCTTAATCACATGAGCCTGTTCCTCATAGTAAGTCTCTTTGGTTCTGGTTCTCTGGAGAACCCTGACTAATACAACAGGTTTTCCCTCTTTTTAATGGCTGAATACTATTTCACTGTACATATATACCACATTATCAAAGGACATTTAGGTTGTTTCTACATTTTGGCTATCGTGAATCATGTGACATTAAACATGGGAGTGCCAGTATGTGTTCAAGGTCCTGATTTCAATTCTTTTGAATAAATACTCAGAAATGGAATTCCTGGATCATATGGTATTTCTATTCTTAATTTATTGGGAAAATCCATACTGTTTTCCATAGTGGTTGCACCATTTTAGTTTCCCACCAACAGTGCACAAGGGTTCCAATTTCTCTACATTCTCATTAACACTTGTTATTTTCTAGGTTTTTCTTTTTTCTTTTTTTTTTTTTTTTATAATGGCCATCTTAACAGGTGGGAGGTGATACTGCAGTTTTTATTTGCATTTTTCTGATAATTAATCATGTCAAGTATTTTTTCATATACCTGTTGCTCATTTGTATTTATTCTTTGGAGAAATACATGTTCAAGTTCTTTGTCCTTTTTTTTATTCAGATAATTCACTTTTTTGCTATTGAGATGTAGGAGTTTCTTACATATTTTTGATATTAATCCCTTATTAGATATATGGATTGCAAATATTTTCTCCTATTCCATATGTTGCCTTTTGATTTTGTTGATTGTTTGCTTTGCTGTGCAGAAGCTTTTCAGTTTGATGTAGTTCCATTTGTCTATTGTTGCTTTTTGTATTGTGTATCCATTAACATATTTTATAATTATTTGTATACTTTAGTCTTTTGATCTAAAGATATTTATGCATGACTGTTACAGTGTTACAGTGTTCTGTATTTGTCTATATGTTTACTTTATTAGTATACTTTATACTTTCATGTTGCTGTTAGCATTTTTTTGTTTCATCTTGAAGGACTTCCTTTAGTATTTATTTTAAGGCGGGTCTAATGGTGATGAACTTCTTCAGCAATTGTTTATATAGGAAAGTGTTTATCTCTCCTTCACTTGAAAGACAATTTTTCCAGAGGTAGTAGTCATAGTATTCTTGGCTGGGAGTTTTTTTTTTTTTTCCTTTCTTTTAACACTTTGAATACATCATTTCACTCCCTTCCGGCCTACAGGGCTTTTGGTGAGAAATCCACTCACAGTCTTGTGGGGGTTCCTTTGTGTGTGATGAGTCAATTTTCTCTTGCTACTTTAAAAATTCTCTTTGTGACTTCTGACAATTTGAGGGTCTAGAGCTTCTTATTCCACCATCTTTCTGACATCACTCCCTGGTCTTTGTGGATTCAACCAAGTTAAGATGAGATCATCATGGTGAGCCCCAATCCAGTATAGCTGGTGTCCTTATAAAAATGGGAAATTAGGACACAGGCATACACAGAGGGAAGACAGTGTGAAGACACACAAGGAGAAGATGGTCATGTGACTAGAGTGATGCCAAGGAATGGGAGGATTGCTGGCAAACACCAGAAGCTAGAAGAGGCAAGGAAGGATTTTCCTCTGGTATCATCAGAGAGCATTATTTACTTGCTGACAGTTTGATTTCAGACTTCTAGCCTCCAGCACTGTGAGGCAATAAATTTATGTTATTTTAAGGTACCCAGTTTTGGGTACTTTGTTACAGCAGCTCCAGGAAACTAACACAAGGCTCCTTTAACAAACTTGGTTTCACTGTGGATTCCCTCCTACCCACCAAGATATATGCATAGAGACAACCACTTCTGAGTGGTTCCTATTCTCTATACAAGAACAACTAGGAGATTGGGAGAAGGGAGTGCAAAAACATGTGCGAGGTTACGGAGCTATAATTGATGCTTCTTTTGAGAAATTTGTTGAAGAATCCAAATTTTTACTTGATAGTGTTATATCAAAAGCAGAACATATTGCAGTAGAACTGGCTTATTACTTCCTTATATCCTCAATAAATGTCACTAATTTACATCATTTCTTTGGTGATCTACATCCCAACGCCTGCCCTCTGAGGAATTTTTAAGTCTTTTTTTGCAAGAAAAATAAAACAAGAATTAAACAAATTACAAAATTATATATAGCACGGTCATGACGTTCAAGCAAAATATGTTTAAAGACCCAAATATGTGAAAATAGAGGCAAATATAACTGAAATATCGAAGTGAACAATTAGATAGCACTAAAGTTATTTACAGAGCATTTAAAAAATTCCTGCCCCTCGGGACTTCCCTGGTGGCGCAGTGGTTAAGAATCCGCCTGCCGGTACAGGGGCCACGGGTTCGAGCCCTGGTCTGGGAAGATCCTACATGCCACGGAGCAACTAAGTCCGTGCGCCACAACTACTGAGCCTGCACTCTAGAGCCCATGAGCCACAACTACTGAAGCCCATGCTCCTAGAGCCCGTGCTCTGCAACAAGAGAAGCCACCACAATGAGAAGCCCTCACACTGCAATGAAGAGTAGCCCCCGCTCACCGCAACTAGAGAAAGCCCGCGCGCGGCAATGAAAACACAATGCGGCCAAAAATAAATAAATAAATAAATAAATTCTTGCCCCTAAAATAAATATTATTCTTATTTCTTGTTTTCTTTTATACACACAGTATGACTAGTGGACTCTAGTGTTTATGATAGAACTGAGCCAACAATGAACTCAACATTCCGCTCTTTACTTCAAGCAAAACATAAATTCTCAATGAAACTTCCCCACTTTCTTTTTACTTGCATTTCCAGGACTAGAAATTGGCTTTCCTTTAGGGTCTCTTTTTTTCCCAAAAGAAGAAAGGTTTGTCATTTCACAAGAGTGAAGAACAAGAAAGCAGAGGTGTGGATGTGATGGCAAGGTGCACTCGAGAGACAGGAACCCATCCCCATACACAGCCTCAGCTGTGGGATATAAATGTATGCAAATTTCTACATGTCCTCAACCTTTGAAGTTAAAACCATAATGGTAAATGGTAAATCCATAAATGCTTAGGGGGTCCTGTAACTAAAGCTAAGCCCTAAATGGCAGTAAACATGGATGGTGGGACTCTGTTCAAATCATACCAAGAAAGAGATATCAGGGGAATGTGTGATATAGTTTTCTAAATTATTTCCATCAAATAATATTGGGATCCTACAGGATCCCACCCTGAACAATACATGGAAGATACCAACACTAAATATCATTCATTAATACTAATTTCAAGTTTAAGAAAAATGAACCTAGGAAAAGTAAGAGTATTGTAGAAGAATATATTTATTACTTAGGAAGTTATTGAACTTATAGGACAATTGGAAAACATAATACTTAAAATGCATTAAAACATAAAAGCAGTAACTTCTGCCCCAGTCAGATCTCTCCAAGAAAAGTGTTCTTTCAATGTGTGTTCTTTACTAAGAACATTCATCTTCATGCCAGTCGGTGCCACCAGTTGGTTTTAAATTCCATAGAAACAACATTAATTATTAGAAATACCAAGAGCAGCAATAAATATAATAATTATAAAAAATGCCTACTTTGGGGGAAATTTTCAGCTCTTTTAGGAGTTTGATTTATCCTTTGTCTCATGGAGGCAAATTATAATAATTGTTTTGTCAGTTGGTACTGGGGATCTTTTAACTTCATATCACATCAGTTCAGAGATCCCAAGTCTAACTGCCACTCAGATAGTGCTGAATAACTGGGACCCTGAAGGAAGCTACTGCTTTCTAATTCATTCCACTGAGTG
The DNA here is from genome assembly GCF_937001465.1 of Orcinus orca. Lineage (NCBI taxonomy): Eukaryota > Metazoa > Chordata > Mammalia > Artiodactyla > Delphinidae > Orcinus > Orcinus orca. The sequence goes on from NC_064576.1 coordinate 68,624,015, forward strand.
TGGATAAAATTCAGTATTCCCTTGACACAGCACTCCTCCAATCCCACAATGCTTTGGGGTTATTTTTAATTAGATACATTGAAAAGATATTAATTTTTACAACAACAATGCACTAGGAAACTGCATATGCGAATTTAAAAGATTGGAGAAGTCTACATATTGTGATTTCCCATTCAACAATAACTGACAGTTCATATGTAATTGAGAATTAAATCTTTGTCAGTTAATGGGATTTGTGTGAAATAATGGGTGAGTTATTACAGTAATTTAAAAAAAACTATTCTAACTTACCCCTTAAGCCAATGAATAGCTGTATAGAAGCAAGAATAAATAATATAGGTAAAACTAGAAAAAAGAAATTTCTAGAAATCAGCCTCTCATTGAGAGTTCTATAAAATCAGGGGCAGTGCTTTCCATGTTCATCACCACTGCATCATCAGCACAGCGCTCGAAATGCAGTCGGCATACAATAAATAACTACTGAATTGTTGAAGGAAAAGCATAGTGGCTCTCATAAAAGATCTTTTCACAGTCATTTTGACACAATCTTATCTTGATGTTTTTACATCTGTATACTTTTTTATTATAGTCCAAAATAAAAGTATAGGTACGAAAGGATAAGTATAACTATCTTCTCCATTGGTGTTTTGGAACAACACTGTGCTAGAAGTCAGATGACTTCTGGTGGGATGACCCTATCTGTGTCAGGGTGTGACCTTGAACTAGCCAAAATCTGAAGTGCAGAGAATAATATCTAGCAAGGGTTTATTACAGATGAAGTAATTTTAATAACAATATAAAATAATGACATATACACACTGCAAGTGACAAGAGAAATATTAGCATGCTGCCTGTGTGTGTAAAGTGCTCTAGCATTTACAAAATCCAGCCATTTTTTATCACCCCACTTGCTAATCACAGTAATGCCACAAGAGAAACGGAGCTCAACCAGCAAATAAAAATATGTTAGCCTCGAGTCATCTAAAATAAAACATGGCCATTTTCTAATTTTTTAGGTATAATTTGCAAACCATGTAATTCACCCTTTTTAAGTAAAAAATGCAACGGTTTTTAGTAAATTTACTGTTAAGGAACCACCACCATCCATTTTTAGAACATTTTCATCACCCCAAAATGATTCCCTCTGCCCATTTACCATCATACCTTGTTCCTTCCTCCAGCCCCCAAAACAGAAAAACAATAAATAATTTTAGTACAAGTAGGTCCCATCTATTGAATGAGACATGCTTATACCAAAACATTTTTCACTGTTTATCTGAAATTTATTTTTAACCAAGGATCCTGTATTTTATCTGATCACCCTACCAAAACATGGACTTTTAAAACTAGTTTTCTTTTTAGTATTGTTGATGGATTTATACATAGTTATTTATAATCTCTTAGTGGTAACCCAAAGTATGTTTTATAAGATGGCTGACCAAGGACTTATGTTTTACAATTCTTCCCTTGTAAATCACTATTAAGACAACCAAGGAATTCTAAAAACAAGAATCTCTAAGGAAACTAATCCCCACATCTTTTTCAGAGTCAAGTGCAGCTACCAGAGGAGGTAGGGTTTGGCACTGCTCTGGGATGTCTGAATGTTTATGATTCTATCCGATGTGTCCTGAAGCAGTACATTTCCACCTTTTGCATTCTTCTAGGCACTTGTGCATTTTAAAATTAGCTGCGGTACACTGTCTACTTGCCATATGCACTGCGTGACCCCACTCAGTGGGGAAGCTGTTCGGGGGACTAGTAAGTGTCAAGCCGCATAGAAACCACAAAGAAAAGAGATCGCTCTGCTTTATTCTTATCGCCATTATACTGGAGACCTGAGCCTTCAGGCTGGGACTACTTAGTAGCCAGAGACCTGTTTTTATTTCAAATAGAATCTTCGGCTGAAACATGCATGCTATGTTTCTGGGAGTCGAGGCTAGACAAACGTTAGGTAGAAAATACTCTATTATACGATCTCTTCCAATCTCTGTGGGGTTCCTATTGCTTCCCTCATTTTATAACCTCAGTTTAGACATTCAATCTGTCAACAAATACTTCCTTAGCGTATTGATTTGAGAACTACATGGTGTGGTGAAGACACAGAAGCACAGAAGCTCCAGGATTATGTTTGGTTTTTGCTTGCCTTTTTGGGCTCAGTGCCTACCTCGGTGCCTGGTAGGGACGGCAGTCAAATTCATGTGCCAAATAAAGGAATACATTCAGCAGTGAATAAGATAGAAATAGCTCTTGCCCTCACCAAGTTTACAGCCTATTTTACTGGCCCTTCTCAGAAAAGTTTTGAAGCGCAACAGAGAAAATCAGGCCACAGCAATCTCTGCAGTTTAGTTTTACTCTACTTTAGCCTTTTGCTTTAATCTTTAACACTAAAGTCTTTTAATTGCTCATGTTAGACCCCTGACCAAAAATTCTAAATGATTCTTCCTAAGGTTAGAAGTAGAAAATACTATTTCAGGCTGGAATGGTCAGGGAAGGTTTCTGTGAAGGCGGCGAAGCATGCAATTTGGGGAGATGTCACTGTAAATCGGAGCAGATGATACAAATAAAAATCCAGAGGCAGAGAGGCTGAAATCAATAAAAATAGGATTTTGTGATAATATGGGGCTTTTCTTTATTAGAGTGCTTTTGATAATCAGCTGGGCATATTGTGTGGGTTCACTTCTGGGTTCTTTGTTTTGTTCCATTGATCTATGTGTTTATCCCTTTGCCAATTATCTTGACTCTATATAGTAAGAGTTAAAATCAGGTAGCGATGTCTCCAACTTTATTCTGCTTTTTCAAAACTATTTTATCTATTCTAGATTTTATGACTTTTCATATAAATTTTAGAATAAGCTTATCTGTGTCTATAAAAAAGCCTTGCTGTATTTCGATAGGAATTGCACTAAGTGCAATCAATTTGGAGTTAAAGTGTTTTTATATACATGAAATCATTTTATCTTCTGGAAAACCATGGTAAAGTTTTCACAGTGACAACACACACACACACACACACACACACACACACACACACACACACAAATTCCAATGAGATTTGGGCAAGTATGTCCACCAAGTGAAGCAGTGACGACTATAGGACCCTCTTTTGCAACAGAAGTGACCGAGAACACTGGTTCAAATGGGAAATGGAGTAGGATGTAAAGTGCTATATAGGGATCAACGCCATATCCCAGGTAGGATGTCAAGATAACGTTGGCCAAAAGGTGGCACTGCTCACTTGATGGGGCTTTATCAGAGGTTTCTACCCTAGTAGCTCACATCGAATTTTCCTCAGACTGAGGGAACCATTGGAAATGGCAATTTTCTTTCTTTTCCTTGGCTTATAATTTTCTTTGAATTACATGGAAATCTCAGTTAGATCAGTTTATGGTAGAGCAGTGCTCTGACACTCCAAATCCATGAATAAAAACAAAACAAAACAAAACAAAACAAAACCAAAATAAAAACAAAGCAAAACGGCATACTACTAAATTTACTGTTTCAAATTAATGCAAAGTACCGAAAGCTCAGTTATATGACAGTAAATAATCTTGTTTTATTGGGATTTCATTATTAGTTAATAATTACTAACATCATTCCATATTTAGTTAATGAAATCTGTAATAAAAAGGACAATAGCTTTGAGGGAATGTAAAATGCTGCAGCCTCTATAGAAAACAGTATGGAGTTTCCTCCAAAAAGTAAAAATAGAATTACCACATGGTCCAGCAATCCCACTTCTGGGTATATATCCAAAAGGATTGAAAGCAGGATCTTGAAGAGACATTTGCACACCCATGTTCAGTGCAGCATTATTCACAATAGCCAAGAGACAGAAGCAATGCAAATGTCCATAGACAGATGAACTGATAAAGAGAATGGCATATACACACAACAGAATACCACTCAGCCTTAAAAAAAGGCAAAAATCCTGTCTCATGCTACAAATCCTGCTTCATGAATTTTGAATATACCAGGCGAAGTGAAATAATTCAGTCACAAAAAGACAAATACTGTAGGAGTTCATGTATATGAGGTACCTAAAGTGGTCAAATTCACAGAAACAGAAAGTGGAATGGTTGTTACCAAGGGCTGGAGGGAGGGGGGAATGGGGGCTGTTGTTCAGGGATATAGAATTTCAGTTTTGCAAAATGAAAAATTTCTAGAAATGTGTTGCACAACAATGTGACTATAGTTAACACCAATGAGCTGTACACTTAAGAGTGGTTAGGAGAATAAATTCTACGTTATGTATCTTACCACAATTTTAAAAAAGACAATAGTGGTTATACTGAGATTCAGTATAAGAAAGAGGATTGCAGGTTTTGCTTTTAAAGCTTGTTATCTCCCTATAAAATGAGTCTTGCTGCAGACTGGACAGAAATTATTTCCAAATTTGCATTGGAGATTCATGCTAAACATGTATCACTATGTGTGGAGCCTAAAAAGGAGAGTTATTTAAAATAGATTAAATGATGTGGAATAAAACTTCCAAAAGCTGTAATTGAAAGTGTCAGAAACATTAGCTTTGAAACAAGTAACATTTAATCACATAGATTATACAGAAACATAAATTTTTGTAGGTTGTTTTCTTCAATCAAATTTACATTTTAATCTGCTGAGACTGTTCATCACTTTTGGCTGTCTGGTACCAAGCAGCTTGTCAAACTTATAGAGGCAAACCGCCTACATTAGAAACAGGACTTTTCATTTAAGTACAAAAGATGATGATAGTTTAATTTGAGTTTTCAAGACTGCAAGTGTCTTCAAGACACTACAAGATAGCAAGTGTCTGAGAGTAGTGAGATTAAAACAAAGGGCATTTGTCTATCAATATTTCTTTAGCTACTAAGAGTTAAACATTATAATTATTTATGCCCATAGAACACCTTTAAGGGCCACCAAAATGTAAAACTTTTCAGCATTGGACACTTGCCAAAGGAAAGAATTTGACAGGATTTATACTGTGTGGATGACAGAGGAAAGCCGTGAGATAAACAGGCACTCTCTTCAAAGGCTGGGTTGGGAAAGGACACTTACAGTCATTTTGGAGGACCTGCTACGTAGGAGGGTTCCAGAAGAAAAAGAACCCATATAGCTACAGATATGGGCAGTTCTCTCAGCTAAGTCTTATATTCCCACTCCTCTTCACAGTTGTCCAGGAAATTGTTCTCAATACCAGGTTCTGGAGCAACTCATGATTTTACCAGTATCACAGAGGGCTGCTGCTGCTGTTTTTTTCAATGAAGTATCGCTATCTGCGGTTGTTGAGGTCTTGCTAACAGATTCTAGTTTGTTGTGCATGTGTTTATTTGTATTCTCTTTCATAACACAAGTCCTGCCAGGTACAAACGTCATATGGGAGAAGAGTAGAAAACTGTGGGTGAATCTTGTATAAAGGCAGAACCTTCCCAAAACATGCAACTTTGGCCAGAGATGACAGTGACATCCAGATCAATGGCATAGTGACTAAACATTTTACCAAACTATGGTGGTTATACATTTCTCCAAAGATGCTGTAATAGGGGAAAGCAACCTTTAAAAATTGTATTTAGAAAAGGAAAAAGTGTTGTAATGAGTTTAAGCTTGTTTACATGGAGTCAAGGCACAGAAGACTTTACCTAAATTGCTACCATTGTTATGTGGTGGATGAGAAAGCAATTCCTTGGGATTGGCCAATGAGGAGACTACAACATCACCAAAGAGCATGCTCTGCCAACCTCCCTATGAAGCATCATGCTACCACCTGAGTGATCCAAACCCCTGTCGTCCACAGAGAGCGATATTTGCCCAAGGAATCAGAGAAAAAGGAACGTGAAGATTCAAAGAAAGAATACACTATTCCACATTAGGTCCCTGTCTTATTCCTTTTCTTACTGGGAGTCTATCTATAATAGGTCAAAAATGTGATACTTACATTTCATGGACACAAGAATGATAGTTAATAGCTCCCTGGTTTCATGCTAATAATAGTAGATAGAAAATCTATTTACTTTAGCACCAGCATAGGATAAATGTTACTCGTAAGTCGAATACTACGTGGTAATTGTAAGGAAGACCAGGCAGGCACAATAAGAGAGGACAATTCCTTGTTAATAAATATTGCTCCCCTGCTTGTTGTGCTCAAACAATTCCCTACAGCCCAAGTGAGAATGAATTTACTGGATAGACTCTCTCAGTAACAGTAGGAATCAGTACATAGCAGGCTTGAAGTGTGCATTGGGGTCATTTAAAGTGAGTTCGGTCTTGGTTGCCTTGAGCCGAAGATGTTTATGGGCCATCCCGGTGGAAATGTAAAGGAAGAGCTTGAATATGCACATCCAGCATTCACAAAGATCTAGACAGGAGATACAGGCTTCAGTATAACAAAGGTAACTGATGTTGCCACGGTGGATGAGATGACCAAGGAAAACTATGCAGTGTGAAAAAAGAAGAGGCAAAGAATAAAGCCCACACGCTGGAGTTTGAGTTTTCCAGGGAGCAGCCTCTGAAACAGAGTTCTGTGCTCAAGATGATCATTGAGGAGTGCACTTGGAATCCACACCTGCAAAAGGGGTGTGGAGGAGGCGGGGTTAGGCAAAGGGAGAAGCTGAGCTGCAGTGCCGCTCCAAGAAGGTCTCTCCAGGTGGAATGACCTATCAGAGCTGTCCTACATGCGGTCAAAATAACCAGGCCTTTATATCCTGCCTTAGTCAGTCAGTCATTGGATATGTGTCCCGGAAGGGTAGGGACCCTACGTGAGAGCTCTGAGAGCTCTCTCTGCAGCTGAGACCACACCAGGCTGAGCTGAAAGCTCTCTTGTCTGTCCTCCCAGCAGCTATGACAGCAGGTCCCTCCCCTGGGGGATCTGGGCAGCAGGTCTCCATGTCCACCACACTGAGAAATGCAGACATGTACAGGGTGAGCAGATAAAGAGAAGCCTAAAATCAGAAGTTTGAAAGGTCGGGTGGAAAAGCAGTAAAACAATAAACAGCTCCTGCTGTGTTGGAAAGTGTTGGAAGCCAGAGGAAAAAGGAGGGAGTGGTCAACAGTGTGAAGTGCTATTTAAAAATCACAAGTAAAATAAGGACCACCAAGTGTAGATGGCTGTCAAGAGTTTACAGCTCCCCGAAGAGGTACAGGCTTTAAGAAGCCATAGTTTCTACATGAGGCTGAAGGACTAATGGTCCAAAAGTGTCATGCAGTAGCAAAAAGCTGCTGAGATTAAATCTTAGCCCAGATCTATATGGGGTTGGAAGAACAGGCCAAACGTACTTAAAAGGGCCAAGGCATGTCTTCAAGGGAAGGTCAGGTATCAGTTAAGGAAAGAGGTGCGTGTGGTTTCCAATAAAGAAGTTAAACATGCCAAAGCCTCGTTTATTATATTAAATGTTCTAAAGCCCAACAGGAAGGCTTGTGAGGGGAAAGGAGGGGGAGGAAATGGAAGAGAAGAGGAGGGAACAGAAGGAAAGGGTAATGAGCAATATAATTTTAACCCAGGTGAAATACACAGCAGCCCGTGGTGTGAGATTACAGGAAAGGGGGGGGGGGGATGCTCAATGGGGCTTCTAACACCTTGGATGGAAATGTGAGGCCTGGTGGGATTTTCCAATCTCGGGATTGTCAAAACAACTTGTCCTAGCAGGCCCAGGCTTAAAAAGGCATAGACCTAACTATGGAAAGAGTTAATGTTGCTTGAGTGAGGGTGTTTCAAGGGATGTGTACCTCAGGTGAACGACAAGAAGACTGACTTGTTTTCAGGACTCTCACAAGCGTTAAATATAGCAGCAGCCCTCAGTAGAAGGGCAGGCTCCTTGGAAGGCATCAGTAGGAGTACTCTCATGGGGCTATCACAATGTTAATGTTCCTTTGTCTTTTTTCCTCTTCTATCTTTTTTCTGTATATTAAACAATAAATATTTATTGAGAGTTTATCATCCCAGGCAGCTGTCCTAGAGCTTGAAGATACAGAGATAAATAAAGCACATCCTTTGTCCTCCAGATGCTCAGAGCACAATAATGCTAGCATAGTTATATTTGTCAAGAAAATGCCATGCAATGGTCATGCAAAGGAGCAACCACAACCTGGAATAAACCAGAGCCAGCCAGATAGCAAGCTGTTGGTAAGTAAAGATTTGAATAAAAGTGGAGAAATATACTTTGGCACTCTTCTGCACATATTTCCTACTTCTGCTGCTCACTGCTTGTCAGGTGTAACATTGCTAATATATTAAGTGAGGAAAGGACAGTGAAAGTGGAGTTGGTTACCTGCACAATCATTCAGTTCTTTGAAACATCATCTGTAAGAGCAGAACTTGCCAACGGTTTAGTCACCTACCCACTAGTCAAACTTCCCACTAAGTAGGCTGGGAACGATCGCTTGTCTTTCATGGAGGCCAGGTCCTTCTCTGCCTGTCTTGGATCCCACCTGATCCTCTTGCTCTACATTCCATCTCCTGCCTTCTCATCAGTCAACAAGAACAATCCAGATGAAGGGCTTGTTTGGGACCCACTACAAAACATGCCCAGGCTGCCCCACTCCCCATGATCCACAGTCACCTCTTGCCCAAACTGGCTTCTCACGAATATATAATTGCTCTGGCCCAATATCTTGACAAGCGGTTTCAGCCCTTATTATCAGGGCAAATATTAAATTGCTATAATTTATTCATGAGACATTTACTGAGTACCTGTTAGGCCTTATTCAAAATGAATAAGACGTGAGCCCTTCAACAAAGAATAAAGGAAAGGAAAACATCAGCAAAATATTCTCTGAGAACTAAAGGCTAAAGTGCTTAGAGGGTAAGCTTAAGAGATGGACAAAATCTTTCCATTACTTCTTTCATGGCGTAATAAAAGCCTGGAAATAATTAACAGCTAATGATGTAATCTTTTCCCTATTACTGTTGACAGGGATTCTGGTGATTATAAACCAAATTCTATTTGCATGATTGTATACATAAATATTTAACACATGTGGGCTTCCCTGGTGGCGCAGTGGTTGAGAGTCCGCCTGCCGATGCAGGGGACACGGGTTCGTGCCCCTGTCCGGGAAGATTCCACATGCAGCAGAGCTGCTGGGCCCGTGAGCCATGGACGCTGAGCCTGTGAGTCCGGAGCCTGTTGCTCCGCAACAGGAGAGGCCACAACAGTGAGAGGCCCGCGTACCGCAAGAAAAAAAAAATATATATATATAGATAGATAGATAGATATAGATATTTAACACATGTGAACATATTTTATTTATTCATATAATAATCATGCATATAGGTATGTTCAACTCTGAAACTTAAGTGTATCATGTCTACATTTCACTTATTCAACAAATATTTGTTGAGCCTTGATTCTGTGCAAAGATGGAGAGAGATTCAAAGATGAATCAGACATTAAAAGAAAACCTCTTTTTAAAAGTTTTCAGTATAAAAAGGGAGGCAAGCCTGTATATCTAAATAATTAATATTAACTTTTTTGGACAGTTTTCACCAAATTTGGAAGGCATATTTGGGATGTATAGACTTAAAATACAGGTTATGTGGGCATACTGGAAATTCAGTTAAGAGAACCCTTGGAGAATCCCTCAATCAGGTAGGCTGTCTTTCCAGATATCAGTTATTTGGGGCCACCTGGCCTCTAACAGTACCTTGTCTTCTGGAGGATGTGATATTGTGATTTATATTAAGAAATACACATTTGGCCTTCTTCCCTGTTTCTGGTACAGAGCTCCTAAAACCCTTGGAATTTCCTAAGTTATAAGAGCGACAGAGGTATCTTGGTATTCCTAACAAACCCCTTTCAACCACACCTGGGTTTATGTCAATGAGGTAACTACTGGAAAGCACCTAAGGATGGGGGCTGTTTGCTAGGTGAACCCACTATATGATTAGAGGCCTGGAACTTTCAGTCTCACCCTTGCTGACCTCTGGGGAGGGGAGAGGGACTGGAGGTGGAATTGATTGCCAATGGCCAATGATTTAATCAATCGTACCCATGTAATGAGCCCCCATAAAAACCCTAAAGGACGGGGCTCAGAGAGCTTCTGAGTTGGTGAACACATGGAGGTGCTGGGAGGGTCGTGCACCCAGAGAGGGCATGAAAGCTTTGCATCCCTTTCCCCATACCTTGCCCTTCCCCATACCTTGTATACATAAATATTTAACACATGTGGGCTTCCCTGGTGGCGCAGTGGTTGAGAGTCCACCTGCCGATGCAGGGGATACGGGTTCGTGCCCCGGTCCGGGAAGATCCACCTGGCTGTTCCTAAGTTATATACTTTTATAATAAACCAGTTATCTAGTAAGTAAAATGTTTCTCTGAGTTCTGTGAGCTCCTCTAGCAAATTAATTGAACCCAAGGAGGAGATCGTTGGAACCTCCAATTTATAGCCTGTCAGTTAGAAGCTAACTGAAGGTGACAACCTGGATGGACTTTGGACTGGCACCTGAAGTGGGGGCAATCTTGTGGAACTGAGCCTTAACCTCTAGGATCTTATGCTATCTCCAGGTAGATAGTGTCAGAATTGAGTTAATTTCTTGGTGGTGTGAACAAAACACACACACACACTGGAATTGGTGTCAGAACTGGAGAGACATTACCTCTCCTCCTTGGTGTGCAGTCTCAGCAAGATGGTAAATCAAGGGACCCGGCCCTCTCACAACAGATGCTGAGTACACCCCCCCAACCTCTGAGAACACCCAGAGGCAGGCAAGTAAACCAAGCTTGCCTAATCAGCCTCTCTCTCCCAGGACTTTGAATCTTAATCAGAACAATCCAAAAATAATAATAATAAATGACTAGACTTGGCTCCTCCCAGGAGTAGATTCTGAGTGACGATGCCCTTCCTCTCCTGGCAGTAATACCTGTAGTAGGTCCCTGGTCTCTGTTTTATGCCTGGTTCTTCTGCCTTCCTTGGGATTCTGTAAGCTTCTGTATAGTCTTTAAATAAAGACTTTTAAAAAACATTTATCCAATATCCATTTCTGCTGCTTTCAACCAAAGAACCCTAACTGATACCACAGACATCTCCCAAGGGCAGCTAGAGGCCCACATGGCTGCTAAAGGGAAGAGAAATACCAAAATCACCTACACAAAGGGACTTCAAACATGAGTCTCAAAGTATAAGTTATCAGGGCAGACATTCCAAATTGCAGATATTGGTTTGTGACAGAGCTGTTTCCCATTTGGACTCCTTGGTGTAGAAAGAAGGAATTTAATTGCTTAATGGTGGCTAACAATTGTCCTGAGAATGGAGGAGAAGCCAGGTACAACATAATTAAAATTCAAAGGGGAATGAGGTCCCTGTCATAAGAGAAGGACAAGTAAAATGCTATGGAACTCCAAGGAAAGCGACTTCATATAGTTGAAGAAGCCAAGGAGACAATACTGAACTAGGTCATCAAAGGAATTCATAGCTGGGGGAGTAAGATGAGCAAGTAAGTCAGAGAGGCATGAAATTATAGACTTTGAGTAGCTGGTAATTCAGCTTTGCTAAATCTTAGGGTCAGTGATGAGAAGATGTGGAAAGTCAAGTTTGGAAAAGCAGTTTGTTAATACAGAACTAGGAGACAAATAAGTTCCGTTTCCACTCTAATCCACAGGTGGTGTGTGTATAGTACACTAGACAGGCACGGGACTTCCTATATCATTCTACTTGTCGAACTACCCAGTTTTCAGCTGGATCTACTGATTGTAGGTACATAGCTTTAACAAATCAGAAAGATTCCTTTCTCATGACTTGCTATAGGCCTTTGAGAGGTTTTAAGGAAGCGTGGCATGGTTAATATTGTGTTTTCTCTTGCCCTCTCTGGAGGCCATTGAAATAGGAGCTAGACATCATATCCATGTGCCTAGTATGTGAGAGGCATATAGGAGGTGCTTGGTAAGCAGAAGTTCCTTTCACCATTACTTCTATCGTTAATGCCTTGGTAAAGCATTTCCGATGTTTCACGGTATCCTCAAGGATCCTACTTAACTTCAGTTACCATTCTTGTCCTAGTCTAAAAATATTTGTTATCATTTCCAAAATATCTGATTTAAAATTTGGAAACCAAACTGGACACAGTCTTCTTTAGAAGCAGAATATAAGTGGTTCTTACCAGCCATAGGACGTAATAAATATACAACCCAGTCCATAAAATCAGGATGCAAAAGATGTAACCTTTTGCTTTCTACAATTCACCTTAATTTTAACCCTCTTTCCATCAGTCCCTGGCATGTGGTAGATACTCAATAACTGTTTGTTGAATGAGTGTATGTATGAAGGAGTACATGAAGGAATAAATTAATTTGTTAGAACAAAACTACAGGTCAACAAGTCCAACTTTCTACCTATTCCATTAATCCTCTCTGACAATGAGTTATCCAACTCTTTAAACCATCCTAGTTTTTATTATCTTAGAAAATATATCGACATCTTACTGTAATTGTGGTCAACAAGAAAACCATGTGTCCTAGTCCTCTAAGCAAGTCTGGATTTTAAATATCTTAGTCTATTGTCAGATCACAAATTAAAATTCTTGTTTTAGGAAATATGATCACTGTATATGATTCTAGTGTTACTTTCATACCTAGCTTATCCTCATCACTTTTGGTTTTCTTTCTTCCTTTTTCATCCTCTAAAGATTTGGAAGAAAGTCAGGAGAGACGCTGTCCATAAATGAATGGAGCAGAGGGCAGGAGAAAGAGATATCTGAAAGCCATCTCCAAAGGCAGTTTCTATAGCACTGAAAATGATCTGGCTGTGCAGGTAACTGGACCAACAACCTGTGTAGCCTGTGGGTCAGCAGGGAAATAGACCCCAATAACATAAGGGTCAAAGAGTCAGCCCAGGATACTGACCTGCTATTGTCTGCAGTGATGAATGTTGTACCCAAGTCATGGGTCCTATCTGGGCAAATGTAAATTGATAGCTACACACCTCAACACATATGACCTACATCTGTGGCCTCTGTCAGCCTTTGATTTTGAGATGTCCAGTAATAGGGGTACTCAAGGACTTGCCAAGCCAGAAATACTGAACCAAAGAAAACCATTTAACTTGGGGATAGTTTTAAATCAGGCTTTTTTTCTGTAATCACTCTGTCACGGGGTTCAGTACCATGCTTTTTAAATATGTGTGAATTGCAAGTGGCCTTCCACACACCTCTCCACTTCCACTCAGCAGGAGACAGACACTCTCCCCACATTCTTCTGGTTCATTCTAAATGGCCTGACAGCAGAGTTCTCAGATTTGAAGTGTCAAAAGTTAAGTTTGCAATCTCAACGGCCTCAAAGTCACAATCTTCAGAAACTCATTCTTCTTTGAGATATAATCAGGACACATATTATCCCAAAATTACAGCTGTGGACAGAGGTTCCAAGAGGTGACGGTAATTGCCCAAAGTCACTGAGAGAGGTAGTGCCCAAACTCTACCTAGACTTGCTGGTCAAGTTCACTGTTTTCTCTATATTTGTAAATGCAAACTGGTTTCCTGTGGCTCCTCTTGCCTCTCCTAGGAGAAAGGGTTGCAAGCATAAGGGCTATTAGAGAAAGATTATAGGTAAAAATTTCTCAATTATATGTGCGAATTTCCTCAAATTTAGAAATATCTAGCCCTTGTCTTAAATTAAATGATCAAATTCTGTGCACTTTCTCTTTAAGACAATCTACCAACTAAGCAGCCAGAGGTTTACAAACATCAGAGGTCTCTGAGCAGATTCTGTCGAGATATTATTCTTTTTAAACCTCCTATTTTCTGGTTTGTAGCACAGTGTTAAAATGACTGATGAACAAATAAGTTCACAGTGGTTGAGGCAAACGTTTACCCAGATGAACCAACTACAAACCATACATCATTTTGTAGCATTAAATCCTTCGCCTGTTGCCAAAAAAAAAAAGTTAAATAAATAAAAAATAAAAAGCCACACACCCACAATTCTTAATGACAACACAGAAGGAAACGGGTGATTTCTGCATCAGTCTGACGCTGCTGTTTTTCTTAGAAACAGTTCCCAACCCAAAGGCCTCTGTAATGGTGAGCTGTGAGCTAGATGTCTCATTCCTCTTTTCTGGGCTACTTCCAGAAACATTTGCAGTAGTACACACACATCTTTCATCCTTAATACACTTACAGCTGAAGACGAAAAAAGCACAATGCACTGCTTTCAAGATACTAACCTCATTCATCTTGAACTGCTATTGAAGTAGTTCATGGCTCTAGTACAGAAGAGTTTTCAAGTCAGTTCTACCACATTTATTAAGCACCTATATTTGCAGGTTGTTCAGCAGAGATACAGAGATGAATAACACTTAACACAGTCCCCGTGCATTTTATTTTACAGTTGGGGAGATATGAGAGAGAGACAAGGAAGAAATGACAGCACAGTGTGATAAATGCAATGACAAGTGTGCATACAAGAAATAGAAAATGGTCCTGGGTGGGGTCAGGGGAGGGGTCTCATCTATTTGGAGTGCTCAGAGGAGATTGCCCAAGCAGCGGTGTCGGAACTGGACTTTGAAGAATCAGTAGTAATCCTCATGGTAAAGAACTCGGGGGCTGCATTCTGGGAAGAAGGAGTGATATATCCAGAGCCAAAGAGCTATGAGCAGAAGCAACTGGAGGCTGCTAACATATAAAGGAAGAGGGTGTGGAGATCTGCCATGATGAAGTGGGAGGTGACACAGGAGGGAACATTTATGGAATGAGGACCCAGAGACCTTGGTTTATTCAGATCTTCAAAAGCAGCCAGACTCTTTCCCTCTCCCTTTCGAAAATCCCCTGATATTTATCCATTTGCACTGCACCTACCAGACAGAAAACGCTACCAAATATTATAGGCAGATGTATTGTTTTCCAAATAAGTACATTTCTTTCCCTCAAAGAAGGCTTTCTACCAAACTCAAGGTCAGTGTGGCCTAGAGCTTAGAGCATTGGCTTTGGAGTCAGGACTGAGTACAAATCCTGTCAATACCATGCATATCCTGGCAAGTTACTTAAACCTTTAAGTTTCTGTTTTCCTGCCTGTATTATGGCTGCTATGAGAATTAAATAATAAGAACTTACTGCAGTGTCTGGAGTGTAGTAAGCGTGAGAACACAAGAACTGCGGCTATTATTACTTTTTTATTGACAGTCCCCTAAGCATAATATTGCTTTAGTGTCAATTGGATAAATAAACTGCCTCATTATAAATCCTTCCAACTAAGCTCTACGGCAAGTGGATCGGATATCGAGGAGTAAGGAACACCCCTGGAAGCCTTGAGATGTACTAAGGAGAGAAAGCACAAGGCTCCTGAAGATAGGACCCTACTCCCAATGTACCCTGTCACCTGCCTTCAGTGGGAGCTCTCTCAGATCCCCGAATGATTAAGTGAAGCAGCCCAGAGGTAAGACAGGTGTTCTCATAAAGTCCTGGTTGTGTGTATATGGAAATTATGGTCTCCCCCATCCCAGCGGCATGTTTGCATTGAGAATTCTGGGCCAGAGTTATTAGGCTGCTCCCTCATACTGCCCTCTGCAGATGCATTTGGTAAAGCCTTAAGTGTTAAATCCACAGAGTACAATGAAAATAGCTTTAATAGCAAGATCTGAAAATGTTTATTCCTTCCAAAAATAGTTTCTTAAACAACCCGAGCTATTTATTCAATCTTGCATCTTAGAAGAAAATTAGATGTTGAGGTAAGCGTGCCCCAATGGGAATATCAGAGCTGATTTCCAAAGAATGAAGAATTTCTTTAGAGTAGAGAAATGAAACTGCCTCAGGCCCCTGTTCCAACAGAATCGTATGTTCATTTGTGAATGAGAATCTGTTGTATGTGAGATTACTCTGGAGTTTTTACTGTGATAACTTCCATAATTTCTGCTTTGAAGAACATGCCAGTCTTATTATTCTGGTACTCTGACAGAGTACCTGGATATCTGTCACAGAAATGAAAGTGACTAATGTCTTGAGTATATTCTGCAATGCCAAAATGCATATCTTGCCAGCTCTTCCTCACCACGTTCTGGGGCAGGGTTTTCACACTGTCTTCCCATGCAAAGGCTGGGCGCATGAGGCCGCTGGTAAAAGCGGAGCTCCAACACCAAACTTCACTAAGGTCAATTTATGAATTAAACGTCATTGCTTGGCCACCAGCTCCCTAACTCCCCAGCCATAAGCAAGCAACAAGTATTCTGGGGGCATCTAGTTTTAGGTACAAAACAGTGCTAAGTACTGTGCAGAATGCTGAAGAGTAAATTATGCTCTTCGAGATTAAGAATTTTGTAAAGTTAAGGGAGGGAGAGGGTTGCAGAAATGAACGTGCAAAACCAAGAGCAAACAACAGAATCAAAGCAATGTAATGTTACTGAAGGAGCCTGGAATTAATTAATTAACTTATTTATTCATTTATTTCTTATTTATCATTGAAGTATAACTGACTTACAATATTAAGTGATTAACAACATAGTGATTAGATATTTACACATTACAAAATGGTCACAATACATCTAGTAGCAATCTGCCATCATACAAAGTTATTAAAATATTGACTATATTCCCTATGCTGTACATTACATCCCCGTGACATTTATTATATAACTAGAATTTTGTACCTCTTAACCTTCCTCACCTATTTCATTCATTCCCTACCCCATCACCATTTTGTTCTCTATATCTATGAGTCTGTTTCTGTTTTATGTTCATTCATTGGTTTTGATTTTTCGATTCCACATATAAGTGAAACCATATGATATTTGTCTTTCTCTGACTTATTTCACTTAGCATAATACTATCTAGGTCCATCCATGTTGTTACAAATGACAAGATTTCCTTCTTTTTTATGGCTGAGTAATCTTCCGTTGTATATACACCACATCTTCTTTATCCACTTACCTGTTGATGAACACTTAGGTTCCTTCTGTATCTTGGCTACTGTGAATAATGCTGCAATGAACATAGGGGTGCATATATTGTTTCAAATTAGTGTTTTTATTTTCTTCCGAAAAATACCCAGAAGTGGAATTGCTTGATCAGTCTATCTTTAATTTTTTTAGGAAATTGCATACTATTTTTCATAGTGGCTGCACCAATTTATATTCCTACCAACAGTGCACAAGCGTTCTCTTTTCTCCACATCCTCACTAACACTTGTTATTTGTTGTCTTTTTGATAGTAGCCTTTCTGACAGGTGTGAGGTGGTAACTCGTTGGGGTGTTGCACTATTTACAATAGCAGAACATGGAAGCAACCTAAATGTCCATGGACAGAGGAATGGATAAAGAAGATTTGGTACACATATATACAATGGAATATTACTCAGCCATAAAAAGAAATGAAACTGAGTTATTTGTAGTGAGGTGGATGGACCTAGAGTCTGTCATACAGAGAGAAGTAAGTCAGAAAGCGAAAAACCAACACCATATGCTAACACATATATATGGAATCTAGAAAAATGGTACTGATGGACCTAGTGGCAGGGCAGGAATAAGGATGCAGATATAGAGAACGGACTTTAGGACACAGTGGGGGAAGGGGAGGCTGGGACAAAGTGAGAGAGTGGCATGGACATATATACACTACCAAATGTAAAATAGATAGCTAGTGGGAAGCTGCTGCATAGCACAGAGAGATCAGCTCAGTGCTTTGTGACAACCTAGAGGGGTAGGATAGGGAGGATGGGAGGGAGGCTCAGAAGGAAGGGGATATGGGGATATATGTGTACATATAGATGGTTCACTTTGTTGTACAGCAGAAACTAATAAAACATTGTAAAGCAATTATACTTCAATAAAGATGCAAAAAAAAAAAAAAAGAATTACTATCCCTGATGATTAGTGATGTTGAACATCTTTTTTGTGTCTGTTGGCCATCCGTATGCCTTCTTTGGAAAAATCTATTCAGTCTTCTGCCCATTTTATAATCAGGTACTTTTTTTTTTTTTTTTGATGTTGAGCTGTATGAGTTCTTTGTATTTGGGGATATTAACCCTTTATCGGATATATTGTTTGCAAAATTTTCTCCCATTCAGTAGGCCGCCTTTTCATTTTTCTGATAGTTTCCTTCTCTGTGCAAAAGCTTTTTAATTTGATGTGGTCCCATTTGTTTATTTTTGCTTTTGTTTCCCTTCTTGAGGAGACATATCGAGAAAAATACTGCTAAGACTGATGTCAAAGAGCGTACTGCCTATGTCTTCTTCTAGTAGTTTCATGGTTTCAAGTTTCCCATTTAAGTCATTCATTTATTTTGAGTTTACTTTTTGTATGTGGTGTAAGAAAGTAGTCCAGTTTAGTTCTTTTGCATGTAGCTGTCCCGTTTTCTCTACACCATTTATAGAAGAGGCTGTCTTTTCCCCATTGTATATTTTTGCCTCCTTTGTTATAGATTAGTTGACCATAAGTGTGTGGGTTTATTTCTGGGCTCTCTATTCAGTTCCACTGAGCTATGTGCCTGTTTTTGTGCCAATACCATACTGTTTTGATTGCTGTAGCTTTGTAGTATAATTTGAAACCAGGGAGTGTGATACTTCCAACTTTGTTCTTCTTTTTCAAGATTGTTTTGGCTATATGTCTTTTCTGTTTCCATACAAATTTTAGAATTATTTATTCTAGTTCCATGAAAAGTGCCATTAGTGGGGCTTCCCTGGTGGTGCAATGGTTAAGAATCTGCCTGCCAATGCAGGGGATATGGGTTCGAGACCTGGTCCAGGACGATCCCACATGCTGCGGAGCAACTAAGCCCATGCATCACAGCTACTGAGACTGCACTCTAGAGCCCATGAGCCACAACTACTGAGCTGGCACATCACAACTACTGAAGCCTGCACGCCTAGAGCCCATGCTCCGCTACAAGAGAAGCCACCACAATGAGAAGCCCATGCATCGCAACAAAGAGTAGCCCCTGCTTGCTGCAGCTAGAGAAAGTCCACAGGCAGCAACGAAGACCCAACACAGCTAAGAATAAATAAATAAGATAAATAAATTTTTAAAAAAATAAGAAAGAAAAGTGCCATTGGTGTTTTGACAGGGGTTGCACTGACTCAGTTGATTGCCTTAGGAAGAATGGTCATTTTAACAATATTAAGTTTTCCAATCCATGAGCACAGTATGTCTTTCCATTTGTTTATGTTGTCTTCAATTTCTTTCAATGTCTTATAGTTTTCAGAGTACAGATCTTTTACCTCCTTGGTTAGATTTATTCCTAGGTATTTTGTTCTTTTTGATGCAATTGTAAATGGAATTGTTTTCTTAATTTCTCTTTCTGATAGTTCTTTGTTGGTATATAGAAATGCAACAGATTTCTGTATATTAATATTATATCCTGCCACTTTACTGAATTCATTTTTTTTTTTTTTTTGGTGGTGCCTTAAGAATTTTCTATATATAGTATCATGTCATCTGCAGACACTGCAGTTTTACTTCTTCCTTTCCAATTTAGACCTTTTTTTCTTTTTCTTGTCTGACCGCTATGGTTAGAACTCCTAGGATTATATTAAATAAAAGTGGTGAGGGTGGGCATCCTCATCTTATTCCTGGTCTTAGAGGAAATGCTTTCAGCTTTTCACTATTGAGTATGATGTTGGAAATAGCCCAGAATTTAAAAGAGTATTCTAGGTTTAAAATCTTGCTATGTAAATTAGTACTTGTGAAATCATGGCATTAAGTTTATTTTATTAGCCTCAGTTTTCTTAATTCTAAAATGGGTGTTAGCCTATGGGAGTGTTGTAGGATCAAGCAAGATAATATATGTGGGAAAGTGTTCTGTAAGTTTCAAAGCCCCATACAACAGTTAGATATTATTAAAACTACTGAATCCTAAAACATACACTTTACTTTCCCCTTTAAGTTTTTCTAAAACAGTGCCTACTGAGTTGTAATATGTAGCTTAACAATATACCATAACACAACAACAGCAAATATCTAAGAAATCCAATTTGCATATAATTATATTATATGCATATAATTGTGTAAAATTGCATTACCAAATTGCATTCCTCACTGCATTTAGTCATATTCTTATGTCTTTGATTTTGGGTCTCTAAGAACCCAACAAGTCTTAAGAATTCACGTTGACAATAAAATGTAGCACATCAGTTTTTTAAACTATTATTAATTAGTTAGGAACCTTGTTGCAAGACAATAGCTTTAGAAGATCTGGATACAGACATCTAGGGAGGACAATCACATTAAAAACAGGATCTTGCCCACATGGATTTTACTTTTTGTTTCAGGAACTGTTTTTGAAAACTTGGATCCCAAAAAAAAAACCGAACAAACAAACAAAAAAAACTGGGATCTTGATTTTTCAAGTATAGAGTAATGAAGAACCATGAACAAGTTTCAAGTAAGGCCCTAATACTACTAATGCAGATTTGCACCTGCATGCATTTATACACAAATGATTGCATTTGCATGCACAGATTGAGTAATTAGGCAGCTAACTACAAGATCAGCAAAGTAAATGCTTATTAGCCCATCAGCAAATTGGTGCTCATAAAAAATTTCCAATCATAGCTTATAGTTCAATTTCTTTTCACCTTTCAAATATTGGCAATATTTTTGTACGTTCATTCAATTTCCAAGGTTTTGGGGCCTTTCCCCCCCAAAAACTTATTCCTGGATTTTTAAATCTTCCATGTGTGTGTGTACACATATATAAACACACATCTGTATGTACATGTACATACACTCTATCTATCTATCCATCTATATGTATTTTGTTTACATTTTTTCATGTTTTTTAATTGAAATATAGTTGATTTACAATGTTGTATTAGTTTCGGGTGTACAGAAAAGTGATTCAGTTATACATAGTATATGTGTTTTTAAATTGAATTTTATTACTGAAATGAGTCTTACAACTTGTTCATTACCTGTTTTTCAGACTATAAAAATTAAGAACCAGAATAAGCAAATGCCTCTAGTTAGTTGCACAGCTGGGAATTTGATTCTAGGTCTCCTGATTTATTCTATCATGTCAGTTCATTCCCTCAGGGTCCTCTTACAAAAGATAACATATCCAAAATAAGGCAGAAAGTTAAAATCTACATATGTAAATAATTATTTGATTTAATTGAAATGAGCTTTTCCTTCTTATCTTTTAACAAGATAAAAAAACTTGAAAATCTGACATAATTTGACAGTTTGAACAGAGTTTAGAATTTAGGGAAACTGGAGTTCCAGGTTATATGGACATCTAAGCCTATAAAACTTCAAATAATGTGTTTCCTGCCTTTATTTTGCCAAGTAAGGACATTTAACAAATGACTGTTATTCACCAACACCATAATCCATAAAAGGAAGGAGATTCTAGTACCAAGGAAAAACAAAGGACATGATCTCAGAATAAAGCACTAACTTATAAATCAAATGAATTTAGTTTTATGTAAAACTATGTAAACAAAGGTTTACATAAACATGTTTTTCTCAGTCTGTTGTGGGCAAATTAAGAAGTTCTCCCACACATGGAGCCAAAATAGACCTCTCTAGAACTTTTATCCATAGTACCAGTGTGGATACTAGTATTACTTCCAGAACATACAAACAAATCGGTGTCAGATCACTGGATATTTAGACAAGCACAGCATAAGAGTAGAGACAACCAATGTTTGAAAAAAGAACCCATGTCTTGAAGGACAAAAAGCAGACAAAAGGATATCAAAGGAGTTACTCAGGATTTCAGAAAACTTCTGACAAAATTTGATGCCAAAGACCATTTAAATAATTGTGTCACTATCATTTTTACGGCAATGAGTACTTGAGCAATGACTACAAAGAACTACTTGAGCACTCGGTCACTTAAAAGTAATTTTACATATATTATTTCACATATCAATATAATTACTTGTTTATATTATTATAATAGCTACATATATTATTTGATAACTATCCTATGTTTGAAGTCATATCAAAACTTGTTTCCTAATAAGAAATTACAGGATACAATGGGTAGAATTAAGTTAGGTACACCTTGGCATAAAGTGAAGGTCATGGGATTCCTCAGCAATCGTAGATTTTAACTGGTGTACCTTGCTTTTCTGTCTAAAATGACCTTTATCTATTTATAACTTATGAAAGGCTTATTTCACTGATTTCCACCCTATCAGGTCTAATTAACTGCTTTTCCTTATTCATCTCATTTGTACTTTATACATGAAAACATTGTTGCACCTATGGATGGGTTTTGTTTATGTCCATTTCCCTAGAATAACAGAAGATCCTCAAGGGCAAGAACTGAGTCTTACTATTTTGTATATATTTTATCCCATCTCAGGTTACATGTTACTTTCTTCAGGAAATCTTCCTGTAGTACAGGGTAAGTGTTGGTACACTGAGGGGTGTTACTTCAGCACTAGCACCAGGCTCATCATAAGCTTTGTCAAACTATGTAATTGTCTCACCTCTTGTCCATCCCACCCATTAGAGAACATTCCCCACACTGTATGGCATGTAGACGAAGCTCATTTTTAAGTGACCTGTATAGTTTAAATTGTTGTATTATATTTGCATGTAGACAATTTTGAAAAGATAAACAAGAAAACAAACAATGCACATATACAGGTACATATATATGTATATATAACATTCCCATATTATTAAAAAATTCATCTTAAGCAACAACTTTAACACTGTATAATATTCCACCAAATGTACTTAAGTAGTCCTCAATTCATTCACATTCACATATATACCTCTGTGCCTAATCTGGTCATTTCCCGAACGTGGATTTCTACAAACTAGGGCTATTTGCTGTGGATATGAACAACTTTGAATCTTGATACATATTGTTAAATTTCCCGCAGAAAGTCCATACTAATGTGTGAGAACTCTGCCTCACTGCTCTTCCCAACACTGAGTATTATCAACCACTGGTGTATCAGCGATCCTGACCTTCATTCACAAATAAGCTCAGGAAAAAAAAAGAATCAGCAGATATTTGAGAGAATAAATTTGTACAAATGAAAAGCACCACGATGAATAATTACAACTAACTTCAGAGAAAACTTATAATTCAAGGATAGAAGAGGGTTTTAAAACGCCTTGTTCATATCCTCAGAGAAATATGAGAAGATATTGAAACCATAAAGCAAACCATAGGTTGCCATGAAAAAGGAGCAATCATAGAAAAAGCTATTTTTTGATAATTAAAGAATATGATTTCCCAAATGAAAAATTCAGTAGAAGCACTGAGAGATGCCCTTGCAGAAATCTCCCAAAATCTACAGCAAGAGAAAAAAAGGTAGATAATCTGAGGGACTAGCTATCTGATCTGGCCTTTCTTAACACAGAAAATAACAATATAGCTTTAAGAAACTGGAGCGGGAGAGAAGTAATGAGAAGGTGGAGGAAAGTACAAGGATCAAAAACATCCCCACCTTAAATCAGCAAGTAAAGAAAGTTATCCAGTCAAGGAAGAGAGGTTTACATGTATTACTTAGAAAGGTGAACACCAGAAGAATCAAAGCTATTGGTAACCATTGAAACCTGGGTAAATACAGGAGATGGGGTAGTACTGTAAAATGAATTCTTCTTCTTTCATATCGGTGAGACAAGAGATGCTGCTGATAATGTTTTAAACAAGAATTAATCGGTAATATAGAGGTATTCACCAGAAATGCTACAAACTAAAATTGCCAACTTTAGTTTAAAAGTATTACTTGTCAATTTGTACTTTTCCAAGTTACAGTCGTCTATAGTGTTGAAATTTTTTCACTATGAAAAATAATTTCATAAAATTATTTTTTTAAATTAAAATTACATATTGCCAAGACAAGACGACTCACTAAGCTTTTTCAAACATGCAAATGTACACTTAACACCTAGCAGATTGGGTGTAGTTTTAAGAGGCGGTAAGTGGAAAGAAAGGTGGGGGCTGGCCTTGAGTGTGAGGCTTCTCCACGGTGTATTCCAGGGATGTAAACAGGTAGGACTTGCAGGTAGGGAGCCTATGTTTGGAGGAGACAGAGAAAATCTGCATTTGCATTTGGGGGAGTTAGTTGGAAGGGACAATAGGAAGGAAGAGCAGATAATAGAGCAGCCGGTTAGGCCAGAACTGGTTGGTGAAGGATCTTGAAGATGAAAAGAAAGTAAAGATTTAAGCCACAGGCTCACTTGTCAAACATTCTTGAAGAGAAGTAGAAGCCAAATTCAACAAATGAGATACTTAAAAAAAAAAAAAAAGTATTCTGGCTCTCCAACATTATTTATTTGTCATGGCCTTCTGATGACCAAAAAAATCATTCTTTTTTCTAAGGTGTTATGGCCCATAAAATACACATATATACACATGTATACACTGTAAGTTGTTCCTCTGCAGTAAGAAAAATCTTTGCCTGCAACAAACATCTGTTGCCTGCCCACACAAAGCTATTCTGTCAGTAGTTTAATTTACAGGAATCACACACATAGGAACACTTTTTGTTATGTATTTTTTTATGGTTATCCATATTAGAAGTAATGACCCAGAGCCTCAATGTCCAAAGTAACTGAGAAGGAAACTACATCGCGACTGCCATTGAAAGCAAAATTACACATATATTAAGCATACTTTGGAAATGTATTATCTTGCCCTTGACTGGAGCTCCCTTCTTTGATGTGACAATTTTATTAAGTGATATAAATAAAGTTTAAGAAAACTTTAAACTTATGTTAAAAAGAAAAAAATACAGGGCCTATCCTGGTAGAAGAGAAAAACATAAGTAGAGTTATCAACTCCTCTGCTATTTCTAATAGGTATTCAGAGGCAACCAGTGAGTTCTTCAAGAAACTGTCATTAGTGAAAGGAAAGTGTTCTCCTTCCTCTCAGAATTTCTAATACCTCACCTCCAACATTTCAGCTGCTAAGAAATAAAAATTCTTTTAAATGAAGCATCCCTTCTAAGTTTATTTTTACACTGGATGAAAATTAATGAACTAGATTTACAGAATTGTTTTAATGAGACAGTGTCACACATAAGGAATCCAAGAAGTAAGAAATTCTAACGACCTTGAATCTTTACTAAACCATTTTTCTTTGGTTCAAAGACTGGCAGAAGGCTCAGTTAGGGAGTGACATTTTAAAGAAATGGCAAGAAATTCTGTGTCACTCCTCCCCTTTGTCATCTGGTTGACTAGATATGTTGATCTTCATTCTTACCTGGCAGATGGTGAGAGCTAATTTGTTTTATAATCTGGAAGTCGCTAGATATCTTCGATTAGGTACTGTTAGAGGTTTAAAGTAATTTCTTGGACTTTAGTTTCTTTGCTTCTTTTAACAGTCATCTAGAACAGAGTGGTGACTGCCGCCAAGCACTACAAAGAAGCAAACTTCCAGAAAAAACCTTAATTAAATAAGAAATATCTGAGAAGAGTAAAATTTGGAATATGAGTATGAGTATTTCTATTAAAGTCGACACCTACTGGGTCAAAGTGAGTGAATTTCTTTTATTGCCTTACCATCCTTCCCAATCCTTTGTCCAAGATCTTAAACAATAAATTACAGTTTTACCACTGTATTCTTGGGACAGTTTGTCTTACCATAAATGCATTGCCCTGTACGTGTTCACCATGACTGAACAAAACGTCAGCAAACTACCTTGCATCAGTAGACTCAAAACACAAAAATAAAAACAAAATCCATGGGGTGTGTGGCTTCAACATTATTCAATTATGATGAATAATTTTAAACACTGGCCAACAATGTGTTACAAGAGGCTCAGATGTCTTTAAGGCACATCATCAAGATGCAGCAGCAGTTCTTCATTGTCCATTTCTGGGAAATTCAATTTGGGCTACAAACTTGCATAAGAACAGAGGGCATACACTTCTTGTCAATTTCATGTTTGAAATGAAAGGGAGATCAGTACTTTCATCTTTCATAGAGGAGATGAGTTTTTTAAATCCATTCTATTAAAGTATGAAGGGTTTTATTTTCAAATTCTGGGGAAATTGACTTGAATACTCAAGAAATATTACAGGTTAAGTTTTGGACAAGAGCATTCTCCTTTTGATGATTTTCCCCCCTTTCCGCTACCATCACAAAAATAACGAGATTCACAAGTTATTCATACTCTAGGAGTATCTAATGCCCAGGCAGGGCAGGAAAAATAATGTGTAAATTTAAACCTTTTCTATTGCAGCCAAAAGGAAGGAGGGAGTGTTTAAGAGTATAAGTTCTAGAGTTAGACTGACCTGGTTCAGATCCAGGTTCCTCAGCTTCCTAGCTGTGCAACCTTGAGCAAGAAACCTAACACCTTTTTCCCTCAGTTTCCTCATCTTCAAACTAAGAGCTACATGAACACCTACAGTATAGGGCAACTGGGAGCTATACTATGTATCATCTGAAGAATACTTAGCTAGGTTCCTGGTTTGTGCTGTTATTATTTAGCTATTTTAAACCTCCATTCTTTCGTTTGCAAAAAGAAGATAATTATTTTGCCTATCTTACCACATTCATGTGAAAATAACATTTACCGCATTACCTGATACATAAGACCTTGATAAATACTAGCTGTTATTTATTACTCTGACTTTTCAACAAAACGGCAATTATAATATCAAATATGGCCTCTTCAGAATGAACTTCAGAAACACTGCCATCTAGTGATACATCTAAACCTGCAATGTTCCCTCTTCTAGAAGCTCTGGTTCTACATCTTTTATTATTTTTGGCTTGTTGGTGCAATAGGCTCTGCTCAACTCTTTCAGGCATGCTTTGAAAACGTTGGTCACTGCTGGCCTCTGCTGCCTGCCCCAGAGGTACAAAAGAAAGGAAAACACACTGGTAACATTAGCCCTCTGTGTACTCAGGTTCTAAAAGTCTATTTGCTTCTCTCCTGTTTGTGTGGACTCAACCATGGACACAGTGTTTCCTTAAGCAAACCTAACCTGAATGTTAATGAAAAATCAACAAAACAGCAAAACACAGAACTGGCTATGGCAGCACTCCACAGTGCCATAGTGGAGTATTGTCAGGTCACTTTGGGGTAGAAGGTGAGTTAAAAGGTCACGTGTGACTGGAGATCAGTGAACTAAGGATTATTTCAGCTGAGCAGGAGCGCACTTGGGTGCTAAAGAGCCCACTAGCTCGCAGTGGCATCAGTGGCATTTGTGTGTTCATGGACTAGAACAGAAATTGCCCTAAAACAAACTGGGCAGGTTGGACCTCATCTAAAGAGCAAACACAAAAATGCGATAACTAAGGTGACCTCTGTGTCATATGACTGAATGTCATCTGTTCTATTTTCATAGTCTTGCTGCTTTTTGTAGGTAAAGAATTGCTCAGGCTCTAAATAGTGAGGAAGGTTTTCAATTTAATAATGACCTTTCAGAATATTTGTGTCAAGAGAAGGATCAGAGAAGGACAAAATGATAAGTCAGGAAGTTAAAAAAAATGCCGGACAGTACCAGAAGGAACGCAGAGGAGGGGATTGACTCAGAGAGATTTAACAGGCAAATCAGCAGAACTTGGAAGAAAGTATACATGGGATGATGGTGAGTACTACACTAGGCTGTAAGCATGGGCTAACATTTCTGAAAGTCTCTGAACAAAGTCTTCTGCACCTTGGCTTCTCAGCAGAATTACCTGGGGAGCTGTCCAGAACCCCAGTGCCCAGACCCATAAAATCAGAATCTCTGGAGATAGAAGCCCATGTCTGTGTGATTTCAATGTGCAATCAAGGCTGGTCTAGAACCACTGGTCTAGACAGAGACTCTCCCTCAAGTTATTTGTGGGGAAAATGAGAGCTTAAGTGGTGCATCGAAAGTCACAGAAAATGGGAAATAGGATCTGATTCTCTCTATTTCCAGCCCAGGGGCCTAACCACTAGATTAAATTACACCCTAGGAATATCAGCAGATCATTGACAAGCACTGACAAGTCAGGTCCACGGCATTCATTCATTCGCACTTCCGCATGCCCAAAGCTAGCAGAAACGGACTATATTAGAATAGATAAGAAATAGAAGACCTTTTACTTCCTGAAATAATGACACTCAAGATGATGACAAACTAATTAAGAAGACATGATCCTTCTAAATGTAATACCAGAGAACATACACTACAAGATATGATTAATGGTAGAAGCACTACTGAAAGAGTCATAGGAATTCAGAGAAGTAAGAGTTAACTCTAGAAAAAGCTCACTGTAGGAGGAGACAAGACTCATCAAAATGTAAATTTGAAATGATGAGTATTTTAAAAGGCAATGAATGGCATTTCGTTAACTTTCAGGAACAATCCAATTAATTCTGACAGGTAAGCACATAAGTCATTGAAGATTGCTTTTACTAGGCCAGATTTGGTAGATTCAGGAGGAGTTTACAGCCCTTGCACAATTTTTAGTTATAAATCAAAATGTAGTCATTTTATTCATGGAAAAATTAGGTAAATTGGGGAAAAACTACAATTAACAGTGAAGCAAAATGAGTTATTATTAATAAGCTCATGTGGCTCTGAAGAACACACTTTCAAAGTGTTTCTTCAGACAGGGTAGATTACCTATTTTCAACTGGCACAGTGATAATATTTATTGTATCTACATATAAATAATATAAAATATAAATTTAGTTAACATTCAAGAGTTTTTTAAAAGAATAAGAAAAGACCCATTTTCCATAATATCGCCATCATTAGTCAGCCCATAACCAGCATCCCCCCTTCCTTTGCACATCCATAGAACTTGGATTTCATCTCTCCCATGACATTGTCCATATTAAGGTTTGAGTTTTAGATATCTAGACACAATCCACTACACTGTACACTCCCAGAAACACCCAAGGTGGTTGGGAGAGGGTATGAGAAGTGATGAAGAGCGTGGGCTGTGCACTCAGACTACCTGAGTTCAAATTCAGGTTCTGCCACTTACCAGCAGGATGATCTTGAGTAAGGTACCCCAAAACCTGTATGCTTCAGTTTATTTACCTCTAAAATTAGTATAGTATTATTAGTAGCAGTACCTCAAAAGATTGTGCTATCCATCAGCTAATAGTCCCAGTGCCTTGAACACTGGACATAACTCAATAGATATTGCTTATTGTGATATTGTGATTTATAATAAGAAATATATATTTGGGTTTTGTTCCTGTTCCTGGCACAGAATTCCTAAAACCCTTGAACTTTCCTGTGAAGAGAGAAAAATAAAAGCGGCTTTTGTTATGTTACTAAGGTGACTTTGGAAAGCAACTAAGGACAGCTGCTAGTTGCCAGTGAACTGTGATTAGAGGGTTGGAACTTTCAGTTCCACCCATAACCTCAGGCGGAGGGAGAGGGGCTGGAGACTAACTTCAATCACCAAAGCCAATGATTTCATCAATCGTGCCTATGTAACAAAGCCTCCATAAAACCCCAAAAGGACAAGGTTCCAAGAGCTTCAGGTTGGTGAACACGTGGAGGTGCTGGGAAAGTGGCAGGCTCAGAGAAGGCATGGAAGCTCTGTGTCCTTTCCCCCAGAACTTGCCCTATGCATCTCTTCCATCTGGATGTTCCTGAGTTATATCCTTTTATTACAAACCAATGATCTAGTAAGTAAAATGTCTCTCTGAGTTCCATGAGTCAATGTAGCAAATTAATCAAACTCAGGGAGGAGGTCTTGAGAACCTCAGATCTATAGCAGATTGGTCAGAAACACCAGCAACAACCTGGACTTGAGATTGGCATCTGGAAGTGGGGGTGTGTGGTCTTGTAGGACTGAGCCCTTAACCTGTGGAATCTGACACTATTTCCAGGTAGTGTCACAACTGAGCTGAATTGTAGGGCACTCAGCTGGTGTTGGAGAATTGCTTGTTGTAGGGAAAAAAAAATCCTGGGATTGGGTACAGAATCACAGTCATTACAGTGTCTTATACTAGTAGGTGCTGAATAGATATTGGCTGGAAGGATTGACAAATTACACAAAAATAAAACGTCTAATAAAAGAAAAATATTCACTGCAACCAGCTGGACTTGGTCTTTTTCCTGATCTACTTCAAACATAGTAAAATACTAGAAAACTTCTATAACCTCTCTTTGAATTTTATAAAATAATGATGTTAATACTTTCTCTCTTCAAATTGACTTGGAGACTAATTCTATAACATTTTTCACTGAAACATTTGAAGATCATGTTCTACATGTATATTATTTTGAAATAACCCTAGTTTTATCTGATGTTTTCCAGGAGTGGAGGAACTAGTTTTGAAGAAATCCTCAAAGAGCTTAATATTACATTCTTTGTTCAAGTTAGCAAATTCAGAACATTAAAAGTACTAAATCTCTAATAATATAGTTAAAGGTCTCTTGCTTGAGTCTGACATCTGCTAAAGCACATACAGTGAGGGTAGATGCAGCCCTTATCTAGAGACTGTGGTGGAAAGAACTAGACTGTGGCAGTGTCTTCTAATGAAAGTAACATTGTCCTGCCATATATTGGAAAACTCCAAATACAGCATACATAGGTTTCCTTACCTATGTAAAAGCATCAAATTGAAACCTATTTGAATTGAAAGTTATCCCTTCTCTAGGATCAATGTCTTCAAGCAAGATAAGCCCAAGGGTTGTAGAAAAAGCTTAGTGCACAACCCAGGGGAATAAAAATGTATGTCAACCACTGATTTATTAAGTAATTTCTGCAAAAGTTGCACCTAGGGGATACATCACGGGGGCTGAGTTATTGGAGGAGAACATCCCAGGCCGAATACAGGCTGCATGAGCAGTCCTGAATTTACAACTTGGTGAAAGGAAGAATGGAAGAAAAAACTGCTGAGAGAAAAACCTACCATTCCATTTCAGTGGTTTCATAAATTGTGATTTGTGGAAAGTGCTCATTTCAAAGCCCATGCATTTTATTTTATGAGTTTATGCAGTTAGCCACATGTTCTGCTAAGGAAACTGAAGAAAGCTGCGTGAGTTCTGTCCCTTGGCCTATGGGAGGCAGAATGGGCAAGTGCATTTTACATGGAGTGACTTTTCCTTTCCTCCAGAAGACTGCTGTCACTCTACACCATGACCTACACCCCAAATCTTTGAAAAATGATGATAAATTATTCCAAGTGACAGTTTCCATATAATTTCACTGCAAAGGCTTTTAAAGCTGAAAGGAGCCTTAAGAGATCATCTCATGACAACTTTCTGGTTTTATAGATAAGGAAATGGAGCCTCAGAAAAGCACTGAGCGTTGGCTGGGATCACACAGCCACGTCCTGGTAAAGTCAGGACTGGATTCCAGTGTCTCAGACATAGAACAACATCCTTTCCCCTGCTTGAGCTTATGTCTTCTTCAAATAGCTTGGATTATGCTATATAACACTGCACTTGCTTGAGAATCTAATTTATTACCTGAAAACAATTTAGGACATTAGGAAGACAAATCAACAAAGCAGTGATGCTTTATAAAAAAGATATGGGCAAAAAGCCTAAAATGGCAGGCTGCTCATAGATATGCAGAGAATAATATGATTAAATGGTTCATTCTCAACTAGGTAACATAGAGAATTCTAGAATGAGCAGGGGGGATCAGTAAAAAAAAGCGATTTGCAAAGATTTCAAACTTGTTTGGCCTCATCTAAAAGATTTACAAGCTATTTCAAAATCTCATTTTATATCACTGACTTCTTTATGATTCAATCAGATACACGTTTAGTCAACCACAATTTTTTTTCATGATTACTATGTACCCTTTAATCCTATTCTCAGTGATAAGCAAATAAATATTCTAAATATGTTTGAATTTGCAAAGCAAAATTATCTAAAGAATAAAGAACTTTATTATACCTACCAAAAATTAGATTTATGTGTCCAATACAAGATGATTTATTAACAGAGAACACTGACTTTCTGTTCTCTCTATATCTGTATCTATCTATTCCATCTATCTATCTATCTATCTATCTACATACACATCTAGGTAATATATATATTACCTCCCTTGACCCTGGCTTTACTCTTGGGGCACAAAGTAACCAAGGTACAAACGAGTAAGTTTTTCTTTGATTTGGGAATCTTAACCCATTAAGGCTATTTAGAGGCTTAAAAATTCTTGGATGGGACTATTTCTCAACAGATAGTGAATGAAAATACATAATTTAATGGTATTGCTGTATAACAGACCACAAAAGTAAAGCTTAAGTCAGATCAACTTTTATTTAAGGTCACACCTTTCAGCAGCAAGGTCTAGTTTTTCCAAATATTAATAGTTTGCCTTCTGATGCTTAGAGTTAGATGAAGCTAGGAGACCAGATTATTCTGCAGGGCGGTGTAACTCAGAGAATCAAAAGGGTGCCCTTTGAGCAACTGGAGAAGCAGCACCCATCTGGACTGATTTCAGAGACCTAAATGTTGTCTGGACCAATGCTAGTGTCTGAAATTGACTAGTAATAAAGTTTTCATGCAGGTCTCTTAAAACAAACTAAACAAAGAAACAAAAACTTGTTTTTTTCTTGTTGTATAGGTAATATATATTCATTTTAGAGTAATCATAAGGTAACATAAGATAATGAAAAACAAAAAGAGGACAAAAATAACATCCTATCATCTACAGGTAAGTAATGTTGATATACACATATATAGGCTTAGTCCCCAAGTACCATATATATATTTTTTTTTTTTCCTAAAAAGGAAACTTGGGGCATATTACATGTTTTATAACTTCCTTTTCTTATTTTTTCCAAATACAGAAGTATTTGGAAAATGTTTTTTTACATCATTTTAAATACCTGGATAGCATTCCTTTGCAGAGATGTATGCTTTTATCTTACAAATCCCCTAGTGTTGGACATTTAGTTTTGTTTCAATTTTCAAATAAGATAAGCAACTCTGCATTGAATTTCTTTGGGGGTAAGTCTTAGAACAAATCCATGATTTATCCTATTCTTTTGGATAAGTTTTAGAATTCTTAATTTAAGAATATGTTAAGTTTTAAAGCTTTTGATATTATCTTTAAACTGCTTTGTGGACAGGTGGTACCCCACCATACTGCCAAAGCTGGCATTATCCTTTTGTTTAATCTTTGGCAATTTGACAGCAAGAACTCAGTGGAGAACATTGTTGTATTACAGTTGCTCTTGTTAAATGGGAACATTTAGTAAGAACTTGTTTCCCAAAATGAGCACCCATTTCTAACAACACTGTGCTATGTGTTTAGACATGAAGGCAGGTACAAAGTGGTCCCTGTCCTCATGAAGTTTAAGTCAAGAGATGACAGTGTATAAAGCACAAAGCCTCCAAAAAATGAAGAAACGGGGGTTTAAGGAGAAGCTGTTTTAAAGTCGGTGGAGATAGTATAAAATGTGTGGTGAGCGAGCTTGCCTCCATCAGCCATGGGGGGGGACCAAGTTTACTCAAATGAATGCCTGTTCTGCTGAAGCTCATTCTGACTTGGCTCTGCTGAGCAGGCTGGCAGTGGGGCTGGCTAAA
This sequence comes from Orcinus orca, assembly GCF_937001465.1. Lineage (NCBI taxonomy): Eukaryota > Metazoa > Chordata > Mammalia > Artiodactyla > Delphinidae > Orcinus > Orcinus orca. The sequence continues at coordinate 68,657,306 of NC_064576.1, forward strand.
TTTGTCACAAATGGTTTGTGCCTACATACAGGAACAATGCAACAGTAATTTTTCTTTTCTAATGGTCGGCTACCACTATCCTTTATGTGAAATGATAACAATAGACTCTCTCCCATCTGCATCTTTGAAATGCTCTCCTCCCATGGAGGCTGCTGACTTGCCATTATGCAAGAGCACCTCATTTTTGTCATGCTGGGTCACTGTGTTCCCTGCAGGTGTGTGGCTCATCATAATTCTTTATACTTGTGCTTATGGCGTTTTTTAAACAAGATTAAAAATGCGTGTGTAGCACATATCATCAATCCCCAATACCGCTTAACTGAACTGTGTGTGTTTGTGCAGCTGCTGACTCCTAGGATACCCTCTTGGGAAGGAGACAAAAGTTCTGAATGTACCTTTTTGTAAATCAGTAAATAGTACAGAGTTTGAATTAAAAAAAAAAAAAAGCATTAAAGGCTTTCTATTCAACAGCCTTGCCAACAGGGGCAGTGGCTGTGCACACGCTGGCCCATGGAAAGATCTCTTGTTTCAGGTATCTTCTTGGCAGCAACACGGTATTTGGCATATAGGAGGTATGTATTTCTTCTTTAAAGAAAACTGGAGTTTTGCAAGATAGCACCACTTTGCTCCCATTGTTTGTTTGGTTGTTTTAGTTTACAACCAGCAAAATCTGGAAATAATCTATTTTGTAGTGGATCTTTCCAACTGAAGTTGTAGCATCTCCCCTACCCTGGGGGACTTCCTTGTGCTACACAGCTGTGCTGATCCCCACCCACTTCCTGCCTCAGTCCTCACGGAGGTGCTTTAGGATTTCATCACACTTCCTCTGCCTCTCCCTAAGCAGCTCAGCAACCACAGTTCACATCTTTTCCATTGACAGACCCCATACTAATCCTTTGAGGTAGACACAAATGAGGAAGCTGTATCAGCAGAATCAGTGACTTGTCCAATGTCCTCATCTTTTCTGAGGGGCCACATGTCATTCTGCACCATTTTTATGTGGGAAGAAGCCTCTCTATGGATCAGTCAAGAACAGGTTGTAGGAGGACTCAGCAGTCAGCTCTGCAGCAGGATGGAAGCTTACACTGTGGTGGTGGGCTGAGTGCATGCCCTTCGCTGAGCTGTCCCCAACGCTGTCACCACAGCTCCAGTTTTCTCTTTCAGTTCTTTCAAAGATCTTCCAGTTACAGGTTAGTTTCTTTTCATTGTTTCTGAAGCTTGAGGTGTGACGGGATCTCGCTTAACGATGAAAAATCAAGTCTGTTATCATTCAAAACGCCCGTGTGTTGGTGGAGGTGCAGGGAGCCGTCCATAAACTGTCTCTCCTCTCTAACCAGGTACTGTTTCATAATGAATTACTGAATATTCTTCTTCCTGGTCAAGCAGTGCCAATACGGAGTCCCAGACATCCTGTGGGCCTTACCTAAGGAGGTGTGGTCCCAGCGCACAGACTGATGAGATGATGGAGACCAAGCTTACTGTGGGTGTGGGGACAGCTCTATCTGGGGCTATGGGGCCTGTGGGGGAGAAGGGACAGGGATGTAATGGGCAAGTAGTGGAAGTGGGCTGTCAGGAAGGGCCAGAGGCTGTGCAGGGGGTGGTTTCCAGCAGCCCCGGTCTGGACTCACAGAGTGGGGTGCCTGTAACATTTATGGGGTAAAGCTTGAGTGATGCAGGAGAACACACTGCAGTTAGGTGGGTTAGCCCCGGGGTTTCTGGTTTGGCAGCCTGCAACAAGACTGACACCCACTGTAGCCTCTCACATGCTTACCTGCAAGAGACTCAACCAGCCAGCTTGCCTCCACCCTGCCTAACAGTCTCTGCTACCTGGCAGCCAAAGTAACTTGAAGACATGCCAATTCCTGCTCCGCACCTCGCTGGCTTCTTGACTCACTTAGAATAAAATCCAAGCTTTACCGTGGACTACAAGGTCCTGAGTTAGTTAGCCCTCAGCTTACACCTCATCTCCTACTACTCCCTTTTCTCCTGCCAGACACCCTGAATCCTTGCTGCTTCAAGTTTTTCTACCTCAGGCATTTGCTTTGTCTGCTTCTTCTCCCCAATAGACATTCCCTGGTTTCCTAATGAGGAGGTGCCCTCTGACCACCGCTGCCTAAAATAACACCCAATGCCCCTCTTTTTCCTCTTCCCCTGCTTCACTATATATTTCATAGTACTATCACTACCTGACATTCTATTCTATATCCATTTGTCATACTCACTAGAATGTAAGTTGCATGAGGGCAGGGGTCTATCCTTGATCACTGTTCTATCTTCAATGCCTAGAATAATGCCTACACATAACAGGGGATCAATAAATATATCATGAATAACTCAATTAATTAACTTAGAAATGCTGTCAGCCTATGTTAAAACATTTAGTCTTTTGAGAGGTTTGCGTTCCTATATGTGATCAATTACAGAACATTCAACAGTGCATATGCTGTGCTAATCCTGATGCTTATTTCACTTTACTTCTGAATAACCAGACAATTTAGTGATGATCCATCTGTGACCGAAAGGAATACATTAGGTGTTACTGTAAAAATTACAGTTCACTGAGGTGAAAGGTAGAGTATTAATAAGCTATTTAAGATACATAATTGGAAAAAATGACTTCATTCATTTACTGATTCATGCATTTATTCAACATCTATTTATTGGTTCTTTTTCCATACCACCCTGCATGTTAAGTCATGAGAACACAATGATGAAAACAGCAGATTCTGTGCTCAGGGGAATTTAGAGTCTAATGGGAGAGTCTCTTAGTCCGTTCAGGTTGCTATAACAGACTACCATAGATTGGGTGGCTTATAAACAACAGAAATTTATTTCTCACAGTTCTGGAGGTTGGGAGGTCCAAGATCAAAGTGCCAGCATATTTGGTGTCCAGTGAGAGCTTAATTCCTGGTTCTCAGATGGCCATCTTCTCACTGTGTTCTCACACACGGCAAAGAAATCCTGAGGCCTCTTTTTGGTTTTATGTTTGTTTTTCTTTCTTTCTTTATTTATTTAATTTTCTGGGGTCTCTTTTATGAGGGCACTAATCCCATTCATGAGAGCTCCACCCTCATGACCTAATCAGTTCCCCAAATCCCCACCTCCAAATACCATCACAGTAGGGGTTAGGTTTCAACATATGAATTTGAGGGTGGGGAGACACAAACATTCAACCTATGGCAGAGAGATTAATTAAACAAGTACTTACTAGGAAATCAATTGATTAAATTTTGGTAAGCACTAAAATGGTGACTTATAGTGTGCCATAAAAGTAAATAAAGGCAATTCAACTTGTTGTGGGGAGTAGAAAAAGCTTCCATAAGAAAGTGACCATCTAAGCTGACACTGGAAGAATAAGAATTACCCAAAACAGAGAGAGGAGATGAGCATCCCAGGCAGGCGAGCAGCAAGTACAAGGGCCCTGAGGTAGGCTGGAGTTCAGTATATTGGAGAAACTCAAAGAAGATCTTGTTATGACAGCCCTAACAAACCAATACACTATCATTGTCCCAAATCTGTACCCAATGGGGTCCATCCTGAAGAACAATGGCCATGAAGATGCCTTTCTTCACCTCCTTCACCCCCCAAAATTTAAAACTATTGAAGACCTTCAGAAATCAGATTGAGGACTCAAAGACATGGAGCAAAGAATAACTCATCTATCCATTCATCTCAAAATACTCATTCAACCAATATTTCTTTGGAACCTACACTGTTTCAAGTACTACATGAAACTTGAAGTATTATCCACATGGACTGAAAGGAAGCACTTGTTTGGGGGTGGTCAGGGAAATTATAGCCAAAATCCTGGATTCAGCTGGACAATGAGAAAATTTGGCTGACCTTCAAAAAAGTATTCCTAATAATAAAGGCTATTATTCTATAAAGTGCTTCCCAGAGGAAGTGGTAATAATCCCATAGTTTGAGTCATAGGAAATTTTGGTGGGCAGGACATTCAAAAACACACTTTGGGGAACAACCTTAAATTATAAAGGCAAGAGAAGGCAGGATTACCTCATTGTTTCCATCTTTATTTCCTATAAAGCCTCCTTGTGGAGACTTCATGACATGGTGGCTAAATTATAATCACTGAATGACACAGTGGAAGATGAATCAAAATGTCATAATTGTTCTTTTTACTCCTATTTCTGACTTTTATTTGCAAGCTTTATCCTCTGGGCTTCTTTCTCCTTAACACTTCTCAGTTAATACCCTCCATTTCCTCAATATTTTCCATTATTGTCCTTGTACTTAAATTTCAGGAGTGTGAAGATCTGGAAGCTACAAATAGTCTAGGTCCACACATCTTTTGGTGTAGTTACGAAAGCAGCCTTCCAGGTGCAAACTGCCAAGAGAACTGTCCAGTTCCCATGCCATTATTGGTGTTTTAGTAAGTATCACCTCACATGTTAGCAGGAAATTAGCAACAAGATAAACCACACTTTTTTTTTAAAAAATGCTTACATTTTGTGTTTAAAGAACTAAGTTTTAGCTTCCTGGCAACTTTTAAGTTCCTTCATAATCTGTGTCTTCATTTCCAGCTATCTTACTGGGGGTGGGGGTCAGAGGGCAATCCTAGGGCTACCAATTACCCCAAAGCAAAGAATAAGAAAGTTTTGATAAGGTTGCCTCCTTTCATCCAAATTGGCTTATCACCATACACTCATTGATGTCTGACCAAGCAAAAACAGCCTAGCCTGCTCCTCAAGCAGTATGGAGACTAGTCCCCAACAGAGGGAACCAGATCCTTATAGAGCATAATGACGGCTGTATTTTCCCATGACCATGTCAGAGGCACAGAGCTCATAAAACACATGAGTCTGGTGTGATACCTGCAGAAAGGTCACATCCTGTGGTTTTCAGATGAAATGGTCATTTTTGCCTTGAATGCCACCAGGGTTTGGTTTAAGGGTCTCAGATTGGGTAGCATTGTGTGAAGAACAGTTTAGGCAAAAGATAATTTCTCAGGTAACCTTTTTTTTCTAGGAAGCCTTCCACAACCCACTGACCTTTCCATGAAATTCTAGCTCTTTTCTTCTTTAAAATTCTGAGACTTACAGTCAAATTTCTAGCAAAGAACGTCCTTTCCATCCTTTCTCTGCCCCTGAGTACAGTGCTCCACCAGATAGAGAATATGAAGGAGGCCACAGGAAGCACAGCGCTTAGCAAGCAAATTGAATAAGGAAAGAGAAAGTTTTGAGCACACAAGTTCTGTTTGTTTTGTTTTAAGAACTTAAAAGGCGGCAGCAAGTCATTTTTAAATAGGAGGAATATAGATATTCTCATAGCTGCGTACTGCTGTGGATTTCAAGGTATGTCACACCTTTCATTCCCTTCTTTACCCTTCCCAAACACATCCAGTAAAAGGAATAACACACTTGTCTCTGGACTCTCATCAGCTATGGGGAGGAAGAGGGTCAGAGATCCTGAAAGGATCATTGGGGTGAAGGTGTACATTAGTTTCCTATTGCTGTTATGACAAATTATCACAAACTTAGAGTCTTTAAGCAACACACATTTAGTATCTTACATTTCAGTGGGTCAGAAATCCAGGTTGACTTGGCTGGTTTCTCTGCTTAGAGTCTCTCAAGGCCAAAATCAGTGTCAGTCAGCTGGGCTTCTATTGGGAGGCTCTGGGGGAAAATCTGCTTCCAGGCTCAATCAGGTTGTTGGCCAAACTCAGTTCCCCGTGATTGTAGGACTGAGGTCCCTACTTCCTTGCTGGCTATTGTCTGGAGGCCATTCTCAGCTTCTAGAGGCTGCCTTATTCTTTGGCTTGTGGCTGCCTTCCTCCAGCTTCAAAGTCAGCAATGGCAGGTCAAGTCCTTCATATGCTTTGAATTTCTGAGACCTCCCTTTCTACCTCATGTCTCTTGCTGTCCTCTTCTGTTGCATCTCTTTAACTAACTATTCCACCTTCCTCTTCTGGTTTTAAGGGTTCGTGTGATTATATTGGGTTACCAGGATAATTTCCCTATTTGAAGGTCAGTGGATTACTAACATTATTTGCAATGTGTCTTCATAGCAACATCTGGATTAGAGCTCGATTGAATAACCAGGGGATAAGGATCTGGCAGGGACATCTTTAGAATTCTGCTACCACAAGGAGCATAACAGGGACATAGCTTCAGGCCATCTGTATATAATAGGATGTTAAACCACCTCTTCTGCTGTCTTGGAGTTTTAGCAGAGGCAAATACTCCCATATCCTAATGAGCTGTTAGACACATGCTAAGCAATTATACAATAGATTCAGTCAACATTAGTGCATCACTCACTCCTGCTCTATAAGAGAAGGATTCACTGGTAGTGAGGACCATTTCAGAGAGCGCTGTCAGTGTGTTGTGCATTCTGAGCTGACTAGCACTCCTAATGAAGGAGAAAGGCATGCTTCCTTCCACCTCCAGCTGAGGAAATGCCATTTCAAGACAAACACTCAGAGAGCTTGGCAATCATTCCCTAGAATCTGGAAAATGCAGAAACAGGTATCTGACTCAGGCCTGAAAAGTTAAAGATGAGAGGCTTCCTCTGCCTGGTGGCAGTTGGAAGAGCCACAGCTACATAAGGAATAGTCTGCACTTCCAGAGTTTGATGGAGCAAAGAAAGACACCTTGAATTTCCCAAGGGCCATGAGTGGACCTACAGGAGAACACCAGTCTCAGATCCTTTTGAAAAGGTCTCTGCCCAAGAGCACCTTTTAAAAGGGATGAGATGGCCCAGCAAAGGAAGCCAGGTGACTGAGGGGGAAAGGCATCAGCAGCCGGCCAGAGGACGTGACTATAAGAGGGAGGACACCGGTCATGGGGGAGAGGGTGTCCAGAGAACCCAACAAGCAGCCCACAAAGAAAGAATCAGAATTTGGAATCTGCCATATTTAGAAAGCACCAAAACCAGATCACAACCACATCAGCCAAGCCTGACCATTCTGTGCCTCATCTACCCCAGTCTCTACCTCTGCTGACTCTGGAGAGGTGAAGAAGGGAGGGAAGAAGTGGCCTAGGCCAACATGAGTTGGAGAAGGGGGAATATTTCACATTGGAAGAGAGTTTGTAATTTTATGATTATTACCCTGGACTGGCCTGGACTGGAAGAACTATGGTACTTTCCTAAGATTTCATCTGGGGTAGGTAAAGAACTATTTGACACAGAAAGTTTAAAAGAGAATAGTGATAAAGAATAAGATTGGTTTGTATCCTCTTAAATTAAGCTTGTTCAATAAAATAGTTATATGTTATATGTGCCATTAATTACTGACTTACATATTGGGATCACTATTTTAATTGTGATGAGATCATCTCTCAGCGTTCCCTTATTTATTTAAATAATATCTGTTCCTTTAACTGAGTGTTTAGTCATCTTTGAGCACCTCCTGAAAAGCATCTCTCTGTAGCTTCTATCAAGATGCCAGATAATTCCATACATCTTGGCTCTAGTTTTAAAGTATGTACTCTAAGGGAGGCTGAAAAAGATGACCTCTACAGTTATTTCCAGTTCAGTAGTTATAAAATGAATTGTAGTTTTCTCCAAGTTCTCTTTGCCTTAGTTAACAGATTAGCTGTCCAGTTTGGTTTGAATCTGATAAACCCGCTAACAGCTCTCTACCCTCACAGAGCACTTGGTTCCATGTTAAGACAAGTCAGGGAATAATCGCCACACTTCATCTCCGATGCTCATCTGCAATCACCTCCTCCTGGGACCCATCTTTCCTTCACCTTTTACCATGCTCCCTCCATACTTTTCTCAAATCTGCCAAGAAGAGCATCTTTCACTTTGGAACCTCTGTTCACCTACATCTCACTCCAGCCCCAAAGCTAAAGGCCTCTGTTAGAGAGGATATCAGTGCAGTTTTGACAGAAACACTCTAACATTGCTGGATATCCCAGAAGAAGAAACTGAAAAGAACACTCACATCAATGCAAAACTCAATTTATACATCATAGCAATTTTTGATAGATGTAAAAGTGACATGCAAATAGAATTTTTATGGCATATCACTATATTAAAGTGCTTTTTAATAGAATATGTAATTTAGAAATATAACAGTGCATTTTAATTGCCCACAAATGAATTTTTAAAGTACTTAGGTGTATCAAGAACATTAAATGTAAGTGATTAGATAAATTATCCTGCTAAAACTAATACTTAATTTACATGGCAATAACTATATGAGGAGTAACTATGTTGTATTAAGACAAATTTCCACAAACTGTGCTAATCAAAGAAATTAGATTTAAAGTTATATCTTGTATTGGCACACTGTCACCTTTTATATTTAATGGTATCATTATGGATGGTGAAGAATCCTGCAGTTGTGTGTGACAGAGAAGATTTGGGATCGACAACCAGCTTTGTGAACTCTTCATACACGTCATCATCCATTCTTGTACAAGGCATTGCCATTCACAGTTCTCCTGACTTAGTGTGAACCATGCTTTTTCTGGTTTCTTCATTGTCTTCGCAGCACCCTGGGTCTGTCCGCCTCTGTTTCATCTGACCAGGGAAAGAGCTCATGATTAAAATTTAGAGGGCCTTTCCCAACATTTTTATCTGGCTCTTGTCCCACGTCAGATCACCAAACTGTTTCACTGCAAGTCATTGTCTCATACATCAAGTTCAAAGTGAGTTAACCAATGAAATTATAAGGTCATGGGCCTCTGGTCCATCCTGCTCATTAGATGTTAATAACAGCTTTTGAGAGATGCTGCGGAACCTGTCCAAGACCATCAGAATAACATCAATATCTAATAAAATTATGTTGTGCCACAAGGCAAGATTGGGACAATCTTTGAGGCATTTTAACAAATGCCTCAAAAGAAGATTACAGGGAGCCATAAAAACATCTGACAGGGAGACTCAACCTAGTCCAGGAGCTCTAAAAAGCTTCTCTGAGGAAAAGACATCTAATCTGAGACCTGGGAAATGAATAAGTTATCTAGTGTGGAGAAAAAGAACACTCTAAGCTTCTAAAGGAGGAAGGATCACGGAATGTTTGAGGATCCAATAGATTAGTCAGGCTGAAGACAGAGGGGGAAGAGGGTTGAGTTAAAGCAAGAGAGGTTCATATGCTGCAGGGTGATAATTAGAGAGAGGCAAGAGTGGAGGTGGAGAGAGAGTCTAGAAGCCGTTATAATAACTGGAGACAGAAGCGATGTTGGTTGGACTAGGGTGGTGGCAGAAGCGATAAGGAGAGATGGACATTTAGAAGGCACACAACACCACTTGATGATCAACTGCATATGGCGGGTGAGAAGGAGGAGGATGTTTCCAACTTACACACTTGGATGGATGGCAGTGCCATTCACTGAACTAACGGTCATTAAGGGAAAATTGAGTTGCTGGGGGTGGAAGAAAGAAATGAGTTTTGAGCTTATTGAGGTTGAAGTACCTATTAAATACCCAAATATCACTGTTGAGTAAACCATTGGCCTGAAGCTCAAAAGAAAGATCTGGGCTGGGAATATAAATTTGATGGTAATTAAAGATGTTATATGAAGCTATCAGAGTAAATGAGGTTCCCTAGGGAGAGTACATGAAAAGAAATTAGATTTTAAAAAATAGGACCTCTAACCAAGGCCTAAGGAAGGAACTCCAGTATTTAAAAGTTGGGTAGAGGGCTTCCCTGGTGGCACAGTGGTTGAGAGTCCGCCTGCCGATGCAGGGGACACGGGTTCGTGCCCCGGTCCGGGAAGATCCCACATGACGCGGAGCGGCTGGGCCCGTGAGCCATGGCCGCTGAGCCTGCGTGTCCGGAGCCTGTGCTCTGCAACGGGAGAGGCCACAACAGTGAGAGGCCCGCGTACCAAAAAAATAAAATAAAATAAAATAAAATAAAAGTTGGGTAGAACATAACATGTTGGAAAAGCTAAAGACGCAGAAGGATGACTAGTAAGTAGGGTGTTGTATCCCACAGGCCAAGGGGATAAAAATTATCAGAGAGGAAATCACCGCTAGAATCAAGGATAATGAGAAGTCAAGTGAAATGAGAACTAAAAATATCTTTGTGATTTAGCAGTGGTGGTGGTGGGGGTCTCTGATGATCTCCCCAAGAGCCATTTAGAGAGTGAAGAGCATGAATAGCATAATAGTATGAGCTATTAGTCCTTAAGAGCTGAGGAAGCTCAGAATGTAGACAACTCTTTTGAGTTGGTGTGGCCAAATGTCAAATTACACCCAAGACAGTTCAATTTTGGGCTCCTGTCCTAGAGAAATTATTAATAGCTCCCTCTTTCACTCTCAAACATGCCCTGTTTTGAATGATAAATGATGCCTCACTCTGTGTGAAGGGCAGGGTGAAATCTAGAGGATAAATTGGCATAGAATAGCAATTCTTTTCTTTTTTTAATAAATTTATTTATTTTATTTATTTATTTTTGGCTGCATTGAGTCTTCGTTGCTGCGTGCAGGCTTCCTCTAGTTGTGGTGAGAGGGCACTACTCTTTGTTACAGTGCGCGGGCTTCTCATTGCCGTGGCCTCTCTTGTTGTGGAGCATAGGCTCTAAGCACACAGGCTTCAGTAGTTGTGGCTCGCAGGCTCTAGAGCGCTGGCTCAGTAGTTGTGGCGCACAGGCTCAGTTGCTCCGCGGCATGTGGGATCTTCCCGGACCAGGGCTCGAACCCTTGTCCCCTGCATTGGCAGGCAGATTCTTAACCACTGTGCCACCAGAGAAGTTCCTAGAATAGCAATTCTTAACTCTCTGGTACAAGAGGGTGGCAGCACAGAGCTGTGTATGAACCCACATTTGAAGGCTGATAGCCCAGAGTATAATTTTCAGTTCTACCATTTATTGGCTGTGCGAACTTGGACAAGTTTATTTAAGCTCTCTGAGACTAACAGGACTTAGATTTCAGTATAGAGTGAGGATTTCATGTAACGTGCTAACATATAGTGCTCAGAAAATATAGGTTCTCTTCTCTTTGTTCCTATGATTTATCCTTTTCTATTTCATTTCCTCCCTCTCTTTTCTTTTTCCTCCTCTCCTCACCCTGAAGTAACTCAAACACTTTGTGAAAGAGGAAGTTCTTATTTTTATATTTCTAATGAAGCCCTCTTTCTGTGTAACATGTGTCACTCTTCAGGATAGTTGGTGACCCAGGCTTCTGTCCCATTATCCTAACTGGGCAAATGTACTGATACCCAACTAATTCACGGCAATACATTTCAACTGGTACTTACTCAGTGTCACTTGCATCTCATGCTAGAAATGCTGAGAGATATCATACAAGTATATAGTGTGATCCTTTTCTCAAGAACGCTGTTTTGCAGGGAGAGAGACAACATATTATGCATAATATTCCTGCTGCTACTATTCCTGCTACTTCTGCTGGTGGTCACCATGTATTAAGTACCTTGGATGCACTGCACTAGGCAGTTAGCATCACATTAAATCTTTACCTTGTGCAAGGCATTTTGCATTTTACAAATGAGGAAAACTGAAGTTCAAAGAAGTTAAGCAAACGGCTCAGAATTACACAGCTCACAAGTGTCCAAACTGGCGTCTAAATCCTGATCCACCTGACGTCACAGCCCACGATCTTCTCATTTCTCAATGGAACACAAGGTGAATAAAATACTAAGCAGACAATGAGAGCTATGGGTGCTCAGAACAGAGGGAGGGCACCCACTGCAAACCGATGGCACTGGTGAAGGCTATGTGAGGAGCTGGAACTTTAATGGCCTGGAAGGATAATTTATGCACGTGATTGTCTAAAATAAGCAATGCACTTGACAACTAGTTAAGCTAGAAATGTTTCCCAAGGGATAAGATGTATAGATTTCCAGAGTTTTTTTTTATCTCCTCAGCCTTGACTATTTAAAAAAAATTTTCACTTAAATGTCCTTGAAGTCAAATTGGACAGAATCAGCCCTGCTATGTTCCAACAGTTCCAAGCTTCCCTGGCATGAACTCTCAGCTTTATAAGCACGAATTGGTGCTCAGTGTTCAAAATCACAGAGTTCACTGCAGTTTACCAATAGCACATTATTTGTTTTCAGTTCCTGACTCTAGCACTGAAATGGTACAGCCTTTAGAATGATTTAAAGTGGCCACTTAGAACCCAGCTGAATAATGCCTGACTTTCATCACGGCTGAAAGGGTACTTAAAGCACAGTCCCTGCAACTGTGTCATCTTCTGAAATCAAGGTTGATTAATAACAAGACTGCCTCACCCTGGCATCGTGCCTTTCATCTGAACAAGACCAAAGCTATTCCTGGAAAAGATCCAGCTTTCTTTTGCTGCACTGGTGGGTGTGCTGACAGCAGGGGCAGAAAGGAAGGTCAAAGTTAGCATTTGAGTTTGGACTGTGAGGAGGGAAGTGAGAGGACTGAAATCTGCCCTGTAAAGTAGTATTAACGTCCTGCAAGCTCCTGGCACAGAGCTGACATCAGGGTTGGGGCTGCGATCATGCTTTCTCTGTCCAGCCAAGCAGGCACCATTTTATGGACAATCCCTCTGGAAAATGGTGATATCATTGGTGGGTGTGGTTGCAGGCACTTTTCCCACCTTTCTTCTGAAAACAAGCAGGCTATTCTTCTACGCAAGAATTTTCAATCTGTACTCTGTAGAAGCTTGCCATGGATCTGTGGCCTGTTTCAGAAGTAGAGTTTAGGCTATGGGAATTTTTGTAAAGGATTTTTCCCCCCTACAATTTACACTGAGAGTAAGGATAGTCTGTCAGTATTTTCTCCTAACTTGTCCTTTCACCATGTCCTGTGGTATTGAAGCCTTCCTCAGAGCACTCCAGGAATGTGATTTTAAGTAATCAAACCCATGGAAAGAAGCTGTTTTGTGTTGTGCTCAACATATATAGAAGTAACCTGTATTGCAGTACCTTCAACTGAGTGTTTTTCTTCACTGCTTTTATCATATTTGTAATGATGTAGTCATTTGCGTAGGTTTTAATATTTTTCTACCACACCACCTTATAACCACCAATGACAGCACAGACTATATCTCCCAAGGTCACACTATATAGATCCAACAACTGTATGGTTTCTGGCATGGGGTATGGGTGATATATATGTCAACCACATTTATCACTCCCACTCCCAACACAGTCTCAAAACTTTACTATTTCGTCAAGATTATGAAAAAATATTTAAATGTGAAATGTTTGATCTTTAAAATTTTTTTTCAGTATTTTAAAAAATTGCCTTTAGGTATGGAGAAAAGTAGGTCAAAACTTCTGGGCCAAAACTGAATTGGTTGACTTTTCTCTAGCAAACTTGCTAATGGTCTTGATGTACTTAGAAGCTATCTGAGCACTGCAAAGAATGTTGTAGATACTAATTCACTAGTCAAACTATAGAGAATTTAAGGCTTTGCCACCATCTCCTTGATTTGCATAAATTTGTTTTCAGAGTTCCAGCCACTGGTTGAATCAAACATCTATAGTCATTTAAGTTACAAGTCACTACAGAGTGGGTGGCATGCTCTCCATCAAAATTAGAAGTCAACAAGCAAACACCAAACTCTTTAATAAAATACACATTTCAACTACTTTAATTTAAATACAGGTCTATTGGTTTATAGTATTAGAGATTCCAGACAATGGAAAACCATGTTCTTTCTATTAAACTTAGTAAGAAAGAGGGTGAAGTGGCAAGTATTAGGAGTCTGCTATGTTCTAGAAACTGTCCAAGATGCTGCACTGCTGCCCAGCAGCCCTGCAGGAAGATCATTCAGCCACAGAGGAATATTCTCAAGTCTTAAGATTAATGGAATTTACCTTGCTAGGTTTTGGACTTGCTTGGGACCCATCACCCCTTTCTCATTTCCAATTTGTCCATTTTGGAGTGGGATTATCTAACCCATGCCTGTCCTACCATTGTATTTTGGAAGTACATAGCTTGTCTGGTTTCACATGTTCACAGTTGGAAAGAAATGTTGCCTAAGCATGAATCACACCTCAAGCCTCATCTATACCTGATTTAGATGCTATTTAGATGAGACTTTCGACTTGGAATTGATGTTGGATTGGTTTAAGATTTTTAGGGTTATTGGGATGGACTGAATGTATTTTGTATATGAAAAGGACACAAATTTGGGGAGTCCAGAGGGTGGAATGTTACGGACTGAATTGTGCCTCCAAAAATTCACATGCTAAAGCCATAATATAGTAGGAATGGTGCCCTTATAAGAAGAGACACCAGAAAACTCTCTCTTTCTGTGTGTGCACAAAGGCCATGTGAGAACACAGTGAGAAGGTGGCTATCTGCAAGCCACGATGAGAGCCTCACAAGAAACCAATCCTACTGGCACTTTGATCTTGGATTTATAGCCTCCAGAACTGTGAGAAAATTCATTTCTGTTAAGTCACTCAATCTGTGGTATTTTGTTATAGCAGTCCAAGCAGACTAATCCACCACCATTAGTAAACTGTAACAGTTTCTCTAAAATTGGTCCACCATTGTAAAACAGTATTATTCCATTATCAGCAGATAGTCATTTCTTGTCCCCTGAGTAGGAAGACATGTAGCTGGCAGTACAGAATTAAGAGAAACTAGAAATTGTCTGTAATCTCCTGAGGACCCAAATTAGAGCCCCCCCAAATATTTTCAATATATATTTGATAAAAATAAAACAGCTAATGGCCATGATAAATAAAATTTTTAAATTTCTCTTTTGCTTTGGAATGTGTTATAGAATTTTTAAAAGAAAATTTCCTTTCCTATTAATGTTTTACTTGAATTAATTTAAAATGTGCTTGAACCTACTGAGCCATACCAACTGTGTAGTGGAGAAATAAGCCTGGCTTCTGCAGGACATGGACAAGATGAAGAATTCTTTTGTGAATACTAAGGGCTGACTGTATTTGGATTTTGTGGGGAGTATGAAGTAATTCTCTGCGAAGTAGGGAAGGCATTTGAAGGAGATAAAATTTCAGTGAAAGTCTAATGGAAGGGAAAGGAAGGTCTGGGGCAAATGTGAAGTCCCATTCTGTTCCAGGTAGATGCTCTTTAGTGGGGAGTCATCCTGAGTGCAGAGCTGGGGGGAGGGGTAGAACACTTCTTTGTGCAGAAAACTAACAGTGGTTAGAAAGACAAGTCAAGAGGTTGTGATTAGCAGACCAATGAATAGCCCTTGGAGGTTTTTTAAGATGTCTTTGCTTGAAGAAAAGAGCATTTTCAGCATATATATCAACTGATACTTGTTTAATGCCCACTAAGTTCATGATTAACACCTGAACATTACACGTGTCTTTAACCATAAATTTACAATTTTTACCAATCAGATAGTAATTTAATTGGAGTATATAATATAAAAATTTTATGCAAGCAATAGAAATACTGCCCCACCAAATATTCTACTTGTGTGATCTTTTCACCAGAAAGAACATGGCCAAGTAAGGAAGATTTTTTTTTTTTCTTCTTATTTGTAGTCTTCGTTCAAAGTCATTATTTCAGCACAGTAAATGCATACTCTAGAGACTGAATCAATGATGACAAACTTAGAAGACAAAATCCTCCTTTTGTGACAAAAAGTAATATTACTGAGCCTTATGCAGGGCTTTCTGGGTAAGGTGTTCTGCATGACCAATCCCAGAAAGGCCCTGTAGTTTGCTACTTTCTAATCGTGTAACTTTCTATCCTATAATCATGTGTAGGTTGTAAGGACTCAGACTCAATTTTCCAGATGACTTCAGGGATAAAGAATTGCTAATTTGTTATACCAATCTTGACATTTCAAACTGTAGTTGAAAACAATCTTCCTTAATTAACTATGTTGTTTCTGGTGAAAACATCAGACAAGAGTAGCATATTTATTTGGGCAATATTTCTATTTTGGTGTCTTTTTAAGTATAGTCCTTCAGTCCCATATATTGATACATATATGATACACATATATTAATTTCTCAGCTTACCCCATAGAGAAGATTCAAATATAAATAAAACTCTACAACTCTGTTTGGGAAATAAAGATTTTCCCCCATAATAGAACTATTTTACCCATATTACTCATGACAGAACTATTATGAGAGAGGTTTTGTGAAAAATCCTTTTCTCCCTTTAATAGGCAAATACATTATTCAAAATTTACCTCTCTGAATATGAGAGAATTTTTAGATAAAGTGCTAAATCACAATTGGCATTAAATGTGCATTTACCTTCAAGCATTCTGAAATTAAAGTTGACTGTGATTTTTTTTCCTGTAAAATATATGCTAAAGCATTGTACCTGCCTAAGCTTTTATTAATATATGTTTATTTCTGCCCTTCTACTTCCCAACCACCTTTTAGATTATGTATATAACACTGAATATATAGATATATTTAATATACATTTAATAGAATATAGATATATATATATAAATTCTATAGGAGAAAACTGTAGGCTGGTAGTGGACAAAAAAGTTTTTCTAGGGGATTGGTGCAGTACTGCTTTCGGTAGAGAAAACAGGTCTCCTTGCTACATCCTGCTCAGACCCCTCCTCACCCAAACTTTTGTCCTGTAAATTCTCCCAGGAATACAACACAAGGTGGTGCTGTTGTATTTATGCTAAACCAGCTACAGGCCCAGCCACTGAAGCCATCCGTAGATTTGATCTGAAAGTGTTAAGTAAGTGCCAAAGGCAGGGAGGGAAAGGTTTTCCATATGTAAGTGTTTACCCGGTAGTTATCTCTTCAGATGAGAAAAGCTTAGTAGAAAGAAGGACGAGGAATGTAAGTTTCTTCCATTTGAGGAAGCTTCTGGGAAACCATCTTAACAAAAGAAAGTGAAAGTG
This sequence comes from Orcinus orca, assembly GCF_937001465.1. NCBI lineage: Eukaryota > Metazoa > Chordata > Mammalia > Artiodactyla > Delphinidae > Orcinus > Orcinus orca. The sequence goes on from NC_064576.1 coordinate 68,674,028, forward strand.
CCAATGGGTTCCTCTGTTACTAAATTACAGAAGCATAGAAAGTTAGGGCTAGAAGAGATATTAAGATGTTATCTAATCCATTTCACTACTGTAAGATTCCATTTCTTAAATTATCAACCAATTAAACTTTTCCCTTGGTTTTAAAATTTCCTGGGGAAGGGAGTAAGGCAAATTAACTTTCCCTAGTGTCAATCAATCTCCCCTCCATCTGTGGTATGGGGTTGTGGACCCCCCCCTCCTCCCACTCCTCTCACTCTGCATTCCCTTTCACAAGGAACAGAAGGGATTTCATCAGCAGGCCTCCTAGTGAGGAGCAAAAAAAACAAAAAACTAGAAATCAGGGAGCTTGGATTCTCTTCCCTCCCTCTTCTGACCCAGAATATAGAATCCTCAGATTCAGCATCTCCAAAGGAAAGAGGTTGGACTAGCATCCCTGGTTTCCACAAATAGCTGGACCACAGAATCACCTGAGAAGCTTTTCAAAAAATACAGATTCAAGGGTGGTCACACCCACAAAATTGATCAATCAGAAAATCCAGGGCAGGGCCTAGAAATTGCACTTAAAAAATAAAAGCTAGAGTCCCCCACCCCTACCCCCATGGAAAATTTTCTCCTATCTGAAGATAGAGAAATTAGATATAAATTCATAGGCAGGCAGCCCAGCACGGGTCTAATGACTGTTCAATAGGCACCACTAGATTAAGTAACTCTTAAATCCCATTTGGCTTTAAAATTTTCAGTCATCCTTAACACAAAAGCCCTTGAAAAACAAAAGTAAATTGTACCAGGTCCAAAGTGATTTCCTCTTGAATTGTATTCCCAGACTTTTGAGCAATCAGTTGTGTACGGACCTAAAATTAAGTGTTTTACAAATTTTTCATACCTCTGAAATTGGGAGGTACAGAACTATTACTGTGGTAAAAATCTAATAATAGTGAATGTGTTCAGCCTGCTCCCTACATGATATTTTATTTTCCTTAATTGTAACTATGAATTGGTTGACAGTTATGAAAGTAGTATTTTGACCATTTCAGTTTTTATTCTTATAAAACTGGAAAGTTAAGAAACTGGCCAAATATAAGTTTATTTATAAGTTGCATTCTGGCAAATTCAGGTGTATAGGAGTCACTCACAAAAAAATCCCCTAGGAAATTTTGGCTTTCTGAGTCTTTTAGACTTTGTCTAATTTAGCAACATGAAATTCACTAACAATGCAATTCAGATCATTCACATCCCAAGTCTCATCTGAAAGAATCAGATAATTGAAGCAACATTTGTTTACTCTAGTTTACAGTATCGAGATAATTAATTCTGCTTTCCATTTCCCCTTGCTAATGTAATGTGACCTCAATGTTATTGTTGAAGTAAATCGATTAGGAGATTTGGCTTGCATATGCAACTCTTGCATATGGGTAAATTATTCCAGCAAACAGAAACCTATACACTCTTTGCAAGCTGTAGTCTTAGTGCCCCTTTCAAATATTTGGTTCTTATTACTTGTAGTTTAAAAGCCATTTACAAGTCTAATTAATTTGCTCCTCAGCAATCTTAAGATCAGTGTTTCCAACCCATGGATTGAAAATATAAAATGATGCATGGGGCCAAAATTACCATTTAGTTAAATATTAAGGTAAGTCAGTGTCGGAGCTAAAATCCATTAAATGCCTTGTAGGTAATTTGTCCATTAGATCTTTCAAACCACCTCTCAAAATTCAGCCCAGATACCACTGTTTATCAGTTACAAATTTCCATATCCTTCTGCTGCTCAGTCATGCTGTTCTGAATTATCTCTAAGCTCATGTCTTGTGATTCTCTATATAATTACATCTGCTTCTCCCTGATTTTCCATGAGCTCATTTCATCCTTTCAAGATGGCTTATGAATGCATTTGTTCCCTTTATCAGAAGGACACCAGCTCCGCAGCTCTGTCTCACTGTGACTCCCAAGCCCCAGTGAATAAAAATAGCCTTGTATCTTCTGGAGTTCTCTGAGCCATTTAGGAAGAAAGAATGTCTGTCATGGAATCACTATCATTTGTAATGTCCTCTCCAAAAGACAGCCACAGGAAAAAACAAAAAAAAAACCCAAAGAGCAAAAAAAAAAACCCCTAGAACTATTGTGACCTCATGAAATACAAAAGAAAAGGAAAGAAAATGTGCTCAGAACAATACAGCCTTTCTTTATTGCACAGTCCCGGCTTCTTCGAGCCCCAGTGATTTTTGTTACTGGACTTGGTCTCGGTTGTGCAGAGGTTCTGACCATGAGGAAAGCAGTTGCCATCTCAGTAGTTAATGTGAAATTACTCTGCATTTTGAACCAGGCTGTCTGCTTTCACTGCCATTACTACTGCTGCCTCCTGACAATTCAGGATGCTCTCTCCCTGGATACTGAAAACCTGCTCCTTCTATACCCAGAACCGGTCCTCAGCGTCGTGGAGGAACTGGGAGCTTTGGTGTAAAGTGCAGTTCTTCACTCAGCAGGTTTTTTAGCTTTGTCCATCATCAAGTTCCTGAACTTCTCTGAGCTTGGAAAACCCCACCTATATAGTAGAAGCCGTATATACCCCTCAGTGTTATCTTTGTGGAATTAACAATCCCACAAAGTGAAACACTACGACCACAGTGTGTAAATTGTATGTTGCTGCACAGATGTGAGGAATTGTTAAATACTGGTAATTGAGAGCAGTGGCCTCCAGCTGGGAGCCCTTGACTTCAGGGGTCCACGGCAATCAAGTGAGGCATGGAGAGAGAAGGTTAGAATGTCTATTTGTAATCATGTATAAACTAAAAAAATTAAAAGATATTAAGCCTTCGCAATATTTAATTCACGAATTAAAGCTGATGCCTTCTCTAGTCTGCATCTGAAATGGTCATGGGACTTAGTACATGAGATATCCTGAGGGGCATGCCGGGGCCACAACAGATTGGTGACAGCAGAGTCCTCACACATCTGTACGCATTCTGCACACTGCAACATGCTGCAGTTTGTGTATGTCCTCTGTGGCTGGCAGAACAACGGCCCCCCAGAACTGTCCAGGAAACCCTGGCACCTGTGAATAGGTTACCTCACGTGGCAACAGGAACTTCAGTGATCTGATTAAGGATCTTGAGATGGGGAGATTATCTGGGTGGACCCAATGTAATCACCAAGGTCCTTATAATAAATGAAACAGGGAGGCAGGAGAGTCTCAGTGAAAGATGTGACAAGAGGTCAGAGTGATGTGACTGCCGGAAGGGGGCCACAGGCCAAGGAATGTAACAACCTCTGGAAGCTGACCAGTCAGGGAAACAGAATCGCCCTTGCAGCCTCCATAAAGAACACATCCCAGCTGACACCTTGATATTAGCTCAGTGAGACCCATTTTAGGCTTCCAACCTCCATAACGTAAAATAATAAATTTATGTTGTTCAAGCCACTCAATCTGTGGTAATTTGTTATAGCCACAACAAAGAGCTAACTTATTATGTTAAGTGGATTTGTGAATTCTATTATCTAGTTCTAACTAAACTGTTTGTCACCAAAGGGGCAAATGTCCTCTAAAGAGATTTCTGCAGAAAAAGTATTGCTGAAAGACAACTCTAACATTCCAAATGCAAGTGAACAAGAAACTGGCAGGGCTGAACATCACTTTACTCCTCAGCTCATTTTGAAGTGAAAGCTCTGATGTTCTAACGTATTTAAACCTATTGTTTTTCACTATATTAAATTTTTAAGTGACGATAATGTTTTTGTACCATAAATACATAAAATAATGTAATAAAATATTACTTTTAACATATGTATTTTATACCTATTAAATCATTTTTAATCAGCCTTTCAACTTTGAGATAATTGTAGACGCACATGTAGTTCTAAGAAATAATATGGAGAGATGCCCACGTACCCTTAATCTGGTTTCCCCCAATGCTACTGTCTTAACTATAGGGTAACGTCACAACTGGGATATTGACACTGATACAGTCCACTGACCTTATTCAGGTTTCACCAGTTTTACAAGCCTTCATGAGTGTGTATGTATTTAGTTGTATGCAATTTTATCACTTGTGTAGATTCGTGTAACCACCACTGCAGTCAAGTTACAGAATAATTCCGTCACCACAAGGAGCCATCATGCTTCCCATTTACAGTCACCTCCACCTCCCTCCCCACTTCCTCCTAACCTTTAGCAACCAGTTATCTGGCTTTTTTTCACTCAGCAAACTTCCCTTGGGATCCATCTAAGTTATTGCTATACTAGTTTTTTATTGTTGCTGTACCAAGTTACCACAAATTCAGTCACTTAAAACAACACACATCTATTATCTCACATTTCTGAAGGTCAAAAGTGCAGCAACAGCTCAACTGGACCTCTGCTTAGAACCTCACAAGGCCTAAATCAAGGCTGTGTTCCTTTCTGGAGTCTCTGGGGATAAAGTGGTTCCAAGCTCATTCAAGTTGTTGGCCAAATTCAGTTTGTGGTACTTGTAGGACAAAGGTTCCAATTTCCATGCCGGCTGTCAGCCGGGAGACAGTCTTTTCTTGAGAGCCTGCCTGCATCCTTTTTAATGCTTTCCATGTGGCCTGCCCCCAGCAATAGCAGATGAGTCCCTCTCCCACTTGGAATCTCTCTGACTTCTTCTGATGCATCACTCCCACTCCAGCCAGAGAAAATTCTTTGAAGAGTTCATGTGACTGGATTGGACCTACCCAATAATTCAATGTATCTCCTTATTTTGAGGTCTGTAACTTTATACCTGCAAAGTCCCTTTTGCCATGTAATATAACATATTCGCTGGTTCCAGGGATTAGACAGCATACATCTTTTTTTTGCGGGGGGGGGGGGGGGACATTTTTCTCTCTACCACATTGTGCATACCAATAGTTCGTTCCTCTGTATTGCTCAGTAGTATTCCATGGTATGGGTATACTGTTTAACTATTCATCCACTGAAGGACTTCTGAATTGTTTTCAGTTTTTGACTATTATTAATAAAGGTGCTATGAATGTTCTTGTGCATGATTTCATGTAACATACATTTTTTTCATTTTTCTGGGGTAAATGCCCAGGAGTACTATTACTGAGTCATATGGCAAGTTCAGTTTCATTAGAAACTGCCTCACTTTCCAGAGAGGCTGTGCCATTTTATATTCCAACCAGCAAAGAATGAGTGATTCAGTTTCTCTGTATCCTCATCAGCATTTGCTGTTATCACTAATTTTTATTGTAGCCATTCTGATAGCTGTGTAGTGATATCTCATTGTGGCTTTAATTTACATTTCCTTAATGACTAATGATGTTGAACATCTTTTCATGTGCTTCTTTGCATTCTCTTCAATGAAATGTCTGTCCATAGCCTTTGTCCATTTTCTAACTGGATTGTTTGATTTCTTTTTTTACTGTTAAATTTTGCAAGTCTTATATAGTCTGGATACAAGTTTTTGCTGCATGTACGGTTTGCAAATATTTTCTCCCAGTCTGCAGCTTGTCTTCTCACCCTCTCACATCAGTTTCATAGGGCAAAAGTTTTAATTTTGATTAGGTCCAATTTATCAATTTTCCCTCTTCTGGACTCTGATTTTAATGGCAAGACTAGAAAATCTTCACCTAGCCCTAGATTCTGAAAATTTTCTCCCATGTTGTTTTCTAGAAGCGTTAGAATTGCATGTTTCGCATTTGTTTAAGAGACCCAGGGACTATAAGGGCCCACTGACTTCCCTTTTCAGTTGGAGCTCTTCTCAATCCAAAAAATTTCTGTAGAGACAGACTTGAGAATGGCATTTGGGTTTGGTTAAACACTGAGGAATTTTTTTACAATCTAAATGCCAGTGGTGCAATTGCATATTCAGACATGTATTCATTGCAGAAATCTGATTGGTTAAGGAGATGAAGAAATTGTTTGAGAATTGCTATTGTTTTCTTACAAGCATGCTGTTCTTAGGTTAACCCTAAAACTCCAATTCTACCTTGAACGTGCTCTTAAGACTCTTAAAGTAGATAGAGGAACTATTCAATAAAATATTTATGAATGGAATGAATGGGTAATATCATTCCCATTCCCATGTAAGGTCTCATCTATATATTTTTGTATTGTGGATGTCTATAACTTCTAAAGATGTTTTTCTAACCTGATCTAAGAGGAACTCAGGGCAATGTGGTCAAGAAAATTCCCTGGGACTCAGAATCATTCAAAGAGCTTTATAACAATTTTCATTGCAATTGTGGTGGAATCCAAAATCTGTATTTTTAAAATGTTCTCCAGGTGATTCTGATCTTCAATCAGGTAAGCAACCAAGGCCCAGCTGCCAAATAAAAAAATTGGGTTCCTTTTAAAAAACTTCATGTTCCTTATTTGTGTGTTGACAACTGTTCCATATTTTTCCTGTCTTAAATTGGGGACAAAACCTAAAAGCCTGTGTAGCTCTCTAATATGACATCAGCTAATACTCCACAAATTCATGAAGAATTCTTAAACAATACTCCTACATAAAGAATTTTTTCCTCTTGTTATACATTGGACTGATGTTTAGAATCAAAAGCTATGACTTGACTTGAAACCTTAGGCAGCCAAATAGGAAAGAAAACTGAGAATGTTCCATGGTCCACTCAAGCCAAGAAGCATAAAGATGGGCTTTCTAAGAAATCACTCATTCAACAAATATTTTCTTATATTTAAAATGCACCATGATAGATTTTGTGACTCTGACACATTTACTCCTTGTCCTATGGAGGCACAGCTGAGGGAAAATATTAGGTCAATGAATAAGCAAATGCAAAGTAGTGGCAACTGTAATGGTAGAGGAAGGATAGAGTGCTACAAGCACACACAGGAGGACTGTCTGAGTCTAGAATCATTGGTTACAAGTAACAGGAACCCACTTAGGGTAGAAAAAAAAAGGTAGTAGAGGAAGGACAGAGTGCTACAAGCACACACAGGAGGACTGTCTGAGTCTAGAATCATTGGTACCAAGTAACAGGAACCCACTTAGGGTAGCAAAAATTGGTCATTTAACATATGTGTAGAGGTAATTCTCAGGAAACCCAAAGGGTAGGAAGTAGAGTGTCAGGAAGAACGGCAGCTGGGTTTTTTCTTTATCTTCCTGAAATCACATGATCTAGCACACTGGCTTCTTTCTGGGCATCTTTTTCATTCTCTGCAGCTTGGATGTTATCAACATCACCATCATTTCTCCATGCATATGGCAGAATATGGATGCCCCACATTGGAAGCCCAAATGAGTTTACCTCATTTCTCATTTCCAGTAAGAAATGAAATGGCTTATTATCTTAGATTCCAAACCAAATTCCCAAGAGAGACTCGGACTGGCCTAATTTGACTCATGCACCCACATGAGCTAAGAAGACACCTTAAATTAGGACTACTTCAAGGGATATCTTACGCTGATTAGGGTGTACAGTGATAGTGTCTTAGAGGAAACAGCAACTGTCAGAGATGATATTATCAAAAGTCTGGGGAAAGCACAACACACCTGGAGCACAGAAGGAAGTTCAGGACAGCTAGAACTTAGGTATGGTAGAAGTGGGATTGGAGACAGAAGGTTAGGAAAGAGAATCCTGGCGCCTGCAGAGGGAAGAAGGGGCCAGATAACAAGGAGTCTTGAAAGTGTGCTAAGGGGCTGAGTTTTGTTGGAGTGGTCCTCCTTGATGTAAACTTCAGCACTAAGAATACTGCGTCCCATGCACCCCTCCCCAAATCACCAACTTGGACTCTACTGAGTCCAATCACATCCTTACTTAGCATGTTTTGTTTCAGTTTGTGCCATATGACTTTCTCCCCTGTTGTCTTCCTATAATTGTCCTCTTCTGGGCTTTCTCTGGATCTTGGTTGAGGTACAGGTATACAGAATCATGGTTTCACATAGAAGTGAAAATATGTTTAATTTATACTACTTTTCTAGTGATGCCCAACAGGTCTTTGACCTCATTGATGTACTGGGGAAAAAAGCCTCTTGATTGAGCCATCTACTTTTATTCCCAGAAGAGGATATAAATAGAGTGAAAGACAATCCAAGGCATTAGAATAACTTATGTGTTTTCAGCTTTTTTCCTTTGAGATTTATCCCCAAGCATAATTCCGAAGGTCATGACAATTTGGAAAATTCCATTTGAAATCAATTTTCCCTAAAATAATAAGGGAAAATAAGCACTAAGATAAGACACACTGATGGAAGAGATGTCAGTTTAGTTACTTAAATTTGTTTTGCATAATGTGTTTCGTAAGGACATTCCTGTATTTTGAAATATTTTATGACAATCCCCACTCCCACATCATTTGTTGAACTATACAAAAACAAGGTTTTTCTGGACTATTTCTTCATGTCCGTCAGTCATGACTCCAAGTTGAAAACCTGTAATGAACTTTCTCCCACTGGCTTCCCATTTCATTCACTTGATTTCTCCTTTTAGTGTTTCTGGTTGTACCTTCTCATCTCCACCATCCAATAAGCCTTGTTCTGAACTACTTTACCGAATTCCTTTCTTACTAGTTTCTGATCATTTTAATGCTGAACTGCTTAAAAGTACTTCACTGGAGCTAGATCAAAGAGATTCAACTTATCTCTAAGAAATCACTTGGAAAGGCATAAACAAGTCCTGTGACTTTTAATGGTGGCTCCTTCCTTTCGGGGGCTTGGACCAAGAACAAAGTTAGTTTTATTTGAATGTTTGTTACCTTGAGACAAATGAGAGTACACTAAGTGGAGGGGATCCTCTGGAGGACAGTATAAATGGCTGCCCCTTCTTTGTTCTCCGAAGCCACAGGAACACCCACTGTGGCCCTGGTTATTCCCTTCCCTTTTTTCTGGGACTGCAGCTAAATGCATATCTTGGAGAGCTGAGTGGGCACTCGCTTGTAATTTCTGTCTCTCTTCTTAGGACATGGAAAATAAGTTAACTGATTTTCAGGCAAAACGCCGTTCTTCTTTCTTGGTAGATCCCTAGGGGCTACCATCTTTAATAATTCAATACGAAGGGTCAATTCCAGTTTAGAAAATAACTGGCTCTCGCTGAAATTTTAACTTACAAATTTCAAGAAGCTGAGTTCCAGAGTGGAGGAGTAGAGATACATTTTAACTGCATGACTAAATGCTGAAGCCCTATGATATTGTAGCTTTCCCTAGCAAATGTTCTGGTGCTGGCTCAAATCTATCATTGAACTGAATTTTACCCAAACTGGCACTTCATGAATAATTTACACGTATAGAAGTACAAAGGCCATGAAAAAATTATTATTTTTGCTACTGACTTCAGTAGCCAAGATACTTGTTATCTCTCAACATTAATTTTTGATGGCTTCTTCCTTGGAAAACAGAAAATAAAGCCAGAGAGAGCTGAAAGGACAAGAAATACTCCTTCTTTTATGCTTGAAGATATACAATTCCAGTTTTCTCTGACATATAAATAAGTATCTGAGAGAGAAGGAACCATGGCAGACCCCAAAGAGGTGAGACTAATACCAAAATGCAGTGGATACTTTGACATTAAACCAGATAGGTAATAAACAGATTAAATGTTTCTTAACCTAAATTAAACTTAGTATTTGGAGATAGCCAATGGATTTAAAAATTAAATCCCAGTAATATTTCTCAGGAGTTAGGACCAAAAATAAATTCAGGTCAACAGAAATACCAATAAGAGTTGTGCTTCTCAAAACAAGCGCATCCATTTTTAGGGAAGGGGCAAAGAACAGACTTAACCCTCTGTTTTCCCCAAACAGTTTTACATTAAGCAGTCTTTCTGACGTGTATGAAACTTATTCATTAGAATATTTTTCTTCTGCTGCTCTTTTTATAGATCTTATGACTATTAGATACACCTGATGTCAGAAAAAAAATTCTTTGCGTTGTTCACAGCAACTTTCCCCCAAAGTAATTCAGGGGACTTTCAAGATCTAAAGTGAAATGACATAGCACATAAAAGTAATAAACACCACCTCACTCATGCACCAGCTATATTTTCATTTTCTTGATTCATGAAATATACTTTCTGTGTTTTCAATTATTTGAAAATAAAAAAGCAACATAAAAACACAACAATGACAATATTGTGCTTTGAAAGCTAGAAGCTTTCAGTCTTCTAGTTTCTTTATTTAATCAAATCAGTCCTAAAATGGATCATTTCACCATTGGCTCTTCCTTTAAAGATACAAATAAATATATATAAATTTATACTTTTTCTTATCCTATAGTAAATTGTAGATCTTGCCATGATATGGTATTTATTCATCTTCAAGAATAAGACCAAGGAGTTTCTTCCTTAAAAGATGAATTTTCAAATCACAATGCTAAGAGCATTTGCTTAGGAGAGCAGAGAGGAGTCTTAGCATGGAGCAATGATTTGCTAATTTGCAGAAGTCACACAAAGGGCAAGATTTTGTGATGGTCCTAAATGCTTAGTTCCAAGCAGATTCTGTGTTGACATGTAGGATGGAGAAGCTGATTAACACCCCTCTCTGTGGCAGTGTTCTCAGATATTTTTGTTGTATTTGTAAAGACTAGTCTGTTCTTTATTTATCAGAACATGCACCCCACACAGTATGGAGATTCCTCCCTGCACTAGTGACACTCTGGGCTCGCCACACTGTCTCTTTCTAGAAGTTCGGAGGCAAAACTTCTTATGTTTCTCAAACTCAGCGTTAGTCCCTTAAGATGAGTAGGAAATAAGTACCAGTGTCCTCATTTTCAATAGGGAAACTGGGACAGGAAAGAGTAATTTATTAGCTAGATCTCTGTTTGGCAAAGCAAAAAATTAAAAAAAAAAAAAAAAGGAAAAGAGACAATTTTCCAGATAATTGGTGTAAAGCCATGTGATGTTTTGAATAGTATGAGTGTCTTTCAATGCTTTGTATTTGCAGTTCCTCTTTTAGTTTTAGGGACACAAAAGGATTAAAATACTGAGCATCCTCATTTTATAACTCCATGTTTCAATTGCTAGAGATCCTTAAACTATTGCATAATAGAAATATAATCAGGAGTGGTACTTTTTAATTATATATAAATTTCATGTTTTCAAAATCTTGGAGAAAAAGAAGTAGAATTGAAAGACAGAAAGAAAGTTTTGTGAGAAGAAAAAGCATTCACTTGGGGGTTTGCACTTCTAGCTTGCTCTCCTTTGTGGAACTGACAGGACAGATGACACTCTCAAAGCAGAAGTAAGTTGGCAGTGAATTGAACCACAATGGCATAATCAAATAGGTGTGTCTGACCATCCTTATCTGCAAACTCTGAAGCGGATAATGAGAAATGTGGAAACAATGTGTATAGTTTGCTTTTTAAATAAATAAATAAAGTGAACAAAAAATGGATCACAGAACTAAATGTAAGAGCTAAAACTATAAAATGCTTAGAAAAAAACATAGGAGCAAATCTCCATGACCTTGAGTTAGGCAATTTTTTTTTTTTTTTAGATATGATACCAAAAGCAAAGCGATAAAAGGAAAAAAATAAAATAAAATAAATTGGACTTCATCAAAATTTAAATCTTTTGTACTTCAAAGGAAACCATAAAGAAAGTAAAAAGATAACCCCCAGAATGGAGAAAACATTTGCAAATTATATATATACATATATATATATATATATATATGATAAGGAACTTGTATCTAGACAACATAAAGAACTCTTAAACTCAACACTAAAAACACAATTTAATTTACAAATGGGCAAAGAATTTGAGCAGACATTTCTCCAGAGAAGATATATAAGTGGCCAATAAGCCCATGAAAAGAAGCTTAACATCATTAGTCATTACAGAAAAGCAAATCAAAACCACAGTGAGATACCACTTCACACCTACTAGGTTGGCTAAAATAAAAAATACAGACAATAACAAATGTTGAGTAGGATATGGAGAAATTGGAACTGTCACACTTTGCTGGTGGGACAGTAAATTAGTACAGCCATTGTGGAAAAACAGTTTGCAATTCCTCAAAATGTTAAACATAAGAGTTACCATATGACCCAGCAAATTCTACTCCTCAGTATATATTCAAAAGAATTTAAAACCTAGTATCCACAGAAAATTTTGTACCTGAATGCTCAGAGCATCATCAATCATAATGCCAGAAAGTGGAAACAACCCAAATAATCATCAGGTGATGACTGTATAAACAAAATATAGTACAACTACACAATGGAATTTTATTTGGCCATAAAAATTAATGATTCATACTGCAACATGGATGAACCTTGAAAACATTATGCTAAGTGAAAAAAGCCAACATAAAAGGCCATACATTGTATGATTCCATTTATATAAAATGTCCAGAATAGGTAAATGCATAGACATAGAAAGTATATTAGTGATTGCCAGGGGCTGGAGAGAAGGAAATGGGGAGTGACTGCTCATTAGTATGGGGTTTCTTCTGGGATGGTGAAAACATTCTAAAATTAGTAAGGATGGATGTATAACTCCAACTGTTAATATACTAAAAACCTTAGACTGTACACCTAAACTGTACACCTTAGAATGGTGAGTTTTAAGTTATGTGAATTATAACAAAGCAGTTATTTTTGAAAAATTGTGACTAAGAGTCCATTTTGGGTGGCTAAGAAGTGGGGCAGAGGGAGTTGCAAAATAGATGTAGTCTGGTTCCTTACAGGTTGCAGAATCTTTACCATGATTGTTTTAGAATGCTCTGTTTTTCATATTCTGCATTCTTCAACTGGACTTAACCTACTGTATTCAAAGTATAAGAAGAAAGGATCACTCTTCCAAGTACCAGGGAAACTGGGCAGTGCTTTCTGAAGACAAAAAAGAATCTGCAGCAGCCTCCACTCCGTGGACTTTAAATAAGATAATGTTTCAAATTAAGCAGAATTCCAGAAACTAAAAAAGTTAGGTCGAGGCAAAACACTCAACTAGGGAGCAAATAAAGGTTTCTGCTGCGATTTATATTTTTCTTTGCAGTAAAAAATCATATTCATTCAAAATCAAAGACTTTGAATTGGTTGCTTACAGATTCATGGATATTTTTATTAAAAATATAGAATCTCATTGATAATGTTAAGTGTTGGTCAGCACTTAGAGCAACTGGAATTCTCAAAGAAACGAAAACCTACATTCATTCAATAACTTGTATGTGAATGTTTTTTAGCAGCTTTATTTGTTGTCACTATAAAACGGAAACAGCCCAAATATCCCTCTGCTGGAAAACAGATAAACAAATTGTGGTACAGTTCTACAATGGAATACGATTCACCAGTAAAAAGGAATGAACTGATTCATGAAACAATGTGGATGAATTTTAGATGCATTTTTCTAATGAAAGAAGCCGGACTCAAAGAGCTGCATACTCTAAGATACCAGTTGTATAACATTCTTTCATCAAAGACAAAACTACAGGGACAGATAACACATCCATGGTTGCTAAGTGCTGGGGGTGGGGAAAAGAGTTGACTACAAAGTACAAGGGGCATTTTGCGGGGTGATAGAACCTTTCCACATCTTAATTGTGGTAGTGGACACATGGCTAAATACATTTGTCAAAACTCACAGAAACTGTACACTAAAACAATCTATTTTTACTGTGTGTAAATTATACCTTAATACAAAAATGGAAAAAGAAAAACTTCCCAATATACTTACTCACTTTGAATGATAACATTACTTGAATATATGAGCCCGGCACAATGATTAAATTAGAAGTCATTAGTTGGTGATCAAATAAAATGCTGGTAGCCAAAATGAAATCTGTGAGGTTTCTGGAAACATACATATCTAATACATAACATATATATATAATATACAATATAATATATAATATATACACACATATATATAATCTTGGTAATTCTAAATGAACCATCTGGAGTTGCCTCAGATAAAGAATAATTTTGTTTAAACTGGGGCTAAAAAAGATTCACTGTGGTTTTTCCTTTGGAAAAGCCTAATCATTAATCAGAAAAACATTATTAATGCAACTGTTGAGAATAAATTATCACGAAAATGTTTTCGTTTGTTCTTGTCCCTGTCATAAAATTCTACAAGTCTATGCAAGCATGTTACCTTTTTAATTTTGTTCCAGGGGAAGAAAATTAAAAGGTAGAAATTTCAGTCCTGAAGTGACGTTGGCAAGGATTTCATAAGTTTGGGCAACAGCTGGTGGATGGCATTTAGGAGCCCAGTCGTAGAACGCTTACACAGTGACTCATGAACTGATAGCTGTTTCCTGAAGGGGAGGAAATGGCATTATCTTGTTTAAAACGTTGCCATGTTTCAGAGAGAATACAAATCTCACTGAACTTTGAGTCTGCCTCCTCTCTAGTTTTATTAATAATAAGCAAAGTCTCTTTTGTTCAAGTTATTTACCACATCTAACTAACTCCTTTAATATAGCTTTTATATGCTGAGCCAAACTTTTACGCCAAATGAAAGACAACTGCAATGTGTTTGCATGAATCTATTTTAGCTTATTGTTTTTCCTATGTAAGAAAGCATGTCCATATACATGGATAAGTTCATTAAATTTGCTTATACATCATGTTTGGATATGTGTAAACCAGACAGTGCTTTGGCTTCCTTTAATGAGAAAACAAAATTAAAGTAGAGGGAAAATGAAGAAGCACTTCGTGTTATTTATTCACGGATTTTGAATGACAGTTGGTGATAAGATACGTGGTGGAGGTGGGGAAGGGGTTTTAGCAGCTCTTGGTGGTTGCAGTTTGTAGGCTAAACATTATATATGTGATGGTCGATGTGTTTCAAATTTTGGCTATTGCTGGTGACTGCTGAAGGTCGCCTGGTGATTACATGAGATATTTTCCAGTACCATAATCACTAGTATTGTAATACGGATGCATTTTTTTTTCATTTTCATTATTATTTTTGATAGTGGAGGCCCTTCCCAATTTAAACGGATGGGTTATGAGCACTGACATGGTAAAGGGGCTGGGAATCTCAGATCCAAAGTCTAATCCTTCAGGGAAAAATGTACAAATGAGGAACAAAGATTACAAGTTTGATGTTCAAGACTGAAAATGAAGCTGAGGTTTTGAAGCATGGGGCTTTTCCTAGCGCTAAAGAGCACATTTTTTTTATTTAGAAGACAGCTGAATGCATTCATCTGAATCTGACGTTCCTCCTCTGCCTGCTCTCACCTCACTCTGCAGAGATGAGTTATGCTCCACGGAGAAGCTCCTGGAGCCTGCTGTTTTAGGGGAACAAGGTTGTCATTTTTCACCAATAGCAAAGCTGCCAAGGTTTTTCATGTTTTAAAAAATTCAAGTAACAGCAAAATTAAGCTATTTGCCACTACCCAACACTGGTGCATCTCACCCCACATCTTCACAGGAGCTCCCTGACCTCACCTGCTGTCAGGGGAAAGGGTATTGTTGTTAGACTCTTTCCAGCCTAGACTCGGCTTGAGTTTACCTTCTTTATGGATTTTATGCTTGCAAGTATGTTAGTATGGTTTCAAAGTCAAATTCAAAACTAAGGGAAAAGAGCCAATTTGCTACCTTCACACTAATATGAGAGCTTGCATTATTTGAGTTATTCCTGGCAAATTATGTTTTGCTTTCTAAGATGTTACTTCTCCACGGTAAAAAATTGCATTAGGGCTCTACGTCTGAGATCTGAGAGTTAGTATGCAATATTTTTGGTCTGAAGACTCTGAATCCCCCTTTGTAAAGTATATGCAGATCAAAGTTAAGGACCAGATTATTTGCTATCCACACAAGGGAAATCCAGTTCTCTGACTGGGGCAGCAGACTATGCTTGACGGTTGACCTGTCTACAATATTTGCCATCCTACTGACTGCCATGGTTGATCCAGATGATCTAACTGAATGGTCATCCTCTTTCTTCCTGAGCACTCATGTAGCCACTGCTCAAAGATGTCTGATAACTGTGACACTAAAGGAAGGGACTGAAAATGTGTGCCATCCCTGAATAGCCAACTAAAGTCAAAGTATAATAGCTTTAGCTATGACATACTAGTGAGATCAGAAGTCTTATTCTGCAATAAATTTAGAAAATCAGATCCATATCTTGGTTGCATCTCTTGATTCTGGTCTGCTTCTGGTACAGGAAGAGAGAATAGGACAAATTTAGTGTGCTCAGGGAGTGAACTCTGCCCAGAGTATCAACTGAAAATGAAGTTCTACACAAGGACTCTTGGAAAAAGAGAACGTTTCTCCCTCACCCAATAAGCCCTGGTTCTCAGGCACGGATAGAACAGAAACATTACTGTTTCCTATTTTTTAATGTGGAAATAAGGCAGGATGTGAAGGAAGATTAACTGAGCTTATGTGAATAATCCCCAAGTGTGGTACATGGCTAATAGCAAGTACTCAATAAATGGCAGCTACATCTATTTTGTTTTTGTTGTTAAAATTAATAAAACAGA
This sequence comes from Orcinus orca, assembly GCF_937001465.1. Taxonomy (NCBI): domain Eukaryota; kingdom Metazoa; phylum Chordata; class Mammalia; order Artiodactyla; family Delphinidae; genus Orcinus; species Orcinus orca. The sequence continues at coordinate 68,690,370 of NC_064576.1, forward strand.
GACAGAGCAACAACTCACTGTCATGGAAAAAGCATTAGGAACAAAGAGACAAAGTGTATGTAATCCCTTGCTCTACCTTTTGGCCTTTTATTGACTTCAGAATTAAATGAGTTAGTTAATAGATTGTAGAATTATGAAATTTAAGAGTACCTTATTCATCCATTTGTTTAATGAACATCCATTAAGTACCTACTATGTGTTAGAACTAGAGACATAAAGGTAATTTAGACACTTTGCCTCTACTCCAAGAACTTATCCTCTAAGGGAAATGATTTACAAATGATGATAAAACACAGAAGAAATGCAGTAAGAGGTACATGCAAAATGTGTTATGGAAGCACTTGGTGATGGTGAATTAAGTCATTGAAGATGTGATATTTTGGTGGTTAGGGAAAGCTAACTGGAGTTTGTAAGCCAAACATTATATATGTGATGATGGTGTGATTAGAATTTTTATCTACAGCTGGCTAGAAAGATACCTAACTTGTCCGGTGTAATAATAGGTTCAGGTCTACTGGGGACAGGCAGGAACCGTACACTAATGTGAAGGCCTAATGAGCTGAGGTCAGGAAAGGCTCTGCTCACTAAAGCAAAGTACATTCTTTGGGGGACAAACCCACCTGCAATTGTTGCCCCCTGTAAGACAGAGTTAAAGCTCCAGACAAAATTATATCCAAAGAGTAGACGTTATTTCAGGAAGCATCAATACTAGGAATTCCAATCTAGTATATAAGGCACAGAGATTGTGGACAATGAAATAAATATTAGGTTGTGATTCTGGGATATCTGCATTTACAGCTAGATTCTAGCTGTGACTGAGAGAATGGATTATGGTATCTACCGCCTGGAAAAATCTGAAAAGGTTAGGATGAATATCACAGCCCTCTAAGCAGGCTGTGTTTTAGTTAAAGCCTGAGCAGGTCTCCAGGATAGATGGACCCACTGGCTGTGGAATGGGGAGTAAGTACTGGGTCAAGATTGTGAGGATGCAGAATGAGTAGGGAATGCTCACACTCAGCACACATCTGTGTAAAGTGACGCTCCTGGTGCAGCTGGACGGTGGTATATATTGATCAATTGACTGATTGATTGATATCCCTACTCCATTCTCAGTAAGACTGGAGGTGACAATCAGCATGATTTAACCCCGATGGATACTCAAGTACTGGCATTTATCCGAAGCTGCTATGTGAGTTTAGAACTCATCTCCAGCTTGTTGGAAGTCAGTGTAATGGCTGGGAACAATTTGCACAGGTGCCTTGTGCATGATGGAGGAATATGATGGGAAATTCAGTGCATTTGTCAAGTGCCTGGGAATGTAAAGTCAGGCACCTCTAGGAGGTAACGTAGGAGTCTCTCTTGAGAAATCACATGGTTAAGAATGTGCTTTGGGGGACTTCCCTGGTGGCGCGGGGGTTAAGAATCCGCCTGCCAATGCAGGGGACATGGGTTCGAGCCCTGGTATGGGAAGATCCCACATGCCACGGAGCAACTAAGCCCGTGCGCCACAACTACTGAGCCTATGCTCTGGAGCCCGTGAACCACAACTACTGAGCCCACGTGCCACAACTACTGAAGCCCATGTGCCTAGAGCCCATGCTCTGCAAGAAGAGAAGCCACTGTAATGAGAAGTCCAGGCACTGCAATGAAGAGTAGCCCTTGCTCACCACAACTAGAGAAAGCCTGCATGCAGCAGTGAAGACCCAACGCAGCCAAAAATAAATAAAATAAAATAAATTTCTTAAAATAGTAATAAATAAATAAAGGTTAAAGAAAAATAAGAATGTGCTTTTGGATCTGAGTTCTTGGAGGCACAGTTTAAGGCTATCCAGAGACCAACAGGCCTTCCTCTGAGCTTGCAAACCAGCAGGTACCACACCTGTTTTCTGTTATTCCCGAGCACTCTACCACTTGCCAGCTGCAGCGCATGTCACAGCTGCCACAGGACCAATCTGCCCTCCTATGGCGGACGGACATCCTCCTGTACCTCAAGGATGTGGAAGATCAGAGTTTGGATGAGACGCTTACGAGCTGTGGCTCTCACAGGTTCACATACCAACATATTTTTATGCACCAAAGCTGCATACTCACTCTTGCAACACTCCTGTTGGGCCATTACAATTATCAGTATTAAGTCAAACTACTATTTTAGTAAGCGCACATAGGCAGCCACTAAGCTCGGTATTTTCGAAATATTCAGTCCAATCTTTGTAACAACCCTATGATATAGGCAGTATTATTAGCTTTATTTTGTACATAAATAAACTGAGGCTTACAGAGGTTAAAGAAATTGCCCCTAGAACATAGTACTAGAAAAGGGCTAAGGTTCAGTTCAAATCTACTTCTATTTGATGCCAAACCCAGCACTCTTTCCACCACCCCCTATGTCTATATACTTCTGCCACAGGGTCTAACGCATTGTTTGGGCAATTTCTGTTGTGTATCATCTTGTCCTTTAATGAATTTAATGACATCCTTCACTTTCTGAGATATAAGACAAAAGGAAGTTAAAAAAAGGGCACATTAAACAGAAAAGTCCAGTGGAAGTAGAATACAACTTTCTGAATATTACATATCTACAGTATATATGCAAGTACCAATTATATATACACATTCTGAGATACTGCAGATTCAGTTGCAGATCACTGAAACAAAACGAATATCACAATGAAGCAAGTCACATGAATTTTTTGGTTTCCCAGTGCACATAAATGTTACACTACACTGTAATCTGTTAAGTGTGCAATAGCATTATGTCTTAAAAATGTATTTAAATTTTAAAATATTTATTGCAAAAAAAATGCTCACCTCATCTGATAACGCAGGGTTGCCACAACCCTTCAATTTGTAAAAAACACAATATCTGCAAAGTGCAATAAAGTGAAGTACAATAAAACGAGGGAGGTATGCCTGTATATTACCTATACACACAGTCAAAAATTATAAAACTTCAAAATCATTGGGCAAGAAAAAGTTGAAGTCCTAATCACATTCTTTGGCTCTCTAAAAGCAAAGCAAATGCAATTTTTCACAAGAATAGTCTCAGATGTGCCAGGAATCCTGCCCTACCCTGTTGCTTAAACGCTGTTGGGCAGACCGTTGAGATACTGGTGTGGAAATGCAGCTACGGTCTCTTGAAAAACTTACTTCAAGAAGGATTCTAAAATATGGAGTAAACTCATATGTAAAAACCCAGTCTGTCTTTCACTTTTCAAAAGTGCCTATTTTATGCCTAAGAGAATATCTATGACTCCCTTCCTTGAAAATGTTCCCTTTCTGATGAAAAATGTTCAAAGCCAGGACAAAGCGTTCTTACTTGAGATAATTCAGGAAAATAGTTCAGGGGGGTGAGCATTGAAAAGAGGCTTTAAAAACTTCAGAAAAAAAGAAAAAAAACAACAAATGCAATTTTGGTATCATTTTCTTTGCTTTTGAACATCTCTTTGTTGTGTGGTCAAGGAAGCTTTATGGGTTCTTTACGAGAAGTAAGGGAAAAGTCTGAATTAACGTTTCCTTAGGAAAAGCTAGAGCTGAGTGTGGGTGATATCTGTTATCACTCATGGAGCCAGAGCGGATGGAATACTCCACGACACGCAGGCAGCTGAGAGGGGTTTAACAGTTTCTCGTGTCAGAGGTGAAAAGCCTCAATTTAAGGAAGAATTTTTGCTTCAAGGTTTGCTACAGGGAATATGTGATACTTTTGATATGTATATTTTGAAGTATGTAAGACACAGAAATTGAAAAGCCCCCATTGGGAAAATCTCTTAGATTTTCAGTCTTAGATAAACAGTCCAGGAGAGCTGGGACCTGCACTGAATTCTTCTCCCATCAACTTCTCCCCCTCACCACTCACCTCCTAAGGCACATCTAATGCACTAATTTGGAGCATATAGAAAATGTGTGCTCCAAATACACGGAGGGTCTGTGCTTCTGATGGGACCTGACCAGATAGATTTCTGTGCCCTTTCTGTCATTCTGTGAAAGATGCCTTCCTGCCCCTCTCTTACCTTTATCCTGTTCAAAATGAATGAAATTTGTTTTATAGTTTTCCTGAAGATAAAGGCTATAGCTATTTCTAAGTAGAGATACACACAACACTTCTGGAGTCATGGAGAATAGGAATTCACTTTTCTCCAAGAAACAAACTTGAGTGTATATGTGGCTGGATTTTGTCATTTTCCTTTTCTTATTCTTGTGACTGGGAGATGTCACACATTTATGAGTGGTTTAACCCATTTTTCACACCCAAATCCACACCTTTCATGCCTGCCCCTTGAGATCTCCATGGAAAAGTTAAGAAGGCAGAAAATACTAGGATGACAATAATTTATCACATCAGAGATGAATTTCTTTTTCTTATGGAATGATGTAAATTTGCTCTCTCTGAAGGCAAGGCTTTAGAAATATGGAAGGAAATAAAAAAGATTTCATAAACCCTGGTGAATTTGTAATAATCTCCTAAATCCTTGTGAACAGGGAAGAAAGTTAATTTTTATCCTCAAGGAGAGGAACTACAATCTCTCCAGGCTCCAAGATGTCATGGTCAGAAGCTTCATTCTTCACCAGTAGGCCTTCGTAAAACTTCCAGAACAAAACTCAAACATAATAAGAACCTTCAGAAGAAGTTGTAAAGTATGCATCAGAACACAGACTGAGCTTCTAAGCATGGAAACAAGCAATATTCCATAGCTCACTGCATTTGCAGAATCATCAGATTAAATGTTATCATAGCAATTAACTGTTAAATCTAAAGCATCCTATTCAGATTTTTGAAACAACCAGTGCAAAAAAAGGAAACTTGATATATCACAAATCTGTCTTTGTCAGACTTCAACAAGACATTCTTCAAATTGTTCTCAAATAGATGCTGTTTAGAATAACAAAAGAAACTTGGTTTTCTAGACATGGTTCTAGAAATGCTGAAAAAATTACTAATAGGATGTCTTTTTGATCTAAGGACTCTGTAATTAGAGGTTCTTGAACTACGAAAGACTGTGGTCACTGTAATCAAACATTACAACAGGCAGAGTTTGATCAGAGAAACCCATAAAGGCATTATCTAGGTTTGTAAAAACTAGAATGGAGCCAACAAACTGATCTAAAGTGGCTACTTCTATGGTGTCTGGATCTCCAATGTCATGAAGTGGTGACCACACACTGGTCTTCTCTTCACTGTGGGTCGTTGACCACTGCAGAGGCATTCTTTGTCTGAGATGCTCAGCCTGAGAAGAAGCCACTCACAAAGGGGGAACACTTTGTGAGAAGAATTAAGTACTGATTTTACTTATTTACTCATTCAGGGCCAGGTACCTTCCTGAGATAGGGGAGAAAGGAACTGATTACTAATATCTTAGTATAAGAACCAGCTGAAGATCTAGCTAAAAGCCGTACTTTCTACTGAACTCAATGTTTTTTTGACAGGTACTTTTCCAGCAACTAAGTGCCAGGTGCAGGGATAGGCACTGGGATGTAGTAGATGAACATGAGAGGCACGGCTCTGACCTTTTGGAGCTTATTTGTATTGGGGGAAGACAGGCATTGAGCAAACAATACCAAATAAATTATTATATTTTATTCATGTTGAGTGTTATTATGAAACAGCACAGGGTATAACGAGTGCATGACTTGGCCATTAAACTACGTGAGGCTCAGAAGGTTTTCCTTAGGAATTTATGATTCCATTGAGATCTGATAAATGAGTCAAAGCTAGATAAGGAGAAGACTAAGGTTTGGCCCAGCAAACTTAAAAGATGTCCGTCACATGACAAACAAGGAAACTCCTATTCTAAGAGTCTTTTTTCCCACATTACTTCTCTGGCTTTATTTTCTAGGAAACTTCTTCTATTCCCTCTATTCTAGCCATATTGGTCACTGTGTGTGTGTGTGTGTGTGTGTGTGTGTGTGTGTGTGTGTGTGTGTGTGTGTGTGTATCGAGTCTTTGTGGGGTTTTTTAGAGCAATTTACGGTTCACAGCAAAACTGAGGATAAAGTACAGAGACTTTCCATATGCCCCCTTCCCCTTCATGACAGCCTTTTCAAACAGGATACACTCATCATTTTAGGGCTGGTATACTCAAGTGTCCAGTCATCTAGAAACAGAGGCTACATTAAATAATCAGGATCATATGGGGTTCCAGCAGCCCAGTGATTCTAGAATCCCAGTTCCATATTTATATGGCTTTTTTTTCTTACCAGTTGAACTAAAAATAGGGCTGGGGCTGGCATTAAAGGGCCAGAAAGGTTGTTTTCTGAGCACTAAAGGAAGCTCCTCTTCAAGTAGCACATTCTGGCCTTGCACAGGCAGAATGCCCAAAAGTGTTCTCTCCACTGGAGCACTCTTGGCTGGCAAACAGAACAAAGGGAGTTTGCTCCTAAATAGGCAAGGGTGAATGAGAGCAGGAAGCACTTGGGTTCAGAGCTGAGTTACGAAGCACAAAAGAGAAAATAAAGCTCAGCAGAAAAAGTGACATGGGGTTAGACACAGGAACAAAATGGAGAGAAGTCACCTAAAACTTTGCTATGAGCAAGGATACATGTGGTTATCAGTGGGTGGAGCCCACAGTCCTTGAGAGGTCCTGGGTTTATCCCCTGGGGGCCTGTTGGCTTGGATCTCTTCCTGCACCCTTGGTCCAGCTGGATGTCTTACAAATGCTTACTTCTGGTCACCAGAGGATCTTGTGAAATGGATTAGCACAGCTCAAAGTTCATGCTTTCCTGGACAGTGAATACTTGATACCCTTGAATGCAAGGGATATCTTTTCATGGGAATGTATTATATTATACTGAAAGTTAGGGTCTGACTAGTGAAAATAAATTGGAACAGAACTGAAATAAATAAGAACACGAGACTATCCAGGCTCTGCAACTTAACAGCTATATGATAGTGGGTAAATTACTTAATCTCTATGGGCCTCAGCTGCCCATCTGTAAACTGGGGGCAATAATAGCATCACCTCATAGAGTTATGCTAGAATTAAATGACTTAATATTCATAAAGCACTTAGAACAGAGACAGAGAGAGATAGAAAGAGACAGAGAGAAAAAAGAGATTAATTCACCACTGAGGGAAAAGTATAAAGTGTAAGATAAATAAATATAATAAATTAAATATATAAATAAATATAATTCTGAATTGTAGCCCAGGCACAGTCCTGCTGTCACTTACACTTCAGACCAAGAAGTCAAAAATACACTTTTGTGTTAAATTTCAAGTACAATGAACTGAATAAAAGGGAGACAAGTCTTTGAGGAATTTAGTCCTACATGAAAATTAAAAACAAATAAGAGACCTTAAACAGAAAAATCAACACATTGATATATTTGAGGCTGATCATACCAGCGACTAATACGTTTAGAGAGAATGGAATTTACCTAGAGAGCAAACTCTACAGAACATGTGGAACATATAACGCTTGGTATAAAAATAAACATTTTTAACTGTCTCAGGTATCATGTTAAAGTGAAAACTAGAATCAAATATCATAACACTGGATTTCAGAAATTGCTGGGTGGGGCTGTGACCAACCCAATGGAAGAATCCATGGTAGTTTTCTAATTTTCTTAATTCAAAAGCTGTGGGAAATTACTTTTGGATTTACAAACACATGTTCCTAATCACCACTCCCTGTGATAGAAAAAGAACACAAGTTTTAAAGTCACCTTAGGGTAGACCAAGTTGATTAAAGGCCTACAATGGGTTTTCATTGTTCTGTACATCTGAGAGCTGTATTTCCCCATGTGGGATCCTACTGGGTCTGGGCCAGCATACCTACTCTTGATTCATTAGACAATGAAAAAGAAATGCTGGCAACCTGCCTCTTGCTTCTATGTCTTAATGGATGGCCATGTGTAGATGCACTAAAGAGCCACAGGGAGAACCTACTGCAGCTTCCCCTGGGGTGAGCGGGGCTCGCTTGGTGAGCCTGAGTCCAGGAAGGCAAACACAGAGAAGGCATTCAAATTCACTTAGCTGCTCTGGAGTCAAAAGGCAGGTAAGAATCATCAGGTTTGCTTCAGCAGAATAAGAACTGTGTATCACAGAAATGGGATACCAGTGAGGTGCTCCCTTCAGGCCGACAGCTAGGGGACACACTAATTCACAAAATCTCTCCATCTTGTCTGCCCAGGACTGAGCTTAGCTGGGGCCACTGTAGGCAATTTATGAGAAGCGCTGGTTGATGCTCCTTTATGTACTCTCTCACAGCACTGTCCTACTTCTCCAGTAATGAGAAATCTGTCCTTTAATGTCAGGAAGAAAGAAATAAGAGAAGGAAGGTTGAGAAAGAAAGAGATAGAAGGGGAGAATGGACCACGGCAGATAATAGGAATTTAGGAATTGCTACAATTTATTGGGTGCTCTCCCTTTGCCAGGCTCTGTGCTGGATCCTTAATTTACATCATGTCAAATTCTTACAAGGGTCCTGTGGGGAAGATGTTATTGTCTTGTCTTGCTGATGAGGAAAAAGAGGCTCAGAGAGGTGAAAAAGCTTGCCCATGCAAGGGTGAAAACTCAAGTCTAACTAACTCTACAACACCCCTCAACCATACCATCCCCAAAACTTGGGCCTTTAAAATGGAGAGCAGCCTCCATTCAGGTTGTTGAATGCAAGAGAGCTAAAGCAAAAAATCGCAGAGCCAATTTGAGCTTATGTCTTGAGGAGGGATCTAAACATTTTCTTTGCCCTTGGCAGTCTGCAGATGAAAATCTATCTTCTTGTGATAGCTAATGAGCTGTCAGAGAGACAGAAAAGGCTAGGAATTTACAGTTTTTGAGAGGAAACTGCCTGGGAAGAAAGAACGGTCCCAGGGGAAAGGTCTGAGACCAATGCATTGGCAGGCCATTGACCTCAAAGAACATGTTTAAACTGAATGATCATTCCACTAGACTGGTAGTATTTGAAAAGAAAAGCAATGGGTAGACCCACGTTCATTTTAAAATAAATTTTCTGTTTCAAAATCATATCCTGCCCACCTCTAACCTCTGGTAACCCCAAACCCAGAAATCTCACACGAAGTCCTTACTTGATGAGCCTGGTCTGCCATGGACTGGGTTGCAAGTTCCCTCCCTTCCCTGGCCAAAATTCCCCTCAGAACTTCACCTCCATTTGTAGCTCACTGTCACTGTTTCAGTGCTCTCTTTTATAGCTGAAGGAATCAAGTCATTGTCACATCCCTTAATAATATACATGAAAAGATTATATATATAATATGATATAAGATGAAAAAATATATATCATTCTTCTATTTCCCACCACATGGCCCAGTGTGTATAACTAACCCTGCAGTAGCCTGTGTGCGAGTGAGTAAAGGGGAGGCTCCATGTGGTTAACCTGTCAGGGCAACTTGCTGTGTTTCTAGAGGGAGCTTTTCCAGGGTTGTCACTTCAGAGGGATAAGGGGGTAAGCAAACTGGCTTTTCTGTGCCCGGCACGTCTCAGGCATTAACAGGGCATTACAATTTTTAGAAGCAATTGCAAATAGACTTGAGAGCTCTCCCGGGAGAAAGGATCTTGGCCCTTAATAAGAAGGAGAGATGTTAATTGGATACACCAGCAAAGTTTTCATGTTTCAGCTATGGGTTTAGTTATAGTAATACTTAGTTCTACATCTTTAGCGTCCACAAACTCCTGGGTGGGGTATTGCACCTCTCCCTGACCCCGAAGACTGGACCCCACGGGACAAGGACAGATGTTTCCAAATTCCTTTCCAGCGATGCTCCCTCCTTAGACTCCGGCCACAGAGCCCTTCCCTTCTTGAGCACTCTTGCTCTGTCTTCTAAGCCCTGCCCTTTGCTAGCTGGATTGCTCAGGGCCCACATTTGTCTCTCTCTTCTTGTCACTCTGTACCCATTCTTGAGAAAATCCACTCTCAAGGCTTTGGCGTCCACAGCTCCCAGTTCCCCGTCTCCAGCCCAGCTTCCTCTTCTTCACAGGACAGCATGGCTAAGAGCAGGGGCCCTGCAGTCACACTGCCTGGGTTTGAAACCCCGCCCACCCACCTGCTGGAGGCGTGAATTGTAAGAGAAACTTAACCTCTCTAAGGGTCTCAGCATTCTCTTCGGTGAAAGGGCAACACTAAGAGTGCCTTCCTTGTGGAGTTATTTGGGGACTGTGTGTTAATGCATGTAAAGTACTTAGAACAGTACTGGGCACGTCGGATATGCTCGGAAATGTTAGCGGGTATTGCTACTACTACTAGAACTATTACTACTACTCTACTGCTACTATTACTACAATTCAAAACATCTATCTAGATGTCCCTTATGTGCCTTGAAGTCAGTATTTATTTAATGCAATTGTATGCCAGGTAGTTCTATATGTTGTGTCATTTAATCCTCACAACCTCTTTGCAATGTAATATTCTGGTTATCTATTGCTTCAGAACAAACTATCCCAAAATTAGTGGCATCAAATAACAACCATTTTATGATGCACATGAATACTGAGTTGGGAGTTCATCTGGCACAGCAGGGGTAGCTGTTTTTTACAATGTCTAGGGGTGAGTCAAACAGCTAGGGATTGAAATCAACAGAAAGCTTCTTCACCCACATGTCTGGCACCTGAGCTGGAATGACTTAAACACTGGGTTTGGCTGGGACTGTTGACTGGAGCACCTGTACATAACTCCTCAGGTGATGTGTGCTTCTCAGAGCATGGCACCTGGGTTCTAGGAGGTAGTGTCCCAGTACGAGACATCCAGAGAGCAAGTGTTCCAAGAGCACCAGACAGAAGCTGCAAGACCTTTTATGACCTAGCCTCAGGGATCACACAGCATTGACGCTGCCATACTCAACTGGCTGAAGGGGTCACAAGCCCACTCAGAGTCAAGAGTAGGGGACATAGATCACACCTTTCCTTAGGAGGGGTGTCAAAGAATTTTTGGTCCTTTTAAAAATACTGCCACAGGCAGGTACCATTATCATTACTTTAATAATGAAGAAATAGAAGCTTAGAGAAATAAAGTAACTTGAGAAAGATGACACAGTTAATAGCTGAGAGAGTCCAGATTTGAACCCAAGATTTTTATGTTAAGGTATGGCTTATTTCTTATTTATCCTGCAAAACACATCCCCTCATTTTCCTCCTTATTATCCTCCGCCATCAAACAACAGATTTAGTCAGTTAAATATGGAACTCAGACTATTTTAGAAATGTTGCTGATGTAATACTGAACAACTTCCCATTTACCTCCTCCACCTTATACCTGCTACACCTTCCCACCAATGCTCACATTCTATCCCAAGATTGGGAATCATCCCTTTAAAATGTGGAAGTACTGTGGAGAGGAACCAAGATGGCAATAGAGAAGGCTCTTGAACCTCCCTCCTTCCATGGATGCACTGAATGTACAGCTAACAAGCGGCCAAGTCCCTCTGAGAGAAAATTCAGAAACTACCTGAGTGACTCCTACATATCAAGCAAATAAGAAAATACTCACAATATCAAAATGGATAGGAAAGGCTGAGACACACTCTCACCATAAACCCCACCCCTGGCACAGGACCATACAATTGGGACGGAACCCCCAACTCCCAACTTCTCCTTGAGGAGAAAAGAGTTTGGACCACACATCTAGCATCTGAACTTTTAAGGCTCCCACTGGGGGATGGGGGTCCCAAAACATCTAGCTCTGAAAGCCAACAGGGCTTGCATTCACAAGTATCACGAAACTAAGGAAAGAAGCAGTTCTTCCCACCCCGCCCCAGTTTTATTGTGACATAATTGACATATAACACTGTATTATTTTTAGGTGTATAACATGATGATTTGATATATGTATATATTGTGAAATGATTACAGTAAGCTTAGTTAACATCCATCACCTCACATAGTTACAATTTTTTTTTCTTGTGAGAATTTTTAAGATTTACTGTCTTAGCAACTTTCAAATATATGATATGGTATTGTTAACGATAGTCACCATGTTGTACGTTACATCCCCAGGACTTATTTACCTTATAACTGGAAGTTTATACCTTTTGACCACTTATACCCATTTCACGCACCTTCACTCATTTTGCCGCCTCACCCTAGCTCTAGCAACCACCAATCTATTCTCTGTATCTATGAGCTTGGTTTTTTTCAGATTCCACATATAAGTGAGATCATATGATAGCTGTCTTTCTCTGTCTGACTTATTTCATTTCAAATTCAATAGAGGGGTTCAAGAACAGACTAGATCAAGCAGCAGAAAGGATCAGTGAACTCAAAGACAGAGCAGTGGAATTCATCCAATTAGAGGAGCAAAAAGAAAAAAGAATAAACAAGAATGAAGATATCTTTAGGAACTTGTGGGACACCAACAAGCATAAAGATGTATACATTATACAGATCCTAAAAGGAGAAGACAGAGGGAAAGCTTATTCAAAGAAATAATGGCTGAAACTTCCCTAACCTAAGGCAATATCTAATTTATCTAATACCTAAACTAATATCCAGATCCAGGAAGCCCCAAAAGTATCTAAAAAGATGACTCCTAAAAAGACCCACACTGAGACACATTATAATTAAAGTGTCAAGGGTTGAAGACAAAGAGAGAATCTTAAAAGCAGCAAGAGTAAAAACCTGGGTAGGTAAAGGAAACGCCTGTAAGACTAACAGCAGATTTTTCAGCAGAAACTTTGCAGGTCAAAAGGGAGTAAGTGGATACATTCAAAGTACTGAAAGAAAAAAACCTGCCAACTAAAAATACTCTACCCCTTCAGAATTGAAGGAGAGATAGTTTTCCAAAGAAAAGCTGAAGGAATTCACCACCACTAGCCCAGCCTTACAAAAAATGTTAAAGGGATTTCCTCAAAATGAAACGAAAGGACACTAATTAGTAACATGAAAACATACCACACACTGGTAAAGATAAATATGTAAGTTAGGCTACGAAACAAGTCTTAATAAACTTAAGAAGACTGAAATCATATCAAGCGTCTTTTCCAAACACAATGGTATAAAACTAGAAATCAATTACAACAAGAAAGCTGGAAAACTCACAAATATGCAGAGATTAAACAACATGCTCCTGAACAACCAATGAACCAAATAAGAAAGAAAAATTTTAAAAATCTTGAGAAAAATGAAAATGGAAACACAACACACCAAAACTTGTGGGATACAGCGAAAGCAGTTCTAAGAGGAAAGTTTACAGTGATAAATGCCTACCTACATTAAGAAACCAAAGTGATCTCAAATAAACAACATAACTTTACAACTTAAGGTACTAGAAAACTAAGCCCAAAGTTAGCAGAAGGAAGGATATGACAAAAGTCAGAGCAGAAAATAAATTAAATTGATACCAGAAAAACAACAGAAAAAAAAACAATGTTACTAAGATCTATTTTTTTAAAAGATAAACAAAATTGACAAATCTTTAGCTATATTATTAAATAGATTATGACCTATTAACTGATAAAAGGAACTCATACAACTCAATAGCAAAAAACCCCCAAATAACCCAATTAAAAAATGGGCAAAGAATCTGAATAGACTTTCTCTGAAGAAGACGTACAAATAGCCATCAGGTACATTAAAAGGTTTTCAACATCACTAATCATTAGGGACATGCAAATCAAAATCAGAATGAGATATCAGTTCACACCTGTTAGTATGTTTATTATCAAGAAAGACAAGAGACAACACCAGTATCTGTCCCTATAACAGCAGCTTAGCAGCAGGAGAATCACCCAGATAGGCCTAGTCAATTTATATAACCATGGAGATAATAAAATGTTTTAAGCTACTATGTTTTGGGGTAGCTTGCTATTCAGTCATGAATAACAGAAACAATCATCTACATTGCTTTCCTTCATTCCTTTATTTCTTTGTATTCATCAATTTCTCAAATAGTCATAGAATCTTGTGGTCAAAATAAATTTAATTCCCCTGAAATCTTGATTGATCTTGTATTTTCAAATTTTATTTTCAAATTTACAGGTGAGGCTCTCTCTAGTTAGTTCCAAATCTATGTGTAAAAGAATGATTCTATCCATTCCACTGTTTGGTCCCCTGAACCCTGGTGGCAGTGTGTGCTGCTGCTGTCACTAGCTGCCATGTAACAGTTCAGAGCTAAGTCAATTACCTTCACTCCCTCTGCTCCCTCTGTTGTAACTGCAAGAGCAACACAAGACTCGAAGGTGGCCAATTTATGTTAACTCTCAGCTGTACACTCATTAGTGACCAAAACATTCCCATAGATGGTCACAGGAAACAAATAAGACGGCTTAGAAAGTCTGAATTATGGCAATGGCAGTAAACATTGTAATGAGGAATGTTACATGGAACCAGTGCAGAATAACAATTTGCAGAATCCACAACAGCATGAAACTGAAAAAATATTAACTATACTTTTGAGAAAAAATAACTCTCATAGAAAAAAATTCATCTAAACCTAATTTTCTTTCAAAGATTTGCCTTATAACTTTAATTTCACTGCATTTATAATGCACAACGTTTCTCCTAGTTACTAGCTTCTAGTTATTAACTCATTCAACCAATATTTATTAAGTTACTTTCATGTGTTAAGCATAGACTATGCTAGATTCTTGGAATAAAGAAATATGAGAGAGAAAGAGATCCTTACCTCAACCAATTCATAGTTTAGTGCGGTAGACAGAGAAGTAGACAAAAAAAAAATCAAAATTAAGCTTAAGTACTATACTAAGATACAGCAAAATAAAGGATGCTCTATAAGAAAGGTAGCCTGAGAGATTAAGGGGAATTTCCTGGAATAAAATGATTGAGACTGAAGCTGAGTCTTGAATGATTAGAGGCCTTGCCTACCTGTCTTGGTCTTTGGTCCACAGTCTCCATGCCAGGGTTCATCAGCCAGGACAAATATTTATTGATCATGTTTGCAGGACTCTGGCCTGGGTCCTTGGTGAGTCAGCACCCTTCCCCCTCAACAAGGATGAGTCCACACTCATAAAGTGTCATTCTCCACCCAGTTAGAGCTCATCCAGTGGCTCAGGAAGGATAGCACTGCTCAGGTTGCTCAGACCCCGAGGACTGAGTATTCTTAATGATAGCTTTGCATTTTGATGTAGAAGAGACTTATTCAGTCAACTTTGCTTTGCACGAATCTCCACCCCACTCAAGCTTCCAACATCTCTTTTATTCAGCAAGTCAATAAACCTTCTCTTCCCATCAATTCCTGAATTTAGTTACTTATCATGAGCCCTACTGGAAATTTTGCTTTTACTTTTGACATTTCAGTCTTGAGATAAGATTGGTAGCACTGCATCCAGTTGATCTTTATATCACTGGAATAATCTTTTCTTTTCTCCCCTGTATGGGTTCTCCTGCCTCCTTTCATTCATCAGATTTTTAGACGGCTAATGATCCCATGGGTCCCACATCAGCCCCTTCCATGGAAAATCGGCTGCATGAGGTCATTGATCATGTGGTCACCATCATAAAGTAGGGGAGCAAGGGTCCCCAATTTCACCCCAAAGTATTAGGCAGCCTCTTCTTTAAGTCCTACCTTGACTGCTAAGCATGCTGAAAGACAGTTTCTTTTGGAAACACATTTCCCTGTATTATTTATTTTCCAGCATGATAAGACGCAAGATTACCTAGTTGCTAAATCCTAAACTGGTAGCCTGCAAGGCAAATTTAACCAGCAGATAGATTTTGTTTGGCATTCATGGTATTTTTAAACATTTTTGAATAAGTTGCTTACATATAAAACTTTGATTTCACATAAAAATCTGAATTTCCAGCTTCTTTTTAAAAGTTTAGAGGATTTGGCATAATTCAGCCCTCATTCCAATTAGGATCAGTTATTTTGGGAGTAATAGCTACCCTTGAAATGTAGACTCATGTTCTCCATCTCACTTTAGCCCCTACCCAGTGAACTGAACTCAGAGCCTTTGCATGCATTTTCTTTTCCATTTCTCAACTCCTTCACTTTATGGGGGAAAAAAAAAACACAACTGAGACCCAGAGAGACCTCAAGATTTTCCTGGGCTTACACTTGGTGATACAAACAGAACCAGAACTTGAACATGGGTGTCTCTGCTCCACTTCATGGTGCTACCCTTCTATCTTATTTACATCCATAGCTAACTGCTTACTGTGATTAACTGCTTCAAGCTAGCGTCCAAGCAAAGATGGCAGAAGGACTGAACATCAAACTCCAAGCAAAGGGTAGTCATGGATCGAGTCTTAACATTTGGATTTTGAACAGATTTGAGTATTTTGACTTTTTTTTTTCTCACCCAATACCTCTTTTCTGTGGCACATTAAAGCAGGTGGATATGAAGGTCACAGGCAAATGTTTTTCTAGTCATTGTACATCTTTGTCCCATGAGAGGATGTGTAATTCCTCCTCACAATGACTTCTAGTTAACTTGATAAGGAGAGTCCACTTGAAATATTATGTCAGTGTCACCGACGATTTTGTAACAGAGATGCAGTAGATTTTCATTTTATATTTGGGCCTGGTGGGAGCGAGTTAATAAGCATTATTGCACACTCATAATTGTGAACTTCTTTCCAATAAAACATCCTGTCGGTTCTTATGGAGTCGACACGTTTCTAAGTGATGAGATGGAGCCCTCCTTCACACCAGCCAGGACCAGTAGCAGAATTCCAAAGGATAAGCTTTCCCTCTTATTTCAATATATAGGTATATTGTTATTAGTTTTACTTGTTCCCCAGGAAGCTGATTAACAGAAAATAGTTCCTCTATATTTTTAATGAATGAGTGGCCCATCCCAACAAAAGCATGAAAACTTCAGATTAGATAGAGCTTTTTTTATAACCCTTTTCTTCTCCCCAAAGATGTCCGGGATCTCAATTAGATAGAGCTTTCTTTATAACCCTTTTCTTCTCCCCAGAGATGTCCGGGATCTCACAGTGAGGTGCTTTGTGAGCTTCAAGCCAAGGTTGATTTGAGAGCATGTGCAGACTGTGACAGGCTTTCAAGGAAGCCACTTCCCACACGTGCTCCTCTGGTTCCCTCATTGGTGTTCGGGAAGAGGAGGCTGGTTCCTCCCGGTGAGCTGGTTGCTATGACAGATTGGACTTCTATGCAAGAAAATCAATCCTGCACAGCTGATGTACTGCTTTAAACCTAAAGACCGCTTGAGACCTGAAATTGTAAGGTAAGCAGTGCTCAGCCACAATTCTTGAACTTTGAAACTGTGAATGTAATTTGAGGACGTTCCTTAAAACTCTTTGTTGTTTAATGTGAAACTTTAATGTGCTGCCTCTCCCGCTGCCTTTAAGAATAACAGCTCACTGTCAAATATGCACATATAGCTCTGATTTAAAAAGACACACACACACACACACACAACGCCACTGCTTAAAAAAAATTCTTCCATAATGAAATAGTCACATAGATATGTTATACTTTTAAACTTGTGTGGAAGTGTCCAGGATGGGCTAGGTTTTCTCTCTGCTCTCAGTCAATGTAATCAGTGTCCTTTAAAATGGGATCAGATTATCCTTGCTACTTGAAAATGGGTCTGTGTGCAGGAATAATCCTGTAGAGAGAAAACCCCAGTGGAACTGCAACCAAATGTCAGTCCAGGTCTGTGGTTCTTTATCCCAAGTGTCGCTTGGTGCTTGCTTAAGCATAAGAGAGGATTAGTGAAAACCCTGCTGTTACAGTGGTCTTGGCACTGCTCTGCAAGATGTGGAAACTCTGCTGGGATCAGGTGTTGCTGTGTGCAGGCCTGTTCCTGTGACTGTGGCCAATGAAGCTGGGAAGCTGGAAGTTATTACAGTGCACACCAAGAGCCAGAGGCATGCCAGACGTAGGATGATGCAGAACACGCTCAACAGTATGTATGTACGGCAGTTACTTGTCTAATGCTGTTAACAAAAATCCAATCTTTCTGTAGAAATTTATAAGCGCTTTTAACGTTTTCATTCAAGTTCGAACTCCGAAATACTGGATGCTTTTAGGTATCCAAATGCTCTATTTCTAAGAGGGCATCACTGTAAAAATCTCTCTCTGTTGTAGGGGAAAATAAGATGTTGAATCTTCTCTCTGTGCTCGGCAGACTGCAAAGGAGAAGACCTACACTATATTCACGCTGCTTCTTTTGTCTTAAATCTTTGCCCACATGTTTCTACTCTCCTACTTTGCCTTTGGCACTTACCAGGGGACTGAGTTAACTGTGCGTATCTTCAACTTCTCCTGAGATTTCCAAACCTCTTTTTGTGCCTTTTTCACAGACAGCGCCAAAGTGCATCCACACAGATCAATTGGATTCTTGCTCATTATTATCTTTCTCACCATGGATCGTGGTCTACATTGATATACTGGCCTCCAGTGCACATTCTTATGATACAGGTTCCCTTCAGTTTACAGGCTGAGAAAGTGAACCCCAGAGGGGCTAGGGCACCCCACCTAAAGTCTGAAGTGACAGCCTTGGTGGGACCTGGCCTGGATGCCATCTCCCCTCTCCCAGGCTTTCTCCCTTCCAGGACTAAGCTGCGTCACCTGGCCCCAGTTATTTCCAGGAGCCTACCCTTTGAACCACATTACTGATTAGCTGCACATGGTTTAAGTGAGATACTTATTCACTGTAAGGATTAGAATGTCTAAGCTACTTTTGGCCTGGAGGGAAGAAAATTTCCCCACCAGGCATGTGATAAAGAATGTGGGGGTCTGGAAAAGAGAGTGGCTATCTGAGGATTTTTCTCCTTCTCTCCCCATGTTTCCTGCTAGTCTCGACACAGACTTTTAAAACAGCTCAAGCAGAAAGGTGAGGTTCCTAAGGAAATGAGGCTGGGGCCATTTGCTTTGTGCAGCTAGGATACAAGCTAGGCTCACAAGGACAAGCAGTGGGCTTGGATTAGCATTCCAGTGTGTCATTGCCTTGTAGAAAGAGTTATTTTTAACCTGATAACATTTCTGCACATCTGCAATCCAAATACCCTCTATGTGAGAATAAATATTTAGGCAGTGTGTTAGCTTCATTAACCAGACACTACATCACAGCCATTCTTAGGAATTCCTTTTCTTGTTCTAATAAAACTAAAAGCAGAAGCAAAAACAAAAACAAAACAGTTGGGGGGAGGAACAAAGGTGAAATATATTGCCTATGTCAGTTCAGGAAAAACTGCCTAAAAAGGGACTAGAAAAATTTTTCAAGATTTCTCTCTTTCTTTATCCAGGGATGACATCTCCTCTATTGAAAGATTCACTGAAGTTCTTGTGTTTTTTTTTTTTTTAATCTCTGACAGTCTTGAGTCTTTTCCTCATAGCTGCACTCAGACTCTGATTTCTCAGCATGGGAATGCTTGGGGTGAGTTCCCAAAAGATACACAAAAGCACTAGAATTATAAGCACTAGGAATAAGAATTCTCTGTCACTGTTAACAACCAAACCCTGATGAAATCACCACCATTACAGAACTCACATTTAAAGAATGTCTCATTTGTCTCTAGAGGTAATAGTTTCCTTTATTTTTGTTATTTTTACTTTTCTTTCTTTTTTTTTTTTTTTTTTGCGGTATGCAGGCCTCTCACTGTTGTGGCCTCTCCCGTTGCGGAGCACAAGCTCCGGACACGCAGGCTCAGCGGCCATGGCTCACGGGCCCAGCATGTGGGATCTTCCCGGACCGGGGCACGAACCCATGTCCCCTGCATCGGCAGGCGGACTCTCAACCACTGC
Source organism: Orcinus orca (assembly GCF_937001465.1). NCBI lineage: Eukaryota > Metazoa > Chordata > Mammalia > Artiodactyla > Delphinidae > Orcinus > Orcinus orca. The sequence goes on from NC_064576.1 coordinate 68,709,986, forward strand.
GCCACCAGGGAAGCCCTTACTTTTCATTTTTATTGAATGAATGGAAGGCTGAAGGAATAGTTGAAATTAACTTCTACAATTTCATATCCTAAGTGAAGCACGTTCCTTCAATCATTCTACAAGTTTTCACTGAAATTACCAGGCATGCAAGTCTAGGTGAACAAAAACCCTGAGAGATGCGGTTAGACCATTTTATTTTTTAAAAACTCTAGGAAGGTGAGGACTATGACTTAAAAGTTAGTAATCCTGACTGTTTCCTTTCACAGAGAAGATGGAAAATAATTTAGATGTTTTATCTTATGTAATTCAGTATATTAGGCAAAATAATAGAAAGTGTAACCTATCACCTATGTACCTGGCAGCAGCACTACAGGGCTCAGGAGGAGATGGCTGGCAATTTACAGGAGCTTTTGGTGACTCCAATATACCCTCCCTCTCAGACAGCAATAAATACAGACCAGGAGGTAAGAGCAGAACCAAGCAGCAACCATGGCCCTTGAAACCACACTGGTTTTTAAAATCATAGTAATAACAGTAAGGTGGGTCAAGGGAAAAATAGCATCGGGATACCGACAGGGTAGGAGAAGATTAAATGTATGTCATATTCTTGAAGTGATTCTGTAGAGATGCCAGAGGCTGGAGAAGTTGAGCAATTTCCTTAAGAATTGGTCAGTGTAAAATACTTGGAATAAAGGGCCTGGACAACATCCCAGCCAAGTCTGTCAGCACTTATTTTAAGTAGGAAGTTACTCCCCATTGCTGTCTTTAGACAGCTTCAAAAGGAACTTATACATATTGCTTAATTTTCACAAACTAGCAAGATTTAAAAATGGATTATTAAAGGAGTGGTTTGTGGAACAACCAAAGGAGAAGCTAGTGGATCCCTAGAATCCATCATAGATTCACTCAGAAGAAAATCACCTTGATAGTCACATTTTTTTTCTCTATTGTATTATTAGCCTGGTAGACAGATAACATGTAATTTAGCCAAAGGTAATCTGGTCTAAAGCAAATTGGTCAACACAATAAATTAGTTGAAAATGAACATCTTCTATCATTATATGTTCAATTATGGGTGATAAAACATAGGACAGCTTTATAGAGCTATAAGTATCTATAAAAATTATTTTACAATTTTCAGAACTTTTTATCATTATATATAACGAGTTCATCTTCAAACAATTATTCTGTCTTTATTGTGAAAAGCTTGAACGATTAAGGAATTGCTCAAGGAACAAGCTAAGGATCAAACAAAAGGAGCTAATCATTTGAAGCTAATAGAGTAATTGAACAATTGACTACCACTGTGATTTATGTATTATTTTAGACTTTTTAGCCAACACATGTTCATTATGGGAAAATTATAAATACAAACCAGAAAAGAATTTGTTTACCATAATGACATTCAAATAGGACCAACCAATGATTGCACATTATTGTATGATAGCCTTCCACATGTGTTTCCTATGACTACATATGATATTTTGCCTACCATATGGTATTTGAAAACTAGTATATTAAAAAAAATAATCCATCAATTGTTGGACATTTGCATTCTTTTAATTAACTGCTGAACAGTTAGATTGTTTCAATCATTCTACATTATAAGTAAGGCTTGAAAGGAATAACCAGCTGGAAATAAACTAGAAATTTAAAAAATCAAACTATTGAGAAAAGGCAAAATAGAAACAAAAGTATATAAGATACAAAATGGGTCACAAATCTGTCCAGAGTACACAAAAATGACCAACTTTGAAAAAACACCGATTGGCATTATTCCATTTTAACTAGATCATTGTTTGGACAAAATTGTCTTCTTGACCAAATTGCTTTTTGTCAAATTGCTTTCAGCTAAATTAAATCAGGCCAAATTAGCGGGAAACATTGTTCAAGGAAATGCAATAGACAAAATACTACCACATGAACTTCAGTGGGGCACTGTGTAATTCCTTCATGATATTATTGGAGACAAGATTAAGAAATATGAGCTGAGCTAATGCAATTAGGAAGATTAATAACTGGTTGAATGAACATACTTAGAGGTACTTCCTAGCAACCGGGGGTGCGTGGGGTGGCGTCTGGTATTGGCTTATAACAGAACTCTGTTCTTGGTCTTATCCTAATATTCTTTTCAGTGTCTTCAATAAATGTATGTTTAACAAATTTCTTAATATAATGCCAAGAAGATTAATATATTATTGTGTTGTTATCATCAAAATCCAAACAGATCTTAACACGGAATAATGATCTGAATCTACCTAGACCTATATACAATGATAAATATAAAATTATTTACTTGGTTTATAAGTGTAAATGTACAAGTACTGGTTGGAAGAACTTACACTTGTGTATGATTTCAGCTGATAGTAAATTCCATACAGTGTAGACAAAGAAGGCAATGTGGTCTTTGGTGACACTGTTAGAAGCATAGGGGAGGAGTATGAATGGGACCTGCTGTATGCAGAGCCCTGTGCTAACTATAGTGCAAGCCCCACCCCTGTGATTTTCATTGCTTGTGAGTACACACTCCAACCTTGAACTACCTTTGAACGCTGCAGCCCAAATTATTGGTTAATTCAGATGATGACTTCAAGACTTCCTACTCCAAAAGACCTTTTCATTTCAATGTCACTGAGGCATTTGTGGGTGAATATGGAGAGGAGGGTAATAGTTAGCCCAACAGGGCAGGAGAAATCTTTGAGTCCCTACAAGATTAAGAATAATGATTAGATTTTATCAACAAAGTGTGGTTGGATAGTCAGGGCCCTGTAGGACAGGGTCATGTAAGAAAATACTCTTCATATCATGTCAGTTATTGACCAGGGGAAAGATTCCAGATGCAGTGGAACAAGGCAGTGAAAGTCTAGAAGGACCATCTGAGTTCCAGGAGATGGTATGAAACACACCAGCTAAACCCAGGCATGAAAGGCTCGAGAATGCGTGAGTATGCTCTGAAATGATTGAAAGACTCAGGAGAGAATGGAAACCACTGATGAGCTGACCTCTTCTCCCTATCCCACTGCTAGGACTGTGTTTATCTACATGGTAGAGGTATCTGCATTCCTTTTGATTTGTTTCTACAAGGGTTGCTTTCCTGTGTCTGTGCTCCTTTTCACCCATCTGCATCTGCTGATTATTGGCTCGGGGTTGAGTCTTTAGTCCAGATCTGCAAGTGATTCTCAGCAGGCTGTGATTTCCATTGCTCTTAATCCAGTGTCACTGGAAAGAAGTCAGTACATAGTGTGATTTAGAGCACAGCCTAAGATTTAGAGCCAGGCCCTGCCACATGCCAGCTTTGGGAAAGGCACTTAAGTTTTATCAGTCTGTTTCCTCATGGGTAAATAGAGATCAGAATAGTATTAACCTGGTAGGGCTGTCAGGAGAATTAAATAAAATCACGTGTGGCAAGCCACTTAGCATGGCGACTGGAACATTCAATAAAATTTTTAATTGCTATTGTTGTTGCTTTTAATTAGCCTCTATGCCAGTCCTGTATATCCCCTGAGGCTGAACAAATACTGATGTAAAGTAATACAGTGGCCTTCAGGGCTAGAAGCAATTATGAGGACTAGGCAACAGTCACTGTAATAAAAGGTAAGACCCAGGCAGCCTCAACACAATAAGGTATTCAGAAGGAAGATGAATGACTAGCAATGGACATACCTTCCACTCACCTCCTCACCCACAGTCCCAGGAAGTGTTCTCTTCAGTCTCCATCTAGAACTTACCACCATGAGCACAGAGCTAGGCTCCCTGACATAAGGGAACCCACTCCTATTCTTGGGAGGTTCTGCCACTACCTTACAAGCAGAAATTCTTTTTTTCCTGAGACTTTAACAAAATAGTCTACTAAGTCCTCATGTACCTTACAATACAGGTTGAACAATTATCAACTCATAGCCAGATTTGCCTTATCTATACTCTCGCACAAAACCTACCCCCAGATATTTTTGTGACACGAGTCCAAGACATCATCACTTCATTATAAATATTTCAATTCAGGTTCAAAGACCCAGGCTTGGTTTTAGCCCTTTTTCTCCCCACCCAGGTGCCATTTCTGATGGATATTTGAAATAATTAAGTCAAAATTGTTTCAGTGCAACAATTATTCAGCACCCACCTAAAAAGGATAATTTTGTAATAGATCACATGAAAAACATTTTTACCAATGAAGAGGTATCAGGCTCTTTTCACATTTTTACATCTCTGAAATCAGGATGAATTTTACAATTGATGGCAAGTAATAGTTCAATTGACAGCGTTATTTTTCTTTCTTCATACATAACCTAATGATCCATCTCAGAAGATGATATCTTAGAAATGAAGAAATGCAATACTTGAGAAAATAAATGGACATACACTTAATCTACACACAAATAACACCTAAAACTATGTGCTTCACTGCCTTTTTACACACTTTCCAACACATGTCCATATGAACAAGAAAATGATAATGAATTCAAAGTAAATTGATATGTAAGTTCTGAAAGAGAAAAACAGATATTTCTGAACACCTTAGGATACAACCTGGAAAGTCTGGAAAAGAGATAAAAAACACATAAGGATTTTATCCCAAAAGGCACAGAAGCATACCTAATATGGAAAATGAGGCCTGAAATTCTCAGGATGAAGTTGTCTCTCCTTTAATAATGTTTCCATAGTCAAAACCCTCCTTTCTTTGTCATCAGTGCCATCTTCACTCATTGCTTTAGCTTTCAGAAGTTTTGTAAATGGAGGTAACAGAAATGACATGGCGTGGTGAATGTGACAAGAAAGGAAAGGAGGGTCGCGTGGTGGCCCCAAGGGGTTGGGAAAACACATACTTTTGTCAGATGCAGAAGAGCTGGTACGTTTGTGCGACTGCACTGTTTCTGTATCAGCTAATTTGACAGGCAAAGGCATCTTTTGGACATTTTTAGAGCTGCATGGTAAACAATATTTTCAAAAGTCTGGTGTGATAAGGGATCACAGGATCTAGGATGAGCTGTATGACTGGGCAATCGGCTAAGGAATCTCTGAACCTCAGTCTCCACATTTTAAAAGAACAGCAGACTAAAGAAGACTCCTTACATAGCAGACTCCTGACATAAGACTGTGACCTTCAGGAGGGCAGGGATTTTTGACTCTTTTGTTCACTGTCACAGCAGGGTCTGACACACACTAGGTGCTCAACAGATGCTGAGTGACGAGTGAATGGATGGATGAGTTTTAGTTCCCAAACTCTGGGACAAATGCAGGGGAAGAGAGAATTTACCTCTAGTAACCGCGACTGGTCCAAGAATGTTCACTAAACACTGTGAAAATTGAACAAATAATGTTTCCCATATACATGATTTACCACTTGTCAAATATATGTAGGTTCTTTTGTGGTTAATAAGAATTTAAAACTTTGTAATTAATGTTATGTAGCACTGAGTGAAATTCTTCAACAATACGAGCAAACACTATACATACTTAGTTTGACAGCTACCCTAAGCACTTTAAATTTATTAGCTGATTTACTCTTCACAGCACACTATGATGTAGAAACTTTAATTATCCCTAGTTTGCACACGCAGACACTGAGGTAGAGAGGTGCAGAGATGGAACTGACATTCAAATCCAAGGAACCTGGATACAAAGTCCCTGCTGTTAACCACAGTGTTCAATTAGTATTGCCAAGAAGTCTTTCTAGCTCGTGCAGTAACTCCTAGACTGAAATGATGTCTAAGATCCCGTCCAGCCCATAAATGCTGTGATTCTGTATAGTAAGTCCTGATCCATATATCTGTAACATTTAAATAGCAGCACAAAGTGCATTCAGAGAATCATTGGCCATTTCTCCTGAGACCCATGGAGGTGGTGGTATAAATTTTCCTCCACTTAGAGATTAAGAAGCTGTGGCATGACCTTCCCAGAAATTCTGCCAGGAGTCCTGGGGTCAAAGGAATGTGCAGACCTTACTAAAAGGCTGAGTCTCATTTTAGCAGCAGCTTCTCTTCCTTCAGGGGCAAGTGAGGTTATTTTACACCTCGGTTTATTCCAGGTCCCTATGGTCTGGGACAGAGTATACTGACACATTTAGCCCAATGGCTTGCACTGAACCAGCCAAGTGACATTGACTTATGACCTTCCCCTTTGGGACCCTCATTAAGCATAAGCTTTGACACCCAGGAGAACCCTGGAGAGAGTCAAAGCTTGGAATTCATTTCCTTTTTAGCTTAACGGTTCCCTCTTCTCTCATTTTGGATCAGATCTTTCTCAATGGATGCCTCTGAAAGCCAGCCAGCCTCCTGTTGGTTAAACATTACTGAATCTCATTATTGGGAGAAAAATGGGAAAGCCAAAATAATAAAGAAGTACTTTCTCCTGTAAGAGAAAAAAATATCCTAGGTAGTAATTACTCCATATTCTGAAATGATCCTACTAGGCATTGTCTTCCCATCAAAATTAAACAGTACAAAGGAACTGGCAGGAGAGGGGAGCTGGTGGAAAAAGTATTGTTTCCACTTAGCTGCTGGTCAAAAGAAATAATTTGAATGTTCTTATTACTTACTTATTTACTTAGAGGTACAAAACTAACCATTAATTCTTGACCATAACAAGATTAGGTATCTGTAGATTGTTTTCTTATTTTTTGTCCTCAACTTGATAGCCTTCTCTATGCTTTGTGGCATTAGATTAAGAGTTCTTAATGTTTTTTCTTTCTTTTGTGGGGATGGGGTTGGGGAAAGGGGATCATATATTCTTTGAGAATCTGAAAAAAGCCACAGGGATGCTTCCTTGAAGATTTTCATAAATTGCATAAGATGTCAGAGGGTTCAGGTATTCTCCTATTCCAACTTCCACTCTACAAGGAGTAGTAGGTAAAACATGATTAAGAATTACCTTGAATGAGAAGCAGGGATTCGCCTTTAAGGAACCTGAGTTATGTTACTGGGTGCTTCACTTATTGGCGCCTGACCTTGAAATGGTGGCCCAGTAACAGGGACTCCACCTCCAATGGCCTCCTTTTTTCTCATCATTGTGACATTTACAGATTGTTTATAAACACTTTCACCCACACTGTCTCACTGTAACCTTTTTTTTTTTTTTTTGCCGTATGCGGGCCTCTCACTGCAGTGGCCTCTCCTGCTGCGGAGCACAGGCTCTGGATGCACAGGCCCAGCAGCCATGGCTCACGGGCCCAGCCGCTCTGCGGCAGACCGAGGCACGAACCCGCGTCCCCTGCATCGGCAGGTGGACTCTCAACCACTGTGCCACCAGGGAAGCCCCTCACTGTATCCTTTTGGTCAAGAGGGGTAAGGTTTTTAAATGTGGTCACTGAAATTCAAAGCAGGCAGCTGACTTCCTCCAGGTGAGAAAGAGCATTGTTAAGTCCATAGCATGCAGCAAGCTGTGAATGCCTTGAAGGGACTTTTCACCAAATTCAAAGTCAAGGTAGCTCCACACTTTTTCAGAGAAAAAAACATCAAAGGAAATCAACTATTTATGTGGAACCCCTGCTGTTGATTTGTTCTTTCTCACTATGACACCAAAGACTTAACAGCTGTAAAAACAAATTGAATGTGTCTGCTACTAAATCCTTATTTAATGTGGTGTTATGAGTGATGATGGGCCACAAAGCAAGAATATGTAGAATGAAGAAAGCCTGCATGGGAAGTTTCACATGGCGAAAAAGCTACCAAGTAGAATGGAAATGTGATGTTGAAAAATTAGTGCCTCTTCAGCACCCCTACATTTTCCCTCTCAGGTCCTGAGTCCTGATTGGAAAAGACTTGTGATCACTGGGCCAAAGAAATGTCTGTGTTTCATCTCTGGAGGGACGAGGACAGAATAGAAACTAGTACCCACTGGTGTTTGTACAACCTCATTCCCGTTCCTCCCTTCCTGTGGAGACTGCACTTGGACACTTCATTTCCTGTTACAGGCTGCCAAGCTCTCTTCAGAGAGGTGAGGTCAGACTTTATCACTGCTCGCTGGAGGAGGAACACGTGCTGTAGCATCAGGTTTAGGCCAGTGAAACAGAAGCTGGTCTCCTCATTCAAGGGAGTTTGGAACCATGGGCCTTTCATTTCCCTGTTAGAGAAGCTTTAAACTAGATTAAATCTGACAGAGCCCACCTGCCTTCCTCCTTCCTGCTCTCCATCCTCCCTCTTCCTTCTCTCTCTCTTTCTGAAAATTACAGGCAGGGAAATATATTTGTGTATAGTTAAGGATCTGTTGCACTTCTTGTCTATACTGTGACAGGCTACAAGTTTTTGAAGACCAGGACACAGAATTTCATCACTTTGTGATATACAAGTTTCATTTTATGGATTCAGGAAATGGGTGTTCAGTGGGTTAAGAGATGGCCACAGAGTTAGTTTGGAGGCTAGAAGTGATTCCTAGTGATGCTTTCTCTCAAATCACCAAATTGCCTCCCTAGATATTACTATTGGAAAGAGTGGCTGAGCTGAAGGCAGATATGGGAGTGTGGAAATAATGAAGACCACCCTAATGAGAATACATGGAGGTGATTTATTCAGAGTTTACTATAACAAGGGAATCAGACACCATCACATGCATTTCACAGACTCAAAGGCAGGCAGAGGAGTGGGAATGCTTTATAGTGGAAAAAGGAATGATGGAAAAAGGTGTGACCTTTCTGGACACTGCTAGCATGTAGAAGCAGGAGGAGGGCCAGCTAGAAGTGGGGCATCCTATGTGATTGGTTAGGAGAGCATTTTTGGGCTAAATAACTCCTGAGTTGGAAGCAGGGATTAAAAATAGGGAAGTTGCTAGTCGCTGGCCAAGTCCTGACTCTAATGGGCTGGCTGCTCAGAGGCTGGCCTCAGAGCTCAGTTGTTACATATGGTCCAGCCGTTGTAGGCTTATATGTTCAGTCTCTCAGGAGGGATTACTAAGGAATGAAGTCCTTTTCCCATCTTCCAGAGGAGACGTATCAATGATATCTTTGCGTCTTCCTTCTCCTTTACCCTCTGTGCTCCATCTATCACAAGTTCTCTCCATGAGAAATCTCTCTGACATTCACTCTTTTCTTCCCACTAAGTTTTTGTCAAGAACGCCATCTCCTCCCTCAGGAATTGCCAAAACTCTGACCTAGCCAGACTCCTTCCTCCATTCTCCTGACCCTTAAGTCCATCCAGCAAATTGGCCACTCTTAGGCTAACTACCTCCAAACAAGCTGCCTTTGTGACACTCGGCTCAAAGCAAATGAAACAACACCTAATATGGTTCCATCTTAACCAGTGAAGATCAAATTTGTAAAGTCTTCAGCCCAACTTTCAAATCCCTTCATGATCTGGCCCACATTGCCAACCCGGCTTTATTTCCCCCACCCCTTACTACCACCTTCCCAGCTCTCCAATGCTATGGGTGGTAAACCACTCCAAGAAAGGCCCTGGAATAGGCACCGAATGGGCTATGAATTTGGTCCTCAGTTAAGCCATGTGTATGGCTTTATGTTGTATGGCCACAGACTGTTCCCTCACACCTGATATAACCACATAGAAATATGTCATAAGGTCAACCCCAATTCACCTTTTAGATTTTTTTAACTATTTTATAATTTAGACAGCATTTTTCATATTCATCACTTCAAATGATTCTCCTAACAAACCTGGGAGAAAGTTTGATGCAATATTTTATAGATGAGAAAATACACGCTTCATAAATTATGTGATTTACCCCAAAGTCATACAGATAGTAGATGGGAAGAATAAATAAATAAACAATATTTTCAGTCTCTGTTCTTAGAACCATGCTCTGGATATCCATCCACCTGACCATTTATTGTACATAGTTTTTCGGAATGCTGTAGAAATCTTGGGCAATATATAAAAGGGTAAAAATGACAGAAAAACTCACCTATAAACACTCTCCTATAGATAACCAATGTTAACATTTTGTATATTTCTTTGAAGTTCTTTCTCTACTATTCCAAAATAATTGATCCCAAACTGTATATAATTTGTATTGCTCTTTGTTAATTAAATAATGACAAAGATATCTCCCCATGTTTTAATAATTCATAAGATTCATATGAATATCTGATGTATAATATTTCATTTTTTACACATATAAAATGTAATAAACTATACCCAAGCAACCAAACATTTAGCTTGCTTACAACCTTTCTACTTTTTTTAAGTGTTGCTATCAATTTTTTGTCCATAAAGTATCTTGATCATTTACTGAGCATAGTTCTAAGATTTCTATCATTGAAAACAATATTGTGTGATATTAGAATATTATTTTCTAGAAATATAGTTTTAATTCAAACTACTATCAGCAGTTAATGGGAATAAACACCTCACCTCACTCTCACCAACACTGAATTTGATGTTCTCCAAACCTTGAGAAGTTTATGGAGAAAAGAGTGTCTCATTTTAACTTGTATTATTATTGTTTACTGCTATTGAGACCAAATTTTTTTTTTCAGATTTTCATCAGCTTTTTATATTTCCTCTCTGGGAAAACCTTATGCCTCCTCACCCGTGTGGGTAATGGGGTTGTGGCTGTTTTCAAATTAATGGGTATGAGCTTTAAACATTAATTTTAACCCTTTGTGATCTCTTCTGAGGCAACTCTAAAGAAGGCATAGAGCGCAGTGTACCCTCTGCTTCCGCAGATTTCAGTTTGTTGTTTCCTCAGAAAGCAGCTAAAGGCCCAGGGGCCATGTCTGGTAAAGAGAGGGAGGTTTTTCTCAATAGAACTGGATTGGAAAGTCCCCAAGAACAGGCATTCCATCCTCTTATGTCCTCAGTGGAGACTAACCCAATCCTGGGCCACACCGAGGTACATAACAAACACTTGACTTCTCAGCCTAAGATAAACAGGGGAACAAGACCGTAAAGTGCAACATACTCGATTTGCTGGGGGCCACAGAGCAAATCATGGGTATCCTGTCCCCCTGACCAGCCACATACTGACTGGACTTCTAAGCTCCTATGATCAAGTCTGTTAAGGAAAAGGGTATTAATACTTCCAAACAGTATTTTGCCTGAATTTCTGGTAGTCTTTCAATTACAAAATTTTCAAGACAAAGCAAATTTTAACATCATTTTATACCTGCAATAGTGTGTCTATGTATAATCAAATTAACACAAGTGTGATAACTCTAAACTATTTAGAATCTCTGGTAAACAGTTTTAGGGTTGAATAAGAAATAAACTACTTTAATGGTGATATATTGGTGAGCCTGTATTAGAATATAATCAGATGTTTTTCTTTCTGGTAGGTCATATTCCCATTCCCTCCCCATATCCTCCTCCTCTGCCCACCCCTGCAATACACACATACATATACTCCCTAGTAGAGTTCCTACCCACCCCCAAATTTTCAGAATTAACAAAATTCAGTATGTGTCAAGAGTATGCCTTACCTTCTTACTTCCTCTTCCCTTTACTGGCCTTACAAACCAGGCTTTTCAGATTGATCACCTGGGAGGGTAACCTTTATCAGCGTCTGCTTCCAAAAGAGAACTAGAAATCGGGGGGCAAATCCTCTTTATCTCTTTCCTTGTGACCCCCACATTGCCGTTTGGTGTCCAATTTAGGTCTCTCCAAATCACCAGGCTTAGACCCCATCACACTTACTGGCATTTTCGCCATGCTGTCTAGATTCAAGAACAGTTGATTCTGTTTTTATTAGTTAATGTCACTATGAGCTCCTACTCTTTGAGTACCTTTCTGCCAGAAATCCAGAGTTGTCAGATAAAAGACATCCAGTTTAATTTGACTTTCAGAAAAACAACAAAAAAATGTTTAGTGTATGTCCCAAATGTTGCATGGGACATACTTATAAAAAGTTAGCTGTTGTTCATCTGAAATTCAGTTTTAACTGGGTGTATTTTTATTTGCTAGATTTGGCAATCCTACCAAGGAAGCAACACCATAAAGGAATAAACAGCACAAATCAAAGAGGTATTTAGTGTACCCCCCAGACACGGCAGCAAGAACCACCAAACGTTACCATCAAAGAAAACAACTGCACACCAGAAAGCAGGTAGACCTGGTCGGGACAAGCAAGTGAAGGCAGAAATCCAGGCAAACTGTAAGACTCAGGATCTTTCCCACTGACATGGAATTATTAAAACTAGAGATATTTTTTAAAAATTGAATAAAATTTAATAGTTAGAGCAATTTTAACTGTTAGAAATATCTTTTTAAACCAATAGAAACTACGAGAAGTAGCACAGATAAATAGTGCTATTTTAAAAAACTAACTCTTGCCTAATGTTATTGACATAAAGAAACATACGAATTTAGTAAAGACAAACTGCTCCAGCACAAATCAGCTGCAGCCTCGCTGGGAAGGGCTCCACGGGGGACACAGCATCATTGGCTCTGCCACACCTACATACCTAGCCTCTACTCCCCTCCCTCAAGGGTCATCTGAGGACCTCTCAACTTTTTAAAAGCTCTATTCAAACAGAGCATTGGCGTCTCTGGAATTTAATGAAGACTTTTATCCAAGAACAGAATGTGAAACTATATCAGGTATGCCTTAAACCCGTGAGTAATCGAGATTTAGATATTTTATTTGGGTTATAGACATAGTTTCCCAACTTTGAGTACATGGGAAGTTTGAATTTTATGAGCAATGGTGTAGTTGACGGGGAAGAGGGAAGGCTAAGTCTGGATTAGCTAGCCCAGAATGTCATTTTGCTAGAAAAAACTGCTGCCACTGATACCTGAAAGATAAATTTCTAAAACTGATTTTTTCCCCAAACTGTGGGCCTACTGATTTCATTTAGCCTTTCCAAGTAAAAGAAGACTTTTGATCTGCCCTACAATTGCATTTCAACAAGGATATTTTTGCTTTTGCATCTCTGCTGGTGAAGGGATTATTGGAGTGAATAATAAAAAGTATGTTGAGAAAAAGATTCTCCAGGCTAAGAGTCAGAAACTATCCCTAAATTAATGTGACTTAATTTTTCAATAATTTGGATTTCTTATCTGCCAGAAGAGGAAAATACTACTCTACCTCCCACAGAGTTTAAGAATTATAGACACAAAAATCACTTTGAAAAATTAAAAGCACTGCATAAACATACTAAGCCTATTTGTACACCTATGTTTATAGCAGCATGATTCACAATAGCCAAAAGGTAGAAACATCTCAAATGTCCACCAACTGATGAATGGATAGCCAAAATGTGATATATACATACAATTAAATATTATTCAGCCTTAAAAAGGAATAAAATTCTGATACATGCTACAATATGGACGAAACTTGAAGACACTGTGCTAAGCACAGTCACAAAAGAACAAACGTTGTATGATTTCACTTATATAAGGTACCTAGAATAGTCAAGTCCATAGAGACAGAAACAAAACTGTGGTTACCAGGGGCTGGGGGAGGACGGAATGGGGAATTATTGTTTAGTGGGTACAGAGTTTCAGTTTAGGATGATGAAAATGTTCCGGATGGTGGTGATGGTTGCATAACAATGTGAATATACTTAATGGCACTGAACTGCACACTTAAAAATGGTTAAGATGTTACATTTCACATTTTATATATTTTACCACAATAAATAATATATACTACTGTGTATACTATAAAATAAAAATATAATTTATAGAATAAAATAATAATTAGAAATGATAGTAGATAGATTTTCTGGTGTAAGTAGTATTAGTAATGAAAATAGCAATAATTTAGGTAGGTTGGAGAAAGCTTTCAGATTGATTGGATTCATGTAAAAGGGTGGGCCCAGCCACCTAGATCAAAATATTACGGTATATTTGTGTGCATCAAGTGAGGAGGCAAAGTGACCTTTAGACAATTACACCTAAAAATTTCAAAGCAAATTAAGGACTCTAGAGGAAATTTATATATGCTATAAGAATCCTATGTTATAAGAATAAGTTAAAAAACAATCTAATTTTCCCCAGAACTTACCCCCAAGCAGTTTAGGAAAAAGCTTTGAACATCTGCATATTTTCTACATGTTGAACTTTAAATCTGCAGTGTCAGAGCCTCTGCTGTGTTTTGATACCTTCCTGTGCAATATGCTAACACTTATTACTTACCTGTTTCTCTTTCCTGATAATACTGTGAGGTCTGCGAGGACAGGGATCATGTGACTTCTTCAACACTTGAATTTATAGTACCTAGCACACGGCCTGGCACTTAGTAGGTGCTCGATATGTTATTTGTTGAATGAATGAATAGATGCATGGGGGTGATGGAATCATATGTGAAGCATATTTTAGAGCTAAATAGGCTTTGTGATATCATCACTCCAGTGGGTGAACATGTCAATATATTTACACCAACATCCTGACTAGAGGGCTGCAGGGTTCAGGTTCTCCAGGGAAAGTTCTTAGGACAGAGGATCAGTAGAGGGTTTGTCTGGGCACACCTTCCCCTCTCAGGTAAGCCCCAGGGAGTCTCTGGTCTGAATGAACCAGGTCTTAAAGACCTGGGCATGATCTGCTCATTGAAACCCCCTTGGGAATATAGGTTTCCATAAGAATCTAAATTATTCTGAGGACTTCCTGGGTTACACACCCACAGTGAGATTCTCAGGGCCATTCATGAAATCCAAGAGAGATCCCAACTTCCATCCCTGCTTTAAATTCTCAGGCCTATTAAGTCACTCTAGCCCATATCCCCTACTAAAGGGGATACTCAGGTCTAGATGACTAATGTGGTATGGGAGCACAAACCCAGACCCAGTTAACCAGACCTGACTGTTTGAAAGAAGCTCATAATCTGATATTTTATAGAAATTTTTCAGCTTTTTAAAATTTTTAAAATATTTTCGTGAGCTAAGCAAAACAAATCTGTAAGGTGGCCACAAGTTTACCTGAATATATTGAAAAGCTTGCCAGACTTCCAGATATTTTTTAGATTGGTCTTCCCTTTTGTCCTTCCATTCCTTTCCCAACATTCTTTATTCTTCCATTCCCCCTCTCCCCTTCCTCCCTCCAATCTCTCTCTCCCCTCCCTTCTCTTTCTTTCTTCATTCCTCCCTTCCATAATATTTATTGAGCAGCTACTATTTCCAGGGACTATTTTTAGCACTGAATATAGACCAGGGAAAAAGCAGACTATATAAAATCAGAATTTAGATTCTGGTGGGGCAGGAGGGGAGACAGGCAGTAAATAAATAATTAGAATACATAGTGATAATTGGAGAAAATGATAAATGGAGAAAAATAAAGCAGGAAAGTGGGAAGGAGTGGGGGAAGGTGTTGCAAATTTAAACAGAGCTGGGGGAGAATGGTAAGTGCAAAGGCAGGACGGGAGTGTGACCGGCATGGACTAAGAGCAGATGGCATCAGTAACTTGCTTAAATTCTTCTGCACTAAAGCCCTCTGCTTCTAGTAAGTTGCCCATTTTCAAGCATTATCACTGCAAGTCTCTCAGGGAGCCCAGCAGCAGCATTTCCCTCAGGACTTGAAACCTCAGCTATGCACGGCAGCAGTCCCAGGAGCCAATTCCTGATCTTCCTTCTGGCTGTTTCTATACTATGCTCCTACGGAAATTTACCAACAATTTACGTTTGTTAATTCATTTATTCATTTGTGAAATATCTACTATGTGCCAATCACTACACATAATGCTGGGGAATCAAAGATGAAAAATCACAGCTGATGCTGTTCACAGGGCTTGCATTCTATTTATCTAAGAAGCAAAGATAAATAGATGAAATAAAGGGTCTCCCTCTCTCTCTCTATCTCTCTCCATATATATGGACACACACACACACACACACACATACAAATAAAGAGGATCGCATCTACCTGGGAAGATCAGGCCTGGAATGGGCTGGGAGGGGAGAAATAATAATGTCTTAATTTGAGAGCATAGCAGTGATTAAGAAAGTCTCTGTTTATTAGAGACTTGTATGTCATTAAATACTGACTGCAATATATTAGCTTCCTGGGTTGATGTATCAATTCTTGCCAATAAACGTATTTCTCCTCTCAAGGAACTATCCATTGCTGCAGGTCTGATTTCAGCTGCATAATACTTAGGCAGAATTTTAGCTCATACAATTCAAAAGAAAAGTTTATTAAGGTTTATTAGTGTTATTTATGCCCATTTACTATAACATTTAAATTTGAGTTAAGCTCTCACTAATAATTACATTCTGAATTTGGAAAGATATTAGGTATTAGGTGTGCTTGTCCTGTTAAAGTTAATTATAAGAAAGAAGAATTCCTATTATTAACTTGTATTTCTAAAGCATTCCGAATTGTAAAATGCCATACTGTTATTTTGTGCACCTATTTCTCAGCATTCGTCCAGGGAGCTAGAGACAGGACAAGCAGTCCCTCTCACAAAGAGAGAAATGAGCCCCTCCATGAGGTGTCTTGTCAAGGGCCACAGGACCTGACATTGGAGAGGCAAAATAAGAAGCCACAAAGTCTGATTCCCGGGTATTATTCTTTTGATTAAAGACTCCTTCAGTTCAATCAGCTACAGAGGAATTAGAGGTATGCAAAAATCAGGCAGAAGTATTTCCAAAACTTTCCATATCTGACTCAAGGTAAAATCACAAATTAACCTAACAGCTTTTGCACCACGGGCAGGACACTTCTCAGATATTTACCTGTTTTAATTTTCAGCAAATTATATTTCAACCCTCCTTCTTTATGTTACTCAGGTTTTCTGAGATATAATTCACATATGATAAACTTTATCCTTTTAAGGTGTACAATTCAGTGGTTGTAGTACACTGCCAACAACACTGTTAAGTCATCACCACTAATTCCAGACCATTTTCATCACTCCAAAAAGAAACCTATACCCGTTAGCAGGTATTCTCCATTCGCCCCCTTCCCCAACTCCTGGCAACCACTAATCTACTTTTTGTGTCCATGGAATTGCCTAGTCTGGACATTTAATATAAATGGAATCATATGATATACAACCTTTGTGTCCAGTTTCTTTCACATAGCATACTGTTTTCAAGTTTCATCTGTGTAGTAGTACATATCAGTACTTCATTCCATTGCTATAGCTGAATAATAATTCCACTGTATGGATATATATCATTTTAATCAATTTCATCAGCTAAAGAGCATTTAAATTGCTTCCACTTTTTGACCATTATGAACATTCATGTACACATTTTTGCATGGACATATGTTTTCTTTTCTCTTGTTTATATAACTCAGGGATGGAATTGCTGGGTCATTTGACAATTCTGCCAGACTGTTTTTCTAAAGTGGCTGCACCATTTTACTGTCCCATCAACTATGTATGAGGGTTCCAATTTCTCCACATCCTGGTCAACACTTCCTATTGCCTTTTTCATTACAGCAATTTTAGTGTATTTGAAGTAGTATCTCATTGTGGCTTTGATTTGCATTTCCCTAATGACTAATGAGATTATGCATCTTTTCATGTATATGTTGGTCATTTGTATATCTTCTTTGGAGAATGTCTATTCAAATCCTTTGCCCATTTTTAAATTGGCTTACTGACCCTGTTACTGCTGAGTTTTAAAGTTCTTTGTATATTCTGAATGCTAATCCCTTATCAGATACATAATTTGCAAATATTTTCCTCAGTTTTGTGGTTTATCTTTTCCCTTTCTTGATAGTGTCCTTTGACCACAAATTTTTTTAATCTTGATGAAGTCCATTTTATCTGTTTTTTCTTTTGGTGCTTGCACTTTTGGTGTTACATCCAAAAATCCATTGCTGAATCCAAGATCCAAAGATTTCTTCCTATGCTTTTTTGTGGAGAGTTTTACAATTTTACATTTAGGTGTCTGATCTATTTTGACACCAATTTTTGTATATGGTGTAAAATAGGTGGCCAACTTCATTCTTTTGCACGTATGTATCCAGTTGTTCCAGCACCATTTATTGAAAAAAATATTCTTTCCCGGGCTTCCCTGGTGGCGCAGTGGTTGAGAGACTGCCTGCCAATGCAGGGGACACGGGTTCGTGCCCCGGTCTGGGAAGATCCCACATGCATGGCATGGCAGCAGTCCCAGGAACCAATTCCTGATCTTCCTTCTGGAAGGAACGGCTGGGCCCGTGAGCCATGGTGGCTGAGCCTGCGCGTCCAGAGCCTGTGCTCCACAGCGGAAGAGGCCACAACAGTGAGAGGCCCACATACCCCCCCCCAAAAAAAAAATTCTTTCCCTACTGAATAGTCTTAGCACCCCTGTCAAAACCAGTTCAGCATAGATGTATGGGTCATTTCTAGACTCAGTTTCTATTCTATTGATGTATATGTCTATCCTTATTCCAATAAACAGTTTTTATTACTATAGGTTTGTAATAAGTTTTTATAATTTTTTAAAAATTTATTTATTTTTGACTGTGTTGTGTCTTTGTTGTTGCGCGCAGGCATTCTCTAGTTGCGGCGAGCTGGGGCTACTCTTCCTTGCGGTACGCGGGCTTCTCATTGTGGTGGCTTCTCTTATTGCGGAGCATGGGCTCTAGGCGCATGGGCTTCAGTAGTTGTGGCACGTGGGCTCAGCAGTTGTGGCTCGCGGGCTGTAGAGTGCAGGCTCAGTACTTGTGGCGCACGGGTTTAGTTGCTCCACGGCATGCGGTATCTTCCCGGACCAGGACTCGAACCCGTGTCCCCTGCATTGGCAGGCGGATTCTTAACCATTGCGCCACGAGGGAAGCTCTGTAGTAAGTTGTGAAATCAGTTAAGTTTGAGTCCTGTAACAGTATTCTTCTTCCTCAAGTTTGTTTTGGCTATTCTGGATCACCAGCATTTCCCTATGAATTTTAGGATCAGCCTGACAATTTCTGCAGAATAAGGCAGCTTGGATTTTGATAGACATTACACTGAATTTGTAGATTAATTTCAGAAGCATTGCCATCTTAATGATATTAAGTCCTCCAGTCCATTCCAGAATACAGGATGTCTCTTGACTTAGGTCTTCTTTAACTTCTTTCAGTACTGTTTTATAGTTTTCAGTGTACCTGTCTTGCACTAGTTTTGTTGAATTTATTCCTAAGTATTTAATTCTTTTTAATGTTCTAAATTAAAGATAAAACTGGTAGTATGTTTTTTAAAAAGGTACCATTGCTTATTAGATACCAGATATTCGATTTGTCACTCAAGTGGCAGGGAATAATTCCTAGGGACCAAGAAAAAAAGGAATATGAAACTTCCCTGGCAAAGTGTTTGGAAGCACTTAAAAATGTTGTGCTAAGAATAAAACTTCAGACAAGCTATATTTCATAACGACTATTCTTATTTTTTATTAATTAGGAGGATTTTAAAAATTTTTTACTGCTTCCGATTAAGTCAGCCACTAATGGCAGTTGAATGTGTTAGCTTCACTTTCTATTTGGATGAGATATTTCATTTGTTACTTCTTTACCCTAACTACCAAGGTCAATCATTTATTTAGTTTTCATTTCAAAGCTAAATTATCAAGCCATTTGTATTTTAAAGTGTTTTGAGATCTTTTGAGGAAAAGGGATGGATGGATGGATGGATGGATGGATGGGTGAGTGGATGGATAGGTAGAGATACTCATTAAACCAATATTTATTTTGAACTTGTTACGTGTCAGGCTCTGGCTTAAGGCTGAGGATGCCAAAATGAACAAATGCTGACAACATCCTTTCATGATATTTAAATTCTGGTGTAGCCAGAGAACAGCAAACAAGTTAACTATAAACACAATAATTACAGATTGTCTTAAATGTGTCTAAGGAAATACACAAGAGGACATGACAGAAAGTAACCGAGTTAGGTGGGAGGTTGGGGTGGCGGGGGTGGGTTGTAAGACTGACAGAAAAGACCCCTCAAGGAGGTCATATTCGACCTTAGACCTGAAAGATGAGAAGCAGAAAGTCATGAGGAGTCAAGAGAAGTGCATTTCAGACTGAGAAAACAATAACTAGGTAGGTCTTTTTACATGTAGCATATTTGCAATAAATGTATAAAGGAGCCTGGGCCAAAACCCAAAAACAAAGTATAGTAATTAGAATTTTTTCTAATTATCTAGAATCTAGATTACCTGGGTTTAGGTAGGTTGGTCAAATTAAGTCCAAGTCTCATTCCAATAACGAAAACTATTGCTATGAGAACGCAAACTGCTCACTAACCAACTGTGATTTGGGGCAAGTTGCTTCCTCTCTAGGTCTTTGTTTTCTTACCTATACACTGAAGAGACTGCACCAGTTGCTTTCTGGAGTTTTTATAGCGCTAAGGCCCTCCTTAATACACAGAGGGGGAAACTGAGGCCCAGGCAAGGAGGAAAGTGAAGGAACTAACTTTTATTTAGGGATTACGGACTACTATATGGGAAACTCTTTTGTTAACATGTCCTATTTAACTCTTCCAATATTCTGGACTAAACAGTATCCTTCCTGTATTACAAACGGAAAATGAAAGCACACAGAAGTTAAGTAACTTCTCAAGTCTGCCTAGCTGATAAGTGGCAGAGCTGAGATTTGCCCCCAGAGCTGCTGACACTACAACTCAACTGAAGCAGGTCAAGAGTATGGCTCTGGAGTCTAAAAGACCTGGATTCAAATCCACTCATCATCTAATGAGCTTGGCCAACTACTAAACCACTATGAGACTCAGTTTTTGCATTTGGAAATAAAGTTAATATCATCTACCAAATGGGGTGTTGAAAAGATTAAAATAAAACTTGGCTTATAAAGTACTCTGTTAGCTCCTTGCATAGAGTAAGGCTTTAATAAATGGCAGATGTTTTAATTTTATTTCCCTAAGACTGCACAGCAGATGGAACCAGATCTTAAGTCTTCTACATCCCAGAACAGTCCTCTTATCATTGCCCCATAAAAGATAACACTGTATTTAAAAACTGAACATATTCACTGAGTACCTGATGAAATATACAATAAAATGAAAATAATTAAGAATGAAAATAATATTCTGTAACAACCTAACTGGGAAAAGAAATTGAAAAAGAACAGATACATGTATATGTAAAAAATAAAAAAGTAATAAAAAACACATCTTTTTAAAAAATAACAAAATTGTTAAAAAAGAATGAAAATAATGAAAAAGAACATCATCTTATTTTCCACATGTCAGAAAAAGCTTTTGGATGGCATTCTGCCAAATGCTACGGTTGAATTCTATGGGACCAAAACCTTTGCTAGATCTTTCCCATTTATAGGATCTTGAATAAAAAAAATCACATCATGATACAGGGATTCAATAATCTAGATATGTCAGGCTTATTGCTCAAGGTCCTTCAAGATAGTTTCTAGCTAATATGATTGTCATTGTTAGTATTAAAACAAACAAACAAAAAACAGGGTTTGGTTAAGTATTTAAATAATTTGATCAATACATAGAGAGCCAAACTACAGTGCAGGATTCAGGTCATGTACTGGGATAGGAAGAGCAGGGGAGGGAGCGGGGCTGCTGAATGACCTCTGTTGGCCTGAAGCACTAGATTCTCCCCCTGGACCGTGTGCATGATTGGAACACTACACTACAAGAGCTGTTTGTTAACTGTAAACATTGAATATATTCTTTCTCCAAACAAAGTAAATCATGGGAATTACTAGTATGTCTGAGATAAATATTTTCTGAGATAATTTTTTGAGTCTCATGAGAAGGGGATGAAAGGAAAAACATATTTTGAATTTCTGTGTGGTCCCACCTTCTTTCAAGGAGCGCAAATCCCTTTGCATTCTACTAAGGGCAGATATAAGCCAGACCCCTTTACAACTATGTACATCAGAGTTACAGAGAAACTGTTTCAACATCAATAAAATGCAGACATATTTTAAATTAAGTTTTAGAACTAGCGAAAGCCTCTTACTTCAGGGGACATTTTACTCTGAATTCATTCATTTTATATTTTAGGTGTGTTACAATACTTCTCTATATAATTATTAAATGCAAAGTGAGAACATGCTTATGTATGAAGAACTTTCATATCATTAAAATTTACCATTGAATTTATTTGCCCAAGAAATTATTACTTTTTCAAAGTTTATTTAAAAGTCAACAAACAAAATGTTGTATTAGATGATACTTTTTACTTTTTAAAAGCACTTGCATATAACATTTCAACCCCTGCCCTTGCCCTTTGGCTAGAATTTTGGACCAGTTACAGTTGATCTAAATTTAATTTTTTTTAATTGAACTTGAGTATGATTTTAATGGTGCAAAACGATGGCCTTGATGCCTGTGTCTAACTCCTTTTGCAAAAGCAAAATCTTTTGCATGACAACACAAACTAAGCACTAACATTTTGATCCCCAGAGACACTCTGCCTGACTTTTCCCATCACCCAGGTCCTCCAGGGCCAATGCAGGTGCTGAGAAGCTCATAGCCAAGATGTATGGGAGTTTGAAGGATTCTTGGGCAGAATTTTCTGGAGTCCTTGGATTTCTTTATATGAAATCCATGAATGCTTAACATATTTTTCTCATATATGCTGGATGCTGGGGCAGAATATTTTCCCTACAAGGCGGCCACTGATAGAAAGACGCAAGGAAAAGAACAACATGGTATTTATTTCACCATGCTGCATTTTGAGATTTTATATGAGTAGCATAGAGATTATTCTTCTCAGTCAAGAAGGAAAATTAGTTGGGTCAAGACTAGTTGCATTCCAGTGTAGCTCTTCAACGAGAAAGAACAGGACTGTGCACCAGGAACATACTCAATTTCTGTTTGAAAAGTCAGTACATGAGGTCTTACTCTTGCAACTGGACTTAACTGGATAAACCAATTTTACATTGGCTTTGATGAACTTTTTGTACATTTAAAAAATTATCATCTCTCTGACAACAACTGGTATCAGTTATTGCTCAGGTGTGTACTCTGTGTGTAATATCCTCCAGCTGGAAAAGTCACAGAATTCTCAATTAGTCACAATAGTTGGCAGAAGGGAAAGAAAAGGGAAAAATCCTCTGTGATTTTGCTGCTGATACATGCAAATAAGATCCGTCCTAGCTGATACCCTGGCTGAAAAAATTCTACCCTCCCTCCCCCAGGCATTCCTGTTGGCAAACTTTTTTCACACATCAAACACAGCTCAGAGAGCAAGTACTGCCAGTGACTGACATGCCACTTCCCTCCAGCTTTAGGAGGCAGACCTTCTGCTCTTCACATTGCTTAACAAAATGTTTTCTAATAACAATCTCCCAACAAGACAACCCTCTGAGACTGAGGCTTCTTCAATTCTACTGTTGGTTAGTGATGTTAATGGACCACCCATCCCACTTCCTACTGCACAGTGTTAACAGTTCCTGCTCACAGTGAGGAAAGTGGTATATCCTTGCATCAACGATCTATTTCTTTGTAACAAAACACCCCACAATTTGGCAGTTTAAACATGCTATTTATTTGCTAACAATCCTGTGGGCAGCAACTGGGCTGATGCTTGACCCAAGGTCAGCTGGGTGATTCTTCTGCTGCTTGGTCTTGCCCGGGGTCACCTATATGTGCAGTCATCTGGCAGCATGACTGGATGTGGGTTGCCCAAGATGGTCTCACTGCCTGGCAGCTAGTACTGGCTGTCCGCGAGGCCTCTCTCTCCCTGGGGTCCTTCATCCTCAACGAGGCTAACCATACATGAAGGTCTCAGGGTGGCAAAGGGGGAGAAAGTGGAGGGTGCAAGACCTCTTGAAGCAGAGGCTTCTGCCATATTCTATTGTCAACACTATTCTTGATGCCAGCCAAGAGGCAAGAGGAAGGATTAATAAACTTCACCTCTTGATGGAACGGCAAGGTCACATTGCAAAGGATTGTTGCGTCCATCTCTGCAAGCAATCTACCACCAGAAGCCAGCAGTAAAGAACTTGCAGAAAGCCATGGCAAAATTCCGCCAGAAAGAAAAGTTCCATGTGCTTCAATTTACTGTTTCTGACTTAAGGGTTTTGTTCTCTAATGATACAAATGCATATCACATGCATATGTTCCAGTGGAGCCATCTGAACATTTGAGTGCCAGTATTTCTAGAAAAGCCCATACTTAAGTTGCTATGCACAGCATAGAGAATATTGTCCATTCTCTAAATAATGTGATGCTCAGTCACTCAGGCAGTTTCACAGACAGTATCAGTACCTTAAAATAACCTTTTGGTCAAAAAATAACTGTTCCTCCTCTTATTTCTTTGAAATATATATATTTTTTAAAGTCTAGCTTCAGAAACAGCTCAGGCACCTGGATAGGGAGGTCTCCAGAGCTCTGGTTGCTTCTGCTAGCTCTAAGGGTGGCAGAGAATGGCCATCCTCACATCTGTCCTGAGAGATCCCCTGGGAGGGAGGGGAGTGTTCCAGGAGACACACTCGTTCTGGGACGAGACTTGCATCAAGTAGGTGCTGGTGGGATTTTGTTTTGTTTTGTCTTGTCAATTATCAACTTGGAATGGTAGAATGGCTGGAACTGGGATGCTATCAGCAGCCAGCTGGAGGAATTGACTTCTTTCCCTCTTTTATGGCCTGACAATCTCTCATTTTCTGTCCCCCTCCCCCATCTCTCTCTGTTTGTCTCACTCTCTCTCTCTCATATTATCTCTGTTTTTCTCTATCTACTATCATCAGGCTTCTCAGACCCACCTGAGTGCATTCATATCGCACACTCACATGGGGCACTATTCACATTACAGCCCATGTGAAGGGCCCCCGAGGGGCAGGGACTTCCCTCCAGGACATACTTTTCCTTACTCATAGGAATTGACATTTATTGAGCACTTACTATGTACCAGGCATGGTACTAAACGCTTTACAACGATTATCTGATTTAATCCCCAAAACAACTCCATGGCATATAGTATTACTTTTTCCATTTTATAGATGAAGAAATTGGGGCTACAAAGATACTGATCTTATCCTAAGATTGTCATACATCTAGGAAATAGCTAAACTGGGACCAAATCCAGTACTGTGTGCCTGCGAAGCTCATGCTTTTAACTGTCTTCAGCCCTCCTCCAAAGCCTTGTTTTATACATGGGTGCTCCATCATTGTCCCCCTAGCTTCTTGACCTTGTAAGTTCAGGTCCTACCATTACGTAAAAGGTTACTGACGAGTAAGTTCTCTGTTTATTAATTTCCTCATTTAGAATTTTAGCTACAGCCTCAACAATGAAGCTAGCAGGTACTAAGAATCCCTGATCTTTAGCGAGAATGTAGAAGAGCAGTCAGACACATCTGCCCTCTAGCCCCTAATAAGAGGTGGACAAAGTGCTCTTTTGACCCTGACTCCCTGGCCGCCGCCTCGCCAGCCTCTCTAAACAGAAGATCAGAATGTACTGGCGGGGTGGGGGAGGGGGCAGAGAGTTCATCGATGTAAAAGGGTAGTTTGAATTAGGAATGTTGCTGCAGAAGTGTAGGAAAGTGTATAGTGTGAGCTGCTCAGCCCCACCTTAAACCAAGTTCAGGAGGCTCCAAGAGAAATTGAAGATTCCTGCCCCCAAGAGAGACTGGTATCTCCCTCCCCAGCTGGAAGTCACTGAACTGCAGAATCAAAGGCCCATGACAGCACAGGGACCAAGGTGCCATGCAGCAGAGAGTTCTTGAGAAAGCTCGGTGTGAGTCTCAGAGAGCTGGGGCCCTCGAGCACATGGGGCTCGGTGGATACTTCTGGCCTAGAGACTGCCTAAGGCGAAGGCTGAGTGGTGGGGCAGGGAGCTGAGACGCCCTCCACCTTTCAGCACGTACCGTATGCACTGCAGCAGGACAGGCAGCTCTCTCACTCTGTCGGAAAGTTCTCCCTCCCTGGATTCCTACCTATGGGGAGGACCTGAAAGTGAGAGGCTTCGGGTTGACAAACAAGTGGGGGGTGGGTGTTGAGAGGTGTTTCAGGAGGTCAGAAAGTGCACTGCCTAGGACAGGGGACGGGACCCTGTGAAGAACCCACACATGTGCCCTTTGGGGGAAGGAGCATTAAAGAACTGCTGAACAGATGATGTTAATAACCAAACTACAGCAGCATCCACTATGTAAAAGACGTTTGTTCCTTTCATCTGGTGCTGCTCTGAGATCCCCAACACACCAGTAATGGAAGGGAGACAGAGAAGGAAATGGAAAGAGCAACAGTGAGTGAAAACATGGACCACGCTTCCCTTCCCTGTGTGGAGCCTCCACCCAGAGTTAGTCCCCAGATGGGGTTTGAGAGGGGGGGGTGAGGGCTTTGAATTAGATGTGAGGTTGAAATTTTAAAATCGAACTGTGTTGCACTTCTTTTTTTTTTTTTGCGGTAAGTGGGCCTCTCACTGCTGTGGCCTCTCCCGTTGCGGAGCACAGGCTCCGGACGCGCAGGCTCAGCGGCCATGGCCCACGGGCCCAGCCGCTCCGCGGCATGTGGGATCTTCCCGGACCGGGGCACAAACCTATATCCCCTGCATCGGCAGGCGGACTCTCAACCACTGCGCCACCAGGGAAGCCCTGCACTTCTTAATACATTAACGTGAATCACAATTACTAAAATAAGGAAACAAGGCCATCTTTTTAATAACTGAAAGGGAACAGATACCTATGGTGTCTGCCTCAGGTATCACCCAGAGACACAGATAGGAAATCCAGACGAAGATATTTGAAGGCATTGGTTAGAGAAAAAATAATAAAGCTATTTCCTTCCTTGTACCTCATGAATAAACAGATTTCAAGTATCTACTTTTCGATTCTCATTCCCCAAAGAGAGTCTTGCTTGTTAGGCCTGCCTTTTTTCTGGGCCACACTGTAAGCCTCTAGCCAGCGTATGGGTTGGCCGCTTGTGCCAGGGGCCCAGCTCTCATCCAGCCAGCTGTGTCCAGCACAGATGGAACTGAGGACAAAGCCTGAAGAACTTCCCTTCAGCAGCTACAATGGACAGGAAACTTCCCCTATAGAGGTTTTAGGCAAAGAGGGAAATAATCAGCATTTTCTGCAGCTCTGAGGACTGCTTAGGGGCATCTGTAAAAGGACTAGCCTTCCTGAACTGGGTTCAGAGCCAAACAAAGAAGATGCTCGGCTTTTCCTAAACATCCTTCACCTGTCTGTGTGTGTGTGAGTGCATGTGTGCGCGCGTGCACGTATGTGTGTGCGCGTGCCCGTATGTGTGTATGCACTATTTAAAGTACCCAAGTTAATTTACCGGAATTCAAGAGAATCTCACGGAACAAGCACTATATTCTGTACAGAAACACACATGCATACATAGTAATAAAGTCAGAGGTCTCTCCTTCCTAGCGTGGTTTAAAGCAGTAATCCATCTCTTCCAGGCCCTGGGCTCAGGGTAATTGCTTAATAAATGTTTGTCCTTTTCAATAATTCTGTCCTTGTGTGTGAGTTCACCCTGACCTTTTGCCTCAGTCCAAATCTGATGTTCCTTGATCTCAGCTTTATCTGTTGTTAAGCAAGGAGGGAGTTATGTTTGTTTGTTTGTTCCCAGAGTTCTTGGCCACTCTGCAGTGTCTGGGGGCTCCCACAGCCCCCACTGTCATACAGCCTTTGAGGAAACACAGAGCAGTCGACAGAGCAGGGACTCTGGTGTCAGCCAGCTGTTACCAAATCCCACCTGTGCCATTTAATGGCTGTGTGACTCAGGGCAGGTCCCTTAAAGTCTCTGAGCTTCTGTTGATTAACTTGTAAATGGAGCTCTCAGCAGTCACCTCAGAGTTGTCTGGAAGGCTTTAAAAAAGAAAAAGAGTTTTTGTGGAGTGCCTGGAGCACAGGGAGGGCACAGTGTTTTTAGTAACCTGCCAGAGCAAAACCTGCCTGTTCCCACCCACCACTCTCTCCCTGGCAGGGGCTCATTCCAGGCCCCCAGACTTGTACTCAGATCCTCTCTATCTTTCTTTAAATGTCCCTATTATCTTTTTCAAATTGGCTGCTGTACACAGCTTTCTCCCTGCATTGCTAATCATACCTCCCTCCTCTCAGTATCTGAATCCAGGTGTTTATATCTTAAGCTTTAACTTTATTCACAACTCAACTCCCAAGCCTGATTCTCCAGACAATTATCCTTCTCTCTTGCATAACCATAACAAAATTAAGACTGTCTGGACTTCCCTGATGGCGCAGTGGTTGAGAATCCGCCTGCCAATACAGGGGACACGGGTTCAATCCCTGGTTGGGGAAGTTCCCACATGCTGTGGAGCAACTAAGCCCGTGCGCCACAACTACTGAGCCTGCGCTCTAGGACCCGCAAGCCACAACTACTGAAGCCCGCTCGCCTAGAGCCTGTGCTCTGCAACAAGAGAAGCCACCACGATGAGAAGCACACGCACCACAATGAAGAGTAGCCCCTGCTGGCCACAACTAGAGAAAGCCCGCACGCAACAATGAAGACCCAACAACGCCAAAAATAAATAAATAAATAAAACTTAAATAAATAAATAAAATGCAAGCATTAAAATTTTTTTAAAAAGTTAAGACTGTCTCAATAACCCTCATTAATTAATGAATTAATTCATCCAACTACCCTCCTGTGAGTACTCTGCATTGATACCAGCTTTTTCAGTTGGATCGTGAAAAGGGAAAGAACGGAAGACAGAAAAATGAAAAGACAAAATTACTATCTTCTAAGAGCCCAGAGTCTAGCAGGGACACTGCCTTGTTGGGTGACAGTCTGATCTGTCATTGTTATGTAATTGTTTATCTTGAAATTAACTCTTAAACTCAGTATGTCTTTTTCCTTTTCACATTAGCATAACAAAAATGTCACAATCCTGTTTATTTCTGTTCAGGCAGCTTTTCTCCGACAGGGTAGGTTTTTGCTATGGAAAGTTACATGGTTGAACAGCTCGATTAAATTTTGTGAAATTCAGTTTACTCATCTCTACAAATGGGAATAATAATTAGTATCTCACAGGCTTTTTCTGAAAATCAAGAGAGAAAACAAACACCAAGCATCCTTCCAAGAATACAGTAGGCACTCAATAAAGTTTGTGTCTCTCCCTGCTTTCCTTAATTAGCAAAGGGAAAAAAAGAAAAACAGCTCCCTTTCTCCATCCACCATCAAGAAGCCAAGAAGGTGTGCTCCCCACTCTTCTCTTCTTGATGCGAGACTGGGGTCAGTCCCCACTATGACCCTGATGCACTGACCACTTCCCATTGTCTCAAGAACCTTCCTCAAGTCAAATTTTAAGCAGGACATTTACAAGCCTGCATAGAACCTAAGGATCTACTGTCTGGAGGGTATCACGAGTAACAGTCAAAAGGAGATTTATTTGACAAATAACAAAGCCATATGCAAATCCATCATTAAATGGTAAAGACTCCAGGTCTCCTGTGCTTAGTTAGAGAAAGAAGGGCAGTCTGTTTCCAGTGAAACATTAAATAGATCTTCCAGGTTGGAGCGTGAGTGAAGGGGGAAGGCACTACTGTCAAGGCTGTTTTCCCTCCTAGATTCATAATACATTAACACTCTTATCTGCATGGACTATTAGAAGAAGGTAATTTATATTCTAATCACAGGCTATTCGAATATTGCATTTATATTCTAATTACAGGCTTTTTTTTTTGAAAGCTCATTAGTTTTCAAGAGGGGACTGTGGTTTAAGAAGGAAATGGGCAGCGGTCAGGACCTCTAGGCACAACAGGACCCAGCATGTAGAGATCAAAATAAGAAGTGGTGGCTAAGAAACAGAAACCACTGACCCTTGCGGGTCTGTCAGGGAAAAACTAGGTAGGAGTACAAAGAAAGAGGCATCTCTCACTGTAACCGAAAACAGCAACTCATGGTAGATTGTACACAGCTTTAGGAAGCCAGCCACATAACCCACCATCCATCCTTGAACTCCTTCCTCCAGGCAAGGCCCCCAGATGATTTTTTGTACTACAGATGATATTCAGATGGGAAAAAATTAAACACATGGAAAAATTCTTTTGTCTTAGGGAAAAAGATTTTTGGACCTATAACTGGACTGAGTAACTGCATTTTCATAGTGTGTGCTGATCTTCTACACAGAAGCCCCATATATGATGTTAGAATTTTTTAAAAAAAGTTCAGTACAGTACTGGAGTCAATAAATATAAACTGTGCCATTCTCTAAAATCATGTATGTGCTTCCCTGGCATTATCTGGGGAATTTTTTCTTAGCCTCCTCACTTTTCCCATCTCTTTTCTCTGTCCCCAGGGAATACAATGAAAATCAAAGTGCAGAAAACACTGGATAAGGATTAAGAAACCCATGTGAGAAATTTGGCTTTGCCACTGATGACCTGGGTGACCATAGGCAAATTCCTCTGGGAGGTTTCCTCTGACCTGTTGCTTTGTCCAGGGAAATTGATCACTCCCTTCCTTGTGTTGTTATGATGGTCATACGTGGAGACTTTTGCTATACTGCAATGACTTGCTTACACGTCTTTTGTCTCTACCAATCATGAGTTCCTTGAAGGCAGAAACCTTATTTTCCTATTAGACAGTGAACTTCATGAGAGCAAAGACCATGGCCGTTCTTGTGTACCTTTGAATCCCCCATCTCCAGCACAGCCCTGGCACATAGCTGACTTTCAAGGCCTCGGAACTGCTTCCCCCTCAGCCCAACATGGTCTTTGCCTAAGTATCCCCATGACCCATCTCCACTCTAGAGTCTCTTCAGTGAGGCTTCTCTGACCACCCACCCTAAGTATCCTCCTCCTAGTTACTCTCAAATCTCCATTACATCACCCTTTTTACCTGTTTGTAGTATTTGTCAACATCTGGCACTGTCTTATCTGATCACCTGTTTCTCGTTTACTTTCTTTTCCCCTTAGACCGGAAACAACATGAAGGCAGGGAGCTTATCAGTTTTGTTCATTATCTCCAGCATTTAGAAAAATGTCTGGTTCACAAATATTTGCTGAATGAATGAACCTGACTAAAGGCTCAGGTAGTTCACCCATCAGTCTAAAATCTCTGAGCTTAGGAAAAGGAAAAGTGGTTCCCTTTCACAGGATACTTGGGAAACACCTGACATCATCAAACATATAAAGATAAAGGTCTTCAGAGAGTCAATGATGACTTCCTGTAATGGTCTGTCCTGTTGGAAATACTCTGTAAGGCGTGCACTTACTGCCAATGCCTTCCTCGTTCAGTTGACCATGGTAGCACTTCTGTACTTCAGTCTTAAATTTTAGAAATGTAACAAATACTTTAT
Source organism: Orcinus orca (assembly GCF_937001465.1). Lineage (NCBI taxonomy): Eukaryota > Metazoa > Chordata > Mammalia > Artiodactyla > Delphinidae > Orcinus > Orcinus orca. The sequence goes on from NC_064576.1 coordinate 68,740,974, forward strand.
GAAATTTATCTGTACATCAGAATTGTACATTATTAAAATTATCATCATTATTATCTGTCTCATTATCCTTACTGTTCTACCCCTGCCTTATTTTTTGAGAGAGTAATGTTATAGGAGGACACTTAGATATAGAGTCAGTGGTCACAATACAATCAAGTTGGATAGAATCTATGATTTGAACTATTAGGGAAATGTCAGTCTAATATAATTTCTGCAGATCTGAATTATTTCTTATCCTATTATTTCAAATAAATGAGTTGCCACTATATTTCAGAAAGTAAAGCCTGTCTTTGTATACAGTATTTCCAAATTTATTGTTATAAAAATCTTGGAGGAGATAACAAGTACCATTTATCTCACACTGAGTTTCCAAAACCACAGTTTAAAACAGGGTAACATATATAAGTAAGAAGCAACACAGATTTATTCAACACAGGAGAACCTGTTAAAAGAACATGACAAGAGGAAGTATGGAAAGAAGTCATTAGATGCCCCAAAAAGGTTAGCGTAATAAAATGAATAAATAAAAACACAATTTGGTTAAAAGTTGAAAATCGACAACATTGACTATAAAAAAATAAAATAAAAGGCAGTACTAGCACTATGATTGAAGCAAATCAAATTCCTATTTAAAGGAGTCTGGAAAACCGAGTCCAATACTTGATGTTGCAAGAATATTTTTTTTAACCTGTTAAAAAAATGGACGCTGCAAGAATCAAAATTCAAAACTCAGACCCATCTTCTTTAGATTTCATGTGAATCTTATGTAGCAATATAATTCAAATCAATTTAACTCATGTTTTTAAACTACTTCCTGGAAGCAAATTATCTGGGTTAATAAGTTGACGCTTCCTTGAGTTCCTTTCCATGTGATAAAATGTGTGTGTTGATTAGAAACTGTCTTTTGGTCTTTGGCAAAGTCATTATCAAAGCCCCTGAATGAGCTGCAAAGTAATAAGCATTATCTGCTAAGAAGCTTGGTGGAAAATGTAGTGCAAGTTGGTTCAGTGTAGATTGGTGAGACCTTGCAATGAGTTTCCAATGAGCAAGAAAGCAATCTGAATATTTATAACCCAGGCCTTTCAAGTTACAATATGGAAACGGCATTTTCCAGTCTGCTGCCTGTTAAAATGTACCTTTTGGATATTTACCCTCTAGGGTCAAGTTTTGCCCTCATTGACAAGCTAAGGCAGAAGATACTGCTTTGAGGATGTGGATCATGGAAATGATGCCTTCCCCCTCTGAAACTTAAATAAATCCTGTTTCCTGTGACCCAGGGGTGGAGGCCTCTGCCTCTCCTTGAGGTCACCCTGCTTTGTTTAATGGCACAGGTTAAGAACACAGGCTCTGAAGTCCTGTTCTCTCCATTCAAAGCAACACTACTGCTTAGTGTGGCAAGACCTTGATTAGTTACTTCTCTGTCTCAGGTTCCCTTCTTAACAGATGATGACAATACCTACCACAAAGATTTGCTTCAGGGCCTAAATGTGCAGGCTATATGGAAAAATATACAGCAGAGCAGAGCTGACCATAGTGCCAGACTGTCCTGGGTTCAAATTCGACTCCTACCATATACTGCTCAATATCCTTGGTTTAATTTCTTACCCGATAAATGAAAATTAAATACCTACCTCATAGCGGTAGGTATTTAAATGAAACAATAGTCTCTGGCACATAAAACACTCCCGGTAAAGATAAAAAAGGAATATTATTTATTCCTTTATGGTGCTTCCGGGAGTAACACACTGCTCACAACCTAAATTGAACACTATTTTCAGAAGGATGCAAAATCTGAGTTTAGAAAAGGTAATACTACTGAAATTATTATGTACTACTAATACTACAGGAGATTAAAAACAATTCTAAGCTGTTAGAGATCCCAGAGGTCCCTTGATCCAGCTCTCTAATTGTATAGGTGGCATAAGTGGGACCCAGACTGTGATAACACAGCCAATTAGCTGCCAAGCGGGACAAAAAACCCAGGGGTCCTGATGACCTCCTAGCCAGTGTTTTTTTTGTTTGTTTGTTTGTTTTTTGCGGTACGCGGGCCTCTCACTGTTGCGGCCTCTCCCGTTGCAGAGCACAGGCTCCAGACACGCAGGCTCAGCGGCCATGGCTCATGGGCCTAGCCACTCCACGGCATGTGGGATCTTCCCGGACCGGGGCACAAACCCGTGTCCCCTGCATCGGCAGGCGGACTCTCAACCACTGCGCCACCAGGGAAGCCCCCTAATCAATGTTTTTGACAAGGCATATTAAAGCAGCAATAATCCTTTGTGGTTTTGACTCATTTTTTTTAATGGAGTTTCTGGATAAAATAGCAGGTGCAATTATTTCCTAGCCTTCTTCGAACAAGAATAGACTTTTGAGAAAATTAGCACCTTTTCCTCCAGTTGTGTTTCAGATTTTGAAACAGGAAGAAGGTTTAGGACCTCAGCTTGCTGAACAGTCCCATAATTAGGCTGTCAAACTCTCAGTTTTCTAAGGAGAGCCCCAGTTTATGTCTGTTGCCCTGGTGTCCCATCGGATTAACACTCCATTTCACTCTCAAAAGTGTCCTAGTTTGGATGGTGAATTTTGTGATTTCTCTACCCAAAATGCAACCTCAACGAGAGTAGTGACGAGAGAAGGTGCAGAGCCTCCAAGTCTTCCTTTCCAGGAGAATAAGTAGAAATCCTATTTCTCATGTTCTTTAAAGTAGAGGACTAAGGAGAAACCATCTGTCAGGGTCTACAACAATCATCATAATCATATTTACTACCATGTATTGCGCATTTACTATGAGCAATGATCTCTATGAGGTAGGTATTTAAATTTCATTCATGGGGTAAGAAAATTAAACCAAAGATACAAAGCAGTATATGATAGGAGTCAGGATTTGAAGCAGGGCAGTATAGCTCCAAGGTGTGTGCTCTGCTGTGCTGTGCTATTCTTTCATACATCCTGTGCATGGAGTGAAGAGTTCACAAAGTGAGCACTGTAAACGGTTTCTCTGAGCCTAGGGGAGAATTTTCTATAAGTAAAGGGAAGAATTGGGCTCAATTCTTGAGGTACATATCCTCTTTCTTTTGTTTTATAATTTATGGTAAAAGAAAAAAATGTGTCTCAAATGTCCCATCCCTCTTTTGTAATACCTCCAAGGCAGAGCTGGCACATAGCTGCCTTTCCCCTGTCCCCCACTGCAGACCTTCCATCCACCAGGCTTGGCAAGAGGAAATCACAGGAATCATGGAGGAAATGAAGGCCAACACAAAGCATGCCCACTGTTTCACAACCTCACTCCACCCTTCATTTGCAGCTACACCACTTTCCCTGGGGGCCAATGATCATTGTTTTTCTCTCTGTCAGAGAGGCAATCCAGCTAAGAGAAAGAGAAATAGGAGAAAGGAGGTGTGTGTGTGTGTGTGTGTGTGTGTGTAAAGAAAAGCAACAGTGATTTAGATCATTTAGGTTTGTTCCAACTTAGAAGCAGTGCAGTGAATTGATTTACCTCTAATGGCTCCTTTCAGGATTTTAGACCTAGAGAAAGGATTTTGGTGACACAGTGTGGCTTTGAGGTATCTTATTCAGATCTAACGTCTGCAAAAAAAAAAAAGGAGCTTTGGAATAGAAAATCTTTTAGGTGCCTATTTCTTTTGTAAATCAAACTTTGAAAACACCATGGGGCTGTGGGTTTAGAAACAGTTCAGAAGTTCTAGGAAACGCCCAATGATCACGATAAGAACTATTCCATGTATTTACAGAACAGCTTCTACCATTGGATCATTAAGGCATACTTTCACTGTGAGGTCACTGATGTTGTGTAAGTATAGAATTCATGGGGTGATCTGTTCCTTACAGGAGTTCTGACATGTCTTTGGCAAAAGCTTTCAGATGGTATGGATTGATGCCACTCAGAGTTCTTGGCTCAGGGATATAAATCAGGTTTAGCATGAATAAGGTACATTAGAAGTCTAACTTTCTGATATAAGGTAAGAGGGAAATGAGGTTATTTAAACAAACCATGGTTATATGGTGGCCATCTTTTGACAAAAATTCTTCTCAATCTATTAAAAACTATCATTAAATTATCAAATGTAATTTTGTCCTCTGATAGACAAAGGAGTAGTGTTTAGATTATCTGAAGAATCTATTTGATTGAAAGTTGCAAACAAATGTGGTCTTGTTATCATCTCTGGATCCTTCTGAAAGCCCTGTGTACAGAGTTCAGATAGCGATTCCCAAGAGGGTGGTCAGGAGTGATAATGGGCTCTTCACTAAGCCAGCTCATTTACCAACACTGCCCTGGGCTGAGAGTCAGGGCTCGGGTGCCCCTCCCAGATTACATCACCCTCTCTGTATGACCTTGTATGCCAAGCTAAATTCTTCCATTCTGCAACTGGTTTTTGTATAAAATGGCTGAATAATGAAACTTAGAACCATATGCTTTTTTTTCACTTTTAAACATTATTCTGAAGATGCAATCAAATAACCCCTAGCTGTTCTGTGCAGTGATTACATTTTAAAAGTTGTGCCAATCATTCATGTAGAGCTTAACACAATAAATAGCAGGCAGCTTAATGTCCTATGAAGGACATTTAAGCAAAGATCGTGTTTTTCTTTCGTCTTTTCCACAATTTAACATCCACTAAACAGGATACTGACTAAGGAATATATATGGAAAATATATTATCGAGTGTATATATATATACACACACACACACACACATATATATATATTTCAGTATATTTTGGTTTTTTTGTATTAAGTACACCTCGAGTCCATCTTATGAGTAAGGCAGGTGGGTTGTGATCTATCATTCTGTTTACAAGAATCAGCTAGCATTCACTTAGAACTTCTGTTTATGTGCCATAGAAAACAGGGTATCATATGATTAAAGGTAACCATCAAATTCTTTGGTAAATAGCATTGGGCAGCATTTGACAACAAGAGAATATTAGAAGGTAAGGGCTTTCTAAATGCCCAGAGGGTTAAATACAATGAATGACATATAGCTGAATATAGCTGACAGTATCAAGCACTGTTGTATCATTAATATCATTTACAATTCAACACACACCTCTTAACAGGAATTAAATGAATATTTTGGAGAATTTCAGGATAAGTCCATTTTACAAAATGAAAAATACCAGCTTGGGTCCAGCTTGGCTTTTGCCCTTTTGAAGCAGTAGGGTTGACATTTTCCAGCACTAATGCTGTGTTTATTCAGGTCTTGGGATATCATTTCATTAATCATTATTCAGTTCTGTGAATGATCACTGTGCTCTTGAAAGACATTATGACTTGCTTGCTGCCTCTTAAATAGAAATGAAAAAATCAGAATATAGGACATCAGGACGTAATGATCCATACAAAGAAAACAGTGAGACTTTATCCTTGTAGAAAAGTAGGTAGCTGCTAGATTTGTTTCCCTCTAAAATGTATTTTTCTAGCAAAGTAAAACCACAAGTAATAAGGTTGGAATATAAAATATATACCAGTGAAGAGAAATGATAAAATTTGCTTATTATTTTGCCAATATCTTTTTTTTTTAAATAAAATCAGCAAAGGCTTTGCCTCCCAATTTTATTATAACCCATCTTCTGGACTTGAGATAAAATACTTCCCCTTTGGAGCAAAATTTATTCCTAAATACATCCCAGTTGATATAAAATATGTAGGTAGAAAATAGATACAGTGAAATGGGAGCTAGATTACCCATGATTGTCTGAATATGATTCACAGTTATACTGTAATTTATATCAAAATATAATTCTGACAGGATGCCATAGACTAATTCACAAGGTTCTAAATAATATATCTTGTCAAAGTAGTGCTTAACATCAGAGTGTGCAAGAACACGTTCCAGAGTGAGCAAGCAATGGAATCAGCCCAGAAGTGACTGTGCAAGAGCTCAAGAGTTGATGTCTCAGCCTAGCCTCAATAACTCATGTGTCCTTTGCCTATAGTGTATTGATTACCTGTATAAGTTACAAACTGACAGCATTACAATCAACCTGCATCAATGAATGCCATTTGGTAAATTAAGGGGTCAAATGCAAATAGTGATGATTTCATTATAACGACAAAAATTGGTTTCTTTAGGCAACACTGTGATCAGGAATTTTACTGTGATTAGTACCTTATAAAATCTATTTAGGCTTTTGTGATGGGTGATTTTCTTTTAATTTCAAACCTAGTGAAAATGAGTTACCATGACCACATTTTTTCTTTCCACTATTATAACCATAATTTCTTTTTTCTTTTTTTTTTTTTTTTTTGCGGTATGCGGGCCTCTCACTGTTGTGGCCTCTCCCGTTGCGGAGCACAGGCTCCGGACGCACAGGCTCAGCGGCCATGGCTCACGGGCCCAGCCGCTCCGCGGCATGTGGGATCTTCCCGGACCGGGGCACGAACCCGTGTCCCCTGCATCGGCAGGCGGACTCTCAACCACTGCGCCACCAGGGAAGCCCTATAACCATAATTTCTACCACAAATTATTCTTATCTGCTCACCAGACATCATGAAAAATTTTAACTTCATCTCTGAGTATGGCATTTGAATACTGGAAGTGATCACATTTACACAGACATTTAAAGAAATAAAGTAAAAATTAGCAGCCTATAGCACCCTAATTACCATCCTACTCTAGAAATCTAAAACTTCAATTAATCAAAATGCAACAAATAGAGCTGCCATTGAGATTTGATTAAAGTAAACAAGCAAACACAAGTAGTACAGGTTATTTCCTAGCTTCAGCATTTTTTTAGTCCAAAGCTCATAGCTTATCCACATATCTTGTACAATGAGGCAGAGGGGTCATCATTACGACATGAAATGCTAGCACTTCCTCAATCATCAACAAGATAAAATCATATCTTTTATATACTATCTACCAAGATAAGAACACGAAGAGGATATTCTAAGTGCTTTTAGAAAAGAAAGTTGAAATCAAACTGTTTAATATCTCTCTGGTTTTACGGACACTTGAGATAACTGTGGTTTTAATTTAGTGTAACAGCCAGCTATTTTGATAACTCAATAATTGGTTTTCGATAGATGGATGTCACCTGGTATTCCCTTAATTGGAAGGTGATATATTTTGGATGATCATGTGGTATTATAAATCCCTACTGCTTATGCTGGCCAAGGATGACTGTGTAAAAGATTACCAAGTAAGTGCAGCTCCAAAGCTCATAAAATCAGTGTGATTTATTTAAAACTGCCCTGGACTGGACCAACTACTGATCATTTCCACCAATATATTATACACACTGGGATGACAGCAGGGACTTGGCACCTAATTACAAAGATGGGAACATCTTTTTTTAAATGCAGGTTTATATCTCAAAGGGATTCATAATGAATGCCAACTGAGTTCATTTTTGCCTAAGAAGATCTTAATCTTTCTACCTCAGGAGTCTAGCATTATATTATCTACAACAGTCAGACAAGGATGGGAGAGGTGTTAATATGGCTACCATATTATAGCCAAGGAAGTGATGAGAGAAGGTGAAGAAAGATTAGGACTGTGGCACTCACGGAGTCTCAGGACAGCATATGTACAAGAAAACATGTGTTTCAGCAGGTAGTGATATGGGCTAGAGCATATCTTGTACTGTGAAGAACAAGATAAAATTCCACAGACTTGGGTGTTTACAAAAATTCTTCCTCTTTATTTTATTCCTTTTTTCCCACACTTAGCCCTTGGATAAGGCTCTATTAGCAAGTCAAAGAGGATAAAGGTCATGAGGGATTTGTAGAAATGCTGTTCAGAACCCAGGACTGCATCTTGGAGACCAGGTATGTTGAATCTCTATAGGAAAGGTCCATGATCCACACCTCTGAAGGGAAAAGTAATATCCAGTGGCTGTAGCAGGCCAATTTGGAATAAGTATCAGCAAATTAACTTTTCCCTAGGCTTTAGAATAAATCTTTCCTAGGGGTAGGAAAGTGGTGGCATGGTAGAAATAGGATGTCTAACCTAAAGGATGTCTCATGGGCCTCATTAAAATAAGCAGAGAATAAGAAACTTGGAGGATGTGAAGAAATGAGAGGAGCTGGGACTTAGGGGCTAATGAGTAAGGGACCAAGAGACCAGGAATTTGCAATCTGGATCAGCTACTTCTTTGCCAGGTCACTCTGGGAAACTGATTTCATCTCTCCATTCTTCTGGCACCTTGCCTTTAAAGCAAGCTACTCAATCTTACTTCAGAAGGCGGCTGTGAGAAACAGATGATAAAAGCAAGCTTGAAGACTTGCAAGTATACAAAAATTATATAAATGCGAAAGAAGAACAAGGACTACTGGAATATATTACGTAAGTTATATTTGATTAAATAAAAGGCTTTCACTTGCCTTGACATGTATTTTATTCGTTTTATATTCATAAACCAAATGATACTGAGCTTGTATTACTTATCTAAAAGACTTTGCAAGCCTTCTGAGATTGTTACCACATTAGAAGCAAATTAAAGATTTACAACACAAGATAGTGTTTCTGATAGAATGGGGCCAGGCAGAGAGGCAATGAGACAGTATAGATTTTTTGCCCAACAATATCTTGGCTCTTGAGAGTTCAAAAAATGATGTTAAAACTCAGCAGTATTTATTTTCTGTTTGTTTTATATTTTTACCCATATGAAGGTACCAGCTTATAGGGTATATGCTTATAACAAAAAATGCCATCTAGTGCCATCCATACTTTTCACATATGTCCCATAACTAAAGCAGATTTAACCTAAAAACTATAGTGTTTCTCTAAAACATATGCATATTTGTTTCTAGACTTTGACAAAGTGAAAGCCCAGTAAAAATCATCAAGAACTATTTGAATATTTACATTAAGGCCAAGCCACAAATCTGGCTCTGTCTAGAAATCTCTAACAAGCTGGAACATACAAAAACTTCTGACTGGTAGCATTGTTTTCACTTCCGAAAAAGACATTTAGCAAATTTGCTATTAGTTTAAATGGATACACACCTACACCCCTCTTTCAGAACATATGAAATAATAATGACCAGCAACTTCCAGTTAAATTGTTCATTACTTACAATTTTATGTCAATTATACCTCAATAAAGCTAAAAAAATGTTGATTATGTATTAATTTACTAATGAACTGACTTCGCTGTTGTTTTATCAATGAAGTACAATTAGACATGAACTCTACTTCTAGGCACAAACTCTGCTTTAATATGGTGTTTGGCCATCACAGTTGTGATAGCCTGAACTGGAGAAGGGGTCGACTTGGGGACCCAACCTGCAACCCAAGGCATGCCAGAACTAGAACTGTCCATTGAGACAACTCAAACCCAGGCTTCTGCCTTCATAGGGAGTCTTAAGCTCAACAAGCTAAGAAGCTGGTGACCCTCCTTTGAAAGAGTCCCACGATAATCGTAATCACATAGCAGCTATGTATTGACAGTCACGTATTGACTGTTGGCACTGAGCAAATATCTCATGGAAGCCTCACTACCACTGTAGTTATTTCCACCCTCATTTTACAGAGAATAAAACTCAGGGATGGATATCAGGCTGAGTTATACAGCTTTGCCAACATCGGGAGCAAGTAGGAGACAGATCTGGGATTTGAACTCAGGTCTGTCTGATTCATCCCCTATAATAGAGTGCCTCCCTTGGAGAGATGAGAGCTTAGCTATGTTGGTAATACCCGTCTGTTTTGTTGTAGAGGTTCAGGGTGGCTGCTGTAGTGAGTAGGGGTACTTTCTTCTTAGCCTTCCTACTTGAGTCCTCCACTCACACCACTGCCAGCAACTGATGGACAAAAGAAATCAATACTCTAAGGTGGCCCTTCTGCACACAGAATGGGTTGAGTTTTGCCAAATTTGACTCAGATTATGTGAGGTTCCTGCTGAGTGAAGCTGAAGTTAATTACCTTAATGCCAATTAGAACAGGTTCATTTTAATATACTTCTGAGTAAAAGAGAAACGACCCATTCTGACTCATTCTTAATACTTGAACTTTGAAGTTGCTCACAAGCAACTTTGGTCTGGAGGAAAACAATGGCTGGAAGGAAAGGAACTGGACCATTTATTAATGAATAAACTTATTAGTGCTATGTACAAAGGAGAAAGAATAGAGAAGAGGCATCTCTAGTTTAATTTCTGGAATAAATAAAAGGAAAACATTGGAAGTGTGTGTTTGTGACTCCAAGGACAAGAAAAGATGTATTCATTCAAAATCATTACCCTATTAAACTGTAAGAATACTGTTTATTCTTAGAAATAGTCTTAGAAATAGCCTAAAATTATGCAAAATAAATCTAGGCTGATTTACACTATAGTATGTCCTATAATAATAACTGCACTTGGAAAAGTCAATGCCAGATTGACACTGTCTAGATTTAAGCAGAAAAGTACAATGAAATATTAGAAAGTATTTGTGAAATAAGATGATTTAATGATTATGAAAATGGAGGTGGGAAGAATGCTGGATGAAAGTTGCTGCAGGTTTATTCTATTTTCCTTTATCAGAACCAATTTTGTAATTACATTATTCAAAGTTTATTGATCCTTTGGACCTGGTGGCCATGATTTTTTTTTTTTTTTTTTTACCCAGGACAGGGTCAATCTAGTAATTTACAGATGCACAATATATAATCAAAAGTGTAGATTTCTCAACAGGAACTCAAATACAGGCGAGTCTCTACATCCCAGATTTGCCATTTTTAAGCTGGGATATGTGTTGGACTAATCTATACTCTTTCGTCTAGTATGATGACACTCAGCCTGGTGGCATATAGTACTACTTACAAAGATAAGAACAGAGAGTGGGCAACATGTTTTTTAGGATGGCTTTGTAGAGTGGGCCAGGAAGATTATATGAGCCTATGATAGAAAATACCTCCTTACACATTCCAAAACTGGAGAGCCACTTGGAACAATAGCTCCTCTTTGGAGACGGAAGTGACAACAGCTTTATTTAGCTTTACATTACGCCAAGTGCTGTCTCAAATAGTGGATGTTAAGCCCATCCATTGGTCATTCATGCTTTATTGCCTTTCTTTCATCAGATTCATGTGTAACTAAAGATCAGCAAGACAGAACAGATTGGGAGATAGGGGTGAAGCTTCAAGTACGGAAGGAAGACAAGATCTGTCTAGTTGAGAGGATGAAAATATTAGACAGTTTGGCTTCTACCCTTAAACAAATCTCCACCCATTCATTCCTTTCTCCTCCTCCTCCCTCTTTGGTATCATCACATCTAATACTTGATGTTCCCAGAAATAAGTATAGCCTATCCAAAGACAATGTCAAGAGCTTTCTGTATAATATTTTCTTGTTTACATTCTGTACGAAGCAATACATAAGGCCAAATCAGAACAGAATTATTTTAAATAGAATGTTTTTTAATGACTATGAGTGGAATATACATTTAAGTATTCTTCTGATACCATTAGGTAAATGAAAGTACCTTCTAACCAACAAAATTAATAAAATTTCTTAATGTCTTTGTTCTTAGACACTATTATCAATTTCCTCTGTCCAAGTTGAGAATATTTTTTAGATTATTGCTAAGGTTACACCTGTAGTTACGGACAGACTTGGTTTCTACCCCTGCCCTTATCTCTAGGAAGATGATTCTTATTGCCTTCTCGAGCGTGAAGAGGCTAAAATGCCCACCCCACCCCCCCACCCCCCCACCCCCCCACCCCCACAACCATCCTCTGCTCACCCCTGTGTCCAGGCTTGCTCCTACTCAGCTCTCAGAAAAAGAGTTCTGCTATGCCCCTCAGAGAGGAAGGGCCAGGCTGCAGTCAGGGAGCAACAGAATAGCAACTGCTGCCCTCAGGATGGCACTGCCCACCTACTGCTGCCAACACGGTCTAGCCAAACAGGATGACATCCCCCTTGCAGGGATTCTGACAGACTTTTGCTTTTGTGAGGCAGGAAGAACAGTTGGTAGCCCAGGTCCCAACTCTAACACCAGACTAGCTGTACGGCCTTGGACAAGTTGACTTGGATTAAACTAAATTGTCTGTAACTAATCTGGCCAAACTGTTGGTGATAAAAAACAAATATTGGGATAGAAAACCAGTCAAGCCCTTTAATTACTTACATCCAAGTAATAAGATTCATTTATTATTTAACAGACACTATTGAATCTCTGTACTGGCCTTAGGAGACTCAAAGGAAATAAAAGATGCATCTGTGGTGTCTCTTTATTCTTTCACAAATTTTCTTTTTTTATATAAATTTATTCATTTATTTATTTTTGGCTGCACTGGGTCTTTTTTTTAAGAAGATGTTGGGGGTAGGAGTTTATTAATTAATTAATTTATTTATGGCTGTGTTGGGTCTTCGTTTCTGCACGAGGGCTTTCTCTAGTTGTGGCAAGCGGGGGCCACTCTTCATCGTGGTGCACGGGCCTCTCACTATCGTGGCCTCTCTTGTTGTGGAGCACAGGCTCCAGACGTGCAGGCTCAGTAGTTGTGGCTCACAGGCCTAGCTGCTCCGCGGCATGTGGGATCCTCCCAGACCAGGGCTCGAACCCGTGTCCCCTGCATTAGCAGGCAGATTCTCAACCACTGCGCCACCAGGGAAGCCCCTGCATTGGGTCTTTGTTGCTGTGCACGGGCTTTCTCTAATTGTAGCGAGCGGAGGCTACTCTTCTTTGAGGTGTGTGGGCTTCTCATAGCGGTAGCTTCTCTTATTGCAGAGCACAGGCTAGAGGCGTGTGGGCTTCAGTAGTTGTGTCATGCTGGCTCAGTAGTTGTGGCTCGCGGGCTCTAGAGCGCAGGCTCAGTAGTTGTGGCACACAGGTTTAGTTGCTCCGCTGCATGTGGGATCTTCCTGGACCAGGGCTCAAACCTGTGTCCCCTGCATTGGTAGGGGGATTCTTAACCACTGTACCACCAGGGAAGTCCCAACAGCAGCTTTTTTTTTCTTTTTAAAATTATATTTTGGCCACACCACACAACCTGTGGGATCTCAGTTCCTCTACCAGGGATTGAACCCAGACACAGTAGGACCGCGCTGAGTCCTAGCCCCTAGGCCACCAGGGAACTCCTTCTTTCACAAATATTGATCGAGTTTATACATTGTGTCCAGTGCTGGGCAGGATGTTGGGGATTCAGAGATGAGTAAGACCATCACTGATTTCAAGGAGCTCTTAGTCTGGTAATATAGATGGAAAACAAAATAAATATTCACAAAACTCTGTTTTAAGCACAGTGATACAGATGAGCATAAGCAGGATAAAACCACTGAATAACAGGAGAGACAGCACCTCACTCTGTGTGCAATGAGGCCACGGGCCTCAAAGATCGCTCTCAGGGTAGCAGAAACTGGAGATGAGTCTCGAAGGAGTAGGTTGTTTCACAAACATTAGAAAATATCTTCTCAACACGTGCATCAGTAGTTCATTGGTTTTTATTACTGATTAGCACTCCATTGTATGAATATAACACAGCTTGTTTTTCCATTCTATTAAAGGACATTTGGATTATTTCTAGTTTAGTTTGCTTGCATTGTTTCTAGTTTGGGATTATAATTTTTAAAAAGTTACTGTGAACATTCTCAAATAAGTCTATTTGTAGGCATATATTTTCATTTCTAGGAGTGTGTTTCCTGTTGCTGTTTTATATATATGTATGTGTGTGTGTGTGTGTTAAGTTCATAAAAGACTGCCAAACTTTGCCAAAATGGTTGTAATTATTCACTTTCACGAGCAATATATGAGTTCCAATAATTCCACAGCCTCTCCAACAGTTGGTATATCAGTCTTTTAAAAATTTTAGCCATTCTAGTCAATGTGAAATGCTATTTTGGTGTCTTTATTTGAGTTTCACTGATAATGAATGATGTTGGACATCTTTTCATGAGCTTACTGACTATTCTTATATCTTCTATTGTGAAGCTTTCCAAGCCTTTGGCCCATTTTTTTATTGATTAATTTGTTTTCTTATAATAAATATATGTGTGTGTGTGTTCACAAAACAAACATTTTCTCCCAGTCTGTGACTTGCCTTTGCATGTTATTAACAATGGCTCTCATGAGCGAACTTTTAAATTTTTTAATTTGGCATTTTAAAATTCATTTTAAATTTCATTCCAAGCTGTTTTGCTGCTAGAATATAGAAATAAAGTTGATTTTTGTTTTGTGACCTTGTATTCTGGAACCATGCTAAATTAACTTGTTACTTCTAGTAGCTTTTTCATAGATTTATTAGGATTTTCTATATAAATAATGTCATCTGCAAAAAAGACAGTTTTTACTTCTACATTTTCCATCTTTATGGCTTTTATTTCTTTTTCTTGTTTAATTGCAATGTTTATGACCTTTACTACATAGCTGTTTGTTTGGCAAACAATTAAATTACTTGGAATCCTTTCTGTCCTGTCAAAGTTGGTTTGGTTCTTTGTCAGGGCTGGCCTAGCCCAGTTTTGTCTTTAGTCCTCTGGTATGGCCCTTATCTGGGGTGTGGTCTTTGCTCACAGAGTGTGGTGCTTCTGGGGTCTGAACTAAATGCCCAAGGTTCTCAGAGATGTCTACCAGTCTAACAGGAGCAGAATTCTGTCTTCCAGCCTTATGTAACTTGTAATATCTCTTGTTCTGCTCTCAGCCCTGAAGCAATCATTCTCTTTTAAGACTCACAGAATTTCCCCCTCTGATTGCATAGCTTAGCCCTTAACCAAGGATTCACTGAAAACACATTCATAGAATCCTATGGTCCCTGCTCTCCTTAGACCCCTCCTTTCCAGTACCTATGCCTGAGAATTCCAGATGCTTCAGCAGTCCTGAACTCTCATCTTAGCCTCCACAGCTCAGCAAAATCACTGTTCTCCACCTCCCTACACTTCGGTCCACAGCATGCCCCCAGCAGGAAACACAGGGCTTATCTCATATTTCTGTATCTCAAGGATTCCCTGCTGCTCAACAGTGGAAAACTTCAGACATCTTTTTCTCAGTTTTATAGTATGTAGGGAACAAATTTGGTAGCGGTAACTCTGTCATAGTTGGAAGAAGTCTCACAATTTAATTTGTATCTTCAATGCCTGGCCTGTATTCCGTCAACGTAGGATGGATGGATACATGTATAAATGGATGTATGAACAATTGGGTTAGTGAAGAGATGTGTGGAAAAAACTATGTCTTTTCCCAGCATTATTCTTCTCCTTAGCACTTCTCACAATCTAATATACTATATAATTATATATAATTATATATAATATACTATGTAATTATAGTAGATAATATTATACTATATAATTTACTCATTTTTTGCTTTATTTTTTGTATCACTCCCACTGGAATGACATTTTGTTTGTTATGTTCACTGATTTATTCCTGGTATTAGAATGACTAACGTATACAAAGTGCTCAATGACTATGTGTTAGAATGGATTGATAGATTTTTAAGGATGACCTGGCTTACTTTTACAGAAATATGCTGAATAGTGAAGTAAAGTTGAGAGGTATAAAATCCATCAATGGGGGCTTCCCTGGTGGAGCAGTGGTTAAGAGTCCACCTGCCGATGCAGGAGACACGGGTTCGTGCCCCAGTCCGGGAAGATCCCACACGCCGCGGAGCAGCTGGGCCCATAAGCCATGGCTGCTGAGCCTGCGCATACGGAGCCTGTGCTCCGCAACGGGAGAGGCCACAACGGTGAGAGGCCCGCGTATCACCAAAAAAAAAAAAAAAAAAAAATCCATCAATGCATAGTTAATGCTTTGCGGGGAGGGTCATTTTAGAATATGCTATCATTTTGACCTGACAGCTGGAATATTCATTTCAGCTACACCAACACTTTTACTATTCCTCATTACATGTACCAAACTTACTCTTGCCTTAGAAACTTAGCCATTCCATCTACTAGAACCATCTCCTTGCTCTGCATGGATACAGTTCCTTCTGTCCTTTAAAACTCAATTCAAATTTCACCATTTCAGAGAAGTCCTCTCTGATCTAAAATAGAACTACCACAACCCCAGCTTCTCTCGCACTAATACTTTTATATTATATGCCTCTTACTTACTGGCCTTTATAAATTCCTCACTATCCTTGATTTCCATGAAGCATTTGACATTATCAAAGCAAGACATCATCATGCGCCCTCAAATTCTTCAGGAAAAAAAAAAAAACCCTCTTTGTTTTCATAGTAGTGCACTCTTTAAGTCGTCTCCTGATTCCCAGGTTACTTCTTGTCCATTTTACAGTTGCCTCCACTTCTGCCTCCTGTTCTATCAATACTAGGGTTCCAAGGCTCTGAACTCATGGATTTCTTTAGTTTCAACCATTAACCTCATGTGGATGATTGCCAAACTCATCTTTTTAGATAGCCCAAATCTATTAGCCAAATTCTAGCTCTTCATTTCAGCAGACTCCTAAGCATTTTTTTCTCAATATGCCGTAACTCCTTAAGAGATTTCTGTCAAATCCTACTTCAGATTTTTCTGGGGAGTAGGAAAGGACAGATCTTAAAGGAGGTTCCATGTTTTTTTTAGGGCTACTTCATCTTACTCCTTGCCCAATGCCCCTTTCCCTGGTTCCATTTTACTTATCATCCAGGACTCAAATGAAACATCATTTCCTCAATGAACCTTTCCCCATCTGCCCTTTCCTCTCACCCCAGGTGAGGTCCTCTTGTTATGTACTCTCATCGGCCATTGGTACCTGTGAGTTCCACATCCCCAGATTCAACCAACCACAGACAGAAAATATTCGAAAAAAATTCCAAAAAGCAAAACTTAAATTAGCCATGCACTGGCAACAATTTACATAGCAATAACATTGTTTTAGGTATTAAAAGTAATCTATAGGTGATTTAAAGTATATGGGAGGATATGCATAGGTTGTGTGCAAATACTATACCATTTTATATAAGGGACTTGAGCATCCCCAGATTTTAGTATCCTCAGGGGTCCTGGAACCAATCCCCCACAGATACTGAGGAACAACTGTACTTTGTACTTTTCCTTTGTAGCATTGCCACAATTAAATTAAAAAATATTCCTGTATGTACATATTTTATCACTTATTAATATCCAGGTAATTACTCACTTAATTACTAAAGCATGAACTAATTTAAGGATAAATACCATATCTCTCCTTCACTAGTGTATCCTCAATGCCTCACACAGTGTTTGGCTCATGGTAGGCAAAATACAAACATTTGCTGAGAGAATGAGCAAATACTCCAGTATCTAGGACAGTGCCTGCCTGGCATATGATAGGGTTTTCCTATGCCCTAATCCACTAACACTGAAATACTCCCTTTTTGGTGAATTAACAGATGGATGGATAGATATATGAACAACTCTCAAAAGTCCCCTACTCTAGATTTCTGAGACTGGCATCCCAAGAATGATAGATTGATGGAAGAAGGAGAAGAAAGTTTTTATTGTCTAATATATTTTGGTGCTGATTACTAAAAACCGCCAGCATACTACCTGTCCCTATAGAACTCACCTTTGAAATTCAGTCTTTCTTTCTTTCTTTTTCTTCCTCCTTTCCTTCCTTCCTCCCTCCCTCCCTCCTTCCCTTCCTTCCTTCCTCTCTCTCTCTCTCTCTCTCCCCCTCCCTCCCCTCCCTCCTTTCTTTCTTGCCTTCCTGCCTTCCTTTTTTTTTAAGCAAATCTAATTCTGGCAAGAAACGTATTTTTAATATGCTTGGCACAGCTGCTTCTGCAGAGTTAGATATGTTAAATAATACAACACAACATAAATAATACAAATAATAAAAATAACGATAGTACTACATTGTTAATATTAAACTGATTCATTTAAGGACTGGCAGCGACAAGTGTTGGTTCAAAGGAATTAAACACTTGGATATTCTATAGATACACAGTAAGTATTAATTGGCCGGAATAGTACTTACAACCCATGAGAGATCTGTTTTCCCACATAGCTATTTACATCTCAGGTTCAACAGAGACCACACTGAAAGGCTTCTTTGTTTGGGTGCAGTGTGATGCTGTTGGTACCGTACCTAAATGTCAAGATGATATCTCTAACACCATAGATTTACACAGCACCATGCTTCACAGAAGCTTAATTGTGTTGTTTTAAAAACAGAATTGTGCCAAAGATTTGGCACTCTGCAAAGAATGCCAGATGGTTACCTTAGAAAGTCTCTTCTCAGAAACAGGTGAATTTTCCATCTCACTGTCCTGCCCAAAGGTGAAGTCCTATTCTGCCTTAGCTCTGTACTATTCAGGGAACCAGTTCTCATTGAAGAAGCACTTTCTGACAATAGAAAGTATTTTTTCTCCCAGTGGTGCCAAGCACATAGTAAGCACTCATAGATACTACTGATTGATCTTTTAGGTTTAAAAATCAATATCTCCAGCCCAATTTTATTCTGAGCACCAGCCGCCAACTGCCCCCTCAGCATCTCTTCTTGGATCTCTGCTACTTAGAAGCCAAAGCAGAACTATAAACTCCTATCCACATTCCGCAACCCATGCTCTAGGCTAAATCAACTCCTAACCCTGGTCCTCTCTAACTCTGTAAAGGGCACCACCATCCACCAAATTTCTCAAGAAAAAAAGATAGGAGTTCTTATGGATTACTCTTGTTTTATAACATCCCACTGAAATTCACTAGTAAGTTCTGTTGACTAGTAAGTTCTGATGCCTACAGCATCCTCTCTTGCCTAAGCGGCCTCTCTCCTTCCACTCTTGTCCCTTTACAGTTCATTGTCCAGTCAATTTTCCAGCATCCTGGGTAACAATGCAAACCAGAACATTTCACTCCCTTGACAGCTTCTGAAAATATTTAGAATGAAATCCCATTCGTTGTCCCAGCTACAAGGCCTACTGATCTGCCCCTGCCAAAGGAGAACCTACTTGCTACCCCTTTCCTACTCACTGGCCACTACCCAGCCACACATGCCTTGTTTTGACGCTTAACACGCCGAATGATTCCAGGCTCATGGGCTTGGCACCGGCTGCTCCTGCTGTTTAAAATGCACATCTCCCAGATCTACATGGGACTTCCTCCTTCTTATCTTTCAGACCACTGTTCAAACACTACCTTGTCAGATTTCCCTGTCTCCTTTGCTCTCAATCATATTACTTTATTTTTTCATAGCATTGATTATTATAATACCTAAAATACCTAAAGGTGTTATTTGCTCACGTGAATTTATTACGTGTCTTCCCACTAGTTCATAAGCTCCCTGAGCTCAGAGACTGACTCATCGATTACTGCTGCATCCCAGTATGTAGAAGTGTGACTGGCAGGTTGGCTGAAAATGCAACTAAGACCAACATTTGTCTCAATGGGACCAGGCACCTTCCTGAGTCCTAAGATTCAGAAACTTTTACAGAGCAATATTTGGCTAGGATCAGTCACAGACAGTATAAAAGAACCTAAGTTCAATTTTCCAGAAAACAAAATGAAACAAAAACTGAGACAATATGTCCACAGAGATAAGGTGTATTTAGGCAGCACTTGAATGCCACCTGAGATCTGATTTTCAAGCTAAGCTCCGGGTGTACCTGGGGAAGCTGGTGCTCCAGGCACCCGAGCACCTCTCTGTTGCTAAAGCAACTCTGCTTTAATATGCTTTATTGTTTTTTAATATAATTGACTTCCACAAAAGGGGATGTCTGATAAATAGGATTCTGCCACTGAAAAAGAATTAAGGGACTGCTTAATACATATGTTTATGTGCATTTAAAACCTCCAAAAAATAGATATGAGGTGTTTCTAGTAATCCCACACTTCTCACTGCTTTCTGGTCCCACTGTTGTTGCCCTAGTTGAGAGAACCCCCTCCCACTCCCTTAGTTGGCCCTGACAGTATCTGGAAGTATCTTCTGTCCCTTCTGATAATCCCTTCTTCACCCTGCTCTTAAATTAACATCTCTCCTCCCAAGCCCAAATCTAAGCTGTCCTTCCCCCAGTGGCTCCTGGTGCTACTGAGCTCATGGTACACTCAGCAGCCTGGCCTGTGACAACCTCCCTTACTTCACTCCTCCTTCCCTGTCTCTGCACCCTGCACACCACCCAGACCAGCTGTGCTCGACTGTTCACTTGACGTTCCCCAGTCAGAGCTGAAATTCTCCCTTCTCATGTATGGCTGTACTTGGGCCATTCCTCACACTGATTTGCCTTTTCACTTGAACTTATCAGCGGAAACCCCACCTGTGCTCCCAGGTTCCCCATTCTGCACCCTCACCTCACTTTGCCCTCAGAGACATATATCCCCCTCCCTCGGTGCCCACAACTTTGTTTGCACCACTCTTGTGACACAAATCATGCTATTTTCCTCTCTGGACTATAGACATAGCCAGCACTCACGGGGAGAGGTAAGATTTAGAGCAGAGGAATCCATTGCAGGTCCCACTTCAACTCATACTATTTGTGCAAGCTTGGACCTCTGAGCCTCAGCCTCTTTACCTATAAAATATACATAATAATAACTACATCTCAAAGTTGTGGGTATTGACATATATGAAAATAATTTGGAGGCTATAAACGTGATGCGTTCTTATTACTATTTGCTGCTTGAGGGCTGGGACCATTTCCATCCATCTTTGTACCTGCCCCCCGGCCCCAATGTGCATCTAGCAGAGTCCAGTCATTTCAACACAATTCTGAGAAGGAGAAAGGATCCATTCCGACTCAATACCTTAACTTGAACTTTCAAGTCACTCAGAAGAGTTCTTTTAGATCTGGGGGGAAATGACTGAAAGAAAAGCTATTAGGCTATTTATTAACTGCTTTTATTTGCATAACAGATTATTTGGGGTTAGGTCCAGATAAGCCTCTGACAGAGTTGCTGTGAATTTAGGACCATGCTGGGTCTCTCATATGCTCTGAGAAGTCCAGCTCCCAGAAGTTTTGGGAGCTCCCAGCCCAGGAGCCCTTTGAGAGAGAACTTGGATGAGACATTTGCGTCAAGACATGTATAGGTTTGTCCATGGTATGTGGTCTATTTCCAGAAGGGGGTTAGATAGGAGGAAAAGAAAATGGGCTCCCTGAAGTGATGTTCCATGCAGGAGTCTTAAAGGATGGACCGGTCTCTGCATTCAAGTACCAAGGTTTGGATGATGCAGGGAGACATTTCAGGGGAAGCTGTGCCTGGCTTTCCTCTGATCCAGCTTCTTTTCCATCTTGTAGTGCTGGATCACCATGTCTGGCTATTCAAGTTGTGCACTGAACAAGGGTCACATAGGAAGACATCTTTCACAGAGTAAATTTGTTTTTTTTTTTTTTTTGCTATTTTCTGCCAAAGGAAAGTCAAGTAAGTGTCTTAAGGAAGGACTGACTTTTTGTTTGGACTAGGAGAGGCCCCGGCAGGGCACCCTTAGAAGGAGAGGGCTGTTGAGAGCAGAAAGAACCATGCCATTAAGAGTCCAACAGTTCTATTTTAAGGTATCCCTGCAAATGAACTGGCCTCAGGAAGTAGAAGGAGTTTTCTTACTGGCCAGAGTGGAGAAAAGCACCAGATCCCACTGGTCCAGAAGCAATTGATGGAGGCCTGTAGGCAGTAAGCAGAGAAGACACGTGATCCATGGGGGGCATGGAGGGTCCCAGTCCAGGCCAGTTGGCCTGCTGGCTCTGCCCTCTGACAGGGCTGAAACTGCCACTGTTAGGCGCACACATAACTGGATCGTCACAATTCCTTCCTTACCATCTAGCCTGCACACCCCCACAACCCTTTAAAGGCAAGGACTGTTCGGTCATATTTACTACCTTAGAACCTAGTACAGGACCTGGCATATAATAGTAATTCAGTAAATCTGGTTGTTTGACTGAAGCCTATGGGTTTTATAAGTTTTATCCAGGAAGCTTCATATACCCCATTTTCTCATTCCTTTTGTGCTTTCTTCCCAGACTTGGGGTTTTGGCACAAAGAGGTACTACTTTCAACACATAATATAAACTCTCACTCAACACACAAGTTAGAAAATATCATGGCAGGAACCCCCATGAGGAAGTCATCTTTCCAGGCCCTGGTTTTCCACCCTCCCTCCATTTCCAAGCTATCAGAAGCATTTTCCTATGCCCTAAAATTCAGGACACTGATCAAGTCAGTTAAGAAGGTTTTATTCCAAGCCTGCTGAGTATAAAGGGCTGCATTTTACTTTGGGAAGGGATTCAAAGTCTTTCCAAATAAATGACCTGCTTGTCTAGCTGTCAGAATGTGGACTTCTTTGGCATTCTTACCCTAGTCCTAATTCAAGTTTATGTGCCAAAAACAGAACTTCTGCCTCTGTCAAATTTAACAAGGACTTCAGACCATGGCAGTGTTGCACAATATGGACCTGTTATTAGAGCAACGGAGGGTATTTACAGTGTATTTAAATAACAGAGTGCAAAGAATTGGATATTTGAAAGTCTGGCTGGGTTTGGAGAATTGACTTCCATAAATCTAAGACCTAAAAAATACCTTTTTTGTTCAAATGTTGGAAAGATTTTTGTCAACCTTTTTGCTTCATTAGGATTTCTTTAAGTTTTCCTGGTAACCAGAAACAAGTTTCACAATTTGTGTCGCACTTGGCTCCTGTTCTGGAGAGTGAGGGAAAGCTTGTTGTTATTTCAGTAATCCCTGCACAGTGGAGGATGGAGAATTCAGCACTGAGGAGCCCTGCCAGCAGTTAACCCTGCCAAACCAAACAGGAATCAGTGTGGACAATAGGAAGATTATGTGGTGGAAAATGGATATCCCGAATGAAGGCAGAAAAGCTACATCAATTATATTTAGAAGCTGCGTCTTTCCCCAAGGTTACAAAGCCATCCCTCTGAGTATTCAGAAGATGTTGCTGTTTCACCAAAAACTCACCCACAAAAGGTTAATGGGTAGAGTTGAAACAGAATGCTTTTTCTCTTATAACTTCCTGTGTGTTTTGGTATCTGGCCGCAAATCTTTGTGCCAGCTCTGTGTCCTTTCCTTCACTCTGCTATCAGGCCTTCCAGGTCTCCCCAGAGGAGGAGGACAGAGCTGATCTGCCAGGAGCAGAAGCAGAGGGCTCAGCGGTCCCCTCAGCAGGTGCTTTTCACACCAGGTTCCTAAGGGACAATTACCAGACAATGGCCAGGCTCAGCCAGGTCCTCTGGTGAAAAACCTGATCTCAGTCCAGGCTCAGCAGAATTGACCAGGGCTGTGTCTCCGAGTGTAAATGATTTTTCACTCTCTGTCTCTTCCTTTGTAAAAACCAAAATCAAATGAATAATTCTGTTTTTTAACAATGAAACTGAAGTACAACGAATCATATGACACTCATGCACACATCACCATGATGTTTACCTGTTACTATTATTCGAAACAGATCTTGTTTTATTTTGTTTTGTTTTGTTTTTTTTAAAGAAACAACTTTTAAGATACAGTAAATCTCCACCTTCAACCTTTCCTACCCAGGAGGTACCACCTGAAGTTGGCATGGATCGTTCCCACGTGGTTTTTAGGGCTTTTATCACGTTTTTATTCATAAAAATTTATATAAAAATGATCTTGCGTGTTTAAACTTACATGAAAGATATAGTTTAGATATCCTTAAAAATTTATTTTTGCACCCAAACTAATGTTTTTGAAGTTTATCATTGTGACTATTGGTAAATCTAGCCTTAAGATCGTTTAATATTCCTTCAAAAAAAAATTAAATCTATCCTCCTATTCAAGGGCATGCATTTTTCCCACTTTTATTTTTATTACAAAGAATGCAATGAACATGCTTGTACTTTGAGCCTAACACATATATCCAGTATTTATTGAGGTAAACACTCAATAAATCAGAAGTACAATTGCTGAGCCATAGTTCAGTCTTAACTTTACCAAGTAATGGCCAATTGATCTCCAAGAAGTTTATACTAATTTACAAGCCCTCCAGCAATGGCTAACATTTTCAACAAAACTTGATGTCAACAGATTATGTTTTGCTAATCTGATAGCTTCAAATGGTACCTCACTGTTTTATTTTTCAACTCCCTGGTAACTAGTGAAGTTGAGCATATTTTCATATGTGATTGTCCATTTGTGCTTCTTGCTTTTAAATTGCCTCTTCATATGCTTCATCTATATTTCTACTGTGTTACTGTAGGGATTCTTCATAAATTTGGGATTTATATGTGGTTCCCATAGATTTTCCCAGTCTATGACTTTTCACTTTATGGTTTCTTTAAATTTTTAATGTAGTTAAAATTTGTTTTTTAAAGTACTTAGATTTATTAATCTTTTTCTGTATAATTTACTGGTATTTTGTGATTTTTTTAGAAAAAGAATATATAGGTATATGTATAGCTGATTCACTTTGCTATACAGCAGAAACTAACACAACATTGTAAAGCAATTATAGTCCAATAAAAATTAATAAAAAAAGAAACAATATTATGTAAAAAAAACACTTTCTTTAGCTTTATATCCTAAAGATTCTTCCATGTTTTTCTTTTTTGTATTATTAACACATTTATTACACTCTCCACTCCCACAAACCCAAGCCTTTGAGTAAATACATCTTCCATGTTTTTTCTAAGATTTTTTTTTTTTTATTTCAGTCTTTAAGCCATCTGGGAATGTGACTTTGTGTGTCATGACATAGCAGCTTAATTTTATCTTTTTCTATATATATAATCAATTGGCCCATACTATTTGTTGAAATGTCTACCCTTTCCCCATTGATTTATAATACTGCCTGTCATATTCCAAGTTTCTTTATATTTTGGGGTTTGTTTTCAGATGCTCTCATTGATCGTTTCTATCTCTGAACAAGTACTATACTTTTAAAATTACAATAGTTTTATTAAAAGCCTTATTATAAATAAATTATTTCTATCTTGATCTTCCTTTCCCTACTTTTCTTTCTTCTAGATTTTCTTGGCTTTTGTTGACCTTTTACTCTTCCATAAGACTGCAGAATCAACTTGTCCAGTTCTTCAGAAAATCCTGGTGAGAATATGACGGAAATTATATTGAATTTATGAGTTAATCTGGAGAGAATTGATATCTTCATAATACTGAGTGTTTTCATACATGAAAACAATGGATCTCTCTATTAACAAGGTCTTCGTTTATATCTTTCAATAAACTTTAAAAAATGTTATCTTTAGATATATTGCACATTTTTGGAAGATTTATTTCTAGACAGTTTATCAATTTAGTTATTAATGTAAGTTGTATCTTTTACAATTATATTGTCTAATTATTTGTTGCTCATTCATACTAATGCAAATGATATTTTCACATTCTATACAGTAGCTTTGATAAAATCCAAAATTCCTTATTTGTTCCAATAATTTGCATAAGTTTAAGGATTTTCTGTGTGGTCAATCATACCAACGATGAAAGTTTTGGTATGCCTTTCCAATCAGTATAACTGTGTCCCCTCCCCCACCTCCAATTTGCACCATCAGAAAAGCAACAATGATAGCTGGAAAACGTTCTCATCCCTGGTTTTAGAGCATGCTTTCATTTCTTTTTTTCTTTTTTTTTTTTTTGCGGTACGCGGGCCTCTCACTGCTGTGGCCTCCCCCGTTGCGGAGCACAGGCTCCGGACGCGCAGGCTCAGTGGCCATGGCTCACAGGCCCAGCCGCTCTGCGGCATGTGGGATCCTCCCGGACCGGGGCACGAACCCGTGTCCCCTGCATCAGCAGGCAGACTCTCAACCACTGCGCCACCAGGGAAGCCCTTGTTTCATTTTTGATGTTGACATTTATAATGGATTTAAGATAACTTTTAAGAATATTTTCTTTCCTAATGGCTAGTAATTTTTCTCTTTTCGTGATTTTTTTTTGTTTTTATACACTGTCTTCTCTTTAACAAAGTAATCATTTATTTCCCCCTTTTATCTGTTAATGCTGTAACATGTTAATACAATTTCCAAATTTAATATTTAATCATATAATATATGTAGAACTTGATTTTCTAGTATTTTACTTAGAAGTTTTGTATCTATAGTCATGAGTAAGTTTGGCCTATTGATTTCTTTTCATGAACTGCCCTTGACAGTTTAGGTATGAGATTACACTAACCTCATAAAATGAGTTGTTACTTTTCTTGTTGTTCTGATCTCTGGGAGAGTTTATATAAAATAGATATGATCCATTCAATGGAAATTTGGGAAAACTTGCATATAAACCATTTTGGACTGGAGGATTTTTAAGGGAGTTAGATTTTGATCCATTGATCCATTTTCATAAATGGCTATAGGACTGTTTAGATTTTCTATTTTCTTCTTGCATCAGTTTTGTTATGGTTTTCTAATTCATCACAGACCAAAACTTTCATAAAATACAAAATTATGTGCTTGTATGTTGCAGCCATATAAAAAATGCTTTCTCAGGTTCTAAGCACTTACTCTCAATTTCTGTACTTACTTCATTGCAGGCTGGTAACAAATAGTTCACTGACTGGTCAGCTGACCACCCTGTGCTAGCACTGTTCTAGGAAATCATCCATTTGTCAAACTTGGCAAATCCATTAGCATGGAGCATTGTTCATGATATCTCATATTATCTTTAAACATTGCTATTGTATGTGTAGTTATACTGTGTGTTCAGTCCTAGTAACAGGAAGTGTGAGATAATGGAAAGCAATTTATTCAGAAGAACCAGCTTAATCCACAGCCTTGGTGTTTATGAGCTGTGGAACTTTGGGCAAGTCACTTCTCAGAGATTCAACTTTCTTTTTTGGTAGATTAGGTCAGGGCTTTTTTAAAAAAAAAATTCCTCTCTTCCAGTAAAGCATTTTCTTCAAATGGAGTCTAACATTAAAGCAGATCAAAGCAGTCTAACATTAAAGCAGAATAATTCTGTTGAAGAAGAAAGTGGTATTGCCCCCATCCCACTCTCTCCCGCCCCCAGGAAGCCCCTGAAGCACTTCCACGATGCCCCTAGGGCTAACACAGCTTCCACTACTAGTCTACCTTGCAAGGGTTTGAGGTGACCAGTCCTTGAGTTGACATCAAGCCAACAGCCAATAAAGACTCAGTCAAAGTGATTACATTAAGCATGGTTTCCATGAGGACTAAAAGAGCCTTCCAGGTTTCCTAGCAACAGACATCAAGGGCCAGGCCACAACAGAGTAAAAAACATTATTTGAAACATGGGAAAAATGGTTAATTGAGTTTAACGCTTATTCTCTATTGTGATGCAACAAATAGAAGTGATCGTAACAGCAACAACAATTTTCCAGTTTCTTAACCTTCAATTTTCCACTATCTCCTGAACTGCAACATGGCAATCATCCACCAAAGAGCAGAATTTCCATTTTATTGAAAAATGAAAAGTGCTAGTGATTTTTTTCCTTTTTGTGATCCAAGTTTTACTTGAGAAAGGAAAGGGATGAGAGGAGAGTGATAATAATGTGAGCATTTTCTCCTTTCATACCATAGCACATAGAGGAAGATATTCAAACACAAGTTTGCATAAAGCCTTGGTCTTTGACCTTTTTTTAGGAGCATCATCTCCCCATTTTATAGATTAGAAAAATTCACTCAGAGGTTAAGAGATCCACTTAAGGTCACAGGCCTGTTAAATTGCAGATCCAGGAAAAAACAGGGTTTTTTTTAAGGCTGATTTATAATCTTTATTACAGAATTAATTGATTATAATGCTTTTGGTCAGAGTTTATATATAATTTCCTTGTTTCTCTCTAGTTTTCACTTTGAAAAAATTTAAGCCTAGAGAGAAAACAGAATATGAATAGCATATATCCTTCACCTAGATTCACAAATAAACATTTTATCCATTTATGCTTTAAATTTTTAATTAATTAATTAATTTTTTGCGGTACGCGGGCCTCCCACTGCTGTGACCTCTCCCGTTGCGGAGCACAGGCTCCGGACGCGCAGGCTCAGCAGCCAGGGCTCACAGGTCCAGCCGCTCTGTGGCATGTGGGATCTTCCCGGACCGGGGCACGAACCCGTGTCCCCTGCATCGGCAGGCAGACTCTCAACCACTGCGCCACCAGGGGAGCCCCTATTTTAATTTATTTTTTATTGCGTTGGGTCTTTGTGGCTGTGTACGAGCTTTCTCTAGCTGCCGCGCAGGGGCTACTCTTCGTTGTGGCGCACGGGCTTCTCATGCAGTGGCTTCTGTTGTTGCGGAGCACGGGCTCTAGGCATGTGGGCTTCAGTAGTTGTGGTCCGCAGGCTCAGTAGTTGTGGCTCACAGGCTCTAGAGCGCAGGCTCAGTAGTTGTGGCGCATGGGCTCAGTTCCTCCGCAGCATGTAGGATCTTCCCGGACCAGGGATCGAACCCATGTCCCCTGCAATGGCAGGCAGATTCTTAACCACTGGGCCACCTGGGAAGTCTCACATTTGCTTTTTTTGTATGTATATGTGTGTGTATATATGTGTGTATATACGCATTTTTATGCTGAACTATTAGTTACTTAAGAAATAGCAACTCATGAATACTTTCTTATTTTATTTTATACCTTATTATATATATTCTTATACCCCAAATGCTATCAACTACCCATGAAAATTAAGTAAATTGACTATCATCTAACACAGTCTATATTTAAATTTCTCCAACTGTCTTAATACTCTTTCACAGATTTTTAAAATATTGGATCCAATTAAGATTTGCACTATACATTTGTTTTTTATCTTTCTTTTTTGGGTTTCGTTTGGTCTTTTTAATCACTTTTACCTGGAGTAGTCCTCTCCCTATTCTGTTTTCCATGACATTGATGTTTTTGAGTCCAGATTCGTATCTTCTGGCATGTCCCACACCCTAAATTTGTATACTGTTTCTTCATAATTTGATATAGGCTAAACATTTTTACCAAGAAAATTACATAGGTGACATTGTATACTTATTATATCATATCAAACAAAATCAGGTGAAAACAAATGAAATCAGGTGGTTTCCCTATTGGTGAGGCTGTTTGATCACCTAGTTAAGATGATGATTAGCAGAGCTCTTCATTATAAAGGTACATTTTCACTTGTGATTTGTAAGTAATGAGCATTGTGAAACTTTGAGATCATGTGAATATTCAGTTTCACAACTTTTCAGGCAATCATTTTAGCAACCATTGTTGATCCTGATCTTGCCAGAATCATGTATTAATACTGAGAGTTGCAAAATGGTGATTTTCTTAGTTCTATCCATTCCTTCCACATTTATAAGCTGGCATTGTGTTAAAAAGAGGAGTCTTCTCCCTCTCCCTCTCCCTCTCCCTCTCTCTCTCTCATTGGGTTTCTCTGTGTCTGTCTTTCTCTCATTGCTACTTCAGCAGACACTGTGCACTACTTCTTTAAAATGTTGCTTTTGATCTAAATTCCTCCATAAAAAGACCTGCTTGTAGAAAATGTTTGCAAAGCACAGTAATTTAGGATTATTTGTCCATGGTGTCTTCCAAAAGCTTAATGAAGAGGGTAGAGCCAATTATTTTCATCTGAGCTTCCAGGAATGAAGTTTTTATTTATTAATAAGGAAACTGATGAACAATGTTATTAAGTAACTAATGAAAATAGAGAAGTGTATATAAAAGAAAAAAGGGGTAGGAATCTTTTTTAAGGGTGTTGCTGAAATCCTCAAACTTCTCAACTGATATCAAGCTAAAGAGAAGAGTTTGAGATGTTTTTCTTTGGAAGCCTTTGGGCTCCTTAAAGGAAAGGGTCTAGTTCCAGTGCTATGAGTATAATCAGTGCAGAGGGAGTTCATGGAACATGTGAAAAGTTTTAAGGCTGGCATGCAGTGTTTCCTTAATTGCTGCTTTTCAAATAAATTAATGAGAGCAAAAAATAAACTTAGTTTGGGTCACGATGGTTGAAATAAAAGCACAATAGGACAAGGATGGGGCTGTTTCTCAAGGGAAGTCAAAAGAGAAACCACTGGATGAGTTTTTATTAAAGTTTCCACATTTAAAATTCCCTCCTTGCAGATACCACTGCCAGAAACTTTCTTACATCATAAGTCCTGAATATTTCCTTAACTTGTTATTAAAAAAAGAAAGCTCTTGAGATGCATATTTCTTATGATCATGAATCATTCAGGAAACATTTAAGGAGGGTTACTGCTTTCTTGGCATGGATTTACAAGTTAGTGACCCAAAGATTAAAAAGACCCAGCTCCTGATCATTGGTACCTCCAGAATTTCTATCTAGAAGTTTAGGAATGACAATTTTGGAGCTAAGAGATTTGTCTTGAAGTTATGTTTGCATTTCAGATGAAGTTTTTTTTACTTAGATTATATGTTACAGGTCAATTAAAAATTGGCAAAGTTTTTTTGAAGATGTCTTTACTCATTCGTTTCATAAGACCGAGAAAATATCAGTTATGTTCATAACAAAAAAAGGGAAGAAGTTACTGATGGAAATTATGAAAAAGCTAAGACTTTTTCTCTCGCATTATATTATACCACCACTATTTCTACACTTGAGGACCTTGGTCTTAAAAGGGGTGATAAATGCATATGCAAATCATTATAATAAAACACACTATTAATGGGATAGATGAATGAACAAAGAGACATTAATAAACTAAGTGGGCTAAAATCATTCATTTCAGTTGGAGCCTA
This sequence comes from Orcinus orca, assembly GCF_937001465.1. NCBI lineage: Eukaryota > Metazoa > Chordata > Mammalia > Artiodactyla > Delphinidae > Orcinus > Orcinus orca. The sequence goes on from NC_064576.1 coordinate 68,771,400, forward strand.
AGGGCACAACTATGAGATTTTCCTTTAGACACATTTGAGGATAGAGTCTGATTCAAAATTTGGTCCTCTACCCTCTATCCTTTTGTTCCTATCCTAAAATCGAAAGTTCCTAGGGAAATTTCACACCCATAAAACCAGGTTTTTCTTTCACTATTTGATAGTTCCAGGGAGGACTAAGTTCAAAGGGAGCTGTGTGAGTGCATTATAGGTGCAAAATCTCTGGGAGTAAAACAAACGGCTTAGCAGGAAGAAACTGAGCCTCCTCTCTTCCCGAAGACTCTGGGCTCCCTGCTGCCTGCCCACTCTCTCTCCCCAAGAAGTGGAAGCAGAGATAGCTGTGTTTCCAACCGGGCAGAATTTTAATAAAGTAACTGATATTTTCAGGAAAAAAACATTAATGTCAGCCAGGGGAGAAAAGATCAGGAGCCCCTTGACGGCCATGTCAGGAGTGCCCTAGAGGCTGGGGTTCAGTGGCAAAGAGGGCATGACTAATAGCCACATTGTTGAAGAAAAGTTGTAGAATAAATACCATTATTCAGACACTCATTTATTTTTCTGTAAGGTATGTTATAGTTCAAATCTACCAACTAATATCCATTAACATTCATCCAACTTCTACCTGACTAGAGTTTGAGCTTCTTGAGGGCAGTGATCAAATCTTATTTATCTACATTTCACCAATGCCTACTGCTCTACCCACCACATAGTGCAGTAAAGATAGTGTGACTAAATGGGAAGAGTTGTGATAATTCTCTTAACCAAGAATATAGAAAAAAATGAGAGTAATGGTCAGTAATGATATATATGTTGCAGACATTCCATTATGTCATTTACATCACTGTGTGGGTTCATGACCTAAACCATGATATAATGAAGCTTAATAGAATAAGGTACTTTTTTAAAGGATATAAATATAAATATAATTTCATGATTTAACCCTTTTACTTGGGGCTTTCTGCCCATGATAGGAATGTTGAAGACACCAACAGTTAGCTTTTGAAACAAGATGATTGAAAAAAATATAACTTTTCAATTTTCTATGATGAATACATGTTGTCTCCATGTTCAGGCAATCCCTAATGACAAAAGTAACCATTGGCTTTATGAATCATAGCTTAGAACAAACTATCAATTCACACATTATATAATGATTTGCTGACTGTCCTTGGACTTGAGTCAATTTCATAATACCTGGAAGAGCATCTGATTTCAAACTTAGGTTACAAATCCCAGGAAGAAATATAATCTAAAGAGTGAACAGCACATGAATAAAGAATGGGCTGTTCTAACAGTTAAGTTTCAACACAATTTGTAGAAACCCTATTATAGAAGCTGTGTTTGTTTTAACAGAACTGTCTTGCAACAAAATTTGTAGGACAGTATTTTAGGGTACGATTAAATCACTGGGATTTAAATCTGGCCATTCCATAACTGCTAAAATCCGTGTCATGCTGACACAACAAAACGTTTCCAATCACCTCTTTATTATTTTGTAGTAAACTGTAATTAGTATTTAGTTCCCCTGAGTGAATCTGTTCTTTAGGACACACATTAAGTCATTTGTTTAGAGTTCATCTATAAATGCACATCTCACTTATGTTAGATTGAAGATTTTCACTATGTTTTTAGAAAGTCTTAGGCATAATTGAAATTAGGGGTAACTTTTTATATGATATTAACAATTTCCTTCATAACCTTAAAGGATTTCAAGTTCTGCTCTCATTATAATTTGTCTACTTTTTTTAAAAAAACATTTAAACCTAGTGATCCATTTTATTTTCAACTCACCATATCCTTATATAAATCACTGTATTATGCCAGGGAGGAGCTTTAAAAGTCACTTAGAGGATTTTCACAGTTGACATGTTCTCTAGATGATCCACACATTCAGATCTCACTGGATAGGGGTTTTCCACTTTTTACTCAGCTTGCGTGCACTTATTTGCCCAAACTTCAACACACTTAAGCTCTCTTTTATAGATAATGAAACATTCTCTCACAACCCCAATCAGTATATATGCATTCAGAGTCATTTTATTGTTATCTCTGAAATACATATATATAAAGAGGAGAGGGTGGCAAGATGTTATTGTTCAATGTCATATTTTTAAACTAATTCTAAAATAGTATGGAGTTTACTCAAAAATTAAACATAGAATCACTTCACTTCTGGGTATACACCCAAAAGAACTGAAAGCAGGCACTTGTACACATATCTGTACACCCATGTTCCTAGCAGCATTACACACAATAACAAAAAGGTGGAAGCAACGAAAGTGACCATCAACAGATGAATGAACAAAATGTGGAATATACGTATGATGAAATATTATTCATCTTTACTAAGGAAGGAAATTCAGGTACCTGCTTTAACATGGATGAACCCTGAAGACATTATGCTAAGTGAACTAAGTCAGTCATAAACAAATACTGTATGATTCCACTCATATGACGTTCCTAGAGCAGTCAAATTCATAGAGACAGAGAGTAGAATGGTGGTTGCCAGGGGCTGGGGGGAAGGGAGAACGGGGAGTTAATGTTTAATGAGTACGGAATTTCAGTTTAGAAAGGTAAAAAAGTTCTGGAGATGGATGGTGGTGATGGTTACACAACAATATCAATGTACTTAATGCCACTAAACTAGACACTTAAAATGGTTAAAATAGTAAATTTTATTTATATTTTACCACAAATTTTAAAATAAATAATTTAAAAAGTAATCCTAATATTTTAGTAAGGTCTGCTGAAAACCAAACTCTACATTTTACCGTTTAAGCAAATTATACTCTAGAAGTTATTTTACTTTTTGTGGGATCTTGTGATGCAACCAGAAATGAGATAATTTATTATGATAGAAAGAGCCTTGGCAGAGTCAGTACTTCACATGAGACCTCAAGTAGTACCTAGTAGGTAGGTCTTGCTGAACCTAAAACCTATGTGAGGCTCAGAACATAGTGGTTATCATCAAAGCTGGATGGAAAGGCATCACAGGTGCTACCTGAAGAGCCCGGTAGCTATTCACCCCCAAGGATTCTGTCAGTTTTGGATAAGAGAGATAGGGACTGATCCTATCTCTAGAGAGATGAGACATCCTCTATGAGATGTCAGGTGAATCCTGACATAGGAATTCAATCCAGAGACTGAGACAGTTTGGGAGGCAGTTTAAGAATGGCTGGTCTCAGGAACAAGGAGACTGTCATTGGTATTTGGAGCTCAAGTTCAGAGAATGTAGGAACTTACGCTGTGACACCTTGGAATTGAACATGGCTTCTTAAATCCTTCCTGACTTAGGCAAGACTAGCACAGGCTGAATCTGCACCTGGATATCATGTGGGTCTAATTATTCCAGAGGAAAGTTTGGAGGTTGTGGGTACAGAGGGAGTGGAAAAGCTCAGGTTAGGTCCTGAGAGTTTAAGGAAAGTGAACATTTTCCACTCCATAATCCGGTGAAAGTCATTGCCATGGTTTACACATGTCAGATCCTCAGCCCTGGAATGTTGACCCCTTGTGCTGCTGAGCATCTCTGGAATCTTCCCAACTCTCTATCAGCTGCCCATCCCCATTCCCTAGTCCCACTGGCCTTCCATCCTCTATGATGTTCTGAGCCCAAACATTCCCAATCTAGTCCTCCTGCCTCTTTCCAATCCACTCCAGCCCATATACAAGGCAGAACTTTTTGAAAGGGCTGGGCTTTAGGGCTGCATTAGCTCTACTTGGTAGAAAGTACTCAATAACCATTTGTTGAATTTCATTGAAAATTTCCTCAGCAAACAAAATTTTTTCAATGCATTAAGTTTCTCAAGTTCTCAGTGTATCCTGATGCCAAAAAAGTGGCCTGGGAAGGAATCAGGAGTTAGCTATTAAGAAGTCCTATGGGGCTTCCCTGGTGGCACAGTGGTTGAGAGTCCGCCTGCTGATGCAGGGGACGCGGGTTCGTGCCCTGGTCTGGGAAGATCCCACATGCCGCAGAGCGGCTGGGCCCGTGAGCCATGGCCGCTAAGCCTGCGCGTCCAGAGCCTGTGCTCCGCAACGGGAGAGGCCACAACAGTGAGAGGCCCGCGTACCGCAAAAAAAAAAAGAAGTCCTATGATCTTAAAAAAGTATTTAATTTCTTTATTGCTCTCCTTATAAAATGATTCTTTTAAGTCCTTACAAAATGATTCTTTTAAGACATTCTAGTTCCAAAGTGTTGGTTTATCAGGGCACCTCAGATGTCTGGAATCTCCCATTTCCTGTAAACAGTTAATCCCTGGCAAGGGCATGAGGCCTTAGAGTTCTATCCCATTATCAATCTCCTAAACCACACAGTGTTTCTTTCTAATCGTCTTATGATTCTCAGTTCCTCCTGATCTCAGGTCTGAGATAACCTTTTGGGTTTTGGGGTAAACTATGGGAATAAACAAATGAATTAAACATATGATATAAAACAACAGCTTGAAAACTGATCCAAACTTTAAAAATTTTTTATATTTTGAATAACAAAGGAGATTTGATCCGTATGCATGAATACCTAAAAATCATCTTTTAAGGTTAAATTTTTAAAATCTACACACTGGTCTCAAACCATTTGGCTTTGTTGCTTTTTAACTAAAATAAAGTGAACTAATTCTGATTAAGTTTGGGGGGTGGGAATCTTCAGCATAGATGACAAATTATATGCCAGATGTTGGCTTCCTATGATTCAAAACCACGTTGCTAAAAAGCAGGCTGCTGGCAGATCTTTAATTACTAATATTAGTAATATGGACATCCAAGCCTAATGCATAATATGAATATAAAATATACAATTAATATAAAATGCATACTGAAAAAATTTTAACTAATGAATGAACATCACTGCTGCATGAGCTTTCTTAAGTAGGTCAGAGCTTAAAGCTGTCCAAATAATAGATTTTTATGTTTCTTTTTTTCTCTATCTCAGAGCAAGAAATTAATTTTTTCCTGTTCCAAAGTCATCACTAGATTAATGACTGTCATATGAAGCCTGGTTACAGGAAGCTCCTCATACACACAGCCATGTATAGCTCCTGAAAAATGAACAGAATCATTTTTCTCACAGAATATGAGTACAATGGATATCAAATAGATTATTATTTTTCTGAGAAAGAACTGTTAAATTTGTTCTGATGACAGTGGTGAAATGAGATTTAGAAATACTAATGCTTTTCCCTTCCATCATGCCTAGCTTATGTTGTCATAGATACCGTTTCAATTTACAAAGCCATACTGAGCACACTGTGGAAAACCTTACTGAACACAACAATGTGGAAAAAGACAAGACCTTTGCCACCCAAGAACTTATATTCTAGTAGGGGACATATGATCCCATTAAGATCCACTGACATATGAATAACACAGGCAAAAAAGCAGTTTTTAACTGAAAATGAGTTTTCTAATTGGCATTTCATTCCCTTTTTTAACATTATAAATAAGATAAAGTTCGAACCGTGAGAATTTTCTTTAAAAGTCTACCGTGTTACTTCAGACACTCAATATTAGCTGGACCTTACCACCCGGAATTCAGAGTGGATGGATGCAGTGAATGACAGGCTAGAGTTCCCTGAGATGTGGATTCTGACTAATGCATCTGCCCTTGCCTTGCAGTGAACCCCTGCAGCTCTAGGGCAAATGAGGCAAGAGCATGCTGAAAGTTCTTTAAGGAGGATGCTACTGACAGGAGTCAGGCTCATCTTAAAAATGAAATGAACACAAATTTCCAAACTTTATTAGACTACAAAAATTGCATATGTTAAATTTTAAGGGACTCTTTTCCATAATATTGTTCTGTTATACAAGTTCCAGGAACTTTTTTTAAAAAAATTGTAGTTTGGAAAAAAATAATCTTAAGTCCTCAAAGCATCTTCAGGACTAGGAATGTTCAATGCCCCTTCAAAATGCTTTGAGGACTTAAAATTATTTTTTTCCAAGCTGAATAGTAATACTTATGTATGAATGGTCAAAAAATTAAACTAATTACCAGATCTAGTTCAGAAATTAAAATTAGCAGGGAAAGAGAATGGTCTGGAGACCCGTTTTTATTTAAGAAGTTATATGTGTCTGTCTCCTGCACCAGACTGCCTTATGAATCCCGGGTCACCAGCACCTGACTTATTGTAGGTGCTCTAGTGCTCTATAAATTGCTGGTTGAAGGAGTCAGCCTGTGAGTTAAGTGAGGGGGTAAATAAGTGAGTGAGAAAGTGAGTCAGTGAAGAATAAATGAATGCATTAAGATTTACCAGGAAGTACACTAGAAGGCAGTGATCCTTGAGCCTCAAATTGAAGATAAGTAAATGCTTCTTAAATCCTTTTTGACATAACATTTGGAATATGTCTCTTACTTCTAGCCAAGGGCTTTCTCAAATTCCTTATTTCAATCACGACAATGGTACTGAAAGAGAAGCAGTAACCTTCTTTATTTTTAAGCAACTCTCTTTCAATCAACTTTTAATTATCCTAAAGGAGGAAACCAGTGGTGCAGATAATCACCAAATCTCTTGTTGGAATGCATTATATGATAGCTTTTTACAGCAGTTTGCCTTCCTAATTAAGTTTTGATTAGGTTTCTATTACAGTTATGGAGAATTCCCTTAGCAGAGAGGACAACAGGTCAGGCAGCTCAAGAATACAGTGATCAATGCATTGGGGTTGGCTGGGACTGACCCATACCTTAATTTAGGCCCTTCTTTTTAAAATGCATCGTGCTAAATAAGGACTTTGAGACATACAAAGTCATAGCGTATTTTCAGGTTCATAATTATTCAGTGCCAATCACTGAGAATCTATTAGAAGGCAGATACTTCCCCAGGGGCTGTAAAAACAAAGAGGAATAAGATACAGTCTTATACAAAAAAGATATAAACTCAGAATTTCAGGAACTCACTGCCTTGCCAGCAGTTTTCTGGTAGTCAATTTAAAAGGAAAAAAAGAAATGGGTAATGTTGATTTTAATAATACATTATATTTAACCCAACATGTTCAAAGCAATATTACTTTAACATGTAATCAACATAAAAATTATGAGGTATTTTACACTCTTTGTTTTAGACTAAGTCCTCAAAATCCAGGGTGTTCTTTACATTTGCTGTACATCTCAATTCAGACTAGTACGTTTCAAATGCTTAACAGCCATATGTAGCTAAAGGCTTCCATACTGGGAAGCACAGTTCTAGAATCTTGCTTCTCAAACTATGGTCTGAGAATTAGCCTCACTGGCAGCATCTAAAAAATGTTAGAAATGCAGGATCTCAGGCTCCATCCCAGACCTACCGAATCAAAATCTGCATTTAGCAAGACATGCAGGTAATACTAAAGGTGTACATTAAAGTCTGAGAAGCACCAACCTAGACAGGTGTAGTGTAGAGAAAAGATCTGAATGATCTGGAGTTAGGAGCGCTGAAGAAATGTTTACGGGCCAGCAATGATTATAATGCGTGAGAAGCGGAAGAACTTAAGGGTATACAGGTAGCTGTTTATGAGGAATTGGATAAAACCATTTTAATCTGAGTGTTTCATAATCTTCAAAATGAAAATAATCCAGCCCATTTTGCAAGACTGATGTTAGGATTAGAGACAGGATGATAAAGCAATTCACATGATGCCTGGCTTCTAGACATGGAATCTTAGATAATTCCATTACCAATGGTACACAGTCATATGAAGACTCCAGCGCTGCAAGGTTTTAACTACAAGGAAAGTGGCTGACACTATATGAAAACTGACCAAAGAGGGAGAATTGCAGAATATCACTGCTGTCACAAGCATAGATTCTGGGTGATTGCCAGAAGTCTCAAGTGAGAGCTAATGTCAGAGCAGGTTCACCCAAGGTAAGATGGGAGAGGGGAAACTCCCTCAGAGGGCAATGCAGATGCTAGAATTCATACATCATGTTCATAAACCTACTGTGGCCACCTTTCACCAAAATATGTTGCACAACTTTGGGTATCTGGTTTATCGACTAATTAATAGGACTAAAAGGATCAGATAACTGCTCCTTGTGCTCATCTAACATCTGGCTCTTCCACTAAGTGGCATGTTGGTCAAGATGCCTTATTTTGACTGTCAAATGATGTCAGCATATCTGGGAATATTATTCAGCTGAAATTAATGCAATATTGAGAACTGGAAACCCAATAATATTTTTGTTGGAAGATTAGCCATCCCTCCCTTCTTCTAAGGACTATGTATCAAAAATGTCAACTATTACTAAAAAGAAAGGGAGGTAACTCTGTGGGAATAGAAAGGCTCTGGTTTGGGAGTCACAGATCAGGGAGTGCTAGTTTTAGCTCCCATATTAACTAGTTTTCATAACTCAGAATTTTAATCTCTTGTGGCCTCACTTCCGCCCTGATAAAACTTGGAGGTTTAATATGTGAATCTCTTCTCTCTTTATTTTTAGAATATTTATTAATGGAATAACAAAATTGCTTTTCTTAAATACTATTTTCTTAAGTAACTTCAGTGATTTCCAGTTGTATTTTTATTTGATTTTTTCAAGTTTTATTTTTTATTGTGGTAAAAAGTATATAATATAAAATTTACCATGTTAACCGTTTTTAAGTGTATAGTTTGGTAGCACTAAGTACATTCACATTATTGGGCAACCATCACTACCACTCATCTCCAGAAATTTTTTATTTTCCCAAACTGAAACTTTGTACCCATTAAACACTAGCTCCCTCACTCCCTTCCTCCAAACCCTGACAATCACCATTCTATTTTCCGTTTCTATGAGTTTGACTACCCTAGGTACCTTTGATATAAGTGGAATCCTACAGTATTTGTCCTTTTGAGTCTGGCTCATTTCACTTAGCATAATGTATTCAGGGTCCATCCACTTCGTAGTATATACCAGAATCTCATTCATTTTAAGACTGAATAATCTTCCATTTTATGTATGTGCCACATTTTGTTTATCCACATTTGGGTGCAGTGATATGTGGTTTGAAGATAAAAGTTGCTGAAATTCACAGCAGTAGGGCCCAAACAAGGAAATGGATGCATTGGTTGATTTTCTGGGACTTCTAGGGTTAATGATGCTTAGGCCTTTTCCTAAACATCAGGAAAAAGAATAGGAAGCAGCCAAGGTAGTTATTTAGCATGGTTAGAGGCTGACTGAGGCTGGAGTATAAAAACAGGGAAAAGCCTATTTATCAAAATGCAAGGAAAGTGCAGACTCAACTATTGGAGCCATCAAAGGTCTGAGATGAAGCTGTGCAAAGTCTAGGAAGACACTCAAGCACCCAGGGCTAAAAGAAAAGTGGGAAGTAAGGCACATTTTGGTCCTAAATGGGAATGTCAGTCAGAGTATCTTTGGTAGGACGATCATTCCTTTGAGCTTCGCATAAAATGTCAACCCTTAATGCAGATGAGTTAATCAAGGTTCATAGGTTCACACCATTAACAGTGTTTGTTTCCACGTGCCCGTTTGGATTATGACAGATCTGTGACTATCAGTGGGTCTATGAATTATTAAAGTTGACTAACAGTGACAGCTTCTGTAAAGTAAATTCTACTGACTTCAAGTAGCAAAAGAAACCACAAAGCAACTGAAACCATCTTCCTTGTGTCATTAGATCTATGAATTAATGAGTTTTGAACAGCATCTCAAACAGGCAGTTCACAGAAAATCTTCAGGGCAAAAAGGAGTGGGTTAGAGGAGGTGAGGCTGAAAAAACTATCTCTGCTCATCCCCACTGTGCTGACCTTTCCAGGAAAAGTTTGATGAATTGGTGGAAGCTGAAACTGGGCAAAGGATATGAGAAATGCGATCCCGCTTCTTGTTTTACATCAGTTAGAAGTAGATGTAGATTAGTGAGTTTCTCTTTGAAAATGAAAATGTTTCTCATAGCTTAGTCAGAAACGTTCCTGAAAAAGAGGTTAGGTTGAGGGCCTACCTCAGGGCACTCTGGACATTGGAGTCCATCTGCTATGTGGAACCAGAGAAGAGTCAGGGCTGTCTGCAATATTGTAAGGACTGTTAGCATATTCTTAATTCAACCTTATTCTACTGGGCAAAGAGCAGTCACCAAAACTTGCGGAAGAAAGGGCTCTTTGTAAAAGCCGTATTTGAGAATGTCATATTTTTAGTTATTATTTTTTTTAATTTTATTTTATTATTTCTTACACAGCAGATTCTTATTAGTTATCTATTTTACACATATTACTGTGTATATGTCAATCCCAATCTCCCAATTCATCCCATCACCCCGCCGCCACCGAGAATGTCATAATTTTAAATGTTCAGATCTCCATAGTCATCTCTCTGAGGCAACACAGGATAAATAAAAGTATGAGAAAAGGTCAAAAACACTTCCAAGTTGGCTTTCCAGCTTTGCTACTTAATAGCTATGTAACCTTGGACAATTTACTTAACCTTTCTCAGTCTCAGTTTTCTCATCTTTAATTGCCTGTGTGATGATAATTGGCTGCGCTGTTATATGACAATGTACAAAGAATGCCTCTACATAGTAGATGCTCAATAAATATTAGTAACTTTCCCCTATTGTTTTTGTTAAATTTAGGAGTACATATTCGTTCACTCATCCAGTCTTTCATTCTTCAAATACCTATTCATATGTATATGCCTAGCACTGTTGTAATCAAATGCAGCTCTTCATCAAATCATACATTTTCAATATATGTTATTATCTTTTCCATGAAGTACTTTATCTTTAAAAATAATTAATTCCTCCTCAGTTACTTTGTATTATAAATATTCACAGTTCAAAATTATGTACCATATTTGTAAATGGGATGAAGAGTACATAAATTGAAATACCAGCTTGACAATGCAACAGAAATAAACTCTCATTGAGACCTAACAAATTCAAAAGGATACTTTTAGTAAACCCTTATTTTTATGTAGGCTGTGATAGGGTTACCCTATTATAATAACTAACTACCAAAACAACTACAGAATTGATCTTGGGTCCATTGGGAGTCCAACGATACCCTAAAAATACATTGATTTGAAATTTTTTCAAATGTTTTTAGAGTTTTACAGATCTCCTATGGGATTATGGTGGGGAAAGCTTTGGGTGACTATCTATGGAGAATTTCTTCTATAACCATTATATTCTAGGACAGGAGTTCTAATGAAGGACTGATAAAAACTGAAATAGTCTGACAATCATCCTTCTGTTCTCAAAAGCTAAATTATGGGAAAAATGGGCATGAGGAAAGGCTAATTTAAAAATTAATTGTCCAGGCTCATCCTAAGGGGTTTCCGCTCACACCACCTGTCCTGCAGTTCCCAGAGCTCATGGACTCCTCATCGTCCTAATCAGAGTCACAGTGTCAGGGTACCTTGCCCCAGAGCTCCTGCAGGTGCTGGGGAGTCTCTCTGGTCCAAACGCTGTGCCTGGAAGGCACATGGAAACACAAAAGACCCCGAATAGCCAAAGAAATCTTGAGAAAGAAAAACGGAGCTGGAGGAATCAGGCTCCTTGACCTAAGACTATACTATAAAGCTACAGTCATCAAGACAGTATGGTACTGGCAATGGAACAGGATAGAAAGCCCAGAGATAAACCCACACACATATGGTCACCTTATCTTTGATAAAGGAAGCAAGAATATACAATGGAGAAAAGACAGCCTCTTCAATAAGTGGTGCTGGGAAAACTGGACAGCTACATGTAAAAGAAAGAAATTAGAACACTTCCTAACACCATACACAAAAATAAACTCAAAATGGATTAAAGACCTAAATGTAAGACCAGACACTATAAAACTCTTAGAGGAAAACACAGGCAGAACACTCTATGACATAAATCACAGCAAGATCCTTTCTGACCCACCTCCCAGAGAAATGGAAATAAAAACAAAAATAAACAAATGGGACCTAATGAAACTTCAAAGCTTTTGCACAGAAAAGGAAACCATAAATAAGACCAAAAGACAACCCTCAGAATAGGAGAAAATATTTGCAAATGAATCAACTGACAAAGGATTAATCTCCAACATATACAAGCAGCTCATGCAGCTCAATATCAAAAAAGCAAACAACCCAATCTCAAAATGGGCAGAAGAGCTAAAAAGACATTTCTCCAAAGAAGATATACAGACTGCCAACAAAAACATGAAAAAATGCTCAACATCACTAATCATTAGAGAAATGCAAATCAAAACTACAATGAGATATCACCTCACACCAGTCAGAACGGCCATCATCAAAAAATTTACAAACAACAAATGCTGGAGAGGGTGTGGAGAAAAGGGAACCCTCTTGCACTGCTGGTGGGAATGTAAATTGATACAGCCACTATGGAGAACAGTATGGAGGTTCCTTAATAAACTAAAAATGGAACTACTATATGACCCAGCAATCCCACTACTGGGCATATACCCTGAGAAAACCATAATTCAAAAAGAGACATGTACTGCAATGTTCACTGCAGCACTATTTACAATAGCCAGGACATGGAAGCAACCTAAGTGTCCATCAACAGATGAATGGATAAAGAAGACGTGGCACATATATACAATGAAATACTACTCAGCCATAAAAAGAAAGAAAATTGAGTTATTTGTAGTGAGGTGGATGGACCTAGAGTCTGTCATACAGAGTGAAGTAAGTCAGAAAGAGAAAAGCAAATACCATATGCTAACACATATATATGGAATCCAAAAAAAAGGAAAAAAATGGTTCTGATGAACCTAGGGGCAGGGCAGGAATAAAGACGCAGACGTAGAGAATGGACTTGAGGACACAGGAAGGGGGAAGGGTAAGCTGGGACGAAGTGAGAGAGCAGCATGGACATATATACACTACCAAATGTAAAATAGGTAGCTAGTGGGAAACAGCTGCATAGCACAGGGAGATCAGCTCAGTGTTCTGTGACCACCTAGAGGGGGTGGGATAGGGAGGGTGGGAGGGAGACGCAAGAGGGAGGGGATATGGTGATATACGTATACATATAGCTGATTCACTTTGTTATACAGCAGAAACTAACACAACATTGTAAAGCAATTAATCCAATATAGATGTTAAATAAATAAAGTAAAACAAAATAAATAAATAAAAATTAATCGTCCAGAAAATTTTCTCATTTCTGTTTATGATGTATTTTAATAAAATTCTACTTATTTAAACTGGGTTAGCAAGTACTAAATTAAACAGTAGAACATTAATATTCCCTAAGGCCATTACAACTGTAATTTTTGAAAGAATATTAAAGTTGGGCTTCTTAAGAGTTGGGTTTCTCAAGAAGTATTCATTTAATTATGATAGTTTTGATATCTTTTTCTGTTCCCCTGGGAGTTGAAGGCACACACACACACACACACACACACACACACACACACATGTATGTGTATTTTCTAATCCTGAAGTCATGATACAATAGTCTATCTTGCTTATAGACATAAAAAGTGGGGCCACACTGTCCTTGAATCAAATCGATTCCCTTCCTTTGATTCTTATAGCTCATCTACCTCCCTCACATTCTTTATAAATGTGGAGCTCTTTTTTTTGTTTGGTTTTGTTTTTTTGGTTTATATGTAGTTTTTAAAATATATTTCTAAATTAATAGGCTTTATTTTTAGTCCAGTTTTAGGTTTACAGAAAAACTGGGTGGAAAGGACAGGACAGAGTCCCCAAATATTGCATTTCCCTCTTTCCCCACCCGTAACACTATTTTCCCTATTATTAACATCTTTCATTAATGTGGTACATTTGTTGCAATTGATGAATCAATATTAATACATTATTAACTGAAGTCCGTAGTTTACATTAGGGTTCACTCTTTCTACTGTGCATTCTGTGGATTTTGACAAATATATTATGATATATATCCACCATTATATTGTCATACAGAATAGTTTCATCACCTTGAAAATCCCGTGTACCACCAATTCCTGTCTCTATCCCTCCCCCTGAATCCCTGGCAAACACTGATCTTCTCACTGTCTCCATAGTTTTGTTTTTTCCAGGATGTCATATAGTTAGAATCATACAGTATGTAGCATTCTCAAATTGCCTTCTTTCACTTTAGCTGTATGTATATAAGTTTTCTCCATATCTTTTTATGGCTTGGTAGTTCATTTCTTTTAAATACTGAATAACATTTACTTCATTCACCTACTGAAGTATATTTTGGTTGATTCCAAGTTTTGGCAATTATGAACAAAGCTGAAACAAACATTTGCATGCAGGATTTTGTGTGGATATAAGTTTTCAATTCATTTGGGTAAATACTGAGGAGCACAACTGCAGGATTATACAGTAAGAGTGTTTCATTTTGTAAGAAATTGTCAAACTGTCTTCCAAAGCAGTTTTGCCACTTTGCATTTTCACCAGTAATGGATAAGCGTTCCTGTTTCTTCACATCCTCACCAGCATTTAGTATTGTCAGTATTTTGAATTTTAGACATTCTAACAAGTATGTAGTGGTATGTCATTGTTGGCTTAATTTGCAATTCCCTAATGAAAGATAATGTTGAGCATCTTTTCATATACTTATGAAAATTTGTCAATATACATCTTTGGTGAGTGTTCAGATTCTTTGCCCATTTTAAAATGGGTTGTCTTCTTATTGTTGAGTTTTAAGAGTTCTCTGAATATTTTAAATACCAGTCTTTTATCAGATATACGTTATTCAAATATTTTTTTAGCTTATCTTTTCATTCTTTTAACAGTGTCTTTCGCAGAGCAGAAGTTTTGAATTTTTAAAGTCTGACTTACCAATATTTTCTTTCATGGATTATGCTTTTGGTGTTGTATCTAAACAGCCATCTTCAAACTCAAGGTCACCTACATTTTCTTATATGTTATCTTCTAGGAGTTTTATAGTTTTGCGTTTTAAATTTAGGTCTATGGTCCTTCTTGAGTTAATATTTGTAAAATGTGAAAAAGCTATTTCTAGATTTATTTTTTTGCATGCAGATGTCCAGTTGTTTCAGGACCATTTGTTGAAAAGACTATCCCTTTTCCTTTGAATTGCTTTTGTTCCTTTGTCAAAGACCAGATGATTAAACCTGTGTTGGTATATTTCTGGGTTCTCTATTCTGGAGCTTATTTTATTATCAATAATTGTGATTATTTATCACCTTTTGCTTCATAGTATTATTGGTTATTAATAATTCCCTTCTTGTTTTATTCAGGTAAAATTTACATGCAGGAAAAAGCACAGACCCCTTCCTTTTTCATACCTGATGAGACTCTTGATTTTTTAAGTACAACAATATGAAACAGCTGATATTTTATAATGTAATATTTAAAACTATGGGAAAAACCTTTTAAAAAGTGAAAGCCCATCTTACTGTGAGCTTATTTTTCTGTAGAGTAGAGGTTGTCACCATCATGATTGCCAGTGTCAAGACCAAATATACTATAGTGGATTTGGTTCAGTTTAGTTTGAATCCAAGGTGTGTGCTGCATACACTTGTCATGCTTTATGCAAATCAGTTAATCAAGAATCAGCTTCTGCAGTTAAAGAAATGGAAATAATTATGCATACCAGTCAGGACTGTGATAAGGATTAATGATAAAATATATTTGAAAGGGCTTTTGTAAAATGTGAAATCCTACAGAGATGCTGGGTGTTGTTCTTATTAACTAATAGAAATTGAAAGGACTATTTTAAAGATCAGTACTTCTAGCTGTCACCAGACAGCTGATGGTTTCAAACCAGCAATTGAAGCATTAAAAGATATTAAACTCACTAATAATGCTTTTATAAGTGCCTTCCAGAGAAAATGTTTCCACCAAATTCCATCAAACTGTGAAGTTTGTTACTCTAAGCATACTACTCTATGTCTAATTTAAATCTTTCATGCTATATTATTTTTTATCCTATCTTTGGTTAAAAACTTTAAGATTCCTCTCAAATTTTGTACTGTAAAGAATAATACTTGGGGAATAGACAATTAATATGCGTTTGTGGATAACTGACATGTGGTTTTCATTTTTCTTAAGAGAATTAGCAAGTTAAGGCAGATTAATTGATTATAGTTTATCAACCATCAAGAGAGCAACAATAATTCAAAATATCTGAACTAAAAATTGCCAACTGGTATAGAAACAACGTATTCTAACTGACCTAATTTCACTAATCTACCCACTAGTTTGTTAATTCATTCAATGCAGTGTTAAGGCTCCCACTGGGCTGTATAATCTGGTAGAATCAAAATACATTGGAAACAGACCTGTTATCTCAAGGCCTTTGCAGTTGAGGAGATCAGTCCCATATTGATTTGGGGGCACTATTACTTAGACCTATAAACATCATTCTGCTTGAGCATTAGACAGTGTGGCTGGCAAGGAGGAAGAGGGGCATCCTGGTAGAAGAAATGACATATGCAAAAGCACAGCAGTTCAGGGTGCCTTGGCCACCTTTGTATTCATTTCTTCTTTTCCCCATCCCCCAAATATAGAATCTTGTTCAATGTGGGTTGGACATCTGGTTATCTCATCCTGATTTTGAGTTCAATGCTGGCCCAGCTGGCACAGTGATAAAGGAATGTGTGCATAAAGTCTATTGCTCCAGAGCTCACTGGATTGGCCAGATAGTTGCTCAGCTGCAGGAAAGAAAGGACTGGCAAACATATAAATCTAACATTAACATGAAATTGTAATAACTTAGTGAATAAAAATAGCTCTTTTGAGAACTTTTCAAATGTAAGATTTCTACATTTTTCATAGTGCAGAGACATTAAAAAAAAAAAAAAAACAGCCCAGAAGACAAGTGATATTAGATAGGGAAAATGTAAAAGGACTTTGCAATTCATAAAGGGCTAAATTAATTTAATTTATATTGCTTATTGACTCATAAAAAATGTAATGATTTTTCATTTTGAATCTAAATCTCTTCATTTCTGAAAATTTCAATCACATAGTTGTATTGATCTCCCTGGAAGCTTTTTGATTTGGATACTAAGAATTAGCTACATTTTAAAGAAATGACCAGATCTCTCTCTGAGGTTTTTCCTGTGCAAGATTCTACATCCCGCTTCCTCTGGTTAAAAGCAGCAGGGAGATGGTGGCAGTGGGATTAATTTCAAGAACCTTCGTATCTACCCAAAATGAATTCACTGGTTATGCAGAGCAGACAAGGAAGTTTGACAGCTAAACTCACATATATCCAATATGCTGAAATTCTGTTTGACAGTTGATTTTGAAAGATTTTTTTCAAAACATATACGTTAAGCCACATGTTTCAAAAACTGAGAGCAATGAAATCCTTGATATGATCCAGGAGACATAAATATTAGGTGCTTCGGAAACTAAAACAAGACGGATTGCTAGTATCAAACTCACTACCCATATTCTCCAAACACTTTTGACAGCCTCCACCATCAGTAAAATATTTTTAAATATATCCTCAACATATATACTCATTTGATTATTTGTATATCATTTATTACTAACTTATTATTGTATACATTATAAAACATATGCAAAAATAGAAATTTTAAAAAGAATGAAATAAGGGGGAACTAAATTGTATTTTAAATGACTACTTTTAATAGTTGAAGACTATCATTAGCTAAGTCAATTTAGGAGTGAGACTCTTTGTTAATGGTAATGGATAAAAATCCATATATAAGATTATCTTCTCGGAAATTTCTAAAAATAGTTAAACTAGTTCTTATAAGAGCCAGTAAGTTGATTTTTATCTCTTAACGGAGTTCAGATAAAGCTCAAAGTAGAACAAGGAGCAGGGGCCATTCAGATGTTTTCTTGTTCACCTGTGCTTATATTTTTATTATTGTCTGCATTTCCTGGTTTCTTTGCAGGATCCTTTTCATTAACTTCTCCCTTATGTGAAGGTTACTTAAGTTAAAGCTAGATAACATAATCCACAAAGCAACTTAAATAAAGCACATAGAAACTGCAATATGTGCAGTTTCTGGACTTGGTTATAGGGGCAAGATGGCCTAGACTTGGTTATAGGGGCAAAAGCATGAACGAATGATTGGAAATTAAGTTGTGAGGACGAGTTCATTCTTGTTGCTATCAATATTTAGCATCTTAAGCTTTAATTAGAGTCAATATAGCACAAAACAATAGAAGACATTCATCAAAGGTTATACTGCAAGCAAATAATTTTATAAACTACAATGCAAGATTGCTATCCAGTATTTATTTTTTATTTACTTAATCTTTGTTTTTCCATTCATCTCTCCACCCCTCTCCCCTCTGGCAACCACCTGTTTGATCTCTGTATCTATATCTCTGTTTCTATGTTGTTATGTTTGTTCATTTGTTTTGTTTTTTAGATTCCACATATAAGTGAAATCATACAGTATTTGTCTTTCTTTGTCTGACACTTCACTTAGCATAACACCTTCCAGGTCCATTCATGTTGTCGCAAACAGCAATACTTTATTTTTTTATGGCTGAATAATATCCTATTGTATATACACACCACAACTTCTTTACCCATTCATCTATCGATGGGCACCTAGACTGCTTCCATATCTTGGCTGTTGTGAATAATGCTGCAATGAACATAGAGGTGCATATATCTTTTCAAATTAGTGTTTTTGTTTCCTTTGGAAAAATACCCAGAAGTGGAATTGCTGGATCATATGGTAGTTCTATTTTTAATTTTTTGAGGAATCTCCATACTGTTTTCCACAGTGGCTGCACCAGCTTACATTCTCACCAACATTGTACCAGGGTTCCCTTTTCTCCACATACTCACTAACACTTGTTATTTGTTGTCTTTTTGATAACAGCTGTTCTGACAGGTGTGAGGTGGTATCTCATGATTTTGATTTGCATTTCCCTGATAATTAGTGATGCTGACCATCTTTTCATGTGTCTGTTGGCTACTTTTATGTCTTCTTTGGAAAAACATCTATTCAGGTCCCCTACCCATTTTTTAATCAGGGTTGTTTATTTTTAATGTTGACTTGTATGAGTTCTTTGTATATTTTAGATATTAACCCCTTATAAGAGATATCATTTGCAAATGCCTTCTCCTATTCAGTAGATGGCCTTTTCATTTTGTTGATAGTTTCCTTCTCTGTGCAAAAGCCTTTTAGTTTGATGTAGTCCCATTCGTTTATTTTTGCTTATGTTGCCCTGGTCTGAGGAGACATATTCAAAAAAGTATTGCTAAGACTTATGTCAAAGTGCACACTGCCTATGTTTTCTTCTAGGATTTTATGGTTTCAGGTCTAATATTTGAATCTTTAATCCAGTTTGAGTTTATTTTTGTATATGGTGTAAGAAAGTAGTCTAGTTTGATTCTTTTGCATTTAGCTATCCAGTTTTCCCAACACCATTTATTGAAGAGGTCACCTTTTCCTCATTGTATATTCTTGCCTCCTTTGTCACAGATTAATTGACCAGAGAAGTGTGGGTTCACTTCTGGGCTCTCTGTTCTCTTCCATTGATCTCTGTGTCTGTTTTTTGTGCAGTACCATACTGTTTTGATGACTGTAGCTTTGTAGTATAGTTTGATATCTGAAAGTGTGGTACCTCCAGCTTTGTTCATCTTTCTCAAGATTGTTTTGGCTATTTGGGGTCTTTTGTGTTCCATAAACATTTTAGAATTATTTGTTCTAGTTATGTGAAAAATGCCATTGGTGTTTTGATAGAGATTTCATTGACTCTGTACATTGCTTTGGGTAGTATGGTCATTTTAACAATATTAATTCTGACCCATGAGCATGGTGTATCTTTTCATTTGTGTTGTCTTCAGTGTCTTACAGTTTTCCAAGTACAGTTCTCTTACCTCCATAGTTGGATTTATTCCCAGGTATTTTTTCTTTTTGATGCAATTGTAAATGAAATTGTTTTCTTAATTTCTCTTTCTGATACTGTATAGAAATGGAACAGATTTCTGTATATTACTTTTGTGTCCTGCAACGTTACTAAATTTATTTATTGGTTCAATAGGTTTTTGGTGGCATCTTTAGGATTTTCTATGTACAGCGTCAAACCATTGGCAGTTACAGTTTTACTTCTTCCTTTCCAATTTCGATTCCTTTTGTTTCTTTTTCATGTCTGATTGCTATGGATAGGACTTCTAATACTAGGTTGAATAAAAGTGGCAAGAGTGGGCATCCATGTCTTGTTCCTGATCTTAGAGGAAATGCTTTCAGCTTTTCACCATTGAGTATGATGCTGGCTATAGGTTTGCCATATATGGCCTTAACTGTGTTGAGGTATATCCCCTCTATTCTCACTTTGTTGAGAGTATTTATCATAAATGGAGGCTGAATTTTGTCAAAAGCTTTTTCTGCATCTATTGAGATGGTCATATAATCCTTATTCTTTAATTTGTTAATGTGATATATTACATTGATTTGTGGATATTAAACCATACTTGCACCCCTGGGATAAATCCCACTTGATCATGATGTATGATCCTTTTAATGTAGTGTTAAATTCGGATTGCTAATATTTTGCTAAGGATTTCTGCATCTATGTTCATCAGTAATATTGACCTGTAATTTTCTTTTCTGTGGTGTCTTTGCCTAGTTTTGGTATCAGGATGATGTTGGCCTCATAGAATACGTCTGTAAGTGTCCTTCCTCTGCAATTTTTTGGAATAGTTTGAGAAGGAAAGGCATTAATTCTTGTTTAAATGTTTGGTAGAATTTATCCGTGAAGCTGTCTGGTCCTGGACTTCTGTTTGTTGGGATTTATTTTATTACTGATTCAACTTCATTACTGGTAATTGGTCTGTTCATACTTTGTATTTCTTCCTGATTCAGTCTTGGGAGATTGTATGTTTCTAGGAATTTATCCATTTCTTCTAGTTTGTCCTTTATATTGGTGTATAATTGTTTATAGTAATCTTTTATGATCCTTTGTATTTTTGTGCTGTCAGTTGTAACTTCCTTTTCATTTCTGATTTTATTTATTTGGGCTCTCTCTCTTTTCTTCTTGATGAGTCTAGCTAAAGGTTGTTATTCAGTATTTAAAAACAAGCCAATAAACGTACAATAATCTCATTAAAAAGAAGCCATGTAAACAATTAACAAGGCAATTTATTCCAAAAGTAAACATGAAAATTAATGAAGTGATTTACATTTTTAAATAATTCCTCCAATAAATTATAGACAAACTGTGTTAAGACCATTAGGGTTATTTTTATATATTATAGGCAAATATTTATATATACAAAATATGTAGGCATATATACCATTACAGTGGTTTTAGATTGAAAATACAACAACTTGTGCTTTTGGGGTCTGCATCCCTAGGTAAATAATTCTATCAAGTTTAGAAATATATCTCAACAATATTTTCCCTCTTTTTCATTCATTATGTTTCCACATTTCTAAGTAGAACTGAAATATTCTTTTTGGTTCTTAATCTAGTTTGAAAGCATCTAATGATATAATCTGATAAATATTAGAAATGGTTTCTTGATGTCAAAACCTCCTGGATGAAACTGTGGCAAAAGTCCTCCCTCTGGTATGACCTGTGGTTTCACCTATCGTGGATTTAAAAGTCTGCCTTTTTTGTATTCACATCAATATAACAAACTTGATGGCATTTTGGAAATATAACACTTACTACTGGAGAAGCACTTGCTTTTTAAGGTGCTTTGAATTAATCATAGTTTTCCACACAGCACCCTGTGAAATAAGACACAGCCCCTCATCCCTTCACTCACCACCCCTGCACACCTCTCAGCTGGTGCTTCCCAAACTTTTCACATTTTGCAGGCAACATTCATGATTTCTGTCACATTCTGTACCACCTACACTATTATTTATTTAATATTTTTAGGGACAACCTTTCTTTTTAATTTAATTATAATCTCAGCTAATTACTCTGAAATCACAGTTGTATGGGCTATTTTTATCCTAATACATTATATACATACATATAAAAATATCATTTTTGCCCACCAACATTATATACAATATGCTTTGGGAAACAGATGCCTAAGAGCAGGGTCCCAGGATATTGGTGGCAAGAGAAAGGTAAAAAGCCAGGCCAGAGGGTGCCCTAAATACAGATATTTTCTGAATCAGCTTCCCCAGTTGAACTAATAAAGGAACAATCTATTTCGGTTATATTTGATATTCTTATAAGGTACAATTAATAAATTATCTGCTTTTATTCCAAACATCTCCCAGAATACCTTTTTACTTCAAAACATGTCCAACAAAACCTTAGTATCTGTTGCCATAATTGTTATTGGAGATGTGCAGTGACTTTCAGGAAAATCAAGGTTTTTGCACATACAAGGACAGCCATATTTTCAGCCACTAGTCTTATGGGGACTTTAGCAAATGTTTTCTATTTTTTCATAGTGGGATAAATACCTCCATATTTTTCCCTAAACAGCTCAGGGAAAAACTGACTTTAACCTGCATTTTGGTGAAATAAAACTGCTATTCCTGAGTAGAATTAACTCATATATGTGTTGTTTTGTTTGTTTGCCTCAAGATAAACTAAATATAGGATACATGATTTTAATATAATGTGACAGATTTCCATTTGCTACACATAGAAATTAATTTCATTATTTGATACTTTACATTTTATAAAATAGGGTTCCTCCCTTCAAAGCTTTTCCAGACTAGATGGGGAGACAAAACTAATAAACATGAACCAATAAATTAAAAATCAAGTGCAATCTATTTAATTGTGGAAATGGTATGTAATTCCATGAAACTGAATTTACTTCATATTGATTAAAAAGTCAGTATTAGAATCATTTTTTCCTGTTGGTTTTCTTTCTCATATAAAAATTCTACAAAGAGTTATATTTTATATTTTTGTAGCTGTTTGATAAATGCTACATAAAATCAGATCCCTTCAGAGGTTTTCTTTTCTTTTTCTTTTTCCTTTTTTTTCTATTGTGACTACGCAGGGCATTCTAACTATGAAGCAAAAAAATAGGAAATGGATCAGGAGGAAAAAATTTCCATCTAATTTTGTATCATCTTTGAAAAGGAGGCTGAAGTTGCTAATCTGAATAGCTATTTTATGTATACGGTTTTTACTGTACAATAATAGAAGAAAAAAATCCTTAGAAAAATGTGAAAAATAAAGACAATTAAAATATATCTCAAGGTATATTTCTGCAACTCTTAAGATACATATTGTTTATTCAATAGAATAAATTGACCAGTAAGCTCCCTTTATGACTTACTATGTGTATAAAGCATGGATACAATGGAGTATTGACCTCACAGACATTTTTTTTAAGATTTGTAAATGAACAGATTGGCATGTACAGTATTAGATATTTAACTAGAGCACACATTTCCCAGGGAGCTATAACCTTTATGTGAATTTAAATGGTAACACTTTTTTTTCTATATAGATACAGACCGTACCTTATATTTTTAATGTTTATAGTTAATGAGCAGAGATGTTTCTTAATAAATGCATTATCTAGGCTTCTCAGGGGTTGACTGGGGCTACAGTAGCCTAGATTATTCTTGTAATTAGAGCAGGAACCCCCATAACTATCACTATTCACTATAGGGACTTAAAGGAATAGAGAGCAGAGGCTACAGAGCCATGATTCTTCGTTACAATAATGTAGAAATGGAATATGTGTCTTGGGTCATTTACTACATTAAAGTTTACATTTAGAAAATAGTATAGAAGTTATTTAGAAATGTAGTTTATAACCTAGAGCCATTTAAAAAAGTTGCATTATACCAAAGAAAATCTGGTACCCAGAAAGAGAACCTAGGGACAATTAAAAATTGAAGATTAGGATATTACTCTGCAGGCAGTGGAATAAAAGAGATATTTCACTCTGCCTGTTTAAGTAAATACACAATTATTTATCTCTGTTTTTGCTTTTCAATTTAATTAATATTTCCTAGGCTTTGATATGTCCCAGCAGGCTGCTAACTTCAAATCATTGGTCTAATATTCCCCCTTGTTCTTTTCTTTCTCAACCATCTATGCACTGAGTTTTTCTCAGTAACTTCCCTGTTCTCATAAGCGCACAAGCTCTTAATTCCCAGAAGAAGAATACTTCTAGGTCCTCTTAAATTTTCCCCTTCTCACATCTAGTCATTTTGCAAAAGGTGAACAGATTTCTGTGGCTGGCAAGCACATGCTATAGAGCAGGTCACGTCTCATTTCTGGACTCCTGCATAGCATCTTTATCCCCTGGAAAGAGGGAAAGGGGTATAAGGGTCCACTGCCCACATTAGAACCTGTTCAACTTTCTGTTAGAGAGCTGGTGAACTGGAACACAAAATAACTGCTGGCAACAATGGGGCAAGAGTGTGGTACAGTAAAGAAGGAGCATGGCCCAAGTCTCTCTGACTCCTGGAAGAGAGTGTCTGAGTTGTGTAACCAGTATATAATATAAGATATGCAGAAAGATACAGGCACTACAGACAGCTACTACACTTAATTTTTAACTATCTATACATTAGAAATTCTTGTTCATTCTCAAAAGCAAAATAACCTTAAAATATAATAAGTTGAACTTGTGATATAGATTTTAGGGATTGAAAGAATTTGGTTCATTTTGTGAAGAGTTCCTCACGTGGGTAATTGTGATGGGATGTAATATGAATTTTAATTGCCAAGCCAACCAAAAATGAAGATAATTCTACATGTCATTCCTTAATGCATAAAACTCATCAGAATGGAATCTCAGATCTTCAGAGAGAAGCAGATGCCTTCCCCTTATGTATCTGCTAAATGCCCAGAAACTTCAAAATGTGCACAGAAGGAGCTATCAGACACCAGACTGGAAATCCTGCCAATCCTCGAGGATCGGAATCTCCACCAAAGGATTCCTCCTTAGGGACACCCAAAGCAAGGTGCAATGCAATGCCTCCAAATCTCAGGACGCCTGGCGGTATGAGCATCATGAATGATGTTAAGAAGAAGCATCTAATGGGAGTACATCATTTACTACCATAGGAGCAGTGGAAGGTAGTGTTTATATTTCCTCCCCTGAGCCACGTCTCTCTACACATCTTTCAATCAGAGCTTCAAAGAAAATTTCAAAACAAATCCTGAACAAAACCCAGCGTAATGTTGTTTTTTTTTTTTTTTCCAACCATGACTGTATAACCCTTGCTGCTGATAAAGAACTCAGTATGTGCAAGGTGACAGACGCTTCATTTGCTAAGTCTAGGAAGAGGAAGAATTGGGGGGTTATGCTTTCCCACAGCTGCCCCTCTATGAAACTCCTCTATAGGAAGCTCAGTTGGGAGATTTCCTTCAAATTAAGCCAACAGCCTATAATCTGATAAAGAAGAAAGATTTGCATTATGAAGAGAGTTTCAGTAAATATTTTGGAAACAAATTAGAAAAGGGCAAGAGTGAACAAAAAGCAATCCATCTAGTGATGAGTTGTTACCTAATTACAGTAGGAATGATTCTTGCAAACGTTTGAAGAATGGCTCCTCTACATTCCGTTTTAATACATTATAATACTCTTGTCAAGAAAAATGAGGGAAAAGAAGGTCATTAGTAAGCTTTTATATGGGGGTAAAATTGGTAACATAAATTACAAAGTTCAAATCATCTATCGGTATCTTGATACATTCCCAAATTTTGCTTATTCTGTGCCAAGATCAATGGTATTACCATCCAACTGATAGAAAAATCAAGTCCTCAAATAATATAACTTGCACTTGAGAATAAGCAGCTGGATGTTAGGAACTGTGACTTCCTGTCCCATATTTTTTCACTAATGCCTTTACTGATGCAGTGCCAGAGGGAGGCCTAGCTTAAAAAGAGACAATGAAACAGAATAGTCATTACATTAAACTTGTGCTTAGCAATAGCGACATGCTGGCTTTTTCTTTAGATAGCAGATTTTTAACACAAAGAAGCATAACTCTCTTTATTCATTTTATTTTATCTGTATTTTAACCTACTAATCAAAAGGAAAATTAATATTTCTGTCTCAAAGTTTAGTTAATAATTTATTCTGTTGCCATTTTATCATAACCAAAATAAATACAGTACAAGAAATAATCGGTATAATTTATAGTATAGTATATTATAGTTTGAAAGTCAAATAATGTAAATCCATTACACTTTAAATTCATGATGAAATACTCCTGTAATTATAATTTCCTGACTGATGCAGGCTTTTTTTAAACCTTTCTTCTAACTGAGATGTTACCTCTATATGCTGAAGCTTACTTTCTATTCACTTTCTCCTCATTTAATGCTTTTTTCCTCTAACTTCATGACCTAATTATTATATAAAAGTATTAAATCCTTAAAATTTCTTTAGAATCATTCCCATTATTAGCCATAGACCCTCCCTTCAGGGAGGGCTTCCTGGAGATGATTTTTTTCTTACTAATCTGCATAAGCTCTTCATGTCATGATATTTATATATATTTACAGTCATATTTAATATTGTCAAACGGTTCTTCAAAGTATTTGACCATTTTACACTTTTACCAGTGAGATGTAAATGGGAAGTAGCACTAAAGTTTACATTGCTCTTCTTGGTTTTTGACAAAGAATAACATTGATACAACATCATATACAAGATTATTTGAGTTTTACAAGATTTTTCTAGACCTGATGCTAAATAAACGGGGCTTTTGGCTATTTACACTCAGTTAAATCAGAATGGCTAGTTTACCCAAAGAGAAGTTCCTGTATTCGTTTTCTCTTCCATTTCTATTAAGACAGTAATGGTTATTGGTAGTTTAAAAAACTGTAAGGCAGATATATAGGAAAAATCAATTCCTTAGCTTAATATGTCATTAGAATAATTCTGTCCAAAAATAAAGCTCAAATATATTTCTTATTCAGTTTATTCTAAAATTTATATAGACACATATGAAAGCAACCCTACTGTAATTAGGTAACAACTCATCACTAGATGGATACACACACACACACACACACACACACACACACACACATACATATATATATAACTATATATAAACACACAATCAATAAATCTTTTTGAAACGTAAGGTAACAAATATCCCTTGGATAAATATATAGCTACATGCAAACTCTGTAAATTATGTTGAGGCCTTATAAATATATTAAATAGATGACATTATACATTTAGTGTATTCACTCTTTAATCTCCTCATTCATATGCTGGGACTTTCTGATATATTCAACAACCCAAGAAACAAATTCTTACTCAATTATTTAGTGCCTGGTGCTAGATAGCAGTCCTGTGCAGACAGGGGACACCACGGTACCAAAGCTAGATTGGACCACAAGTGAAATTAAATTGATAGCTTAACTCTGGCACTATATGATTTCTCTTAAACGTTTGATATCCCTAGGAACTATTTAAGAAAAGTTTCAGAGCTCTTCTTTCTAACATTTTATTACAAATAATTGCCCCAGGAGTGTGCTAATCACCTTACAGAACTTTACAAAAGTCATTTGACCCCAGTGAGCTAGATGGTAGCTTACCTACCACTGCCACCAAATCAGACTCAATGCCCCCAGTCATCACTGGCATTTCTGAAGTTCATCCCAGGCCTTCCATACCTGTTTACTACCCTCTCTGCAAGTCCAAGCTTCCTCTCTTTGTCTTTATCATGATTTACTGTAAGTACCAAAGCAAGATGGCCGAAGTCCCCATAGAAACACACATCGTGATAAAAGACTCCATGCTGCAGAGTGACTGGGAACTACTACTGAGGAATAATGCCTCTAAGTTAATAATGCCTGTTGAACAAAGTCACTTTAGTTTCCCAGGTGTTTTCTCCCTAACACCTCATGCTCTAAAATATCCTAAATATTCATTTAAATGATGGACAAAGACTGAAATCCCTAAATACCAATATCTTTAAAAACAATCTCTTCATTTCCTAAAGATATGCAAACGCACAAACACATTTTGACATTTTATTAATAGTTAGTGATGTATGGCCCTATGTAGTGACTTCTAAGAGAAGCATCAGTGATTTCAAGAGAAGGGGGACTCCCAGCATGAGATGTGCACAGGGCATTTAACACAGCTATTTTGACACTGGGGATGTTTTGACCCTGTTTTTATAAGCACAAGTGTTTCAAACAAAGTATACTGACTTTGATGAAAAAATACCAGAGCAAATTTTATTAGCCAATAGATCAATTCTCTATACAATGCAGGTGAGCCACTTTTACTTTTGTCCACTTTCATTTTAATTTTTCTGAAATGATCCATTGCTATCACTTTTCTATATAAATTAACTGAAGACTGGACTCCTGGAGCAATTTTTGTCCATATTAAGTTTTATCAATTATAGCTTGACCACTGTAAATTTGCTCTTTTGGCCATTATTTCTATGAAATTCCATTTTCTATAATCTAAATATTACCAAACTTTAATTCTTCTGTTGATTTATAGTCCATAACAGATTCCACCTTGTGCAGTTTTAGCTGCTGTCAGTTATATTTTGTGTTTATTACTTATACTAGATCTAATTTTCCCTGAATCACTATTAGTTGTTTTCACAAAGATGTCATCATTCTTCACTGTGCTCTCCAGTTAAAATTTAGCCATTTTCAGTCTTATTTTGTGTTTGTTATTCTTATCAGAATATTTGTTAGGAATCTTACTTAAGAGTTGGGCCTTTGTATTTATTTCTTGGAACCAAAATATTAGTGGTGGGTGTAGGCACCAGGCAGGGTGGAAGCATTCTGCTTCAGCAATGTATCTTTAAACCATGACCAAGTGAAGCTTCAATAAAGTTTTGGAAAAAAGCCAATGAGTGCAGTAAAGCACAAGAATTGCACTGTGGGAATATTGGAAGGGCACTCAATGGCTTGCTTAAGATATAGAAGAATAAGAGATTACTGAACCATCAAATTAGACAACTAAGAAGAAGCTGAAAACTGAAGCCACAATACAAAGTTATTTAGTATACATGCTAGAACCTATATAATATGGTAAGTGATAGCAGGCCTGCTATAAGCTAGATGAAATGAGAAATAGACTATGGAAGGATGGAATTCGGACACTGCAAGGATTGCCTACTAATAGGTAGTACCTAAGGGCAGTACCCCTTCTACTGCCTAATTCTATAAAAAACCTCCAGCTGGGAACTAGATGTCTCTGACCTGGCAAATTTCTCACTTCTCCCAGGTTACTTTGACAAATAATTTTCAGGAGGTGTGGGGGAACTGGCTGTATTCACCATGCCCTTGATAATGTGAGCTTCCACACCTCTTCTTTGCAGGCTCCATAGAAGTGAAAGTGAGAACAGCCTTAAAAACAATAGTACACAATGTTTAACATAAAATGAAGTGCTATGATTATGAAAGGGGAAAAATCTTTGCTTATACAGGGTCTTCAGAAATGCCAGAAACTGTGCTAGTGGCTGAACTTGTACGGAAATCTAGACTTAGTCTCTGAGTCTAGGCCGTTAAGAGAAGATGAGGAGGTATAAAACATGTATGTTCTGTAACAGGTATAGGTACAAGTGTTTTAAAAGCACAAAGGAGAAAGTAATTAATCAGGCATGGCAAAGCCTTCCAAAGAAGGTGGCATTGATTTGGGTCTTGAAGGATGAATAACTAGGAAGTTGCTTATTAGAGAAGGAAGAGAAGAGAATAGCTAGGATATTCTGGATCAAGTCCATGGCTATGAGTTGAGGTTAATGTCAATAACGATGCCCATCTATGCAATCTTTTGATCTGTTTTGAGGCAGAGTCCTAAGCTGAGTGAGAATCTGCAGGAGTCTATGGGCAATTGACGCTCTCATGCTCTCTCCATTCCCAGGTTCGGAGGCACAGGTCACTGATCACAGTGGTATGCAAAGATTCCAGAATCCATGGGGAATTTGCTTTCTTTAAACTTTACTGGTATAGCTCTCTATTTAAAGTCACCAAATAGATTACATAATTTATCAAAATGCAACTTTTTTAAATCTTTTTTTTTTAATTTGACCAAAAGCAACAAAGTGGCTGACTTTAAAAAAATAGTGAAAAAATCCTTAGCAGTATCTTACCCCGTTCATTTTTAACAGCTCCTGCAACACTTATGCTCAATATAATTCTTGGTGACAGGGTTTCCTTTGTTGTTTTTCTCTTCTCAACTCCCAACTATCATGCTAGGAAATCCTCTAAAATTTATAATTTTACTTATAATTATTAATTGATATTTTTATCATATAGCATATTTGTAAAACATGGTTTCAATTTTTTTTAATGAGTCATTTTAGGTAAATCTGTCCTTTTACCCACAAAATTAACATTGTTTTGCTATATGCATAGTTCATTTTTTTAACCAATATATAGTGATAGTTTTGCACTCCAGAATGAATAAGACAGGATCCCTGACCTTTGGAGAGCTTAGAGGTGTACATTTTAAAACTTTTCCTAATTATTAAGCATGAGAAGTTAAAAGTACTATATGATTTCAGAAGAAAAAGAGATTTATTATTTTTTTGTGGAGAATCCAGGAAAGCATTATGGAGGAAGTGCCATTTGACCTGGGCTTAAGTGTTGGATAGACAATGAACACACAGGAATGGAAAAAGGTTATTCTAGGTAAAGAGAAAAATAAAATAAGGCCATATAAGCTAAGAGGTACATGTAGCCATATTGGAGAATAAACAGATGTTTACAGTCACTTGAGGGCACGGTCATAAAGAAAATTATGGATGAAAGAGCTTTCTCAGTTTAAAAAAAACAAACAAAAAAAAGCCCATAGGAAATAGCTGAAATAAATGTGAAGATTTGACTTTTTAAATTTGGATATAATATCTTCAAAAATCACCACTTACACACATTAAACCCAAAATTTACACTGGCTCTAGATCTCATAAGAAAAAGGTAACACTGAAATGAGGTTCAAAACCAAATAACATTCAAGAATATAAACCATCTATTATACTCAGATAGCAATGGAAATGCTATCTCAGCTATGAATATTTTTTAAAAACCTGAAGTGAGATATTAAGCTGCTAAAGTTTAAAAATATGACCAGTTTTTTCAGGCTGACTGAGAAAACCAAAGGCCAGATTGTGTTACTCTTCAATTTGTGGTTGTGGTTTCAGCAGAAAGAAATGACAGCGCGTTAGTCACATTATATGGTACAATAATGGCCCTGGGGTGGGGTTATTATCAAATAATAACACCTTTGAAACTGTTTGACTAATGCTGTAAATTATCTCTGTATTGTACAAAAAGCATTACAGTATGATTTTTTGATGTCTTTGGATTGCAAAGGATTAGCAAGTAGTGCTCAAAAGCAGCTAATTTAGGGGATTTAAAATGAAGAGCAGTCTGGAGTTTCATGGCTATTCACTGAACTTGATACACTGGCAGAAGGCAGTAAAGACCTTCAGTCAGGTATGCCAGCACAGATCTCTCAAATCCAATTTGTAATACACATTTAAAGTCACTCATAAAAACATTTTAAAAACAGAAGAAATGTAATGGAGGAAAAGAAGCATTTCTAAGTAATGCAATTAAAAAAATAACAGGAAAGAGTATTTCTGGCAATAATCACAGGGACTGCACACAGAGTCTGTCAAGGGAAAAACACCTTCAATTTGGAAGCAAACAGTTGTAGAACAAACGGAATAAAAGGACTCAAGTAAATAATTTTTATCAGAGTGTCAAAAACCTGTTCAGGTTCTCTGCAAAGATTTTGAACTCTAAGTCCTATAGATCATTTATTTTCTTTTTCTTCTTCTTTTTTTAATCTAAATTAACAACATTCAGGATTTCATCTTTGTGCAAAGCTGACATCTATCTGTTAGGAATCCAGACCAAAAAAGAAAAATCCTTCCAAGTTTATCTGGATTAATAACTTTACAAACTTATGAACTTCTATAGCAAACTCAAAGAAAAAACTGAAAAAAGTTAAGGAGGTAACACAGAAAGACAAGATTCTTAAGCATTTTTTTTAATGCAATGGCAGCAACAGTGGCCTTGGAGAGAAATAACACTTTTCTAAAGCTTATTAATGCCTACACTGAAGGTATTGAGAAAAATACACCATCCATACAAAGAATGTAAGTCTGTGGAACTATTGTCAACAGATTGCAGAAGAGACATGGAAAGAACTCAAACCAAACACAAAATTGCATTTAATTGTGTGGGACTTTATCGGAAGGGCTCTGATTTTGTGTTTCTAAATCCTTTCAGTCTAACCAAAGCCCCAAAATAAAAAGCTAAAACTTACCTGATAATGTTACTGATTCTGAAATATATATATTTAAGTTAAAGATGAGCAATGAGGGATTTTAAGAATTTTTAAATGGTGGATAGCTTGTGTGCACAAAAGGATTTTTTAGTTATATACTCTCTAAGGTGGTTGGTTCTCTCTGGGATGTTGCTGCCAAGACCTGCTCAACTTCACCTGGCAACAATTTTTATGATGCCTGAAAGGACCCCTTTATTGTGGCCTGATGTTCACAAGATCTATTATTCAATTCTCCCACATTTTCAGGTGGTATTTCCCAGGTTTTTAGTTATCCTAGATTCTGTTGAAAGGGGGAAAAACAAACAAAAGCAGTCCTTTCTTCTCTTGAAAGCTAATTCTTTTCCATTTTAAATAATTTCCTCTGTTTCCCTAAGATGTTATGTTTTGAAACAGTCTATATAGAGACTGTTTTGGCCTTTTTAAAAAAGTCTAAACTAAAACCTTTGAATTTAAGTTTTCAAACCAAGTTAAAGTTCTGTTTGGGAAAAAAATTTTTATATAAAAAAACTTTCAAAAAAGTTACAATGTGGCATAGCTGGGCAGACAGGTAAGTAAATATATTCTATTCTTAGGATACTACCTACAATGTAAGTGATTGTCTTAATTTATATCAAGCTAACAGAATCTGAAAATAATATCCACATATAGCTCACACTTATGTAATAAAATACCATAGACTGGGTGGTTTAAACAACAGACATGAATTTCTCACAGTTCTGGAGGCTGGAAAGTCCAAGATCAAGGCACCAGCAAATTTGGTTCTTGGTGAGGGCTCTCTTCCTGGTTCACAGATGGCTGTCTTCTCCCTGTGTCCCTATATGGCAGAGAGAAGAAGCTCTGGTGTCTCTTCATCTTCTTAGAAGGGCACTAATCCCATTATGGGGACTCTACCATCATGACCTCATCTAAACCTTAGAAGGGCACTAATCCCATTATGGGGACTCTACCATCATGACCTCATCTAAACCTAGTTACCTCCCAAAGGCCTCACCTCCTAATACTCACATTGGGGGTTAGTGCTTCAACATATGATTTTAGGGAGAACACATTTAGTCCATAAAACCAATTACATGATATTTTGAGGCACCTTAACTTCACTCTTCTCTAGCTTTACTGTATTCCAATTGTATTCAAGTCCTTTCAAAGCTAAGGTGTCTCTGAATGTCAAGTTTTGTGCTTAAATAGAACTTCTTTTAGCTGAAAAAAATAGGTGGTACTTTGGGGAAATAAAACATAACATTATCAAGAAACTTCCCAAAGCTTCCCATTCTGAGTTTCCAATAAAGAACAAAGTAGCAGTTCAAAAAACATTTCCAGACCACCCAGTATACAGTATACACAGTGCTAGTACTGGGATTACAAAGATAAATGAGACACAATTACTGTCCTGAAGAAAGTATAACAAATAATAAAACAGTAAATCTTATCAAGAATTTGAATTCATAAACTTCAGAAAAGCAAGCAATCATTTCCCTGAATAAGCTCATTGCAAAATTAATGGTTACAAGACTTTTAAAAACATTTTTGTAGAATACTATATGCAACTTCAAAAGGAGATTTCTCTTTTCTGGATCTGTATAGGATTATTATGCTACTTGGAAATAATCATTTCTTGGAAATAATCACAAGTCATTTAAATGCCAAAGTGAAGTCTGAAATTTAAAATATCAAGTTCAGTTTATTTAAGTTTCTAAATGAGCAACACAGTATCCTAATTTATATATCTATGGCTAAACGAGCAACATTAAGGATTTCTTTGCACAAGATATCTTATCTCGTGTTAACTTACTGTACTCAATGGTGCCCTATAGACTGAATGAGAGGTAGGATGATTTCATCTAGCTGGGTGTTGCTTTGATAAATCCTTTTCTCTTTTCACATGATGAATCACCAAATGTCTACTTCAGGTAAGAAGCAGGAGTCTTTCTTTATCTAAATCTCTAATTCATTATCAAGGAAGATAATTTAAGCATGCAGAAGTTGATAAACCCGCCACAAACCCAGAATGTTTAAAATTATTTTTGTAAGTCATTTCCAGAATGGGAATAAATAAGTGAGAAATAAAAGGAAGGAAGGAAAAAGGGAAGGGAGGCAGGAAGGGGATGAATAAACATTGACAGCATCCTTTACGAATATCTAAACATCATTATTCCAAAAGAACAAGTAAGCATCATCTTGATTTTATAACTTCCATTTCTTTATGAATTTCTCTACAAGAAATGTGATATACTGAGAGTCCATTACATTGTGCAAAATGCCAGTCTTAACAGCAAATAAAACAGCATTAACCTTCATTTGTTATTACTTTCAGCAGTTCTTGCCTCACCAGTTAAGAAACCTGTGTCTGAGAAAGCTCCACAGCCACTGTTGTGTCACATATGTTTCTGAGGAAGAAACATGATTATCCCCAAATCTGGGGCTTCAGAAATGAATATGGTAGCATCAGACTATAAAAATGAACCTAATACTAACTAAAGATTGAATATCACAGAGCAATCAGCAAAATCCTTTTACCCGAATTCTGATATTAAGCTCTAGTACCTTTCAAGTTTTTAAGTGAAGATACTAAAGTATGGAGAGGATCAGGGATTTTCCCAGAGTCCCTTAGCTGGTAAACAGCATGACAAGACACAACCAATATTTTCTGACTGCAAAGTTTTGCTCTTTCCATTAGCTCACCATCCTCTAGAAACATCTGGCTATGCGTGGGTAGGACTGAAGAGGAACAGTTGTTTAGGATGATCAACAACTTAGAAAATATTTCAGAACAGCACTAGAACTTCGTGAGAATTTAACCAGGGCATTGAAATTTGTAGCAAAAACAGTCCTTCCAATTACAACAAAATTTCATAAGAAAAGAGGTTTATATCTAACAGGGTAACTCTTTTCTTTTCGAGAAATTTCACGAGAAAAGTTTATGCAGACAATTAGAGCCATCCAGCTTCTCAGCTGGTCTGGGCTCCACTTTAAAATAAACAAGGCTTCTCCCCTACAGCAGCTTTGCTGAGGCTCAGCTGACTGGATTCTGGGCTCAGAGAAAACCTAGGTCTGAGGTCTCTGGATTGAAAAAGAGCAATGGATTAAGTGTCAGGGTACCTAGATAGTAGTTTCAGTTCAGGTACTAGCTTGCTATATATGACCTTAAGCACATTTTAAAATCTTCTGTGATTACTTCACAATATCTTTCCATAGTTACTTCAGAACATTAGCTAGTCTCTCAAACTGTGGTCCTCAGACCACAAGCTCAGAATCCCCTGGGGCTCTTGTTGTAACTGAAGATTCCTGGGCCCCATTCCAGACCTACTATATCAAAATATTCTAACATGAATCCAGAAAAACCCAGGTGCACTTTTAAAATTTGCACACTTAAAATTTACAAATTAACGGGACGGTCTTTATAATAACCCACACATTTTCTATCCTAATCCCAACATTTACTGGCACATGACTTAACTTTCTCTCTGGGGAATTTGCAACCCCAAGGCTTTTCTTCTCAGTCATATCCAGCCAGCTCAATCTTTCTGGACCTCACTTCTCCCAGCTGTAAAATGAGTATGACAACTTCTAACTTATTGGGCAGATATGAAGAACAAATGAGATAATGCATATCTTTAATGTGTCTAATAGAATTCCTAACACATAACAAATCCTTGATAAATGTTACATACTTTTCCTTTGTAATAAGATCATTAGCATAATGATAGCAGATATTAATTCAGTACTAACTATATGTGGTACAGGCAAGTTACATATATTAACGCACATAATTATCACAACCCCATGAAGAAGGTACTATTATTATCCTCAGTTCCTCTCCAGAGGAGGATCCTGAGACACAGAGAATTGGGTACACAGAGAATTAGGTAACTTGCCTAAGGTCACACAAACAGTAACCGAAGGAATCACAAGCCCTCTGTGATTCTGATACAGGGTAAAGTTGGAGAATTGCTGCCTTATAACCACTGCCTTTAAGAAATACATAGCAGAACTGTATTGCACTTAGAATCTACTAGGTTGGGGTCAGACAATTTTGATACAAACAGAATTTTGAGATTCACTGCCAAATTCAGAGGCTAAAAGAATTTACATTTCCTGTATACTTAATTAATGTTATCTATTGCTATATCAGTATTACACTATATAATTACTGCACCTTTAAAATATGGTTAAACATCTATTACTATTCTTTGAGCTGGATACTTGAAAGTGTAGAGAAGATATAACTGAAACTCACAAGCTCATGAAAGAAATAAGCACTTGGCATGTTCACCAAACCTTCAGTATAATACAACCAGGATCTTAATAATAAGATCCTGGTTGTATTATAATAGAAATCTTTTTCAAAAAAATTTCCTATGAATTTTGAAAAATAAATTTACTATGAATTTTTAAAATATTGATATAATTCTTGAAAAAAATTAATGAAAATGCTCATTTTTATAATTGTAAATTATAAATATAAAAAATTCTACTCAGACTACAATAAAACACATAATTACAATTAACATATTGGTATATGTATTTCCTATTATTCCCTTTACAGTTATCTTTATGTTTCTGTAGTCAGAATCACACCATTTATGTGATTTTACTTCCTATATTTCACTTAACATAAAATTCACAAGCATTATCCCTTATGACATACTAGTTATAATCATTTTAATAACAGCATAATATTCCTACTTGTGAGTTGTAAATTACCTATGGTTATCTTAACTAATCTCCTACTCAGTGTTTAGGTTGTTTCAAATTTTATATAATTATGAATAAAGCTACAATTAATATTTTTGCCCTACCCCATTTTAGGATTACTTCCATAAAAGAGAGTCCCAAGAGTATAACTGCAAGGCTAAATTCAACTATTTATTTCAATAAAAATTACCAAATTATTCATTTCAAATTATGTTGTAATTTAGTCTTTTAATATGTACTAAGATATGTAAAATGTTATATTCCTTGGATATTTCATTCAATTATTGTTCTATTCCTATATCAGCATTACAGTATTTTAGACATCATAGTTTTAAAATATGGTTCAATGTCTAGTATATCTTGTGTAACTCATTTCTCTTTCTTTCAAAATATTCTGTATGTTTTTTATGTGTATTTAACATTCCAGATGAACTTTAGGATGATTGTGCCAAGTTGAAAAGCAAACCAAATCAAAATTTCATTATGATTTTCACTGGAATTGCATTAAATCTATAAAATAATTTGGAAGTAGCTGACTTCCTTGAAGCATTATTTTTGATATACAGAAGCATAATTTCTACTTCTAATTCTCTCAAAGCTCTATCATTTTTTATTCAAATAGGCCACAAATACTTCTCATTAAAGGTATTCTAAAAGTTTATACTCTTGTTGCTATGGTGACTGTGACTCTCCTTTCATTAATTTTTAAACAGGTTTACTGAAGTATAATTTATATTTTAAGTATACAATTCAATGATTTTTTTAAAATAAATTACAGAGCTGTTCAACCAGCACCACAATCCACTCTTAGAACATTTCTGTCACCACAAAAAGATTTCCCTTTTTGTTGGTGATTTCTTATTTGTTTCTGTTACAGTTGGAGAACTTACTTTTTATAATTGTAGTTCTTTTAAATATACTGAAATGTTTTATGGTCTAGCATGTGCTCTATTTTGGAGAACACCCACATACACTTGGAAAAATCATGCACCTTGCTTTCATTTCACTGCTAGAGTGTTCTATAAATGTCAGGTCAAGTTGGCTGACAGCATTAAATGTTAAGTGATATAAAAGATTTTCTTGATGATTTTCCATCTAGTTGTGCTATCAATTATTGAGACTAGATCGTTGAAGTCTCCAACTATTATTGTCTATTTCTCTCTTTAATTCTGTCATTTATTGACTCCTGTACTTGGGGATATATGTTGAGTATGTATGCCATTCATAACCATTCTATTTTCCTATTGAACTGACCATTTTCTCATTATGAAATGTCCCTCTTTGTCACAAGTGTTTTTTTGTCTTAAAGTATATTTTTTTCTGATATTAGAATATTTACTCCAGCTCTTTTATGGTTACTGTCCGTGTGGTATATCTTTTTCCAGGATTTTAACTTCCAGTCTACTTGTATCTTTGAATTTAAAACCTGTCTCTTGTAGACAGCATATAGTTAGATCTTGTTTTGGTTTAATGCAGTCTGACAATCTCTGCCTTTTGATTGAAGGACTTAACCTATTTACATGCAATGAAAATATTGATTAGTTGGACTTCTGCTACTTTGGTATTTGTTTTCCGTATGTCTCATGACTTTTGTGCCTTCTGTTTTTCTTTTACTGTCTTCTTTTATGGCAAATAGATTTTTTTAGTATACCACTTTAATTCCTTTTTGGGGGGGAGTTTAAAGTTGTCTTAGTGGTTGTTCTTGGCATTACAATAATCTAATTTAGTACAATCTACTGTAAGTAATCACAATCTACTTCAGATTAATACTAATTTAATGCCTGAAAAATATAGAAGTTTTGCTCCAATTTAGCTCCATTTCCTCCCCCTTCATGTTATTATTGTCACATATCTTATCTGTATATAAGCCCAATAACACAGTTTTATTGTCTTATGCAACTGTCTTTTAAATCAGTTAATAAAAAACAAAAAACAAGTATTTATATAGTCCTTTATATTTACCTCTGTAATTACCTTTTTTTCATAAGACTTTGTATTACGGAAGTTTTAGGCGTACAACCCAAATTTGAGAAGGAGGTACAGAGATTTCCCATATACCCCCTGCTCTCACATAGGCATAGAGGGCCTGCCCCATTATCAACATCACTCACCAGAATGGTACATATGTTACCAAGGATGAACCTACACTGACACAACACATCACCCAATGTCCATAGTTTACCTTAGGGTTGTACATTCTGTGGGTTTGGACCAATGTATAATGACACGCATCCATCATTAAAATATCACACATAGTATTTTCACTCTCAAAAATCATTCTTGGTGTTGTACTTCACTCTTGGTGTTGTACACTCTTGGTGTTGTACATTCTGTGGGTTTGGACCAATGTATAATGACACGCATCCATCATTAAAATATCACACATAGTATTTTCACTCTCAAAAATCATTCTGTGCTCTGCCTATTAATCTCTCTCCAGCCTCCCTGCAATCACTGATCTTTTGACAATCTCCATATTTTGCCTTTTCTAGAATGTCATATAGTTGGAATCATACAGTGTGGAGCCTTTTCAGATTGGCTTCGTTCATTCAGCAATATGCATTTAAGGTCCCTCCATGTCTTTTAACATAATTACTTTTTCCATTGTTCTTTATTTGTTCATGTGGATTCAAGTTCCATCTGCTGTCATTTCTGTTCAGCCTGAAGATTTTCTTTAGTATTTCTTGTAAGGCAAATCTGCTAACAACAAATTCTGTGTTTCTCTGAGAATTTCTTTATTCTTTTTTCATTTTTTTGAAGTGTAGTTTTCCTGAATGTTGAATTCTTGGTTGACAGTTTTTTCTTTGAATATGTCATCCTGCTGCTTTCTGGCCCCTATTTCTGATGAGAAGTCATCTCTTAATTTTATTGTGGTTGCACTGTATATGATGGGTCATTTTTCTCTTGCTGGATTCAAGATGCTCTCTTTGTTTTTGGCTTTCAACAGTTTGACTCTAATGTATCTTGGTATGGATTTCTTTTGGTTAATACTCTTTAAAGCTCATTGAGCTTCTTAGATACATAGATTAAAATTTTCCATCAAATTTGGAAAGTTTGGGGTCTTTTCTTCACAAATTTTCTTACCTCACACATTCTTCTATCTCTCTCCTCTCTTTCTAAGGCTCCTGATATATACATGTTTGTATGCTCATGTGTCCTACAGGTCTCTGAGACTTTGTTCATTTTTCTTTCTATTCTTCAGAATTCATACCACCAAGAGAGAGAAACCATATACAATTTGAACAGATTTAATATAAAGAATTATAACATACAGCTGAGTATTCAAAGAATGAAGAATTGACTAGTAAAAAAAATAAAACAGGCTTCCCTGGTGGCGCAGTGGTTGAGAGTCCCCTTGCCGATGCAGGGGACACGGGTTCGTGCCCTGGTCCAGGAAGATCCCGCGTGCCGCGGAGTGGCTGGGTCCGTGAGCCATGGCCACTGAGCCTGTGCGTCCGGAGCCTGTGCTCCGCAACAGGAGAGGCCACAACAGTGAGAGGCCCGCGTACCGCAAAAATAAATAAATAAATAAATAAAACAAAACCTCTTAAAAACTACAGAATTGGAGATATAAGGAGAAGCCACTATCCCTAGAGCTGAGATGGTGTACCTAAGGAAGGACCCCCTCCCTCCCATCTGAGATTCAGACCTTCTTGAAGTGGGCATGACCATGGCTCACTGAATGACAGAGAAGTCACTGTGGAGCTGCACCAGCAAAACTTGCTGGAAATCCCCCACTAGGGTGCTGGCAACATCTTTTCATAGGGAAGTATATCCTTGGAGACACTCTAATACAAAATTACCCAATGGGAATTGCCAGGGAGGGGGTAGCTGCTAGCCAGTGGGCACTGCTGACTGTCATGTAGTTCAGGAGCTGGGTGCTGGAATAGCTGCCTGTACTGCAAAAGCTGGGAGCTGGAGAAGCCACACAGGCAACATGAATCTACCAAGTGGGCGCACTGGAACCAGGAGGGAAAACCCCTTCTTCCTACAATGCCTTTCCAGTACCCTCTGCTGACAAGCTTTATTGACAGCTGGCAAAGGGAAAAAAAAAAAAAAAAAAGTTTAAAGGTCCCAAATCCATGTTCATAGAAGAGGAAAGGAAGGGAAATTTGGAACTGAGAGGCAATATATTGATAACGGGCACATTTCATTCCTTTGGTCATTCATTTCCATATGCAACTTTCTATACACATTTAATTCCTATATAGCAACAAAATACATTTCCAACTAACATGATATAGCTATCCACCTTACAAGTATAAAAGCTCTCCCTCTTTCCCCAAAATGAAAGATACATACATAGTCCAAACAGTTAATGTGTCCATCACAGGCTATAGTAATAAATCCTCAAATTTAGTCACAGTTTCACTGAATATTCCGTTAGCCAAAGACTAAATTATAAAGTTGTTTCCAGCAGCTTGTATATAAAAATAAAAGAGACAGAAGAAAATGGTTAGTATATATAAACACATGCATATAGCAAGAAGAAAATATGCAAAGATACTCATTTCTGTAATTAGTGTCACAGTTGTAGACGGTATCTATGGATTTCTTCTTTACCCATTTCATCTTTCCCTTACCCTCAGCCAAAACCTTGACTGCTCTGAGCCCTTTACCTGAGTGACC
The DNA here is from genome assembly GCF_937001465.1 of Orcinus orca. NCBI lineage: Eukaryota > Metazoa > Chordata > Mammalia > Artiodactyla > Delphinidae > Orcinus > Orcinus orca. The sequence goes on from NC_064576.1 coordinate 68,812,760, forward strand.
CAACCTTCATTCCTGAAGGGTGTGCCTCCTCAATTGTTCCGCCTTTTTTGGCTGCTATAGTTTTACATTTACCTTTACTATTGGGCATGGAAGTAATAAGATGTGCCCCCTGAGAATCTCCTAGGATCCAAACATAGTTCTTTTTGCCTCCAACCCAATTTTTACATTGTAACATAGATTAATCACTGCATCTTTTTTTTTTTTTCTTTCTGTGTTGGTTCAGTGACATAGGAGTCCCAAATTGCTAGTCGGAAGTATCATCTTCCAATTAAATGGAATCATTGTTGTGTCCCTGATGGAAGCATTCCGTGCGTGGGGACTAAGAACTCTAAACCAGAAGTGCTCAAAGCTGTGGTATGGAAAGCAAAAATTCTGCAAGTGAGTTATTACACATTCACTTCTTAATTTCTAGAACCACGTAGACTATGAGGGAAACAGCACCATGTAATGGTCTTTGATTTTTATTTAATTAATTAATTTTTTTGTTTACTTATTTTTGACTGCGCTGGGTCTTCGTTGCTACGCACGGGCTTTCTCTAGTTGTGCTGAGCGGGGGCTACTCTTTGCTGCGGCACGCCAGCTTCTCATTGTGATAGCTTCTCTTGTTGTGGAGCACGGGCTCTAGGCGCGCGGGCTCAGTGGTTATGGTACATGGGCTTAGTTGCTCCACAGCATGTGGGATCTTCCCGGACCAGGGATCAAACCCATGTTCTCTACATTGGCAGGCAGATTCTTAACCACTGCACCACCAGGGAAGTCCTGGTCTCTGATTTAAAGCATTTACATATCATGTAAAAAAGAACTCTATCCTTTCAGGCTGTGGTCTCCCAACGGGCATCATAACAGAGTCTTCAGTGAGTCATTGCAACTTCCTAGTTAAACCAGCATATCCTCTGTTAATAATACTTTCTCTCCTCCACTACATTCCTACTACCTTCTCTAGAATTTGCAGAACACTTCAGTGTAAAAATTGGTGAGAGGAGAATTCCCTATTTATCACAGTTTTAAAAGGAATGACTTAGTATTTTACTTTTAAATAAGGTTAAAATGGGCATTGGTTTGAAATACGCATCTTAACGTGAAGGAATTAGTCTTCTAAGTTATGCTTTTCAAAAAACATTTAAGTATGGAATTTCACTAAATGATTTTGTAAATATAATGGATAAAACAGTACATGATTTTCTTATTTTACCTATTGATACAATATGGTATCAACACATTTCTTGATATTGAAGCATCCTTATTATATTAGCTTCCACTGCAATAACCAAAAAACCCCCAAATCTTTATAACACAAACATGTTACATCAAGGCTGTAGACTGCAAGCTATGTTACAGCCTGCAGGTTGACTGTAGATCAGCTCCACTGTTTTCCTCCTGTGTCCAGGCTGAAGGAACAACAGTAATCATAACAGAGGAGAAAAGACGGATTGAGATAAATCATGGAATTGTTCTTAATGCTTGTGCTTGAAAATGGCAAATCTGACAATCATTCAGATTCCACTGGCCAAAGCAAGTCACATGGTCAAGCACAGCATCAATGAGGTATAAAAATATACTCCTTCAGTAGTGTGGGGAAGGGAGAATGAATATTTGTGAAAAGTAAGTAATGCAAACTGTCATACTCATATTCAAAGAACAGACCCTTTTGGGCCATGGTAAATTATTCTTTTAATAAACTATTAAATCTATGTGCTAATATTATATTATTCATATGCATAATCATAAGTGAAAGTGATGTATAATTTTCATGCTTTTTTCCAAGGGTTTGGTAGGATGATTATATTTGCTTAGAAGAATGAACTGGATAGCTTTCTACGCTTTTCTCTATGTTCTATATATGGATCTATCTCTTCCTCTTAAGGATAAAAGATTTCACCAGTACCATTTAGAACTGGAGCCTTTTGGGGGAAGTAATTAACTGGGTAACTTAAAAAAAATTATTTTTCTGTTATTGGTAGAATAGCATTAGATTTTTTTAAGTAGTTTTGATTTTCCTAGAAATCATCCTCTTCATGATATTCAAATTTGATAGTGATAACTTATATGTACATATTTAACATGTTTTCTACATGTTATAACACCTCCATCACTTCTAATTTTTACTGGACTTTCCACATTTACTATTTTGTGATTTCTTCACTTTTTTTTCCTATTTTATAATGCATTTACTATATTGCTTTTATCTTCACTGTAGTCTTCCTTTTGCTTTCTTCTTTTTCATTTTCTAAATTATTTAATAAAAGTCTTGCTCATAGAATAAAAAATCTAGCTATAGCAGCATTGTGTAATTCCATTAAAATGAAAACTCAGTGAGGGCTGTATTTCTACCCCTTTGTTCATTAATAATCCTCAAGTGTCTAGCACATTATCTTTTTGCACAGAGGAGTTTCACAATATTTGATAACATTCAGAGGAATCTGTTTCTGTATTCATTTCCTTTTAGACACTATGGTTATTTTTTAATTCCAAGAAGCTTGGATTTTTGTTTAAACTTTCATTATCTTACCTAATTTTGTGGTTTTCAGACTTTAACATCCATCAAGATAGCTTGGAGAACTTGCTAAAACACTGAGTTTTAAATTTTAAAACATGGGCTCTACCCTCAGAGTTTCTGATTTAGTAGGTTCGAGGTAGGGTTCTAGAATTTGTATTTCTAACAAGTTCCCAAGTGATGCTGAAGCCATGCTGGGGTTTACATTTTGAGATTTACTGGCTATTTCATTGTATGAGAATGTTAATTGTTTCTGCTTTGGAAAATTTATTGCAGTATCTACCATTTTAATTATGTTTTTAAAATCATCATTTAGTATCATCATTTCTTTTTTGTGTAATTGAAGACAGACTAACAGTTGTATAGTAAGATGTATATTAAAACAACGAACCTTGTTGAATTCTCTAAGTTAGTATTATTGTATAGCACAAGACTATAATCTTTTTAAGCATTCCTGGAATTTTTAAATAAAAGACTTATTACAAACTTACAATTGGTTTAGTTAACCAAAATGTACCACTTTTTTCCAGTATTAAGTCTGCTAGCTCCATATCTCTGCTATTTCGTGAGGCCTGATTTTGCAAAACCCTACCTATATGCCAAACATTCAGAGCATTACATTGTGGTTCAGACATCACATTTTCCTCACCAGTCTACTCCACAGCAATAGCTTTAGTCCTTTTCATGAAACTATGTTGTGTCAAAAAGCTTTCTATGCAGTGTTCTACTTTTAAGAAGTGATGGACCTTGTACATTTGGATTTTTTTCAACCAATGGTTCCACATTAAGAAACTCTTCCAAATTCTTTAGTCAGTTTTCTGGAGTCTGCCATGTCTTCTTTTTCTCAATTCCATATTCTACTTCCAAAAGTCTTCCTTCCCCTGGCTGTCATTATTTTTTCTCTATGGTATATCTTCGTATTGCAGTATTTTAAAATTATCCTATGCATTGCTTTCTGCTATAAGTTCTACTTAATATGATATTAATATGATGCTTTACTTAGTTTGATACAAGTATGCTCATTGTTTCATTTGTGATTTTTCTGAATAATTTTTAGATGCATCTCTTGTAAGTAGTAAACCACTGGATTTTGTTTCATTATACATCCACTCCAAGAGACTTTTTAGTGTACAGATGTAAGCAATTTATAAGTTTTTATAACTCTTACATAATTCATCTCATTATACAGAAATCAGAAAGCACAAGTACAACAAAAGGAAAAATAAAATAAAATTAGCCATGATCCCATCACCCATACTCAGGGACTGTTACGATTTGGAAGTATATACATTAAGATTTATTTCTATATATTTGGGAAAAGGACACCTATTATGCCATTTTGTAATATGATTTTTACTTATCTTTCCAAGTCAACACTCTTCTTCAACCTCATTTTTAAGGATTGCTTAATACCGTATTGCAAAGATATGTTTATGTAACCTATCCCCTTATGTATTTGTTCTTAATTTTCTATTACAAATACAGCTCCTCATACCCATATCTTTCTAGTCAACCGACTATTTCCTTGATCTAATTTACCAGAATTAAAACTAGTAAGTCAAAAGTCATAACTATTTTTAGGGTTCTTGGTGTATTAATGACACATTACTTTCCAAAAAGTTTAGTAAAATGTGAACTCCGACCAGCTACATGAGGGAGTCCACGCTTAGGACTGCCAGAGAAAATATAAGCTGCCAGTTAAATCTGAATTTCAGATAAACAGAAAATAAGCTTTTAATATAAATATGCCCCAAACATTGCATATTTGTTGCTTATGTGAAATTTAAATCTAACTGGGCTTCCTATTTTTATTTATTACATATGGCAACCTTATACCCACTGCATCTTTGCCAGAATTAAAAATTAATTTTTAAAACATTTGGGAAGTGAGAAAAGTAAAGCTTTTATGTATAATTCCTTTAAAAAAAATCTGCTTAAGTTCCTTTCTGAATTATATCAGGGTTTGTTTTTTTTTAATATATTGACATACTAAGGCCAAATATTTTCTCTAATTTATTTACTCTTTAAATTTTTAACAAACTTTACAACTTTTACAAACTTAAAAATTTTTATGTAACAAGAATTATCAACTGTTTTTTCCTTTGATTTCTGATTGCTTTTGTGATTTAAAAAAGGTCCTTTCCTCCTATCCAAAGATTGGATATTCATCTGCATCTTCTTCGGATTTTTGGTTTTGCTTTTCTTTATATGTATTACTTTGTTCTACCTCGAATTTATTTTGATGCATGTATATTTTACTCATTTCAAATAGAAGAAATGCAATTCTTTTTATATAAAATACTCTTTGGGCATATTATATTTGGGGCATTGCTATAAATACTCTTAGTATTTATAACAGTTTTCCTCAAGTATTGGAGTTGTTTTAACTTTATTCCTTCACCTAGCATTACTTATCAACCTAACAGTTATATTCCCAAAACCTGTTACTGTAAAAGAAAGCAGGAATGAAGTATTTAAGGCCTTATAGCTAAAGCACAGTTAGGGGACTGTCGCTATAAGTGAATCTAAAATAATGACAAACAGCTCATTAAATAAATGAACTAATGGCATTTTAACTACTTTTATTTTATTTTTTATAAATTTATTTACTTATTTATTTTTGGCTGCACTGGGTCTTCATTGCTGTGCATGGGCTTTCTCTACTTGTGGCAAGCAGGAGCTCCTCTTTGTTGCAGTGCGCGGGCTTCTCATTACAGTGGCTTCTCTTGTTGCGGAGCATGGGGTCTAGGTGCACAGGCTTCAGTAGTTGTGGCATGTGGGCTCAGTAGTTGTGGCACATGGGCTTGGTTGCTATGCGGCATATGGGATCTTCCCTCCCGGACCAGGGCTTGAACCCATGTCTCCTGCATTGGCAGGTGGATTCTTAACCACTGCACCACCAGGGAAGCCCCATTTTAAGTACTTTTAAATAGTAATAATTGGCCTCGTTCAATAACAACTCCTCTTCCTAAAAACTATTTGGGATTTCCTTAGCCCATCAATTTTCTCAAGATGCTTATGAATGTGTTTTTGCTTTGTTATAAATATGCATTTTAAGAAGCATTTTTCCTTGGATCTCCACCAAATGATCAGTGTTTCACAATTTTATGATTCAGTTACTTTACGTAACTTAGATTAATTGAAGGAGAAAATGCCAGTATTCTGTGACATGTTCTTGAAACCCTTCCTAATGCATAGTTTTATGTGTAAGAGAACTTAATGCCAGTGCACAAACAACCACAGTAGAACACTACTGTTACTCTGAAGCTTTCACATGTCTCAGTTTCTTTCCTTTGGTTTCCTATATTTTTCCCACACTTCATTAGAAAAATATCTACGTACACCTCTCTTCTTGTAATTTTTTAAAATATGCTCAAGAAAAATCACGCATATGCTTACAAATATCGTATCCTAAAATTTCACATTTGTGGGAAAAGCACAAGTACATAAATACACATATGTAGAATTTTGTACAACAGGAACTGTAGCTAGGAAGGAAGACATCACTATACTCAACACAAAGTGTTCAACAGAAATTTGCTTAATGGGACTGACTTCCATCTGGAATGGAAGCACACTTAAGGCAGTGGGGTTGATACAATGGCTACAACTATATGACCAAAACATCAGGGCTACTGAAGAAGAGGTAGACACAGTTAGTTCAGTGGTGTTAATGACTAATTCTGATCAATAATTCTAATTAATACTGATCAATGCTTAAAGGTTCATAATACAGTATAGCATAACCACTGAAAAAGACCTCCCGGGAAATGGCTACTTTTGTGGTAATATTTAAAAGTCATATAAAAATATCCTTATATTTTTACTTTTTCCAAACTATCTGTATTATAATTGGCATTGCTATAGCACAGGTAGTTCAGCTCGGTGCTTTGTGTCCACCTAAAGGGGTGGGATAGGGAGGGTGGGAGGCAGATGCAAGAGGGAGGAGATACCCAATATATGTATACATATATCCACATACATATGGGGATATATGTATACATATAGCTGATTCACTTTGTTATATAGCAGCAACTAACACAACATTGTAAAGCAATTATACTCCAATAAGGATGTTAAAAAAAATAAATAAATAATTGGCATTGCTCAACTAGTAATGGTAAGCTTAGATACTAAAATATTTTATCTATATCAAATGTCAAGAGTTTTAAATGTACTACTACCAACAACAATTATGGTCTGAATCAGTACTCTTACCAGTTTAGGAGTTAATTTAATTCATCCATATATCAAATTATATCAATTATTACTGGAACACATGCAGTGTGTTAGTCTATTTAAATTGATTGCAGGGCTTCCCTAGAAGTGCAGTGGTTGAGAATCTGCTTGCCAATGCAGGGGACACGAGTTCGATCCCTGGTCCGGGAAGATCCCACATGCCACGGAACAACTAAGCCCGTATACCACAACTGAGCTCTAGAGCCCATGAGCCACAACTACTGAGCCCGCATGCCTAGAGCGCGTGCTCTACTACAAGAGAAGCCACCGCAATGAGAAGCCCGCACACCGCAACAAAGAGTAGCCCCTGCTCGCTGCAACTAGAGAAAGCCCGCACGCAGCAATGAAGACCCAATGCAGCCAACAATTAAATAATATTTTTTTAAAAATTAAATAAATAAATAAATTGGTTGCAAACATGAAATGATACTATTTTAACAACACAATAATAAATGTGGCTTACCACTGGGGAGAAGAGCCACTAAAATGAGTACAGCGGTTTAATTCAAACTTACTTCCAAAGAATAACTTAACAGAAATGACAGGCAGTTTGAATGAGATTTAAAGCATAACAAGCCAACAGATTAGAAAGTCTGAGAACAGTATCTCCAACACCATAAAAAGGCAGTATTAAGGCTATAGAGATTCAACAGCCAGTGACTGACAAAAAGATTATATATTGCCAGTGTACAAAAAACAGAAAAATTGATCCCAATACCAAGTCAAAACGTGAATACCAGTATTGTTTTGCTAAAACGAAAAGTATTAATAAGTCCATTGATTGTAGCAAAAATAACACTGATAAAAAGATGTCTAGGGAATTCCCTGGTGGTCCAGTGGTTAGGAGTTGGCATGTTCACTGCCAGGGCCCAGTTTCAATCCCTAGTTGGGGAACTAAGATCTCACAAGCCGCTTGGCCAAAAAAAAAAAAAAAAGATGCCTATAACAGTTAAGACACTATAAGAGCTGAATCAACTTATTTTGAAATTTCTCCTCGGAGAAATACTTCTTTCCACAGATGTTCACTACATATCCATTTACAAACTACGTTTTTAGAAAATAGGAGAGAAGGTTAAAAAGTAAGCAAATGGAAGCCAAAATTAATGAATAGAAAATACATTTGAAAGCAAATCTGACACTGGAGTTCTAATCTAATTACTGTATCAAACTCCACCAATCCTTGATTGAAAGTAAATTACATTATCTCACATAATGCTTAAGGACAAAATTAGCCAAGATAAGTGGTGATGTTAATAGCCATAATAAATAAATATCATAAATTACTAACTACATTTAGTCAACAAAGTAGGGTTGTTTAATAATGCTCCCCAAAATAAAACAGGTAGCATTTCTAATGAGTAGTGTGTTTTACATCACACCTCCGTTCATCATGAGGGGATTTGTAACAAGTTTCATTTAAAATGAAACACAAAGCATATGCCTTTCTTACCTTGGTTTAAACTGTTTATAATTACTCAGATACAAAGTACTCAGATTCTTAGGGCACTATCATGGTTTTAGGTGTTCTCAACCATTTTTTTTCTAATGGAGATTCATTCATGTTAGAAGGGAAAAGAAAAAAACTGAAGTCCAGTGAACGGAATAATAATGACTTTTAAAAACTGAGAAGTAAAAAATTGCAGCCAAATGATAACTGGCAATTACGAAAGTATAAAACAATTCATAAATATAAAACCTCACATAATTTTTAAAAGGTAATGTGGAAGAACAGCAATAATTAAGAATAGTTAACATCTCAAATATAACACTGATGATACACTGGCAGGAAAGTAACCTTGAGCATTATGGGAATTCCAACCGCCTGCATGTGTTCATATACAGCAAGAGTTTGTCAGGAGTTGGTGGAACCACAAAGCTCAATAGAGTACTGAATTAGAATCCTCAGTTATTTGTGGTAATGCAATAATTTTAGTCTATGAATATCAAATCTAGTAAGGCTGAATAACTCATTCAGTAGGTTACTTCTAAGAAGGCTTTAGTTGTTAGCAATAATTGGTCTACGAAATTGGGCTCATTCGTATGTAAGTGCAAACAATGAGCTTTGCATTGTTCCTTAAGGACTCTCAAAGCCCATGAATCCACTTTAGAACACAACTGATTTAGGGAACCCAGTGTCTGACACAGAGCTAGAAATGAACAATCTAGTGGATGAACCTAAAATATACAGAAATTGATTAATATCTAATTTTATAAAATCATATAAGGTACCATCTCATTGATCTGATGTAATTGTGATAAATTACTTTAATTCTAGAGAATATGGATTCATTCCTCAAAGTTCACAATGAATTCATTCCTTTACTCACTTCAATGACATTATCAAAATTGCTTTTCACTCATAGAAACTTTACTGAGTTATTGCAAAAGCAGCATTTCAGTTGTCTTCATTGGTCTTTAGATATATTAATTTACAAATCGAGGGTATATCACTTATTTTTTTATAATAAGGTCAGTTACATCAAAGCAAACATTCTGAACTTTTTTTTTTTTTTACCAGTTTTAGGAATAATTTCAGTTAGGAACATACCAAACCTATCCCAAAATATCTGTATTTCAATTAGGTGCAAGGATAAAACTTCTAGTGTGCAGTGCATTTTTCTGTCAATAAATGCAGTGCCATAGTCAGGATTTGACAGAATTAATCTAAGAGAAAAGGCCTGCAGAAAAGATTAAGTAAGCCATTTTTAAAGATGAGATGACTATTTTTTCAAATGAAAACACTGTGTACATTTGTAAATGGCACGGTGTAGGTGGAGTGCGATTAGTAGAGGATTTGGAGAAACAAAGGAATTTGGGGAGATGCAAAAGGACTTCGGAAAAGCCTGGTGTCTACCAAAAAGCAAAATGAGAATGTTAGGTTATAACAATTCTGTCCTTAAGTCTAGTCATTTCCCTTTTACTGCCTTTTAACAGCTAATGCGAAGGACAAAAATGACAGCAAAATAATTGAAATATTTAGTATACCTGGTGTCACAGCACCCTCTATCACATGATAATATACAGAACACGTTCATGTGTAGTAGTCGCTTTAGTGTGTGAATATTCATTTATGTAGAACTATCTGGTTTTAATCCTCGGTTCATAACTTCCCAACAATGGATTTCTCCAGCTTCCCTATCATTAGTAACCAACTGCAAGAGCATTATTGACAAAGCAATCCTGAACTCTAAATTATTGCACGTGTGATCCTAGTACCAACAACTTAAGCATCAGCGGAGAGCTTACCATAGCTATAATTATACACCTCTACCCCCTGACCTTCCAACTTAAAAACTTCGGGTTAAGCCCAATCTGTCTTACTAAGTTTTCCAGGGACGTCTGATGCGTGCTCACGTTTGAGAACCACCGCTGTAAGAGAAACGCCTCGTGGAGCAGTCAAGTCAGTAGGCGCTGAAGTCTAAAGGAAACTTACTTCATTAACTTTCACTAGTACTCTGATGCTCAGTGAAAGCATCATCCCAATAAAGCAGTTAAGAACAATCCAATGCTAGCTACCTAATATCATCAGGGCTTCGGCCTTCCAGGAAAATCGAGCAAAAATTCATCATCCAGGGAGAATTTACGTTGACTTTGCTGACTTGGGAGAAATGACTTTTCTTCTCTGGTTAGTCTAATAGAAATATGCCACGCAACAAAATCTACATTCATCCTGAGTGTCCCTGAGGCTACCCTTCCTAAATCTTAGCCTGTTTTTATAGCAAACTATCCACTAAATTCCCCGCTCCGCCACTGGCTCCAAACACATACGCTGCATGTTTTTTACAACACTGCTTTAATAAGCGAAAAGAAACAAAAGCTCTTACAGCAAAGACCAATCTAAGCCACAGAGCCTGTGCCATCTTCCCATCCAAGAGAGAAACGGTGGACCCATGTCTCGACAGATTAAGGAATTCATGGCTGAGGGGATGACTGAGAGGACCTCAGGAACAAGGCATGAGGAAACAAACAAAAAAAGTTTTCTTTTGTTTTTCTGGACTTAAAACTAGAGAACGAACTGTTTCCTCTCCACCTTGGCTATTTATAACCAACACATACAAGCAGCTTCCGCTTCAAAGTCCTGCAAAGTACCTCCAACGCGCGAACTCGTTAGGGCGGAGACTCGGGCTCTCCTTCCCGAGGGCGGGAGAGACGAAAACCCGGGCCCCGTTTTCTCTGGAAGGTTCCGAAAGAAAGACGCGCGCCCCCTCTGCGGGCAGCAAGGGACTCGGCACCAGATGGCGCTGCCGCACCGAGAGCCGGAGCCTGTGCGGCAAGTGAGACGGGAAGAGGCGTCACCGGATCCTTTCCTTCGCGTCCGTCGCCGGAAATGCGCGCTGGCGCCAGCCTCTGGTCCCGGATATTAAGACTTTCAGAGGGTTCCTGCGTGAGGGCGGGACTAAAACCGGAACCGAACGGCGACCTTCGGGTCATGGGGCGGAGGCCCCGGGCGGCGCCAGCGGGGGGATGGTTTCTGGTGCGCGCGCCTCGCCGGAGGCGCGGAGGGGCGGGGCCTCGCCGTGCGCTTGCGCATTGTGAGGACGTAGGCGCCGCTGGCGCGTACGTCTGTCTCTGCACGTTTGCTGGCCCTGCAAGGCGGTAGTGGTGCCGTAGTAGGTTGTTTCCCCCCCCCCCCCCCCCCCGCTTCCCGCCCACAGTGTTTGGCTTTCTGGCTGTGAATCAGGTTTCTGGAAATCTTTGTGGAAAATTAATGGTATATGAGGTAAAAACTCGAGCTGTATTTTCCCTCTTGAGTACTAAGCGATCCAGATGCTTGCTGGGCGCGGTTCCCGTGCTGGGATGGACCCAGTCTTCCCCTCTAAATCTCTTCCTGAACCGGCTCGATCCATCCACTGTGTCTTTAAGCATCGGTCCTGAGGCGGGAGGGGTGTCACTAGGAAAAGGGAAGGCAGGCAAATACAGTGCTCGTGTGGAACCTAAAGACGCTTTTTAATTATGTAAAGAAACTTGTCTTTTGGCTTTTTAGCAGCGCTTCTCTTAAGAATTTAAGGAGTTAATTAGCTTTATTTTTCGGGTTTTGTCAGAAACATTTTATGTTCTGTGTTTTATGGTGTGATCTTGGTCTTTCTCAAATTTTAACTAAAGGAAGGCCGCTTGTGCGAAGCGTTTGAAAGGTAAATTCTGCCCCTTTTCCATTTTTACAAGATAGACGCAAACCACTTTTAATAGGCGGACCGTAGTAAACTCGTGAGAGTGCACTGGCTGTGTTTTGTTTTTAGATGCAGCATGGAAACCAAGTAGGTTGGAAAAATAAAATCTGTGTGAAACTGTACCCACCCAGTTTTAATTTTAGACTAATTCTAAAAGTGTCAGCTGCAAGGTACTCAATTCTCCCAAGAAATTTTTTCAGCCTTGGTAGAGACTTTTATCTTTGTATTTCAGAGTTTTGTCCAGTCTGCGGCCTACATAAAAAGTAAGGACTTTTGCAAGCCAGAGCGAGAGGAATAGAGATTTTTGAGCAGTTATACTGAGAGAAACAGAGGGGGACTGGGGTATACAAGGAAGTTAGATTGTCTGGCATAGCCAAATAAGGGCATTTTATGGTTTTTGGATAACACTTTTTGATGGTTTTGGTAGTAGGTGTTACAAAGAAAGCTACTGCTGGTTGAGGAGTGCCATTGTATTATGTTTATGTGAAAAACCAAAAAAAATTTTTTTAAAAATTGGGCAATATCGAAGGATCATTGAAGACATCACAAATAGTGTGAGCAGGAGACAAGATGGGGGCGTGGGAAGTGATGGAAGATATTAGGAAACACGTGAAAGAAAAGGTCAGAGCTAAAGCTGTAACAGATGCAGAAAGCCTGATTAGGAAGATGGTGAGGAAGTATAGATTTTAGACATCAAACTGAATGTGTAGAATAAGGAATAAGTTCATCATTCGATGGTTCAGTTTTGGATATATTGCATTTAGCTGCTTATTTTAACTTTCTATACATTCCTGTCTTCCCTGTACCTCATACGACCAACCTTAAATGGAGGGAGTGCTTTTGTCACCATTATGCTAGTAACTTACACTAGGATAGTGCATCACAGTGTGAAGAATTATTTATTTACTTAATTATTTCTATTTGTATATATTCACAAATAGTGATATTAAAGTCACTTCCCTGCAAATCCCCTCAACTCTTTGTCCCTGAGTTCTACTACTTGCCTGGCAAAACCCGGATCATAAATGAACTCATGCATTTATCTTTTCTGTGCTTACACCCAGCAGCTTAACAACTGGGTGGACTAACGTGCTGTCACCCAAATGGTCTCTCACACAGTCCAGTCATCCTACTCTTTTCTGTAGTCATTTTGGTCTCTTTAAACCAGTTATTGCATTATTTGTGTTCCCTCTTGGAATCACCAGTTTCCTCCTCAACCAATGACTTTGCCTCATCCTTTATTGGAAAAAGAATTGTGAGCTTTTATTGGAAAAAATTGTGAGCTTAGCCAAGAATTCTCTCATCTTCTCACCATCTAGTCTACTTGCATCTGCGTCTTTAATTGGCTTTCCTCTAGTTTAAAAGGTGATTGGTCTTTCTGTCAGATGGCAACAGTTGGTATTGTCTGTCTTTAGTTTGAGCCATTTGAGTTGGGTATATAGTGATATTTCATTTTTGTGAAGTATGTTCAAAACTTTTGCCCATTTTTTTTTTACATCTTTATTGGAGTATAGTTGCTTTACAATGGTGTGTTAGTTTCTGCTTTATAACAAAGTGAATCAGTTATACATATACATAGTTTCCCATATCTCTTCCCTCTTGCGTCTCCCTCCCTCCCACCCTCCCTATCCCACCCCTCTAGGTGGTCACAAAGCACCAAGTTGATCTCCCTGTGCTATGCGGCTGCTTCCCACTAGCTAGCTATTTTACGTTTGGCAGTGTATATATGTCCATGCCACTCTCTCACTTTGTCCCAGCTTACCCTTCCCCCTCCCCATATCCTCAAGTCCATTCTCTAGTAGGTCTGTGTCTTTATTCCTGTCTTACCCCTAGGTTCTTCATGACATTTTTCTTCTCAAATTCCATATATATGTGTTAGCATACGGTATTTGTCTTTCTCTTTCTGACTTACTTCACTCTGTATGACAGACTCTAGGTCCATCCACCTCATTACAAATAGCTCAATTTCATTTCTTTTTATGGCTGAGTAATATTCCATTGTATATATGTGCCACATCTTCTTTATCCATTCATCCGATTATGGACACTTAGGTTGTTTCCGTCTCCTGGCTATTGTAAATAGAGCTGCAGTGAACATTTTGGTACATGACTCTTTTTGAATTATGGTTTTCTCAGGGTATATGCCCAGTAGTGGGATTGCTGGGTCATATGGTAGTTTTATTTGTAGTTTTTTAAGGAACCTCCATACTGTTCTCCATAGTGGCTGTATCAATTTACATTCCCCCCAATGGTGCAAGAGGGTTCGCTTTTCTCCACACCCTCTCCAGCATTTATTCTTTGTAGATTTTTTGATGATGGCCATTTTGACTGATGTGAGATGATACCTCATTGTAGTTTTGATTTGCACTTCTCTAATGATTAATGATGTTGAGCATTCTTTCATGTGTTTGTTGACAATCTGTATATGTTCTTCAGAGGAATGTCTATTTAGGTCTTCTGCCCATTTTTGGATTAGGTTGTTTGTTTTTTTGATATTGAGCTGCATGAATTGCTTGTATGTTTTGGAGCTAATCCTTTGTCAGTTGCTTCATTTGCAAATATTTTCGCCCATTCTGAGGGTTGTCTTTTGGTCTTATTTATGGTTTCCTTTGCTGTGCAAAAGCTTTTAAGTTTCATTAGGTCCCATTTGTTTATTTTTGTTTTTATTTCCATTACTCTAGGAGGTGGGTCAGAAAGGATCTTGCTGTGATTTATGTCATAGAGTGTTCTGCCTGTGTTTTCCTCTAAGAGTTTGATAGTTTCTGGCCTTACATTTAGGTCTTTAATCCATTTTGAGCTTATTTTTGTGTATGGTGTTAGGGAGTAATCTAATCTTATACTTTTACATGTACCTGTCCAATTTTCCCAGCACCACTTATTGAAGAGGCTGTCCTTTCTGCACTGTACATTCCTGCCTCCTTTATCAAAGATAAGGTGACCATATGTGCATGGGTTTATCTCTGAGCTTTCTATCCTGTTCCATTGATTTATATTTCTGTTTTTGTGCCAGTACCATACTGTCTTGATTACTGTAGCTTTGTAGTATAGTCTGAAGTCAGGGAGCCTGATTCCTCCATCTCTGTTTCTCCTTCTCAAGAGTGCTTTGGCTATTCGGGGTCTTTTGTGTTTCCATACAAATTGTGAAATTTTTTGTTCTAGTTCTGTGAAAAATGCCAGTGGTAGTTTGATAGGGATTGCATTGAATCTGTAGGTTGCTTTGGGTAGCAGAGTCATTTTCACAATGTTGATTCTTCCAATCCAAGAACATGGTATATCTTTCTATCTATTTGTATCATCTTTAATTTCTTTCACCAGTGTCTTATAATTTTCTGCATACAGGTCTTTTGTCTCCTTAGGTAGGTTTACTCCTAGATATTTTATTCTTTTTGTTGCAATGGTAAATGGGAGTGTTTTCTTGAGTTCACTTTCAGATTTTTCATCATTAGTGTGTAGGAATGCCAGAGATTTCTGTGCATTAATTTTGTATCCTGCTACTTTACCAAATTCATTGATTAGCTCTAGTAGTTTTCTGGTAGCATCTTTAGGATTCTCTATGTATAGCATCATGTCATCTGCAAACAGTGACAGCTTTACTTCTTCTTTTCTGATTTGGATTCCTTTTATTTCCTTTTCTTCTCTGATTGCTGTGGCTAAAACTTCCAAAACTATGTTGAATAAGAGTGGTGAGAGTGGGCAACCTTGTCTTGTTCCTGATCTTAGTGGAAATGCTTTCAGTTTTTCACCATTGAGGACGATGTGGCTGTGGGTTTGTCATATATGGCCTTTGTTATGTTGAGGAAAGTTCCCTCTATGCCTACTTTCTGGAGGGTTTTTATCATAAATGGGTGTTGAATTTTGTCGAAAGCTTTCTCTGCATCTATTGAGATGACCATATGGTTTTTCTCCTTCAATTTGTTAATATGGTGTATCACATTGATTGATTTGCTTATATTGAAGAATCCTTGCATTCCTGGAATAAACCCCACTTGATCATGGTGTATGATCCTTTTGATGTGCTGTTGGATTTCTGTTTGCTAGTATTTTGTTGAGGAGTTTTGCATCTATGTTCATCAGTGGTATTGGCCTGTAGTTTTTTCTTTGTGACATCCTTGTCTGGTTTTGGTATCAGGGTGATGATGGCCTTGTAGAATGAATTTGGGAGTGTTCCTCCCTCTGCTATATTTTGGAAGAGTTTGAGAAGGATAGGTGTTATCTCTTCTCTAAATGTTTGATATTGCTCATTTTTAAAATTGAGTTTGTTTCCTTATAATTGAGATGTAGGAGTTATTAACATACTAGGTACACACCATTTTTCTTTATTGAGGTATGATTGACAAACAAAAGCTGTACATATTTACCTATACAACTTGATGAGTTTGGAGTTAAGTATACACCTACAAAACTGTCACCACAACATATGTCATAAACATATCCATCACCTCCAAAAGTTTCCTCCTGCCTTCATTATTTATTATTATTTTACAATAAAATCACTTAACATAAGCTCTACCCTCGTAGCAAATTTTTATACAATGAGCATTGTTAACGGTAAGGACTGTGCTGTACAGTAGATCTCTAAGACTTAGTGATTTTTGTCTAGCCAACTTTGTACCCTTTGAATAATACCTCTCCATTTCCCCTTCCCCTGTATATGTGTTTTTTTGTCAAAATGTGTGTTGTGAATATTTTTCTCCCAGTTTGTGGCCTTTCATTTTCTTAATAATGTCTTTTGAAGAAAAGTTTTTGTACATTGTATTTTTCTAGGAATTTGTACATATTGTCCAAATGTTAAAGTTCCGTAGCATAAAGCTGTAAATAAACTCCTCTTACTATCTTTTTAATATTCACAGTATATTATATTTAGGCTTATGATCCATTGAAGGTTAATTTTTCTGTATGGTATAACAATAGGAGTTGATACAGTTACTTTTCAAAGTAAGAATTCAGTTATTCCAGCAGCATTTGTTGAAAAGATTCTCCTTTCCTCCACTGGATTACTTTTGCACCTTGGTTGAAAATCAGCTGATTTTCTGAATCTCTATTCAGTTCCATTGATAAGTGTATGTATATCCATATGCTAACTTATCCAACTTGTTTTTTTCTCAATACCGCCTTGGCCATTCTAAGTTTTTTGCATTTTAATATAAATTTTAGAATTGGCTTCTCAGTTTCTAAAAAAGCCTGCTGGGATTTTGGTTGGAATTCTGTTGAATCTATTGATCAGTTCGGGAAGAATTGACATCTTAAGAATATTGAATTTTCCAATCTATGATCATGGCATATCTCTTCATCTCTTTATTTATTTTGGTCTTTAATTGTCTTTGTAATTTTCAGCATACAAGCATATAAATTTATTCTTAAGTATTTCATGTCTTTTATTGTAAATAATTTTTTATTTTATTTTAGTATGAATATAATTTTAAATTAAATTTTCAGTTTGTTGAATTGTATTTTTCAGCTTTAGAATTTGTGTTTGATTCTTCTTTATAGATTCTAGTTCTCTAGTGAAATTCTGAAGTCTGTGCCTAATAACGCCAATATTTAGGTCATCTGTGGATCTTGTTTCTGTTGCCTTTTTCTTATTCCTGTTTCCTGGTATGCCCAGAAATTCTTAATGGAATCCTGTCTTTGTTTATGAAAAACATTAAGCTCTGAGTGATATTTTTTACTTCCATAAAGGATTTAACTTTTCCTTCTGTTAGGAAACTAGGGTCAGAGCAGAACACCTGAGCCTATATGGTTTTCAGTCTGTTAGGTCTAGTCTATTTCAGGTTCATTCTTACTCCTAGGGTGTCCCTTTTTCTGTCCCAACTGAAATCCTGAGGTGTTTTCAAAGGCTCTTCTTCCCTAGTTGCCCCTGAAATCCAATTTTTATTTTCTCAGAGCCATGGGACTCCTGAAAAGCTCTTCTTGGCTTCCCTGCTTCTTAGTTGCCATTTTCTGAGTGACTTCTCAGCCTCTGGAACAGCTTCCAAATTGGCAAATGAGTCAAGGGGAAAAACAGAGTTGAAGATGGACAGACTTCTCTGCACCTTCTTTTCAGGATCTTGTCCTCTCAAGATGCCATAAGAAAGATCCTTTTTGTATTTTTACTCAGCTTTTCTAGTTCACAGTTTAGAGGGTGGGTCTGATTTTTTTTTTTTTAAGTCCATCATTGGCAGAAATGAAAGTCCTTAATCTGAGAATCTCCGTGATGCTAATAAAGGTAGTACTCTTTTACATAAGTGTATTAATTTGAAATTGTTGTAGTTCAAAATAATTTCATGTATCTCTTCCTAACTTGCTTTTAAATCATCAGTATTTAATCATTATCATGATTAAATATTTAATCATCTATCCTATACTGCTTTTAAGTCAGCAATATCAACATTCAAAGGAAGACTTGGGGCTAAAATTTCCAGTTCTTTTATTACTTTTTAAAAAATTTTTGGCTGGTCATTCAGATTTATATACAATAATGAAAACTCATTTTTGCTTCTCCTTATATTTTGTCCAGAATTTGGAAAAGTTATTAGATGAGAAAAGGATGATGTCTTCTCTCATCAAGAAAACAGTTCATTTTAGTTTACTATCTATCTTTGGGGTTAATGCTTCATTTGTAATGAATAGTTTGCATGGTAGAGGGCCATAACTTATGGAATAATGGAAGAAAATTAAGTTTTTATAAAATAATGTTAAAACAGACCCAAATCCTACCTTCATGGTGCTTATAGTAGGCACTTAGTGACTAGATTAAGAAGGTAAATATATCCAAAGAGCATGTACATTTGTTCTATAACCATTTTTAACAACGTTTTAACAGTGAATTCTGTGTATATATATTAGAAAAGAAAATAAACAAATGTAGCTTGGAACAGATTAAAAAAAATTCTCATAGTACTGACCATAAAATGATCCAAATTATGTCACACTGATTAAATTTCTTAATTTCCTTGCTTTAAAAATACATGTGCAAAGAAGTAATGGCAGTGTGGTTTAGTCATCTTATTCACCATTTCTATCTTGCTGCACCATTTTGTTTTCCATGTTTGAGTTTGCAGTTCTCTAATTTATCACTGGGGTTTGCATTTTTTAATTGTATCTATTCTATAATTGGGTAAACTTATTTGTATTTCTTCTGGAACAGTCAAACATTCAATTCACTTACATGCACACAAAAAAATGAAATGTCAAATATAGAGTAGCTTTCCCATAACCCCGCTCTATTAATGTCTTAGAAATCACTAAATGCTCTTATTCCAGATCCCGATGAGGTCAAGCTGGAGTGTCAGATCTGACCTCTGTGTGTTCTATAAGGGGTTTCTCAGCCCTGTTACATTCCAATAGTTTAAGTATAGATTTTCTGCAGTCATTTTGCCTTTTATAATGTGCTTAGATGGGATCAGTAAGACAAATGTGCCCTTCATTTCCCTGAATGGGGTTATTGTAGAGAAATAAGAAACCATAAATTAGGGTGCAAAATTCCCTTTATCCCTAAAACACAAATAGTCATTTTGAGGGATGGAACATATTTACTTCAGTTTTTGTGATACGAAAAAGAATATAAGTTTTATATGTTCAAAGTAAAGTTGACATTAGTACAAAACAACTCATATGTTCTAAGAACCACCCCCCCACACACACACACTTTGGAGAACACCTTTGTCGTATCCTTTTACCATATAATTGAGTTATTTTAAAAATCAAAATAATAAATTGGCATTTTCTTGTTTATCTAGTTCTCGAAGCTTTAATTTTAAATCTCTAAAAAAAGATTATATCCTTAATTGATTGCCTGAGATTTTCTGTGATAAAACTTAAAATGCAACTTATCTTTTACATAAGTGTATTAATTTGAAGTTGTTATAGTTCAAAAATAATTTCATGTAACTCTTCCTAAATTGCTTTTAAATCATCAGTATTTAATCATTATCATGATTAAATATTTAATCATCTATCCTACGCTACTTTTAAGTCAGCAATATCAACCTTAAAAGGAAGACTTGGGGCTAAAATTTCCAGTTCTTTTATTACTTTTTAAAAAAATTTTGGCTGGTCATTCAGATTTATATACAATAATGAAAACTCATTTTTGCTTCTCCTTATATTTTGTCCAGAATTTGGAAAAGTTATTAGATGAGAAAAGGATGATGCTTCTCTCATCAAGAAAGCAGTTCATTTTAGTTTACTATCTGTCTTTGAGGTTAATGCTTCATTTGTAATGAATAGTTTGCATGGTAGAGGGCCATAACTTATGGAATAATGGAAGAAAATTAATTTTTTATAAAATAATGTTAAAACAGACCCAAATCCTACCTTCATGGTGCTTATAGTAGGCACTTAGTGACTAGATTAAGAAGGTAAATATATCCAAAGAGCATGTACATTTGTTCTATAACCATTTTTAACAATGTTTCAACGGTGAATTCTGTGTATATATATTAGAAAAGAAAATATTCTTTTTCTCCTGCATAATATTGTACATGATCACAAAATACAGGTATGAAAAATGCATGAAAAAAACATAAAACATCCAGTTTCAAACATCTTTAATACAGAGATTACATGACTAAATTAAGTAATTGAAAAACAAGAGACCTTTTCAAAAATGTTGAATTCAAAAGTCTACCTGTAGAATTACATTTAAATCCAAAGAGAAAATACGCTTCGCTTCTGTCTTACTTCTTCACCAACTGTTTCCCTTGCTTTGTGCAGAATATTCTTATACTTCTTGGAGGCAACTTTACACATGCAGAAATGTTATTATTCAGTTAAGTCATATGGCTCTCATTGAGCTTGAGTGCCATTCCAAAGAGGATAGTCTTTTTTTTTTTTTTTGGCTGTGTTGGGTCCTCGTTTCTGTGCGAGGGCTTTCTCTAGTTGTGGCAAGCGGGGGCCACTCTTCATCGCGACGCGCGGGCCTCTCACTATTGCGGCCTCTCTTGTTGTGGAGCACAGGCTCCAGACGTGCAGGCTCAGTAGTTGTGGCTCACGGGCCTAGTTGCCCCGCGGCATGTGGGATCTTCCCAGTCCAGGGCTCGAACCCGTGTCCCCTGCATTAGCAGGCATATTCTCAACCACTGCGCCACCAGGGAAGCCCCAAAGAAGATAGTCTTATTGCAAAAGTCTGATACCACAAAATAAAATAATCTTTAAAGGCCTGATGTTTAATGGTAGGAGACTCCAGGTCATAAAATAAAGAGACGTTCGATTGATAATAAATTTGAGATTAGAAAAAGTGAAAAGGTGGCTAACAAAAGGTGCCGTTTCAGTGTTGCTTATTGGCTTTCCCTTGCCTACCCCAAAGCATTCCTATTGTTCCAATTGTGATGTCCTAACTCTTCTTGTCTCTACTTATTGATCAGTCATCAATTATTATTGAAAAATTCTAGTTACAAAGTTCTAACTGGTATTCTGATGAACTTTGATATTAGTTGGAGAAAAAAAGACACTCACCCAATGGGAAATACCTTATGATCAAATGTGAGGTGGTCTCTCTCAACTGTAATGGCAAAGAAGGGCATGATAAGAAGAGCCATCATTTGTTAAGGGCTTAGTATGTGCCTAGAGTTTTCTACGCACCATTTCTGTAAGTCCTTATAGTCGGATCAGGATGACTTCTCCATGGAACAGGTGAAGTTTGCTCAGGAGTTTGAAGGTTTGATTGACATACTTTGCAGTTGTAAACAGGGCTATAGTTTAAATTCACATGTGATCTAACCATGTACTTCCTAAGCTTTTTCAATCTGTGTCAACATAAGTTAATTTTATTTACCAAATGTAATCTTTTACTGAATGGAAACAACTTTATAGGTTGAATAGAAAGCTTTATTTTTTCTTACTGCTTACCTTCAAGTCTATTCAATGGACTATTTCTTCTCCACCTTTTTAATGATTTCTAGGGTGGGCCTCATAGCTTTTCCAATCATTCTTAAAAAAACAAAAACATTCTCTGGTCACCTTTGGGCACAAGAAGTGTCACTTAACTATTCAGAACCTCCAGACCATGCATAATCTCACAACTCCATAGTCTTACCTTATTTGAAGCTTATCCTCACTGTTGAAACTGTTTCAGGCTGAGAGGCTTGCAGTGTTTGGATTCCCTTTTGTTTTCCTATCTCCCTCTACTGCTTCCTCATGCAGCCTGCTCACTGCAGTGTCTGATTTTCCAGGGCTGGACCGGTATTAAAAGGACTGGAGAAGAAGACTCAGGTTTACATGGCCACTGCTGTGACAATCTGCAACTGGCATTCTTGGGACTTTGATATTTAAAGAAGGCTCTTTAGATTCCTTGGCCTGGAATCTCCAACTACAATAAAGATTGTCCTTTTTCCCGAGTGACCACTTAGGACTTCAAGCAATACTTAGGACTTCAAGCAATACTTAGTCGTGGGCATCTGATTTCACCCCACTAAGATTCTTTTTGTTGGGATCCCAGTACCCTCTTAACTGGCTTTCTCCTTTAAGTTTATCTCTTAGGTAACGTAGACTCTTCTCTTTTTTTTTTAATTTTTATTTTTTAACATCTTTATTAGAGTATAATTGCTTTACGATGGTGTGTCAGTTTCTGCTTTATAACAAAGTGAATCAGTTATACATATACAGATGTCCCCATATCTCTTCCCTCTTGCATCTCCCTCCCTCCCACCTACCCCCATCCCACCCCTTTAGGTGGTCACAAAGCACCGAGATGATTTCCCTGTGCTATGCGGCTGCTTCCCACTAGCTATCTGTTTTACATTTGGTAGTGTATATATGTCCATGCCACTCTCTCACTTTGTCCCAGCTTACCCTTCCCCCTCCCCATATCCTCAAGTCCATTCTCCAGTAGGTCTGCATCTTTATTCCCGTCTTGCCCCTAGGTTCTTCTGAACATTTTCCTTTTTTCTTTTTTTTTTTTTTTAGATTCCATATATATGTGTTAACATATGGTATTTTTTTTCCCTTTCTGACTTACTTCACTCTGTATGACAGTCTCTAGGTCCATCCACCTCAGTACAAATAACTCAGTTTCGTTCCTTTTTATGGCTGAGTAATATTCCACTGTATATATGTGCCACATCTTCTTTATCCATTCATCTGTTGATGCACACTTAGGTTGCTTCCATGTCTGGGCTATTGTAAATAGAGCTGCAATGAATATTTTGGTACATGACTCTTTTTGAATTATGGTTTTCTCAGGGTATATGCCCAGTAGTGGGATTGCTGGGTCGTATGGTAGTTCTATTTTTAGTTTTTTAAGGAACCTACATACTGTTCTCCATAGTAGCTGTATCAATTTACACTCCCACCGACAGTGCAAGAGGGTTCCCTTTTTGCCACACCCTCTCCAGCATTTATTGTTTGTAGATTTTTTGATGATGGCCATTCTGAACAGTGTGAGGTGATATCTCATTGTAGTTTTGATTTGCATTTCTCTAATGATTAATGATGTTGAGCATTCTTTCGTGTGTTTGTTGGCAATCTGTATATCTTCTTTGGAGAAATGCCTATTTAGGTTGAAGTAGTCTCTTTTAAGAGACTTCTTGGCTGATCTCTCTGTCTGGTAGGTGCCCATATGTTTCACAAGAACCACTTGTCTTTCCTTGGCCTGCCTGTGTGTAGAAATACAGTTAGCTCCTAACGTGGCTCTTTCTCTCTGCTCTGCTGCCTTAAGCCAACATGGTCACTGCTACACTTTTACATTCCTCAAGTCTGAGACACCACATATGAATCAAATTAATTCATAATTCCATGAAATACAAATACACAGTTGCTCAGAAGTGTAACTTTTTTGATAACCCAAACAACATAAACTTTTCTCCTATGTTTTCAGGAAAAGAACATGTACACACATCACACCATACACAAAACTCAATTCTGGGTATATTAAGAGCTTAAGAGTGAAAGTCAAAGCTTTAAAACTTTTAGAATGTTTTTTATGACTTTGGGATAGAATACTTTTTTAAAAGGGACTAAAAAAAGCACAAGTTATCAAAGAAGAAAAAAACTAAAGGGACCAGAAGAAATGCTGAAAACTATAATTCAAGAAAATTTTTCTGAAATAAGGATTTGAAGTTACTCATCGTATACTTAAGAATATTATCCAAAATGACTAACACCAAGATATTGTAGTGTACAATTACTGAGTTTTAAAGAAAAATAAAATATTTGAATATCTAGGGAGAAGAAAAGAGCCCATGATTTATAAGACATTTCAATTAGATAATTATCAAACTTTAAGAGCAACACTTAATGCACAAAGAAAATAAGATTATCTTAAGATTCTCAAGGGAAGAAAATATGAGCCAAGCATTTTGTATCCAGCAAAACTGACTTTCAAGTAAAAAGGACACGGGGGCTCATTAACCCTTTCTGAAGAATCTACTAGAGAATTAACTTCAGGTAACCACATGACCAGAGAAACATCAACATAAGGACAGGTGCTGAACATTAAATATATAGTTCTTAGTAGAATTAGGGCTAAACAAAGGCTAAGAGGACAAGAGTATAATATATAACGGCTAAAAAAGTAGGAAGGGAGAATTGGGGAGAGCATATGCAAAAAAATTTTTTAGTGTTTTTGGTACTCATGTGGGCAGTAGTATCAGTATTGTTATTTTAAGACTAACGTATGTGTAATCTTAAAAAATGATTATGGGATATTCTAATTCTGTCATAGCCTATGTCCTTGGGAACCAATATTCTCAGTGAAGAAGAAAGGAGATACACATATAATAGCTTAGAGATTACGTAAAAGTTTTATAGTCCTAAATTTGGATTAGAACTATCAGTATGAATTCCTGAAGTATCTCTTTCTGTCTCATTGAAAACGTCTAGAAACCAGTGACCAAACCCAGTAGTAATGACTGTCCCTCTTGTGCAGAATGTGTTCTTGAAATACGATTCCTCATTAAAAGAAGCCAGGGCTTCTTGAAGAAATTTCTAATTGTAGGTTTAAGGGAGGAAGTATACAAGATGAGACTACAACGGCTTGTCATACTATAGTAAGGAACTATCAAACACAACTAGGGTCTTAGGAGCCAACTTGAAAAGCCTCCCGCTAGCCAAAGATAGGACTACTTCAATCCTGAGAATAGTTGCAATGGATTAAAAGTCATCACATATATTTAAATCCATAAATTCATAACGATATTTTTTTAAAAAACCCAACTGATCTCTTTTGGAGGATGATGGGGAGCCAACTCATTGTCTGGAAAACTAACAAAAGAAGTTAAAGACTCGGGCATTTATCCTGCTTTCCTATATGAACTGTAACACTGGGTAACCACATAGTAAATGAGGAAAAATATCTCTGTATAAATATATTCCAACTAATGAGTGAAAAAAAAGAATTAAAATATCATTGCGTTACAACCCCCAATAAATTAATAAATATAGGTATTTAGCATCAATGGCTGCTAATATCATAAAAAGGACTATCAGACATTATATACCTCTTCATGGAAGCACTCAACACTACCTCAAGTCATGCCAAAGGGATGAGCCTGAATATAATTCAACTACTGATCTTCAGAAAGACAGAAGACAGAGGAACAAGCTGTAATGAACTATTGAGCATGCAATTTGTAAAATTGAGACTGGAAAATTCTACAGTGTAGAAAACTCTTGGATTTTTCAACAGATAACTTGTAGCATAAATAAGTTTTAGATTAAAAGAGACTTAAAAGACATATCAAAAAATATATAAAGGAGCAAGACCAGCATCTAGGGATATACATTTGACTAGTGAAACTATGAAAAATGTAAGGAAATAATTACTGTAAAAGGATAATATTCCTTATAGAAGGAAGAATGGGATTGCAGTTGGTATGGAGGATTTAGAGGCGTTTTGCATGTTGGAGGGGAAGTTCTGGCAAACTTTTACTTCTTGACCTGATGGTGGTTAAGATTTTTCTCCTTTGAGTAATTCGTTAAGCTGTGCATCTGTTTTGTGTGCTTTTCTATATCTCCACTTTCTTTTACAATAAAAATATTATTTTGAAAAATCGGTCACAAAGAGGAGGGAGCAGAGGCAAGGGAGAGTTAAGCTCAAATGAGAAATGTTGAGATACTGATGTCTATTTTGCATATTTAAAACTCTTTGATATTTATATAGTTTCCCTATATTTCTTAACAGTCTCAGTTGTAAAATACAACAGTATAAAACCAAAAATCCGCAAGGTTCCCGTTACCTACAAAGTCAAATTCCTTAATATGTAGCTTTTTATCTGAGGACCGCATCTAATTTTCATACATCATTTGCTGCCATTATCCTCTAGGCATCAACAGATGGAGTCAGATAAAAATCCTCACTATTCTTTGAACATGCTGTATTCTTTTTGTGCTTTCATGCCCTTGGGATTCCCTTCCCTGAAATACTACTATTCTTACTTCAAAGCTCAGTTTAAAGGTTATTTCCTCTATGAACTCTCCCTTTTCCCCAGGCAGAATTATTTCTTCTTTTGTCTGTGTTCTTGTATCATTTTATATGATACTTTGGCTTAAATCCCTGTAGTATTATGTCTACATGACCCTTTCTCTGTAGACTAGAACTCTTAAAGAAAATATGTTGTATTTATTTTTGTTTTCCCTGTGCTTAGGCAGTGCTTGGCATATGAATGAATGAATGAATGAGAAGAGACAGGAAATTGATTAACTCCAAAGATACTTTGCCTAAGGAAGCCATTGGGTACAGGGAAAAGATGCAGTTACCTAATCAACTATGTACAGGTGAAAAAAAAAAAAAAAAACACGAGACTACAAACGTTTGTCTTATATGTCACTATGTTAAGTAGAACTATACATAATTGTGAGTATTCTGTGTTCACACATCTCATGTTTTATTCCATCACTTTATCTATCTTTAATGGATCACATCACAGGATTTAGAAGAGACATTTGGGTTCTTCAATTAGTATGGCACTAACTTTCTTAGTCTGTTCGTGTTGGGTCTTTGGTAACCTTTTGTAGTAATTAACTCATCAGAAAGGGTATAGTCATAGCTCTCATAGAGAATATAATGCAGTTAGAACTGGCATCCTGAAGCGGTGACAATATCCTGGGTAAAATATGGGCCAAAAAATCAAATGGGACGTAATAAATAAAACTCTATGAGTAGATCTTATTATTCCCATTTTAGTCCAATGAGACAGCAGAGACATGGAGACTTTAAGTAACTTGCTCAGGTCACATGACAGTAAGCATGGAAATCAGGACCTGAATTTAGTCAGCAGCCTGCTTTCACTACACAGCACTAAATAAATGGTAGTAATCATTAATGTGATGGAGAAGGGGACTCTTGTGTCTAGCTATAGGAGTGATGGAGAAGGGGACTCTTGTGTCTAGCTATAGGAATATGAAAATGAAGGTCTCTCATTTTTCAGATAGATCTGGAATCAAATATGTCTTTCTTGGTGTTTTAGCAGGATAAGTTAATTAGTCTCAGTTATGGGAGGAACAGATTAGAAACACTGTCAAAAATAAATTCAGTACAAATGACTTTACTCAGCTTGGGAAAATTTTCATGTGTGCTTAAATTTCTTCTTTGTGTTTTTAGTGCTCCTTGACAGTTAATTACACAAGCTTCTTTTTTGAGATACAGAACAAATATACTACTTGAAAAATAAATGGCAAGGGCAACTTTCAGTCTATGTATGGCTTTGACCCTTTATATTTGGGATCAAAATTGATGTTACATCATTTATACCTGTTGTTGCAATTAGATATTAATAGCCGGTATTTTAAGTGTTTTTAAAAATGGATGTTTCTTTATAAACATTGTGCTTTCCTCCAAAAAATCAAATGTAATTATCTTCAATTTCTAAGTCAGTTAACTAGTGAGATACTTCTTCGCAAATGAGGAAGTTAAAGAATGGCATGTTATACTTTAAAATATTATGTAAAAATTTGAATAGTGTGTGTTAAGTTTTAGAAATGTCCCTGGAATTGTTTAAATAATAGGATTATCTTTATGTATTTCTGTATTTTTGTTCTTCTATTTTAAAAAGAGCAGAATGGGTAAAAGAATTTGCTCTTTGTCTCTCCAGGTTTGGACAATCAGCAACAATGACCCACCTCATTTTTGCCGTATTTGCATAAGCATAAATATCTTATTTTAGGAATTTTTTCCTAAGCTCTCTTTATATGAAATTCGAACAAAGATTAGGAAGAGAATTTTATTATCTGGTTTCTTGCCATCCTATGTCATGGCTTGGTTGTATGTAGCAGAAAATATTCAATGATTATTATATCAGTGAAGTTCAGTGTTCTAGGGCTAATACCTATACATAGCAAACTTTGAGAATAACTACAAGGATAGCATTTAAAAATTTTCTTGTCAACGTAAGAAAAACAAATGAAGAGACATTGTTTAAATAAAATGTGAACTATAAAAAGTAAGTAATGGATAAAGACCCAGAAAAAAGGATATTTGAAAAGTCAGAGATTATTTCCCAAAGAACTATCAAGTCTCAGGAAAAATTCTTGTTCAGTTATTTTGTAGTTACAAAAATATTAAATTAAACTTTTAAAGTTGTGTAGTTAAAATAATGTAGTTTTATTGTAGTCGAGGCTAAAATATTACAGAAAAATTCCAATAAGGAACAAAACCTAATTAAGTATTTCTCTGCCCTTGTCACTTTTTTCCAAAGAATAAAACAGTTCTCTTCCTGTGGCCTCTGGGGCTTCCCATTTGTAATGATTTTAATAAAACACCTCAAATGCTTGTCATTATTTAAAACTCACATCACTTGATCCTCAGAGAAGGCCAGAGGTGGAGCAAGTATTGTATTTTCTCTATTTTTACAGATTTATTATTTTATCCATTCATTTACCTGTCATGTACTAACATAACAATAGCTAACATTAATTCACAACTTGCTATGTACCAGACACACTTTTAAGTGTTTCACACATATAAACTCCCTGCAATCTAGTGAGTACAAAACATTATTTATTTCTGGTTTTAAAGGTGAGGCAACTGAAATACAAAGAAGTGAAATACTTTGTTCATAGTCACACAGCTAGTGAGTGGCACAGCCTGGCTTTGAACCCAGTACTCTAGCTCCAGAGCTGGCATTTTTAATCATTCTTCTGCCCTCTTGGTATGGTAGCTATAAAAGTCCATTATAACTATGATCTTATGAAAGAGACAAGCAGAGAAGGACATGGAAGAAAGTAATTGTTAATTCAACATAGATTTATTGAATACTCACTCTGTGCTAGGTGCTTGGTGGGAAATTAAACAGACCTCCTCTTTACCCTCTTAGAGCTTACAGTTTAACATAGAAGCTGCTCATTAAACAAACTACAATAATAATGTGAGAGAAATGTTTTGCTAGAGGAAATATAGGAATTCACAGAAACATCTACCAGGAGTGATGAAAGGCTTCCCAGAGGCAGTGGTGATTAAGCTGAGATCTAACAAGTGAGTTGGCTTATCTACCTTGAGTCTGTCTAACCTAAATCCTTGGTTAGGCTCTTTCCACTAGACAATATAAATAGAACAGGAACAAGAGGGCTATAATATCAGATACAATATGATTTTCAAAGTGCAAGAGTCTACATAGGTCTGCTAATAAATTTGAAAAACTTCATGTAATAGTGTAATAGAACATACATTGTCAGAATTCACTCAGGAGTAACTTACAAAAATGGACTATAAACCAATAGGAGAAATTTTTAAAGTTATCAAAAAAGTTCCTCCCTCTAAGTGTCAAAGAGTTTTGCCTATGGGTTCTTAGAGATTTTCAAAGAATGGATGCAATATAAAATTTCTACATCTTATTTATAAAGAGGCATAATTTCCATATTTATTTTATGAAACTAATGTCTTCTTGACATAAAAACTTAAGAGGACAAAAAATGAAAATGGGTACAAAAAGACCAAAGAAAACACCAAATCAATAAGTGTTAAAGGAACTGCTTCCCACAGCCAAGCACAGTTGATCTCAAGAATATAATGATAGTTTAATAATTATGAATCTATTACTATAGTTCATTGATAAGTCTAGTTATTTAAAGGGCATTTGACAAATTCCAATCGTCATTATCATAAATAATCTTAAAGACTAGAAGGGTACATTGATAATATAATACAGAAATGCATGGTTGGTTTAGCATAAGATTAATTAATGTAGTTTATAAATTAAGAGATTAAAGAAGAAAAATTTGATCATCTTAATAGATGGAGAAAATGCTTTCAGTAAAATTCAACATCCTTTCATATAAAAAACTTTGATCAAAGAATGGAACTGCCTGATTAAGAAAAAACAAAACCCAGTACAGTCAGCATTGCAGTTAAATGGAGAAACACTGGAAGCATTCTCCTTAAAATCAGAAATAAAATCAGGATACTACCACCTCTGACTGGAGGCCAAGCCTACTTATAAGGAAAATAATAGAAAAGAATGAGGAATGGTAAAGAAACAAATTTACCATTAGTCACTGATGTAAGAGTACAAAGACAGCCCCCCCAAAATATATAAAGTTAATCAGAAAGCTTACAAATATTTATGGAAACAACATCAATTAAGCAAAAAAATCAATTGAATTACTATATGCAAGTAACAGAATATAGAAAATGTACTTTTATGAAAGGATATTATTTGTATTATAACAGCATCAAAATTATAAAATGCCTTAGCATATGTTCACTAAGTGCTGTAAGTGGCTATACCTGGGCCACAGGAGCTCTACAAAACTGCTGGGTTGTAGTGGTCAATTCCTTCCTGCAGTTTCAGCCCCATTTCCTTGCCTCCATAGGTGTTTGTCTTCAGTAAGGCTAAAAGGAGCCCAAGCCTGTTAACCAGCTGAACAAAGGCTATGATGGAACAGACCGTTGCTGAGATTTAGACTGGAGAGGTTGGGGAAGTGGGGCTGGGCCAGGATACAAAGAGAAATATGGGGGAAGAGAGAAGTTACTGAGAAGAATCAAGAGATCTTAGCATTCTCATTTGCTGTGTGATCCTAGTCAAGCAACTTGTTCTCTTTAGGAATTCTTTTATAAAATTCAACCAACAGGACCCCCCTCACAGTTACTGAGAAGAAAAAAATGAGGGAATACATGTGAAAGTATCATACACAGGATGTTGTGCTTAACATTCTGTCATCAAATGTTAGTTTTTCCTAAATAAGATACAGTCTGTAACTTCCCAAAGAAAAAGAGGCTGTGTTACAATAGCAGCTACAGTAGTACTGAAGGGGCTTTCATGTAGTAGGCAGCATCCTATTGAAATAGGTGCCAGCATCATCCTCATTTTACAAATGAACCCACAGTGGGTGTTCTTCTAGGCACCTGTCAAACTGTCTACACCAGCCAGCAGAAATGGACGTTAGCAGTAGTCAGAAGAGTATAGTACTCATTGGTCAACTCACTGGCCCACTCATTGTATTGCCAGCACTACTGACTGCCTGTCCAACATAGTCTAATTTGCCACTGTTGTTTCTCCAGCTTAATAACTTTCATACCTTTTAAAATCACTGTGCATTTGAATTAAGCCAAGACCCTGTTAGATCCTTCATGATCTTTTTTCAAGGGCAGAATATGTACACACTCTTCTAGGTCCTTCAAACCCTTCTCAGACATTTTTGAATTAGTAAATTGCTGTTCAGAAGATCAAGTCAGGAGTTTCTCCCCAAAATGTAAATATGTAAAACTCATTAACGTAGTGCCTGTTATCACACCATATCATCAGTATTCTCATCATCATATTTATTTCTTTTCCCTATAGTGGAATTTCTGTAAGCATCAAGAGTAAGAAAACTATGATTTCCAAGCAGAGCATATGAAGTTTCTGCTCAGACTTGACATGTTCCTTTGTACTCACATTCCGTTGGCCAAATATGCCCAGCACAAAGAAGTGTTCAGTAGAAGTCAGAAGGTATTGTTTTATAGGTGATTAAATTTAGATTTGAGGAAATTAAGTCCAAGTATAGCTAGTACTTGGCAGTGCTAGATTTACACGTAAGGCTGTATATTGTAGATGTTTTATTT
This sequence comes from Orcinus orca, assembly GCF_937001465.1. Taxonomy (NCBI): domain Eukaryota; kingdom Metazoa; phylum Chordata; class Mammalia; order Artiodactyla; family Delphinidae; genus Orcinus; species Orcinus orca. Next base: position 68,844,615 of record NC_064576.1, read on the forward strand.
CCCACCCCAAAGAACAACCTGATGAGCAATGACTAAATTTTTAGTTAAATGAAAAATTCACATTTCCAACCTTTCCTTCTGAAAACCTTGGTCCTTTTTTCAGAAGGAATAAACCAGGACAGAACACTGCAGCATAGGCTTCTAGGTAACTTACATAAGGAACTTGCACATAGAGGGACGTGGCAGATTTCCAAATGATGGGAAGAATTTGTGAAAACAATGACTTCAATAAGAATTTAACATTTTGGAAGAAGAACTTTTACTGTATTTGAAAAGTTTAGGATTCTCTTTATGCTAACATCTTTACTCATTTCACTTCTACAGCTAATCTTCAGAAATAAAATTTTATAATTTGTTCCCTACTATTACAAAATATATAAATTGAGATCTTAAAGCTTAAAAGAATACTGTGGCTTTGAATGAGCCACCTCTTACTTCAAGTTTTTAGATACCTTTGGATTTGCTTTTTAAAAAGTTTTAAAATATGCCAGTATAGTACTATATTTTACCTTGGTAGTATAAAATTACTTTTAGTTTGTAAATTTATATTTACAAGTTCACAGGCTTTACTAGGACTGATCTTACTGAGCCTAAGTATAAATGTCTTTGGAAACATTATTGCTATTTAGGAATATTCTCACATTTTATGTTAACTTTCGAAACCATTCAGGTTTTTGAAAAATGTATTTTTATTGAGTAATTCACTTGAATTATTGCCTGAGAATAATTCTTTGTACATGAAAAAACTTGTTTAAAATTTTTTTCTACAGAATTCTATAAACCTGAAGAGTAATCTTTTAGAAAAATCATCAGAAGGAAGGAATTTGTAGAAATAAAACTGGAAACATTCAGAATCTTAATGGTGTGCCAAACCTAATGTCAACTGTAGCTCGACCAAAAACTAAGGTAAGTAGTTTTCTTACAGAATATTCTGGGTGGAGGGCCATGCCCCACTCATACAGTGAAGAGAGTACCATATTTGCATGTTCTCTATTACTTTTTGTGTTTTAAGTTAAACATTAAGGTTGACCTGTTTTTTATTATAACATGATTTGTAATGAAAAACATATATAGTTAATATTTATAAAACTGGAAAAAATGCATTCTGTGATTTTAAGATAAAATTGATAGTCCACTGTGATAAGTAGAGTCATAGCAGTAGATCATACGTGCTTCAATTAATTTCTTAATTATTAGTGAAAATTCCTGCTGCAGTTGAAGATCTCCTTGAACTATTATTATAAAAGTCTTGTCTATTAGGACAGTATGCCTCTCAGTGATCAGGGTTCCAGAAAAGAGGCTGATTCCTTCTTGGGGAATACAACTGTAAAACATCAGTCATAAACATTAAATACACTTTGTTTAAATAATTGTCTTTGCTCTACCAAGCTAAATAATGCCCAGGAATTTTGTTGTTGTTGTGTTTGGTATATTTTTAATGAGGAAAAATTGACCAGCCTTTCTTATAGATATTTTACAACTTTTAATATTTATAACTTTTTTCCAAATTTCTAATTTTTTTTCACATTTTTTATTTGAATCCAAAAGTATTGATACATCTTCATAAATTCTGACCAGTGTTGGATATAGAGGGATATTAGTAATAATGTGCAAGATTTTATAGAGTTACTTACGGTTTTTGATTTTATGATTCCCTGGCTGCTTTACAATATAAAAGAGTAATAATTTTGCAAGTAAATATGAAAGGGAAAATATTATGACAGGAAACAACAGAAACTTTCTAAATTACCTCAAAAGAGATCATTTAAGAGATTACTTAACAAAAGTCTGGGCAGCTTTAAGGGAAACCAACAACTGTTGCCCAGGAGGATCTTTGGCCTTTGAAGAGGATTACAGCCACAGCCAGACTCCAGATTGACAAAGAATAGGCAGGGGGAGAAAACACCCATCTCTCTCCCTCCCAGCTTCTATCCATTTTTTTTATTAGCTGAGCTCATCAGGAAATCAGGAGGGAAGGGCACTCACTTCATGTGTTCTTTAGCAATTGTGCCCCACAAAGGAAGATGGAAAAGAGCAGAGAGGAGTTTTAGAGGGTCAAATAGAAAATATTCAGCACACATTAAATTGAAAATTGTCAGCTACCATTATTAAATATGTAATATGTTCCAGGCACAGCGCTAAGCTCTTCACACACATTGCCTATTTAATCCATACGACAACCCTACAACATAGGCATTATTACCTCCATTTTTTAAAAAGAAATCTGATTTTCACAACAACATCATAAAGTTAGTGGGATTGGTATTAGTGGTATCCTTATTTTACAGATGAGCAAACCAAGGCCCAGGAAATTTAAGTAACTTGACCAAAGGGGCAAAACCAATACTTGAGTCTGAGTCTTCATGCTCTATCATTATGCCATATCATTCATTGCCTTGGGAATTTTGTAATGCCTTTGGAAAAAATGCATACTACTAAGTGAAAGAAGCCAATCCAAAAAGGCTTCATACTGTATAGTTTCAACTACATGACATTCTGGAATGGGCACAACTATGGAGACTGTAAAAAGATCAGTGGTTGCCAGGAGTTAGGGAGGAGGGAGGGTGAATAGGTGAAGCACAGAGGAATTTTAGGGCAGTGAAACTATTCTATATGATACTATAATGGTGGATACATGTCATTATACATTTGTCAAAACCCATGAAATTTACAGCAAGAGTGAACCCTAAGGTAAACTGTGGACTTTAGGTAATTATGATGTGTCAGTGTAGGTTCATCAGTTATAATAAATGTACCACTCTGGTAAGGGAAACTGTGTACATGTGTGGGGTCTGTCAGTGAGTATATGGGAAATCTCTGTACTTCCGACTCAGTTTTCCTGTGAACCTAAAACTGCTTGAAAATATAAAGTGTACTTTTTAAAAGACAATTATTTTTAATTAAAAAAAGAAAAAATACAGCACATCTTAATTATCTTTACTGTGATCCACATTTTGTTTCTTTTTGGTGAAGAACGACTGATGGATAACATCAAACTTTTACTCAAGGCTTTCTTCTTAGAGTGTTTCTCAGCCCAAGAAGAAAGCGTTTATTACAAATCTATTGATTTTCTTTATTTAAGATTAACAATGAAAGTTAAAAAGGAGAAAGACATCATCTTTAATGTGATACTATAATCCATTGGCTATTGCCTCTTAAGGGAATGTAATTTTTTTTTTTTTTTGCGGTACGCGGGCCTCTCACTGCTGTGGCCTCTCCTGTTGCAGAGCACAGGCTCTGGACGCGCAGGCTCAGCCGCCATGGCTCATGGGCCCAGCCGCTCCGCGGCATGTGGGCTCTTCCTGGACCGGGGCACAAACCCGTGTCCCCAGCATCGGCAGGCGGACTCTCAACCACTGTGCCACCAGGGAAGCCCTGTTTTCCTTTTTTTTAATTCTTTTTTTTTTTCCCTTCTTTCCTCTTCTTTTCCTCTCTCTCCTCCTAATACACACTTTTTTAGTAAGGGGAATACCATGATGTCGCTCTAGCCCAGCCCCTGTAGACAGGACCCTGGGGCCTGCTGTTAAAACCACTGTAGAATCGAGAGCGGGAACTGTTGTAGTTGGTGGTCCGGGCACGGTATCGGGCTCACGGGAAACCCCGGTCTTTTGTGCTGATGCCTGGTCTGTTCATTCGTTTTGGGATCACCTTGATTTGTCTTCCTCTAAATAGGGACTCATCTAAGGCCAAGGAAGTCCTCACTGACTCTTTGTCTGAGAACTCTATATATGCAAACCCTTTGGGATGACCACTAAACTTGTCACATAGTATAGTAACACGGTTGACTGAACCACAGCCATGAAAGTGTGCTTCCAGCTCTTCTGCTGTTGCACCATAGTCCACATTGTCAACATAGATGGAACGGGCATCAGCCTCCAGCTTCTCCTCAGTGGACATGATCACTGGGCCAGCACTGCCTGGAGGTGGACTCATATTCATCTGCTTCTCTACCTCGTTCTGTAGCTCCTTTAGCTTCTCAGCTTCTTCCTCCATCTCCCTGACTCAAGCGTTGATCGCTTCCAGCTCCGGGTCCTCAATGACGCCGTTCCCCAGGTCACCCACGACCAGTCCCTCCTCCTCCTCCCCCTCCCCCTCCCCTCCCCTCCCCTCCCCCTCCCCTCCCCTCCCCTCCCCCTCCCCTCCCCCTCCCCTCCCCTCCTCCCCTCCTCCCCCTCCTCCCCTCCTCCCCCTCCTCCCCTCCTCCCCCTCCTCCCCTCCTCCCCCTCCTCCCCCTCCTCCCCTCCTCCCCCTCCTCCCCCTCCTCCCCTCCTCCCCTCCTCCCCCTCCTCCCCTCCTCCCCCTCCTCCCCTCCTCCCCCTCCTCCCCCTCCTCCCCCTCCTCCCCCTCCTCCCCCTCCTCCCCCTCCTCCCCCCTCCTCCCCCTCCTCTCCCTCCCCCTCCTCCTCCCCCTCCCCCTCCTCCCTGCCGTGGGCTCACGAGCCAGGCCCAGGCCCGGAGCCCCGACCGCCTGCAGCCCCTGCTCCTGCTGCTGCCACCGTCTCCGCCGCCATCACCCTTAGCTGATTTTCTAAAGTTTCTTTTTATTTTTATTCTGGTTACTTTGTTTTTACAGTAAGCCCTTATTATCCCAGAGCAGGCAATTAATTTCCATTAGCTCATTTAAGATAAGGACAGGATAACTTTATAAACTATTAAGTAAGAAATTTGGGACTATTTAATATTTTGGTCCATTCAGAACAGTATTATAATCTGAGTGCTCAGCCAGTTGTCACTGACATAGGGTGTGGAGCAGAGGAATACATAGCCTCAGATATTAATACTGGGATTTATATTGCCTCTGAGAATCTTTTTTCTGTTTTATGTTTTTACCACCAATATGTGCCATGGGCATTCCTTCCGAGTCATATATGAACAGGCAGCATGCAAGCAGGGGTCAGTTTGGCAGAAGAACTTTTTTTGCTGTTCTATGTGTGAATCTTTCAGTAGATGAACAATGGTTTCTGAAAGCTTTCCCTGCTGTTTTCCTTTTCTAGGGAATACTTTCTAAAGAGCCAACTCACTTCTATTTCCTCTGAATATGTCATGAACTCAGAGGTCCCATAATAGAGGAAGTTTGCCATTAGCTAGATTTCTTCCAAGATAGGAGACAAATCCTTCCACACAGATTTATGTCAGCCTGATGTACATTCATTCATCTGACTTACTGTCATTTTCATATTTTCTCAGGCTAGGCTGTAAAACCCAGTTTCACTCATAAAGATGTGCAGAATTCACTGCCCTGTGGAACATGTCTGAGGAATGTGTGCTCATTTCTGAATGTAGCCCTGGCTGCCAAATACTGAGAGCAAGGCCTCCGCCAGCCCTAGGCAGGTTTCCCATGGGGCTAGTGCTGTGTAGAGGATGGAGGATCAAGGTGTCTAACCCTTTATTGCTTGTCAATACTTCTATATGCTTTTAGTAGAACATTTCCAAAGTTTGGAATATAGCCTTCTGCCGTCATGGGACTATTTCTGTCTACTCATCTCAGATGTCATTTGCCTAGGGGTGAAGTGAAGAAAGCTCTTCATGGTAGCTGCCAGTATAAGTGAGACACACGAACAGCTCAGGACTTAAACTGGGCATAAACATCCTCACCAAAGAGCCAAATATCTTGGTCTGAAGTCAGGCTGCACATACAGATGGTATGCCCTGCACAGGGTCACAAAGATATCTTCTGCTCACCAATTTGTGAGTACTTGAGACAGTGAATGCCAACCAAAGAGGACATTTTTTCCTAAATTTTATGAAAATATCATATGGGCTAGTGCTGACTGTGACCTGGCTAAGGGAATGGTCCAGGTTAGGTTGACACAAACAGAAAGTCCAAACTATAAATTCAGACAGCCAGGTTGCCAAGGCGAAGAAGGGTATTTAAAAGAAAGCAAAGACAAACAGCCACCAGTTGAAAATCTGGGGCTCTTCTGGCTTCTCTGTTCTCAATTTCAGAAGGCAGGTAAAACCCATTCTGAAGCCAGTGACTCATGAGCAGCTTCTGATTTACGCTCAATTCCCAGACTCGCGGGTGGGTGGAAGGCACCGGACGGGGTGATGCGGAGAGTTATATTCTGGGCAGGGAAGTAGGTGTGGGGTGAGGTGTGGACTAGCCAGCTCCGTCAGATATATTCTCCATAACCTGTATCTGCATCCTCATCTTCCTCCTGAGCCCAGACCCTTGTGCCTGGCTGGCTGTCTTGGCATCTTGAACTGCATGTTCCAATGCACCTCAGACTCAGTCTTGAACTTTACAGTCTTCTCCTGTCTTAGTGAAAGACACTTTCAGTGAATTCATCATTCAGGCCAGAAACCTGGAGTCACCCTATTTTTGTTCTTCTCTCTTAAACTCACATTCATTGTCACTGTGTCCTCTCTAGTCTGCATTTCTAATGAGGTGTTAACTCATCTCCTTTTCATCCCTAATGCCAATGCTCTGGGTGGTCCATCTCTCACCTGAAATGCAGCCTATTAATTGGTCTTTAGTATCAAATACCCCTCATCCATTATCCAAAATTCAAACAGAGTGACCCTTTAAAAAGTTAAGTCTGATCATGTCTCTGTTCTATGGGAAAATCCTTCAATGTCTTCAATTTTTTTTTTTTTTTTTGGCTAGAAAATCAAATTTCTGTGCATGTAAGACAAAGCCATTCAGAATTTAGCCATGACAGCCTCTCCAGCCTCTCCTCTTTTGTCTCCTCCATCTTTCACTCAATATTCCAGCCATATCAAACTACTTTTGAATTCTTCTCACACTCTTCATACTTGCATCTTTCGCTCCTTTAACCTAGAATTCCCTTTCTATCTTCTTCACATTGATTCAATTTACTAGGTTCTCAAGACTCAGTCTATAGGAAGGGCTCTGTTCTTCTAACAATTGTCACATTAATATTATTTATATATTTCTTTGTTTTTCCTTGCACCAACTTTGAAGCAATTTGAAGTCCAGACTGTGTCATTTATCTCAGTAACCTAAGTGCTTAGCACAGAAACTGAAAATTATAGGTACTCATTAAATGTTCAGTGTGTAGTATCTTCTAGTTATTTCAATAGGGTCTCTTTTCTACTGAGTAGGAGTTGCTACTCAGACACATTTGGACTAATGTTTTGGCAAAGTTTTAGCACTAGAAAGGTAGATGTACACACATTCACACCACAAAAAGTTATGGGTTCCAGGATGTTAAGAATTGAAGAGTTGTCACGGGTGAAGACTTTCTATCTAGGAGAAATTTCTAGAGAAAATTTTCCACCCAGATCAGACTTCTGGTCACCCCTTTTTTTTTCCCCTGAGAGGACTAGGGTTTGGGCATCATGCTGCCCTTTCCACTGCCACCTTCTTTGTTTTCAACTATTATGTCTTTCAGCCCTTGACTAGTGAGAAATAAGGAAAGTAGTTCCAGCAAGGACAATTCTTTGCTCTGCAAGTTTTCCAAGGGTTTTCATTGGAAGTTATGAAATAACGAGCAAAGGGGCTCCACATAAAAGCCTCCTATGAATACCTTTTATTTTTCCCAGAGGAGTGTTAGAGGGAGATAAGACAGGTGATGTTATCTATACTTTGGAGGCCACCCGTAGTCAGTGAATTTCCTGGAAGCTAACTAAAGAAGCTAAGGAAGAGTTAAGAAATAGCTGGAGGCTTTGTAAGAGTTGGGATGGAACAGGGGCTAGAGATTTGACATGATCCTGTAACTTAGCTGGAGGAGAGGTAGCAGTGGAAATGGGAGAGAGGAGAAGCCTCAGGTGATGATGCTGCAGGAGATATCCAGCCTCTCCTTCCTTCCCCTCTGCCATCATTTCTAGCATAACAACCCGATGGATCCTTGCTTGGGTCCCACAGTGGGAGAAAGTTCAAAGGATTTTTGCATGGTCAAAGGAATGAGGAGGACATGTGAAACATATCCTCATAGCAGCGGCTGTGGGGGAAGCAGAGTTACTTTGGCCACTAGGCTGAGGTAGTAATTCCCAGGGACTATCTGTATGTAAGTAGTGGTCCAGCAGATGTAGAGACTGCTCATTATTGTTCTTAAAAAGGTAATATCCTAGAGAATAAGACACTAGTATTTATACTGTTTCATGATTAACTATGACTAACTATTCTAGAATGTCTAGGTCCTTCCTTTTGTCCCCTGCAGATTTAGAGTATTTACTGGAGCTTATACATACAGAGCCACATCTGTGTAAAATGACATCTGTTTCAGGAACACAGCCCAGTCGTGGGGTTGAAAATATGCAGTCACAAGCCACATGTAGCCACTGCATTCTTGAAGCCCTGACTAGTTGTATCTGCCCATGAGATCACCCCAGCTACCAACCAAATATATTTCTCCTCTAAATTACTGAAAAGCATTTTAAAACGATGTATCTGAAAAATTCAAGGCTTTTGTTTTGGTTCATTTTATAGCCGTTACTGATTACACACACTTCCTCTATGGCTTGAATGGATAGCAGCATCAGCTGTGGTAGTAAATCCTCCACTCTGCAGACCTGTGTAGCACATACACCTGTGCCAGAGTTACACACCAGATGGCACCTGAAAATGAGCTGATATCTATGGTAAGACGGTATTTAGAGAAAATACATTTATAAGTAAAACAGGATATACATTTCACAGTGATTTTAATAGAACATCGAACAAGTCAGTCGGCAAATATTATTGAGTGCCTACTCTGTGTAGAACCTTGTGAGGGTTGCTGTTCTAGCGTTGGGTTGCCTGGGTGTAGCACTTAGAAGTGTTACTAATGCATCATCTCCTATAAGAAGATTGGAAAAAATAAAGCTTTCTTAAATTTTCAAGTTTTCTCCACTGTTGATCTCCTGTGTTATGAACTTGGAACAGGGATTAAGAACATTTTAATCATCAAGGATATGTTTTCTGTGGCTTTTTGAGTGGGGCATGTGTTATGACCTTAAGTGACCAGTGGAAGACAGCCCCTATCGGGATGGCCATTGTTTAGGTGATCTAAATGGATTTGGTCCATAAACAACACATAAGGGTCCTAAAGACTTTAAACATCCAGGAAAGTCTCCATTAAGATTTACAGAGTGCAGAAGTGACTGTGAATTTCTGGTCAGAAATGTCAGTGTCCTGAGGTACATGTTCTTTAGTAATTACACAACTGTTCCGGGAGAGTGAATGGGTGGTGAGTTAGTGAACTATGCCATCGCTCCTGACCTGTGTTGTCTCTCTTCCCCACCGTCCCCAAATAGTTGCATAACCAAAGATGAAATTTCCATCCCCCCAGTTAAAGCCATAGGACCATAAATTGGTGTCCCATACCGCCTCCTACTTTCATGAAGCAAAAATGAAGTTTCCTCACGCTTCCTAGTTTTCACAATATTTTACTGGAGGAAATTCAAGATGCAGTTCCACTGCAAGAAAGAACACTGTGAATTGGCCATAACATGTCTCAAAAGACTTGACGTGGCTCTTTTAACTGCTAAAATCTTAATATCTTGGCAGATTTAAGGAGGAGCCCATGTAGGCAGTTTTCTATTTGTTTATTTTGAAATTAGATTCCTGTCCTTATCACTGAGGAAGACAAGCAGTGAGTAGGCTGCTGATCACTTGTTGGGGAAGGGGAGCAGAGAGGCAGTTTGACTGAATAATTCACACCGACGTGTAAAATTCTGAAAGCCCTTTAACACTCTCAGAAATATTTGCATTTTTAAAAGTTTATTTTTTTAATTAATTTTTATTGGAGTAGAGTTGCTTTACAATGTTGTGTTAGTTTCTACTGTACAGCAAAGTGAATCAGCTATTCGTATACATATATCCCCTCTTTTCTGGGTTTCCTTCCCATTTAGGTCTCTTGACCCAAATAAATCTGTGGGGGGCGGTAATTCTGGCTGTGTAACACAGTGCCAACTGCAAACTGGCTCTTGCCATTGGCACTTGCCATCTACCTCTACAAGGATTAAATCATGTGCTGCTGCAGCTGCTGACTTTCAACACCCCCTGAAAGTTCAGGTGGAGATCAGGAATGAGGCACTCTGTGCTCTGGGAAAAACTGGCAGAACAGGTCTTCAGATAGTTAGATATTTTCAGGAGCCGATTTTATGAGCCCAATTCTTGTATCTCGTCATATCTAGAAAAGCACTAAAATCCTTCATGGTGACGTCTGCTCCTTGTGACTAGCTGTAACCTTCACGAGACTAGCAGAAACCTTCTGCAAAAAATATGTGCTTGACTGCACGTACTCCCCCTTCACCAAAATCACATATATCCTGAGCATCCCCCCACCTCTTTGGAGCAGTTTCTCAGAGTTATCTGAAATGCTGTCTCCCGGGCTATAGTCCTCATTTTGCCCCAAATAAAACTTAACTCACAATTCTCACGTTGTGCATTTTTTAAAGTTGGCAACGGTGAGATAAAAACAAATCAAGCAATGCACAGGAAACTGTCTCAGAGGTGTGTGAGAGGGGCAGAACTCTGGAGACCAGCCCCCTGAATGGGTCCTGCTTTCCCACAGCTTTTTAACTGATTCTCTTAAAGCCTTAAGTGTTTTTTTAACGGGTCCCAGGCAGAACTTGAGGCTGGAGAAGGAAAGCATGGCTGGGAGGAAGTGGCAGGTAAAGAGGACATGAAGACAGGGCAGGTGGCTCTTCCTATATTCTGGTCATTGTAAGTTTGAAAACGTCAGGGTATAACAATGGTTTATTATAAACATGTCTGTGTGTGGATTGATTTGTCTGTAAAAATATCAGAATTGTAAAAATAGTGGCAGACCACAATGGAGAAAATAAGTTTTGCTCTTTATGTCAAGCACTTGGAAAATATTCAGCCCCATTGTTCCCTTGGGCTGGATTGATACTGCCTATGAACTCCCTTCAAGAAAAACACAACCGGTTTCACCATCCATTTTTATTAACTCCACATTCTCAGAGGAATCTTTATGCACTCCCTTGAATATCAGGACTAAATTTGTTTCACTCCATGTGGAACTGTCTTACTGGATGTAATTTTCCAGGAAGTCAGTTCTGCTTTCCAAGACCAGTAGGGATATCTCTGAATATTCTGCCATTGTTCTGCCTACTTTGTATTAAGTCTCCAGACATTATTTTGGTAATAAGGGAATTTTTTTTTTTTTCTAATGGAATAACTTTAGGGCCAGCATACTTGCTGTGAGTGGTAGTGAGTACTTAAATCTATCCCCCACCACCTGTGGGCTGAGACACTCATCTTTGGCTAGGACAGATGTAATCGAACAGAATTGTTAGTTCAGTGGGGATGTTAATGCCATAGAAAAAGAAAATAGGCCAGGAGATTTGGGCTTGAATTAAGCATGAGGGAGGAGGAGGGGAAGTAGGATAAAGACCTAGAATGCAAAGTTAAAAGGTCTAGGTCAGCGCTGCCCATAGAAGTATAATGTGAGCCACGTATATAACTTTAAACTTTGTAGCCCCTTAAAAAAAAAGTGAAAAGACCAAGTGAAATTAATTTTAATAATATATTTTATTGAAACCAGTATATTAAAATGTCATTTTGATATGTAACCAATGCACAAAAATTATCACTGAGATATTTCTTTTTTGGGTTCTAAGTCCTCTAAATGTGCTGTGCCTTCTACACTGACAACGTTATCTCCATTTGGACCAGCCACACTCCAAGTGTTCAATAGCCGCATGTGGCTGGTGAACAGAGCAGCTCTAAGTAACAAGCCAGAAGGAAAGACATGATGGTGATCTAAATCACTTATCTATCTATCTACTTATTTATTTATTTATTTATAAATTGTTACAAATAAGTAAATAAAGTTAGGGCATATAAGTCAGAGAGAGTATTAACAAAATAATGAGAGAAAGTTAAGAGAATTACCTAACTTTGGACAGTTATCCTCAAAAAACAGACTGTTTAAGGAAGGTTTATGTGACTACGGTAGAATTCACTGAGTTAGACTTCAGTCGATATAATGGGATCAGGGTTTACCTTGAATTGCAGGATGAATGTGCAGTTCATTCAAAGATGATCTTGGTTTTCTTAAGGAAAGTGAGAAAAACAGCTCTGCCCCTGGAACAAGTGTGGAAGTAAAGGTGAATTCCAAAGGCCATGACTCTAAAAACCCCGTGAACAAGTGAACCTAGAGATAAAGGGGACGCAGTGTCCTAAAGATAATATGCATAATCACGTCCCTGAGTTTAAGTGAGCCCCCAAATCGCCTTTCTGCAATAAAGTAAGTTTTCTCTATATGAAGTGCTTTGTTGATTGTGAAACTCATATACATACATGGGTTACTGTTATTGGCTAAAGAAAGGGCTGTTCTGTGGAGGTGAGCTGTCAGGGACAACTAACCGGGAAAATCCATCATCCCAGCACATCATTAAATCTCGGAAACTTGCTCCCCTAGGTGGGTAACAGAAAGTTAGTGGAGGTGAGGGAGGGCTGTCTTTCTGTTGGGGGCAATCTTAGATTTGTTTTATCAAAACAGATATTGCCCATCTTTAGAACCTTCTGCCCATTACTCTCATTATATATTTAGTGTGAGAGCATATACTGCTCAATAGTTAGTTTTTCTCCCCCTCAATATGGGCTTTTGGTGGCTTCATAAAAGTAATAAATTGCTCTTCTTGGACACACAAAATAGAGATTGGCAGGCAATTTAAAGTTAAGATTTCTCAGTAGAACCACCACTACCAACACGATCACATACTGACTCTCCTGTACTCTGAGAAATGTTAAAATAAGGCCAAGGTTTTTATGATCCCCACTTTCTACTGCCCCAAAGGCTTTTCTGCCCTTCATTTCTCCTGTGCCAGCTACAGCTGCATTTTCCCAGTCATGTCCCCTTTGGGTACACAGACATACACGGACACTCCTAAAAGCAGTCATTTCAAGTGGCTCTAGGTTTTGCTGAGACAATTGTGTAAGTGAGAAAAATTATTTTCTTGGAAAATGGCTTTGGAAGACACAAATGCATTTTATATCAGGTGACAGCTGGAAATCAGTGCACTCAGAACCTTTTACAAATAGCCTCTTCTGCAATACTCCCTGTAATGATAATTATAGCACTTTAAATAAAGGATAGGGTTTGCTCACACGTGATTCCATTTGAGCTTCACCACAACCTTGTCAAGACATTTGAAAGATTCCACGTTTTTGATGCGGGATCTGAAGCCCAAAGTATTTGAATGACTTGACCAATGTCACACAGCTGATATTTAATACAACCAGCACTCCAGTCCCACATCACCTCCTCCGCTCTGTAAGTTGTGTTTTCCAGGCCTTGCAACCTGGAAGCAACACACTCATTGTAACTACTCATACCACACACTCACTTTGAAGCTCCCATTTATTGTAACTCCAAAACTACAACTCTACAATTTCTGCCAACCAGTCTTAGGGTCTTTTTTCCCCTAGGAATGTTGGGGGTGTGTGGGGGTAAAAGCTCACACATGTTTGGGACTTGGATTTTTTGGCTACATGGTGGCAGGTACCATTTTTATTATTTTATGATCCAGTTTGGAATCCATGATGTCATCTATCACTGCCCATATCATGGAGCAGCTGAAACTTTCCAAAGATACTGAGGCTGCCCAAGCATCATGCTCTCTCACTTGTCTGGTCCAGCCTTAGGCTGTTCCCCAGTGCAGCTCAGAGCTCCAGCAGAAAGGTCACCCCCTGAGTGGGGAAGTGACCTTTGCCCCACTCCCACCCCCAGCTTCCATTGTTACAAATGCTGTTAAACACTGCCCTCAAGAGAGTCTTTCGGAAAACTTTCTTTCACTTCATTTGTGTTGTATTCCCCTCTCCCTGAGAGGTTCATAGGTGCCAGAGAAACATCCAGGTAGCAAGCCCCACGCTGTTAACAATGCCCCACTGAGTTTAAACGCAGCTGTCCTGCCCTGAATACCCTTAGATGCCTCCAGCCAACAGACTCTGCGGGGCCTACCCTGCCCTTCCTTCCCACTGGCCAGACAAGTCCATAGTTTACATTATCTAGCTGTGATCTCTATATTCACAACTGCTAGAATGATTTTCCCCAAACACTCCATTTTCTCAGCTACTCTTTGTGAACATCTATTGGATCAAAACCAGATTTTTCCTGCCTGAATGTCAAGCTCTTTAACCAGCTATTCATTTTAGCTTATTATTTTTCATCGCCTCCCTCCATAGGATATCAGAGAGAATTTGTGTGTAATAAGTATTTCCCACAAATATCAATGGGTTGAGTAAATTAATAAGGTATGGATGACAGATTAGAGACTGATTTTTCTTTCTCAGACATATTTCTAGATATTTTTTATTAGTGATTAAAATTTTCAAGCTACATAGCTGTTATTTATCAGCAGCATCTTTTCCATCTTCTCTTCCTTATGAACCTCATAATAATATTGTTGGCAAGGGATCAATAGGGTCTTTTTTATTAATGAGGGAAACCACATTAATTAGCAGAGCATTGTGTTGGTTATTAATCAAACCAGACCTTCTGTTTAACCAAGTCAAACAGAAACCTGCTCAGGAGCTCATAATCTGGGGAAGGATATAATAATTTAGATCTATTCTGTAAAAGGGCATGCAGATACTCGCATAAATACATAGGGTCATAGCATGAAAAAATCATCTAAACTTTGTGTGAGCATTACTGCAAGTGATTTTATGTGGTCTAGAGTTTAAGAATGAGTCGTGAGGGCTTCCCTGGTGGCACAGTGGTTGAGAGTCTGCCTGCCGATGCAGGGGACACGGGTTCGTGCCGTGATCTGGGAAGATCCCACGTGCTGCGGAGCAGCTAGGCCCGTGAGCAATGGCCGCTGAACCTGCGTGTCCGGAGCCTGTGCTCCACAATGGGAGAGGCCACAACAGTGAGAGGCCCGCGTACCACAAAAAAAAAAAAAAAAAAATGAGTCATGAGAATTGCATATTCAGAGAGGGTATGGACAGGTTAAAAAATAAATCAGTGCTCACTTCCTTTTTGGAGAGACTTCAAGAAGGAAATGAGATTTCCAACACTCTTGCTATGAGGGGGAAGAAGTTGAGGTTTGGTGGGGGCCAATGATTCACATAACTCTCTCCTCCAGATGTAAAACCAACTGAGAAATATATACAGGTGTCAGAAAGAGATTACAATAAAAATGTTATCACTGATAAATCTAGATTGGAGACCATGTCTTGGACCCGAAATCGCCTTCCTATTTTCCTCTTCCTTTTATCCTGAATAGAACTCACTCACTGGTCCCAGGCAGATCAGCTGGACATTTCCAGGCCTCCTCTGTAGAAGAGAGAAGGGCTGAGGAAGGATCACCAGACAGTTCTCAAAGGAGAGAAACAAGGAGAATGGGCTGTATATGCCTAGTGACCCTTTCCCCTACCTCACCAATTAGATGAATCTGGAATCAGCAAACTTGTACTATAATGGACCAGAAGGTGACTGTTTTAGGTTTTGAGGCCTCCTCAGCTCAGCTGTTGTTGCAGAGAGGCAGCCATAGACAACATGTAGATAAATGAGTATGGCTGTTGTATTCATTTGCTAGGACTGCTGTGGCAAAGTACCTACAGAATGTGTGGCGTAAACAGCAGAAATATATTTACAGTTCTGGAGGCTGGAAGTCTGAGATCAAGGTGTAGGGAGGGTGGGTTCATTTTGAAGGCTGTGAGGGAATCTGCTCCATGCCTTGATTCTAGCTTCTGGTGGTTTGCTGACAATCTTTGGCATTCCTTAATTTATAGAAGCATCACCCTGATCTCCACCTTCATCTTCACCTGATGTTCTCCCTGTGTACATATCTCTGTCCAAATTTCCCCTTTTTATAAGGACACCAGTTATATTGGATTAGAGGGCCCACTCAACTCCAATATAACCAACATTAACCAATTATATCTGCACATAAGCAGATTAAGGCCACATTTTGAAGTACTGGGGGTTAGGACTTCAACAGATACATTTGGAGGAGACACAATGTTGTATTTCATATACATGTTATGTGGCATGAAATATTCTTCTTCTCTTTTCTTCCCAACCATTTAAAATGTGTAAATATATGTGGGCTGTACAAAAACAGACCCAGGGCTGTTGTTTACCAACCTCGAGTCACTTCTTCTCCAGAGGGGAGGATTAACTGGGGGGAGGATTAAGTGAGGGAGGAAAGGAGGGACCAAAGTGTTCCTCCAGTCCTAATCCCTCCAAAGGGGTGAGTGGGAGTTCCCTGCCCTCTGTGGAAATATGGGCAATGGGATAATAAATATCCCATATCATATAGCCCAAAGGACTCTGGCTAGCTGGGAAGCAGATTATATTCCAGGAAGAATGGGAGGCATTAGCAAGGATGGTGGAATGTGAAAAACAGAACAACAACAACAAAAAAAAGGAGACAAGAAAGAAAGGGAAAAAGCAGAAAGATTTTTAAAAATTAGAAAATCTGTAGAGAGATTTGCCAGTGTAACATGCAGTCTTCATTTTAAAGCATTTAAAAATCACAGTAGGTCCTATAAGGAATTGATCAACATGGTCAAAGTAATTAATGAAGAAGAGGAATTGAAGTAAATTCACAAGTAGGAAACAGGGAGAGAAAGGTAATGCAAAAGTCTAGATTGAGTTTACAAGAACCTAACTGCAGCTATGGGTGTAGAGTGAAGAAAGTAGAATAGAAAACATCTTTGTTCTAAAGACTCTAATTCCTATCTAAGACTTTTTGAAAGCTCTTTGTTATATGTTCTTGGAGTACTTCTTACAACCCATTTTGGAAGAAATGCAAGTAAGGCTTTGATTTTCATTGTAAAACTTTTGATGCATGTAGATATCCTTTTAGTCAGCAATCTGCTTTAGGCACTTAATTTCTTATGATTTCTTATAATTTCTTATGATTGATTTCAGTATTTAGTTCCTAGTGGCTTGCTGTATAACCTTTATTATAAGCTTTTATGAACCAACTGATGATTGTTGGAGGGGGTGGTCTTAAGGGACATGCCACTGTCACCTCCCTTTCACTATAATACTTGATGAAATCTGCTTAAATATCAAGCCACATGACTAAGAACAGAGCATGTATACTTCTTTTTTTTTTTTACTTCCCTCCGGAATTGCCTTTATAGATTTGTAATTTAACAAGGGCCTCTGAGCTTTAATTAAGGGTCAGTTGTTTCCTTAATAGCCATAGAAGAACAGTCCTGCATCTTTTATGAAGCTTCTGTTAAAGACTTGATTATATTATTTGGTGCAAGTGTATGAAGAGCTAGGTAATAAGTTATTCTAGACTTTAACACTAGAAATAAGATAATTTCTCTCTGATGAACTATTTCCTTTAATTAAGGTAACCATGCTACAGAACTTTTTAATATTCACTTTGCTTTGCCTTTTCAGAAGCTCAGAGGCAGTCTTGCACTTGATTCTAGTGGAGAAATTCAACCTAGGATTTTCAGTACAACTTTCTCCTTCTCCACTTTGTAATTTGGATCTTTTTGTTTTTAACTTGCTTTAGTGATTTTATTACATAGTGCCTTTTATTACAAACAGACACAAAACTTTTCTGAATGTAAGTAGGATAAATGATTGGCTCTCATCACTTTGTCCAGGGGTATTATTCTCTAATACAAATTTTTGTGACCTTAGTCACCTTCTGATGCCACCTCAGGTTACAGTGATTTTTTTTCTCCCACAGATTCCTTAATCAACAGTTTCTCTCCTGAAATGCTAGATTTGTTAAGGAAACAAATATATACTAGAATCCAGAAATATATCAGTTTTTTTTTAAAAATATTGTTTTAGTTAGCAGTTCAATTATTTCTCTTTGAAAGAATGAAAAAAAATTTTTTTAATTATTTTATTTAGCTGTGTTCATTACAATTCTTTTGCTTGAAGCTTAGCTCAGAATCATATAAGCACAAAAGGTATGTATTGTTCAAATAATTTGAAAAGCCAGACCTATCTGTCTAGCTTTAGGTATGGTTAGATCCAGGAGCTCAAAATAAGACTCATTCCTCTCTCTGCTTTACCAGACTAGGTTTTGACTTCATTATCAAGCAGATATTCCGTGCAAGGTAGCAAAAATGACTAGCAACAATTGTGTACTGGCAGCTGGCATTTCTAATGAAAAAATCAAAAAGTCTGTCTTTCAACAGTTCCAGCAAAAGTCTCAAGGAGAGCTTTTATTGGCCTGGCTTAGGTCAGGTGACTGTCCCTGGACTTAATCACTATGGTTGAAGAAATTGAGTATTTAATTGGCCAGACTACCAGGATGTGCCCATTCCTAGAGCCAGGAGGTGCGATTGGCCCCATCCAAACCACTTGGACTCAGAATGAGGAAGAGATGGTTCCCAAAGAGATTCTGGGCTGAACAAAACACGGGTTAACTATATCCCCCCATTATGTTTCCATCCCTTGTCTCCCCATCATCCATATACATCTTCTTTCCCATTTTAAAATTCTCAAAATCACCCTGGCTAATATAATGCAGATATACCTCTACAAGGAATACTGTCTCTTCTTCTACTCTAGCAGAAGACAACTCTGAGACTCATCCAGTTCCAAAATCTCCAAGTCATGGCATTTTTCTTGGTTGGGTCTAGACATAGCTCTTCATGGCTTGGCGTCCTTTGACTAAATGATATATTTAACACTACCAATTAGCAGTGGCAGAGAAAAAACACTATTGCTGCAATAAAACTTCTATTTAGGGCTTCCCTGGTGGCGCAGTAGTTGAGAGTCCGCCTGCCGATGCAGGGGACACGGGTTCATGCCCCGGTCTGGGAAGATCCCACATGCCGCGGAGCGGCTAGGCCCGTGAGCCATGGCCGCTGGGCCTGCGCGTCTGGAGCCTGTGCTCCGCAACGGGAGAGGCCACAACAGTGAGAGGCCCGCCTACTGCAAAAAAAAAAAAAAAAGAAAAACTTCCATTTGAAAAAGGGAGAGAAGGATAACCCCTAAATAGTTATCTCAGGTTCATAGCAATCATCTCATGCAGGACAAAGAGAGCAAGGACTCCCTGACCTGGCAGTGGATGGAGTTCTTTGTTCAAGAATCTGGCTTGTCTCTCTCTCCTTTCTGGGAGGAACTCCCTTTTCCATTATCCTGCATAGCTATATGGCAGATAGACATTGGGGAGGCTTTTCTTCTAACAGCGGTAATATTTTAGTTCCTCCCTTCTATTGGTGCAGGTTTAGGGGCTGGAATTATCCTTGTGAGGTGGACATTCTCAGGGCTGTTTGGTGAGCCTGGACTTTTCTCTGGCAGTGCCACTGTCTCTCCTGACAGACTTGTGGGTCTGTTTATTTCCTGAATACTCCATAGATTGATTCTTGTAGACTCATGCCCATCAGTTGGGTTCCAGCCCTCATGGATTCTTCCTCTCAGGCAATCTGCCTTTATGCTCTGCCCCTCTCCCAAATCATCTGGACCTTAGACAGGGAAGCAATGGGCTGTCATTGTGTGAATCCTACTCCTCGGTGGTAGGGTTCCTGGGGATGGCTTTTATAGAGGAGTGTAACTGCTCTCCATGTTAGTCAGGGAGTATATGGCAGGAAGTGTTTGGAAGTGGTTCTCCAGCTTCCTGGCTCACCACAATCCCCATCTCTTTTCCATGTGCTTCTCACTCGTGCTAACTTCAGCATGAGGCAGAGATTTATACCTCTGCCATCCCAGAAGACACAGGACTATCTGCTATTGGACATTTTTGAGTGCCGGACACAGGCAGAAAGGATGACCCTTTGTAAGGACTAAATCCCTTTGGCTTTCTTCTTCCAGAACTGCCAGATTAGGCTGAAGGCCATCCTTTTCTTGTGTGATCTAACTGAAGGCTGAAAGAAGTAACCAGTGCCTTCTAAGATGCTTTTTTTTTTTTCCGTTCCCCTAACACCCTACCCTTGATATTCATGTGATTTGAGTTCCGAGATACACTAAGTACCTTTTAACTGGCTGCTTTTCTATCAAATAACAGCTTTTACCCTTTTCCTAGCCTGAGATGGGGGAACCCTCCACCTCACCTCAGCTCAGTCAGTATCATGTTGTAAGGTCTGTTCTTTGTAATCCTCTACTTCCAGATATCAAATTCTGTATTACTTAGGAGTCATTTTGGTGCAAGTAGTAGAAATCAGCACATAAAAGTTTAAATAGAAGGAATTTGTTGGCTTCCATACCAGAAAAGCCAGAGATGCAACGGTCTTCAAGCATGTTGATTATAGATGTTCAGTGTCATCAGGGCACATTTTTTCCCCTTGTCTCTAATACCTGTCTTGGCTACATTCTAGCAGTTTTTCCATTCATTTTAGCAAAGATGAAGTTGTAGGCTTGCATCTTTCTCAGAGCTAGCAACATAGCCAAAACTGTAAATATAGGAATTCCTTTCTTGGCTTGTCTGAGTCACCTGCCCATTCCTTAGGGGGATGTAACCCTCTGGCAGGTAAGCTCTGCAGTACATGGCGACCAGGAGCAGGATTCGCCTCTTTGACTGAGAATAGCAGGGAATTGATGTTTTTCCAAGAGATGCTGGGTTAAAAAGCCTATGGCCTGATATCACCATAGGATGGCTTTTATCAAAAAGGTAAGAGGTAACAAATATTGGGGAGGATGTGGAGAAAAAGGAACCCTTATACCCTGTTGGTGGGAATGTAAAATGGTACAACCATTATGGAAAACCATATGGCAATTCCTCAAAAAGTTAAAAATAGAAATACCATATGATCCAGTGATCTCACTTCTGGGTGTATATCTAGAAGACTTGAAATCAGTAATCCTGAAGAGATATCTGTACATGCATGTTTACTGCAGCATTATTCACAATAGACAAGATATGGAAACAACCTCAGTGTCTGTTAATAGATTAATTAGATGAATAGACAAAGAAGATATGGTATATATATACAATGGAATATTATTCAGCCATGAGAAAGAAGGAAGTCTTGCCTTTTGTGACAATGTGGATAGACCTTGAGGGCATTATTATGCTAAGTGAGATAAGTCAGACAGAGAAAGACAAATACTGTATGATATCACTTACATGTGGAATCTAAAAAAGCCGAACTAATAAGAACAGAGAGTAAGATGATGGGGTTGTGGGGTGGGGGAAACGGGGAGATGTTTTTTAAGGGTACAAACTTGCTATAAGTAGGTAGATAAGTTCTGGAGATCCAATGCACGGCATGGTGATTCTAGTCAACAGTACTATATTATAAACTTAAAAGCTGCTAAGAGACTAGATCTCAATTGTTCTTACCACAAAAAAGAAATGGTAATTATGTGACATGATAGAAATATTAGCTAATGCTATGGTGGTAGTCAAATTGCAATATCTTAATGTAGCAAACCAACACATTGTACACCTTAAATTGATACAGTGTTACATGTATAGCTTAATAAAAAATAAAAAATAATTTTCAAAGCCTATGTCCCCTTAAATTGATAGTGTTACATGTATAGCTTAATAAAAAATAACTTTTACAGCCTATGTCCCCTACATTGGTTAAGTCACCTTCAAGGAAAAAAGGCAAATACTAAACACAATTCAGTCTTAGTTATATGTCATCATATAATCATTAAACATATATTGTTTCTATAGCACAGTGGTTTTCAGATATTTTGATCTCAGGACCCTTTGACTCTTAAAAATTGTCAAGGACTCCAAAGAGCTTTTCTTTATATAGCTATCGATATTTACTATATTAGAAATTTTCTATATTCAAAATTAGAACAGAAATTTTAAATTATTTTTCATAAATTTATTTTAGAATAACAATAATAAATCCATTGCATGTTAACATAATCAGAGTATTTTAGTGAAGCATTACTGTATTTTCCAAAACAAAAATAAATTTAGTGAGAAGAGCATTATATTTATTTTAAACTGGCTGCTTTGTTACTTTTTTTCACATCTATATAAATCTCTTGAATGTCTGACTTAATAGAAGACAAACTAGATTTTTATATCTGCTTCTGCCTTGATTTATTGCTATATAGTTTTTGTAGAAGTATATGAAAAAAATCTAGCCTCATACAGTTACGTAGTTGGAAAAAGGAGTATTTTAATAGCCTTTTTAGATAATTGTGAATGTTCTTCTTTTATACAACACCAAGAGTCACCAAGTGGTAGTTTCTTGATATGTTGAATAAGAAACCATATCAATGAGCTTTTCATGTTCTGTTACATTAAAATTCATTAGTCAGATTTGCACTTTGAATGTATCTTTTACCCAGGCATGATTTTGTAACATCATGCCTTGATTATTTGGAAAATGTGGGTTATGCAGATCTTCCAAATTTTGACACATTTCATTATATAATTAATAACATTTATATCATATAATATAAAAACTACATTTGTTTATATCACATAATTCTCAGTAAATTATTTAAGTATTTAGAAGCTGTCAAGCTCATAGTGGTGGATACAAGCTTTCCAAAATTCTAATTCCCTCTTGAAATCTTGAATTTTATCATTGACAACAAATATCATCACTTTTCCCTTAAGTGACAGTCTCACTTTTGCTAAGTTTTGAGAAGATGTCTGTCAAATACCCATGTCCTAAAAAGTATAGCCTGTCAGTTGTTTGTTCAACTAGAAATGGTCCTCCATGGAAAAAGCTCTGGTTCAGCTTGCAATTCAATCACACATGCTTTTCCTCAAGCCAGCCATCAGACTTTCATAGGCAATACAAGTGCTTTATGCTTACTTACTATAATGTCACAGGGACTATTAAAAGATGTATACTCAGGGTTGAGATTTAATAAAATAAATAATTTTTACTGCTTCATCAAGGATGTTCTTAAGCGAAACTTGCAGGGTGTTTTTCCCCTGCTAGTGCATGGCTTTGAAGTGTATGGAGACTATAGTTGCAGTCTGGGGCCACTTGTGCTAAGGTACCAGCAGTTTTACTCACACTGTTTTGCACCATCAGTACAAGTATCAACGTAATGAAAAAAGGCAAATAACATCTTAGCATTAAAAAGGAAATAATTTTGACCTCATAAACCTCCTGAGCCATCTTAGAGACCACAGGGGATCTGAGGACCACACTTTGAGAACTGCAGCCAATCTTATAAGAATTGAAATAAAGATGTTTTTTGAGATCAACTATAAAAGGAACGATGAGCATGAGCTGCCATTTTGGCTTATCCTCTGATTTTTATCTGCCATTTTTTTCATGTGACAATACATGTCAAACTAGACTTGAAATATTCTGTTCTGAATTTCCTTTGAGAGTTGGGAGGGAAAAGTCAGTTTAACAGAAAAAGTCAGGAAATATTGATCCTCGGTAAACTTGTTTGCCAGACAAATTTAAAAACTGTCTTACTTTGATTTAAAATGTTTTGTTTCTTAAGAATAATTTTAAGGGATATTAATGTGTTCACATTATTTTTATATGTATGCAAAATCATAAACAATTTTTCTGGTTTATGATATTTAATTTTGTCTTATTATATGTGAAATTTCATCATTATGAAATGACTATGACATTCTTTTTTTTTTTTTTGCGGTATGTGGGCCTCTCACTGTTGTGGCCTCTCCTGTTGCGGAGCACAGGCTCCAGACGCGCAGGCTCAGCGGCCATGGCTCACGGGCCCAGCCGCTCCGCGGCATGTGGGATCTTCCCAGACTGGGGCACGAACCCATGTCCCCTGCATTGGCAGGCGGATTCTCAACCACTGCGCAACCAGGGAAGCCCGACTGTGACATTCTTTAAAAACATTTGTGAGTTAATTCAGTATGAATTTTTAGTTCCTTATTTAATTACAAACGGATTTATTTATTTATTTATTTATTTTTTTTTTTCCGGAAGAAAGAAACCCAAGTTTGGATTCTATCTATATCATTTGCCAACTGATTAATGTTGGATTTTTAACCTCCCTTAGCCTCAGCTTCCTCATTCATAGAAAATTGGGGGCATTTTGTACGAATGGTATGATGGTATAATAAATGTGAAACAACGCTTCACTTGCCACATAGAGGTCACTCAATATTCATTTCCTCTTTCCATCCATTTACTTTCCCAGTCCATACTTGCAAGAGCAACAAGCATTGATTGTAGATTCATGTTGTTTAAGAGGGGTGTGTTGATCTTCCTCCATTCTGTCCTAACTGAACACCCCAGCTGTCATGAGCCATATTTGAGGAGCAAGCTTTCTTTGAGGCAGACAAAGATGCAGGCTGTAATTGAAGGACTTTGTCACAGAAGTAGGACCTCTCTAACCATATCTCAAATAGAACAACTCTTTCTACCATCCTCCTGAAGTAATTTATTTTCTAAGAGAATATATGGAAAATTTGGAAGAGAATTAAGGTAGGTAGAGGAAGGAAGTGTGATGTGGTGGGGTTTTTGTTTTATTTTTTCAGTTTTTTTTTCTTTTTTATAACATCATAAAATTTTTTTCCAATAGTCAATACTGTTTTCCTGGGACTTCCCTGGTGGACCAGGGGTTAAGACTCCGCCCTTCCAATGCAGGGGGCGTGGGTTCAATCCCTGGTGGGAGATATAAGATCCCACATGCCGTGCAGTACAGCGAAAAAAAAAAAAGTACCATTTTCCCTAAAAAGCAAGCATCCTGTAATTATAACATTAATATTGAAGCATTGTTTAATAACCCTTAAAACAAGTTCATTATCCTCATTCTACAAGTTTAACTGTTAGAAAATCAGTATCATCATATCATGAAGTTAGAGACTAGAATTATTGTTAGAATTTTCCTTCTCACTGCTTAACGTCGTGAGTGATGTTGCCCTCATGATAGAACGCCTGCTGTAGTTGGTTCTACTTTATTAATATTTGGCAGCCCTTGATTCCATTTACTGCTAAATATGTAAACAAAATGTTGGAAGAAATCATCACAGTCTGAGGCAGAAAGGATTTCATCAAGCACTCAATCAGTTGTATCTGAAGAAATAAAGCAGCCAAAGACCACCTCAAATGGATTTATTTAGCAGCAAGCAAAATTTTTCATTGATCATATCTAAGATGTTCTGTTTAGGTGCTATTAAGGTTAATAATTTTAAAAGCACATAGCTAAATGTTATGAATTGGACACCAGAGAGCACAGAAAAAATTTCATGCATATAACTCTACAGAACTATGGAAAATTGTCCATCTCATTTCCCTTCTCAGGTGGTTTTCAAATGCTTAGTTTTATTTTGATTCTTTTAAAAAATGCAGCACAATTACTTGTAAATATTAAATAATGTAAATTAGAATGGACTGATCATTTGCTCTGAAGAGATGGCTGGCCAAGGTTTCAGGAAGCCTGGACCCTTGTCCTTACTTTCACTCATCAAAAATTTGTAAACTCATTCAAATCACCCAACTTCTCTCAGCCTCACTTCTTTCATCCATAAAAATAAGAGTATTGGACTAAATAATTTCTGAGGCTCATTCATGTGCCAGGATTTGAACTGCAGTGTACTCGGAATAGTTCAGTTGTGGTGGGAGAATTCGAAACTATTTCAAAGTTCTTCTCCATTAGTATTTCCAAAGCATTGCATATGAAAATATGCAATATGAAAATAAGAAGGAGGCACAATGACTGTCTTCTTTACCATTTTATATTATAACTTTTGGATCACAGCTATATGTAGTCTTTACTTTTAATTCTTCTATTTTTCTCTGTAATTTTCAGCACTTTTTATTTAATATGAGAATTACTTGGCTTTCATCTTGCAAGGATGTTACTTGAAATCATCATTTTATGAGTGTTATTAGAATTTCTTTATTAGAAAGCATTTAGAGTCATTCAGTCTTATTGGTTATCTTTTATACCTAAAGCCAATCTAACCTTTTTCTCAGTATAATAGAAGTCCCATTACCTCGTCTCTTAACTATCACAAAAATGCAAGTGTTTTTAAATGTGGGATTCATTACACACAGCAATATTCTAAAATAAAGGGACTCTAAGATTTCCTAATGTAAAGTGATTAGAGAAATTTGAATTTTAATCTATTTAACTCCCATCAGTATCATTTCCATTATAACTTTTCATCAACATTGGGACAACACTTCACCAACACAAACAAAGCAAAGGAGAATTCCAAATTCCTACAATTGAAGCATATCAGTTGTCATGCTGTGCTTGTAAATATTTTATGTTGGCTCAAGACTCAGAGTAAATGTGTTATTTTTCTCTGTTTACGAATAAATAGGTACTTTTAAAACTTCAGTTTGGATACATGGAAGTATCAGTGGCATTCTATTGTAGTTGGTTTTACTGAAATTGGTCTGTTGCTACTATACCTCCTTTTTATTTGACACTATTTTAATGACATTATATTATACTAGTAAAAAGTTGGTATTGATGCACATGGGGAAAGGACTTATTTCATATTATAGAGCCTTGTGTATCTGTATTTATGAACTCCCATGGTACTGAAGTAACATACTAGAACCACAAAAATAACCATATATCTTCCAAATCATTTGAAGCATTATATACTCCAGGAGACCCTCACACATTTAACTCCATCTTCACCAGACTTAATCCTCTTCATGGTGAGTGGGATTCATGGGCCTATTTTGAAAAGACACAACAATACCTGGCATACTTGGTGGATGTGAATATGGTAATTAGCTCTAAATAGAGGGGGAAAGACTGTTGGTGGTCTTTATAGCTGATAATACATAAAACAAATACATCAACTAAGCTGGCCACTAAATGAACTTGGAGAAGAGACAAAATAAATAAATAGATCGATGTAAAGATAAATAGGAGGGGTGAGTTTGTAGTTTAGCTGAGATGTAACACAACATACTAGTATCCCCACCTGTTTTCTAAATATTTTTATGATCTTGGAAAACGTTTCCCACTTCTTTCTCAAGATGGAGATGGCCCAAGGTAATAGACATAGAGCCCAGGCGCAGACTGAAGTTGGGGGTGGGATGCTCGTTGCCATAGTGGCAGCTACACTGTTGGCCAATAGTGGAAATGAAATGTCAGGCTGAGAACAGTCTTGTAGGGAGTCCTCAAGATCACTGACATTATTCAGAAAACAAACCGCACATTTAGTACTCACGGAAAGGAAGCAGACTGTATGTTTTTGGTTACATCTGGGTGTCCAGCCCATAACATCAGCAACTACATCTGGGCATGAAGGAGTGCCCTAGATCAGTTTTTCCAGGACAGCAATTAAATTAATGATTTTGGAAGCTTAAAGGTCTCAGAATATGGTGCTACTCATTTGAGGTCATTCGAATTAAGTTAAGCATGCTTTTTTATTCTCAGAATCAGTAAGGAAGGCCAACGTCTGTTTTTTCTTTTCATAAAAGAATAACCACAATGCAAGTCTGGAGTGAAAATAAGCCCAAACAGATTTCTCCTAGAAAACATCTATTTCTTATTTATCTGGGGTTTATTTGAGAAAAATGATGCTTGTAGGATAGTAGCAACAAAACATAGTAGATTATCACATAACCAAAATTTATCCTGAAATGAGACTACATCTAGTTTTAAAAAATCAATAGATATAATAGAGTCTGAAACTTGGCATTTGATATTGCATTTATTCTTTAGTTAAAAACAGCAATGAATTTGCAGAAACTATATTAACAGCAGCAGAATTATAAAATTTAAAAGCATTTTTCTGTGTATATCACTGTCCTAGGTATTGTATAAAGAGAGTTAACAAACATGGGAGTTGTTATGTGTTTAACACTTAAAACCATATTATATGTGGGCATACAGATGATTTGGACAAAGGAATTAATACGACACAAGTGTCTGACATGAATAAATATTTGAATAATAATATTAATATTGTATATGAGAAGAAGGGAAATTTCATAATCAGGTAGGATGATATATTAGGGAGAGATTTGCATATTAAGAATGAGACCCAAAGGAAATTTCTACCATGAGGATATTTTAGGAACTGACCAATTATTCTAAGTAATTTAATCATAATAATTATCATTATTATGATAGTAACAATAATAATGAACCACTATTTTAGATGGCGGTGTATCTACTATGCTATTATAATTTCTTATTTTAAAACTTCAAAGACATCCTTGCCTGAAATAAATGATAAAACATATTAAATGTAGAAAGATACTTAGCTTGAGATGAAAAATTATTTAAATCATCCATTACAGGAGAAGGGTAGAAGACAGAGAATAGCCCGAAACAGTTCAAAACCATGCGTAACCTCCTGCTCCTTTCCACCAGCTCTATTCAAAGGTGATATATACACAGCAAGCATTTCTATCCTGTTTAGAAGACGGGAAAACCGAGACATAAACATTTAAATATTTTACTCAAGACTAACGAGAAAGTAAGAAATCCACATGAAGAAAATGTTCAAGTTTTTCAGTCCTTTCACTTTAGCTCATGCTGCCCTTGTAAATGTTTATCATTTATCATTGAGGGTTTCTCAAATAGTACCATGTATAGAGAAACTCATACTATTTGAATTAGCATTTTCATGACAGTTCTCTAATAGAAAACACAAATACTTCTTTCCAGAGTTTTAAGTGATATCGAAGAAAACCTGATGTGATAAGAGTCCTGAATATTTTTTTAATTGGCAGGTACAATGACAAGAGTGGATAAAATTGGGAAATAAATTGACTTCTGATTTTATTCTCACATGTTGTATATTCATTTGCTGAACAGTTTTTATGGTGTACATGAGCTGAGCTAGAAATATCTACATTGCTACACATGAAAGCCAAGCTCACAGTGAGGTCCAGAGCTGAAGGAAGTTTAGGCAGGAAATAGAGAGTCACTGAGTCATGTCATGGGAATGTATGGCTAGTGAGCTTTGATAACATTCAGCTAAACCACACTGTTGATTTTGGAAGATTTGTCGTGGGAACCCTAAGTGGAGTCCTTACCCTCTTGGGGTACATTCGTTTTTATGTTTCCTACTGTATTTAAGTGGTTTGAGATAGTTATTTCTTTTTTTGGTGTGGCAGCAGAGAAAACCTTGAAATGTAACCTCTATAGAGTGTGTCACATAAGCTGTCTATTTGGCAATTGTCCTAAGTGGCCAACTGGTCACCCTTATTTTGCTAACTATAGGGGGAAAAGCCAAACTAGGGCTCCATTTCAATCAAAAAACTATTTTGCTTAAACTGCCAGCCAGGTTTACTGGGATTACAAACCTATCATCCAATCCTGTTGGCCACTGTTCTACCTTCTGCTCTCTTTTTACTGATAGTAGACAATGACCCAATGCAATGTGTCAAAAATAAACTGAGAAAACTAGTGCAAAGGCCAGGGGAGACAGAGCAGGAGGGCCTCTTAAACTCTACTGGTTCTGTTTATAAGTCCTTTCCGTGCACTCTGACATTTGCCTCCATCAGGGCTGTTGTTGCTCAGTTCCCCATAACCTGGGCATCTGGCACACCTTCCTACTTAGACCCTGTTCTTCCAAGTACTAATTCGTTCATTCAATTCAACAAATAAATATAGGAGACATACTGACTGCCAGGTACTGTTCTAGAGGCTGGGATACAACAGTAAAAACAAGATCTCTGCCCTCCTACTTCTTATGCTGGTGGGGTGAGAAAACAATAAACAAGGTTGAGTAAAATATATAGTATGCTGAATGGTGAGAAGTGCACTGGGGAAGAAAAGAAAGAAAAAAATACAAGAAAAGAGGGTAGGGAGTTGGCAGGAGTGGAAAGAGTTTGCAGTTCTAGGTTGGCTAGTTGGTGAATGCCACACTGAGAAGGTGGCGTTTGAGTCAATATGGGAAGGAAACATCTGCTGTGCATCCACCCTAAGGGCTGGAGTTCTGGAAAGAACTGTAGCTCTTTTTGCCCCAGTTGGAAACGAACATTTGAGGTGAGCAACTAACCCTAGTAGTGTGACATCATGACAAGTACAGTTTAGAGCAGGGTGGGGCTAAGTTCCTCGTACAGGTTAGACTCTTCTCTTACACTTCCAAGGTACAACTTCAGCATTGAAATACGACTCACAGATCACTGATTACACATGCCATATAATTCATACTCTTTGGAATTTTTGCTAAATACTTTCATTGGATTTAAAAAAGCAAAGCAAAACAAAACAAAACAAAAATGCTTCTCCAGATTAGAGTGTCTCCCCTTCTAATAAATTATTAGGATTTCTCCTAATAAATTATTTCGGACTCCTCAGATTTTAGGTAATCAAATCACTAATGTTTCCAATGTCATATTAATGTCCTCTAAGCTGACTCAACCTTCTCTCATTCACTTATTCAAAAATACTTGTTGAATGCCTACTGTAGTGCCAGACACCAGGAATACAATGGAGAAATGTTTTTCCATTTGGCATTTTTCCAAAATCTGTTTGTGTCACCCTTTGGCCTCAGCTTAGAAGTTTCATTTTAATCTTTTACTCAAAACAGCCTGCCCATCTGCCAGTGGCAAATCCTCCAGTATGTCGTAAGCATGTCACGTGGCTATGTGGCATAGTTAATACCTACTAGCATCTGTCAATGTATGACTTCAAATTATTTCCCCAAAGCAAAATGAACATGTGGAATTCCTTAAAACAAAACAAAAAACACAAACTTTTGAAATAAGGTTGCACACTGTTATCATTAAAGTCAATTATAATTAAAGTCGAACTTATAATTTATACTTCAATAATATTATTCCCATGATTATTTTAAATGAAAGTTTAAAACAATGGGTTTTTTAATTTAATTTTTTTTTTATACAGCAGGTTCTTATTAGTTATCTATTTTATACACATCAGTGTATACATGTCAATCCCAATCTCCCAATTCATCCCACCACCACCACAACCCCCGCTTTCCCCGCTTGGTGTCCATACGTTTGTTCTCTACTTCTGTGTCTCTATTTCCACCCTGAAAACTGGTTCATCTGTACCATTTTTCTAGATTCCACATATATGTGTTAATATACAATATTTGTTTTTCTCTTTCTGACTTAACTATGTATGACAGTCTCTACGTCCATCCACGTCTCTGCAAATGACCCAGTTTCGTTCCCTTTTATGGCTGAGTAATATCACATTGTACTTATGTACCACATCTTCTTTATCCAGTCAACTGACGATGGGCATTTAGGTTGCTTCCATGACCTGGCTATTGTAAGTAGTGCTGCAATGAACATTGGGATGCATGTGTCTTTTTGAATTATGGTTTCCTGTGGGTATATGCCCAGTAGTGGGATTGCTGGATCATATGGTAATTCTATTTTTAGTTTTTTAAGGAACCTCCATAATATTCTCCATAGTGGCTGTATCAATTTACATTCCCACCAACAGTGTAGGAGGGTTCTCTTTTCTCCACACCCTCTCCAGCATTTGTTGTTTGTACATTTTCTGATGATGCCCATTCTAACTGGTGTGAGGTGATACCTCATTGTAGTTTTGATCTGCATTTCTCTAATAATTAGTGATGTTGAGCAGCTCCTCATGTGCCTCTTGGCCATCTCTATGTCTTCTTTGGAGAAATGTCTATTTAGGTCTTCTGCCCATTTTTTGATTGGGTTGTTTGTTTTTTTTAATATTGAGCTGTTTATATATTTTGGAGTTTAACATGTATTTAAAACAGAGTCCTCCAGCTCTGTTTTTCTCCCTGAAGATTGCTTTGGCTATTAGGGGTCTTTTGCGTCTCCACACAAATTTTAAGATTTATTGTTCTAGTCCTTAAAAAAATGCTATTGGTAACTTGATAGGGATTGCATTGAACCTGTAGATTGCTTTGGGTAGTATAGTCATTTTCACAATATTGATTCTTCCAATCCAAGAACATGGTATATCTCTCCATCTGTTTGTATCATCTTTGATTTGTTTCATCAGTGTCCTATAGTTTTCTGAGTACAGGCCTTTTACCTCCTTAGGTAGGTTTTTTCCTAGGCATTTTATTCTTTTTGTTGCAATGGTGAATGGGATTGTTTCCTTAATTTCTCCTTCTGATCTTTTGTTGTTAGTGTATAGGAATGCCAGAGATTTCTGCGCATTAATTTTGTATCCTGCAACTTTACCAAATTCATTGATTAGCTCTAGTAGTTTTCTGGTGGCATCTTTAGGATTCTTTATGTATAGTATCATGTCATCTGCAAACAGTGACAGTTTTACTTCTTCTTTTCCAATTTGGATTCCTTTTATTTCTTCTTCTTCTCTGATAACTGTGGCTAGGACTTCCAAAACTATGTTGAATTATAGTGGCAAGAGGGGCTTCCCTGGTGGCGCAGTGGTTGAGAGTCTGCCTGCCGATGCAGGGGACACGGGTTCGGACCCCGGTCTCAGAAGATCCCACATGCCACAGAGCGGCTAGGCCCGTGAGCCATGGCCGCTGAGCCTGCGCGTCCGGAGCCTGTGCTCTGCAACAGGAAAGACCACAACAGTGAGAGGCCCGCGTACCGCAAAAAAAAAAAAAAAAAAAAAAAATAGTGGCAAGACTGGACATCCTTGTCTTGTTCCTGATCTCTGAGGAAATGCGTTCAGTTTTTCATCATTGAGAATGATGTTTGCTGTGGGTTTGTTATATATGGCCTTTATTATGTTGAGGTAGGTTCCCTCTATGCCCACTTTCTAGAGTTTTTATCATAAATTGGTGTTGAATTTTGTCAGAAGCTTTTTCTGCATCTATTGACATGATCATATGGGTTTTATTCTTCAGTTTGTTAATATGGTGTTTCACATTGATTGATTTGCATATACTGAAGAATCCCTGCATCCCTGGGATAAATACCACTTGATCAATGGTGTATGATCCTTTTAATGTGTTGTTGGATTCTGTTTGCTAGTATTTTGTTGAGGATTTTTGCATCTGTATTCATCAGTGATATTGGTCTGTAATTTTCTTTTTTTGTAGTGTCTTTGTCTGGTTTTGGTATCAGGGTGATGGTGGCCTCATAGAATGAGTTTGGGAGTGTTCCTTCCTCTGCAATTTTTTGGAAGAGTTTGAGAAGGATGGGTGTTAGCTCTTCTCTAAATGTTTGATAGAATTCACCTGTGAAGCCATCTGGACCTGGGCTTTTGTTTGTTGGAAGATTTTTAATCACAGTTTCACTTTCATTACTTGTGATTGGTCTGTTCATATTTTCTATTTCTTCCTGGTTCAGTCTTGGAAGGTTATACCTTTCCAAAAATTTGTCCATTTCTTCCAGGTTGTCCATTTTATTGGCATAGAGTTGCTTGTAGTAGTCTCTTAGGATGCTTTGTATTTCTGCAGTGCCTGTTGTAACTTCTCCTTTTTCATTCCTAATTCTTTTGGACTCTATTGATTTGAGTCCTCTCTCTCTTTTTCTTGATGAATCTGGCTAAAGGTTTATCAATTTTGTTTATCTTCTCAAAGAACCAGCTTTTAGTTTTATTGATCTTTGCTATTGTTTTCTTTGTTTTTATTTCCTTTATTTCTGCTCTGATCTTTATGATTTCTTTCCTTCTACTAACTTTGGGCTTTCTTTGTTCTTCTTTCTCTAGTTCCTTTAGGTGTAAAGTTAGATTGTTTATTTGAGACTTTTCTTGTTTCTTGAGTTGGGATTGTATTGCTATAAACTTCCCTCTTAGAACTGTTTTGCTGCATCCCATAGGTTTTGGATTATCATGTTTTCATTGCCATTTGTCTCTAGGTATTTTTTGATTTCCTCTTTGATTTCTTCAGTGATCTGTTGGTTATTTAGTAACATATTGTTTAGCCTCCATGTGTTTATGTTTTTTTTCTCTGTAACTGATTTCTAATCTTATAGTGTTTTGGTTGGAAAAGATGCTTGATATGATTTCAATTTTCTTAAATTTATCAAGACTTGATTTGTGACCCAAGATGTGATTTATTCTGGAGGATGCTCTCTGTGCACTTGAGAAGAAAGTGTAATCTGCTGTTTTTGGATGGAATGTCCTATAAATATCAATTAAATCTACCTGGTCTATTGTGTCATTTAAAGCTTGTGTTTCCTTATTAATTTTCTGTCTGGATAATCTGTCTATTGGTGTAAGTGAGGTGTTAAATTCCCCCACTATTACTGTGTTACTGTCGATTTCCTCTTTTATAGCTGTTAGCATTTGCCTTATATATTGAGATGCTCCTATGTTGGGTGCATATATATTTATAATTGTTACATCTTCTTCTTGGATCGATCCCTTAATCATTATATAGTGTCCTTCCTTGTCTCTTGTAACGTCCTTATTTTAAAGTCTATTTTATCTGATATGAGTATTGCTACTCCACCTTTCTTTTTTTTTTTCTTAAATAAATTTATTTATTTTATTTATTTATTTTTGGCTGTGTTGGATCTTCACTGCTGCGTGGGGACTACTCTTCATAGCAGTGTGTGGGCTTCTCATTGCGGTGGCTTCTCGTTGCAGAGCACGGGCTCTAGGCACACGGGCTTCGATAGTTGCGGCATGTGGGCTCAGAAGTTATGGCTCATGGGCTCTAGAGCACAGGTTCAGTAGTTGTGGTGTGCAGGCTTAGTTGCTTCACAGCAAGGGGGGGGTCTTCCCAGACCAGAGATCAAACCTGTATCCCCTGCATTGGCAGGCAGATTCTCAACCACTGAGCCACCAGGGAAGCCCCCTCCAGCTTTCTTTTGATTTCCATTTGCATGGAATATATTTTTCCATCCCCTCACTTTCAGTCTGTAAGTCTCCCCAGGTCTGAAGTGGGTCTCTTGTAGACAGCATATATATGGTCTTGTTTTTGTATCCATTCAACCAGTCTGGGTCTTTTGGTTGGAGAATTTAATCCGTTCATATTTAAGGTAATTATCAATATGTATGCTCCTGTTACCATTTTCTTAAATATTTTGGGTTTGTTTTTGTAGGTCCTTTTCTTCTCTTGTGTTTCCCACTTAGAGAAGTTCCTTTAGCATCTGTTGTAGAGCTGGTTTGGTGATGCTGAATTCTCTTAGCTTTTGCTTGTCTGTAAAGCTTTTGATTTCTCCTTCAAATCTGAATGAGATCCTTGCCAGGTAGAGTAATCTTGGTTGTAGTTTTTTCCCTTTCATCACTTTAAATATATTGTGTCACTCCCTTCTGGCTTGTAGAGTTTCTGCTGAGAAATCAGCTGTTAACCTTACGGGAGTTCCCTTGTATGTTATCTGTCATTTTTCCCTTATTGCTTTTAATAATTTTTCTTTATCTTTAATTTTTGTCAGTTTGATTACTATGTGTCTTGGTAAGTTTCTCCTTGGGTTTTTCCTGCCTGGGACTCTCTGTGCCTCCTGTTCTTGGGTGGCTATTTCCTTTCCCATGTTATGGAAGTTTTTGACTATAATCTCTTCAAATATTTTCCGGGCCCTTTCTCTCTCTCTTCTCCTTCTGGGACCCCTATAATGCGAATGTTGGTGCATTTAATATTGTCCCAGAGGTCTCTTAGGCTGTCTTCATTTCTTTTCATTCTTTTTTCTTTATTCTGTTCCGCAGCAGTGAATTCCACCATTCTGCCTCCAGGTCACTTGTCCATTCTCCTGCCTCAGTTATTCTGCTATTGATTCCTTCTAGTGTATTTTTCATTTCAGTTATTGTATTGTTCATCTCTGTTTGTTTGTTCCTTAATTCTTCTAGGTGTTTGTTCTTTAATTCTTCTAGGTCTTTGTTAAACATTTTTTCATCTTCTCAATTTTTGCCTCCATTCTTTTTATGAGATCCTGGATCAACTTCACTATCATTATTGTGAATTCTTTTTCTGGAAGGTTACCTATCTCCACTTCATTTAGTTGTTTTTTCTGGGGTTTTATCTTGTTACTTCATCTGGTACATAGTCGTCTGCCTTTTCATTTTGTCTATCTTTCTGTGAATGTGCTTTTTGTTCCACAGGCTGCAGGATTGTAGTTCTTCTTGCTTCTGCTGTTCTCTCTCTGGTGGATGAGGCTATCTAAGAGGCTTGTGCAAGCTTCCTGGTGGGAGGGACTGGCAGTGGGTAAAGCTGGGTGTTGCTCTGGTGAACAGAGCTCAGTAAAACTTTAATCTGCTTCTCTGCTGATGGTGGGCCTGAGTTCCCTCCCTGTTGGTTGTTTGGCCTGAGGCGACTCAGCACTGGAGGCTACAGGCTCTTTGGTGGGGCTAATGAAGGGCTCATGCCAAGGAGTACTTCTCAGAACTTCTTCTGCTGGTGTCTTTGTCCTCACAGTGAACCACAGCCACTCGCTGCCTTGGCAGGAGACCATCCAACACTAGCAGGAAGGTCTGGTTCAGTCTCCTATGGGGTCACTGCTGTTTCCCCCAGGTCCTGATGTGCACAGTACTTTGTGTGTGCCCTCCAAGAGTGGAGTCTCTGTCTCCTCCAGTCCTGTCAAAACCCTACGATCAAATCCCACTAGCCTTCAATGTCTGATTCTCTGGAAATTCTTCCTCCCATTGACAGACCCCCAGGTTGGGAAGCCTGACGTGGGGCTCAAAACCTTCATTCCAGTGGGTGGACTTCTGTGGTATAAGTGTTCTCCAGTTTTTGAGTCACCCACCCATGGTTATGGGATTTGTTTTTATTGTGATTGCGCCCCTCCTACCATCTCATTGCGGCTTCTCCTTTGTCTTTGGATGTGGGGTATCGTTTTTGGTGAGTTTCAGTGTCTTCCTGTCAATGGTTGTTCAGCAGTCTCGCAAGAGGGAGTGAGCGCATATCCTTCTACTCTGCCATCTTGAGCCAGTCTCTTAAAACAATATGTTTAATGAACAATATTGTTATTTCATGACACATCCAGTTTTTGCTTAACACAAAGTTTCTCCTTAAGCTCAAAATTATCAATCCATTTGATTTCTTTCTTTTCAGCAGTGTTCCAATTTCAATAATGACCTCAAAAATTATTTTCGTCCCTCAGAAAGGAAGGAATATGATAGGTCATATTTTTGGTCTGATAATTCTCCTAAAATCCTCATGCAAATAATGAAAGCTAACAAAGTGGGCAGAGATGAGAAAAAAAAAGTAAGTTGAAGTGATTAGCCCCATGACCCTT
Organism: Orcinus orca; assembly: GCF_937001465.1. Taxonomy (NCBI): domain Eukaryota; kingdom Metazoa; phylum Chordata; class Mammalia; order Artiodactyla; family Delphinidae; genus Orcinus; species Orcinus orca. The sequence continues at coordinate 68,881,362 of NC_064576.1, forward strand.
GGCTGTTTCTTGAGTTTTTTAAATGCAAAGCCACCATTGTTCAGATTAATGGAATTAACACATTCAATTTTGGCCCCAGGAGATGATAAATAAGTAAATTACTTGGTACTTTAAACTAAAATCTACTTTAAATACTTTATAAAAAGAAAGTGTAGGGACTTCCCTGGACGCTCAGTGGTTAAGAATCCACCTGCCAATGCACGGGATACGCATTCGATCCCTGGTCCGGGAAGATCTCACATGCCGCGGAGCAACTAAGCCCACGCGCCACAACTACTGAAGCCTGTGTTCTAGAACCCGCAAGCCACAACTACTGAAGCCCATGCGCCTAGAGCCCGTGCTCCACAACAAGAGAATCCACCACAGTGAGAACCCCGTGCACCACAACCAAGAGTAGACCCCGCTTGCCACAACTAGAGAAAGCCTGCACGCAGCAATGAAGATCCAATGCAGCCAAAAATAGATAAATAGGGCTTCCCTGGTGGCGCAGTGGTTGAGAGTCCGCCTGCTGATGCAGGGGACGCGGGTTCGTGCCCCGGTCCAGGAGGATCCCACATGCCACGGAGCGGCTGGGCCCGTGAGCCATGGCTGCTGAGCCTGCGCATCCGGAGCCTGTGCTCCGCAACGGGAGAGGCCACAATAGTGAGAGGCCCGCGTACCGCAAAAAAAAAAAAAAAAAAAAAAGATAAAATTAATTAATTTTAAAAAATCTTAAAAAAAACTAAAAATAAAAAAAGTGTAAAAGGAAGTTTTAATGGGTAAATTGTTTTCAGATATCTACATTTACCCTGTTTTTTTCTAAATTGATTGGAGTTGAAACACATAAAGAAACATTTAATTTCTCTAAATCATTTATTAGAAATTGGTCAGAGGAAGAAAATGAGCAATAATATATCTTCTTAGCTTTTATTACAAATAAGTATACAAATGTCTGTGTACTAAACCACCAGATTAAGTTTTAATTTGGTTTACCAAGAGATACATTTCAATAACACCCTGAAAAGGCTTAATTATAGTTAGTTGCCTTATGGAAGTTTAAAAGGAAAACAGCAAGCCATAGGATTAATTGACTACCTATGGATTATGTAACTTGATGTCCGTTTTTTTAAATTGAAAATTGATTTTATGTTAGTAATTCTAATAAAATTTGATGGCCTGAACTAGTTTATTAATAGTGGAGAAAGAGATGTGAATATATTTAAAGATATTTAGAAGCTAGAATCAATTAGATAAGGTGAGAGGTTAGAAGGAGATAGAAGAATCAAGGATGACACCCAGCACAGGAGGAATACCAAGTCCAGTCAGAAAGGGTGTGTTCAACTGGAGATGTATTAAATTTGAAGGAGTTGAGGGTTAACCCAGTGAGATGGTTATTGGGCAATTAAATATGAGTCTGAAATTTAAGTGGAGAACATTTTAAAGAAGCATGACCTAAATGTTTTAAATACATGTAATACAAAGTCCTATATGATCATAGCATAAAAAATAATTAATTCTGTGAGCCAGTATCAAAGAAGGCTACAGCACAAAGATGCTATTGGAAATTAAAAGATAGGTAGGATTTCAGTAGATGGAAAGAAGGGAAGGATATATTCCAAGTTGAGGCAACATCATGAGCAAAGATTCAAAAGCTTGAAAGTGATTGATGTTATCAGGAAATAGCTAGTCGTAGAAAAAGCAAAGAATTCATGAAGAAAGATAATGGGGATTGAAGTCAGTAAGAAAGATGACTGCCAAGTACTGGTAATCTTTTAATCTTATTCTATAGAATTTTCATTCTGTTCTCTAGGGGCAATTGTGATCCTTTGAAGATTTTTGAAGGAGAAAGAACCAGATAACTGGAAATGAGATATTGCAGATATGGAAGTAATTGGGTTTGGTGGCTGAATTTATGTGGGATTGGGACATAAGTACAAATCAAATATAATATTGATATGTCTATTTTGGAAGGCTGGGGTTAATGGAGGTGCCATTAATTAAAAATAGAGGGCTTCCCTGGTGGCGCAGTGGTTGAGAATCCGCCTGCCGATGCAGGGGACGTGGGTTCTGGGTTCGTGCCCCGGTCCGGGAAGATCCCACATGCCGCGGAGCGGCTGGGCCCGTGAGCCATGGCCGCTGAGCCTGCGCATCCGGAGCCTGTGCTCCGCAACGGGAGAGGCCAGAACAGTGAGAGGCCCGCGTACCAAAAGAAAAAAAAAAAAAAAATAGAGAGCAAAGGGGGAGCATCCCAAATGGAGAGTTGCTCTAAGGAGGCAATAGACATCTAAGATGCCACTCTCGAATTGTAGTGATGGAGATGGAGATTGGGTAGTTTGGGTCTTTACAACAGAGATTACTGTAGTTATAGGAGGGAGTAATGAGAAAGAGGAGGACTAAGGATAGAACTTTAGGACATGTCTACATTTAAGGGTAGGGCAAAAGAAGAACTAGAGGAAGAAGAGGAGTGACCAGAGACACAGTAGAAGAACCAGGAGAGGGCAGTAGCATAGAAGCCAAGGAAGAAGCTATGACTAAAGGGGAAATAGAGGTAGACATTTTAAAGAAGTCACAGGTGACTAGAACTGAGATGAGATCTTTGTATTTGGCAAATAGGAGGACACATCTGAGGGAGAGGTCACGGGGAGAATATTTTCAGTCGAGTAATGGAGCCAGAAGCCAGATTACAAAAGGTGAATGACTGTCAGCTGCTTGAACTGCAACAAGTATAACCTTTGAGAAGTCTGTAAAGTCGAGGAAAGTGGCTGTGGCGAGGCAGGGCAAGACATTAATTGAAAGGAAGATCTGTATATCTAAGAGGTAAGGGTCTCACAACAGACCAAGGTTAACACTTCTGAGCAAGGAAGTGTTATGAAGGTGCCCAAACTAAGAGCATTCTAGTGATGTGAGTACACCAACATCTCATGAAACCTCCCACAGGATACTCACTCCCCTATACCCCATAGTCTTGGGGATCTCTCTCCGCCTTTTCGAGCATTTACCCTATGTCCATGTTTTGAAACTTGACTCATTTCTTTCCTTTTTATGGGCTATTTGCAATATGTTAATCTCTCCTGTTGTTTATAAGACGTGTAGCCAAAGTAACTTCATAGATATTTAACATTTGAATTATTTTTAACATATAATAAGAGCAGCCCAGGGACATTGAAAAAGCATATATATATATATATATATATATATATATATATATAATGATAACGACAAAGTCAACCACAACCACTATTACTATAGCAACAGCAACATTAGCTACTGCTAAGATTTCCTTTACTTTGTGCTAGGACAGTGCTAAGCGCTTTCAATGGATTATCTCATTGAATCCCCACACAGTTCTATGAAACAGGGACTACTAACATCTACATTTTACAGATGAAGAAACCATGTTTAGAGAGACTAAGTTGCCCAAGGTCACAGAGCTTACGAGTGGTGAAATGATATGACAGAGACTGATACTATACTTCTTTTTTTTTTTTTTGTGGTATGTGGGCCTCTCACTGTTGTGGCCTCTCCCATTGCAGAGCACAGGCTCTGGACGTGCAGGCTCAGCGGCCATGGCTCACGGGCCCAGCCGCTCTGCTGCATGTGGGATCTTCCCTGACCGGAGCACGAACCCGTGTCCCCTGCATCGGCAGGCGGACTCTCAAACACTGCACCACCAGGGAAGCCCTAGAAATTCTTTATATATTCAGATATTAACCCTTTGAATGTGATATACCACAAATATTATTTTCCCAGTTTGTCATTTGACCTTTTATTTTACTTCATTTTTTTAAAGTGATTGTGGAGATCAAATTGTTATGGAATTTAGATTCCACTGGACACATTGAAAAGAGTGATGTCACAGTTTCATTATAAAATAAAATATTTACAATATACCAGGACTTATATCCTTCACTGTTATTTAAATATATATTGAAAATTTTTAGATATCAACTTTAAAAAGTATAATTTTTTCAAAGTTCTTTTAGGAGATTCCTGATGAGGTACCTGAGGAACAACGTTTGAAAGTTTTAGGTCCTCATCAATAATTTCAGTAGTTTGACACCATGAAACAAAACAGCCTGTGCAGGTATCAGGAAAGATGATGTGATTTCGTAGTCTGAAAGGGTGAAGTCCAAACTCTGCCAGTTACTACAGGCAAGTTACAAACCTATTTGAGCCACCGTTTCACCATAAATAATATATGGAGACAATAATGTACCTTCCGCATGGGGTCATTATGAAGATTAAGGGATAATGTCAATGTGTTTACAATATAATAGACCATAAATATTTTCATACTGTTTAGGTAGTTAACAAAATGAAGGCATGGTTTGCCTTACCAGACTATCAGTTATCTAGGATCAAATTACTTCCCTCTGATTTTTCTTCTTCCTTTTCACAGCCTGCATAAAAATCTAAAGAAGCTATTACGTGCTAGTATGATGATTTTGGAATGCCATTCATTCAATTAATAGTATGCTTCTATTTATATTATATATATCAGGAACTATGCTAAGTGTAAAGATTCAAAGATAAGATATGATCCCCACCCTCTCTAGGAACTAATCATGAACTAAGAGAGGCTATAACAGGTAAACAAACGTAGTCAGTGCTGTGCTATTTTTGCGATGACAGAGGTATACAAGCATTGGTGCTGCAGCACAGAGCTCTTAATTCAAGCTGAGATAGTCAATGTTTTCCAATCAGATAATAACAAGGTAAACTCTAAAGAAGGAAAAGAAGTTAGCATAACGGACAGACGAAGATATTCTAGGAACAGGAAACAGAGTGGGCAAACATTCAAGGGTGAAAGAGCCAGGAAGCTGCCCTTCCTTCAGTAAGGATAGAGCAGTGTGCGCACTTGAGAATGACAAAAGGCGGGCCTAGAGATGAAGCTAGGAACCAGGGCATGGAGGGAGGGGCAGGTGCTGCCAAGGAACTTGAATTTATGCTGAGTGCTGTCAGCAGCAAAGTGTCGTCATCAGATCTGTGTTCTCCAGAGATCACTTTGGCTGCCTCCTGAAGAGTTCATTGGAAAGAAAACCACATAAAGCTTTTATAGTCATTCATTCATTCACTCTTCATTCAGTTTTTCAACAATTATTTATTGAGGTCCTACATGTTCCATTGTGTGAATATACCATGATTAATTTCTCTATTATACTGTAGATGGATCTCTGTAGTTTCTAATTTGGGGCTATTACAAAGAGAACTTTGGTGCACATAGATATGCATCTCTGGGTCCTTCTAGGAGTGCAGTTATTATGTCTTAGTGAATACACATTCACTTTTGGTAGATGTGCCAAAAAACTTCTGCTGGTGGTTGTGCTACTTTGCACTCATACCTCTCCAAAATATGTTTGCTATTGTCAGTCTTTTAAATTTTAGTCATTTTGTTGGGTGTGTAATGGTATCACATTGTGGTTTCAATTTTCATTTCCTTCCTGACCAACAATATTGAACATAATTTCACATGTTTGTTGGCCATTTGGATATCTTCTTTGTGTCTCTTCAAGGATTTTGGGCATTTTTCTATTCGGTCTATATTTTATTTGATGTGTAAGATATATGTGAATATTTTTTTCATATACATATTTATTAAATGTGTGTGTTTCTTCTTCCATTATATGAACTGACTTTTCATTCTTGATGTCTTTTGATGAAAAGTTTTTAATTTTAATATAGTCCAGTTTATCATTTTTTTTCTTTTATGATGAATGCCTTTTATGTTCAGTTTAAGAAAGCTTTGACTTCTTCAAGGTCAAAGAGATGTTCTCTATTTTCTTGTAAGATCTTTAGTATTTTACTTTTCACATTTATGTCTGTAATCCATATGAAGTAGATTTTTTGGTGTCTATTCTCTCCAATTCCTAAAAATGTTTTCTACTTAACAATGGATAGGCTCAATTTCTTTTTTTTCATTAATTGAAGGCAGGGCGCATATCCAAGTGAGTGTAGTGGGATTAAAGAGAGGACATGTGATTGCTCACTATGAGGAGAACCTGAGAATTTTAAGGCGCTTTATTTTATCTCTTCAATGAATACTTCATAAGTTGTCCCATCCAAAGCATTTTCTATCTCCTTTAAATGTGATGGCTCTTATTGTCTGTACCAGAGCTTCCCAAACATTTCACACTGTGGTTCTCAGGGAAGATACAATAGATATTCTTTCAGCATTTGAGAGTACATTAATGAGGCTTCTCATAGCTGGAAGTAATGAACTGGGGCATTGGCTACCCCCAAACCCTACTTGGGGTCATAGGGGTAGAGGGGATCAAGATCTTGGCACACCTGTAACCCGTTCATGGCACACCTGATAGAAAGCTCTGGTTTATGTCACTGATTTCAAGTTTATTTACCTTTTATGTAATAAATTGTTGTGCAGTGAGTTGACCGGTGCTTCTTAACTTTTAGATTCATCATAATCACATGAAGGGTTTATTAAAATACAAATTTCTGAGCTTCATCCCCAAATCTTTTGCTTCTGTATGTCTGGGGTGGGGTCTGAGAATTTCCATTTCCACCAAGTTCCTGGTGATGTGATGCTGCTGGTCCAGAGACCACACTTTGAGAAGCACTATCTAAACCTTCTAACTCTCAGCACAGTGCCTATATACGTAGGTGGCTTTCAGTATCTTTTGACTGTTGACCATTTGAACAAGTCAATGAGAAATGAAAAAATAACTCTTATTTATCCTTAAGGATTTGGTATAAATACTCCTCTGTGAAGCGATCTCTTACCTTTTCAAGGCAGAGTTAACCTCCTCTTCATTTATATCATTGTTGAAACTTATACATATTTTCATTGGTGTACTTAGCACATTCTTTTGTAATTATAGCTTACAACTATGTCTAAAAGTATGTATTTTGAAGTCAGACAAATATGGCTTCAGATGTGAGGTCTGACACTTATTAACTCTGTAAAATTGAACAAATTAACAGCTCTGAGTTGTTTTTTTTAAATAGATCTTTATTGGAGTATAATTGCTTCACAATACTGTGTTTGTTTCTGTTGTACAACAAAGTGAGTCAGCCATGTGCATACACATGTCCCCATATCCCCTCCCTCTTGAGCCTCCCTCCCATCCTCCCTATCCCATCCCTTTAGGTCGTCACAAAGCATCGAGCTGAAATGAGACAGCTCTGAGTTTTCATTCCTTGTTTCTAAAGTATAGATGATACTACCTAATCTGGATTTTGTATTACATGGGGCTCCATTGCAGACCCTTAATAAATGATAATGCTCCTTCCATTCCAGACCCCAGACCCAGTCCCCTGAGGCAGGATGGTATCCTACTCATTCTTGTATCCCCTGTGTCTAGCACTGTTCCTGGAACATGGTACACACTGGATAAATGATGAATCAACAAGCCAACCAGCAAGTCTAAGAACACCCCTGGATCATAAGTATTTTAGGCCTAACTTTTTCCAAAACCTATAGTTTCATTTCAGTGTATGTTTATGGAGAAATCACTCAAGGGTAAAGTTTCTGAGGCTATGTCAGAGCCTTTGAGGGAATACCTGAGCTGCCTGAGTTCGGGATAGACTGTTTTCTACAAATACCTTTGAACCAGAAAGGAGTCAAAGATATTGAGACAATTTCACATTCCTCTTGGACTTGGCCAGGACTAAACTGAACCCCAGGACTATGGAGAAACCACAGGTTGAATAATTTGTCTACACATATTCTCGTCAATGTTTGACCAGCTTCACACTTAAAGAGCCCCAGGTCCCATCTTCACATACACATGATTCTACACCATCCTAAATGGATTAGAGAGCTGAGTAGCTGAGGGTGTTTCCTGTATGCACTTTTGCTGTATGAGGGAGTGTCGCCTGTCTTAGCTTTCAGTACTGAGCAATAAAACTGCACTGAGTTATATAGCAGCATCAGTATATGTCAGTGGTTCTCAACTGGGTGATTTTGCTCCTCCGCCCCTGCTAGGGGACAGTTGGCAATGTCTGGAAACATTTGGGGTTGTACAGGTCACAGCTTGGGGGAGGGTGCTACGGGTGGGCATCTGGTTGGTAGAGACCAGGGATACTGCTGACCATCTGCAACACACGGGGCACCTCCCCACCCCACCCCCACTGTGATGACAAAATCGTTCCAGCCTCAGATGTCAGTAGTGTCAAGGCTGAGAAATTCTGGCATGTGTTTTTCTTTTTTATCATTGAATTTTGGAAAAATAATTACAAACTGAGGGCAAAGTCTCAAATAAAAAAGACTTGTTATGAAAAGTAAACAAAGACAACCACAACAACAAAAAACTGGCTACATCCACACTCTTGAGGAGATTATAGGTAAAAAAGAAAAGCACCATCTGTTTTATAAGTTGATGAAAGGTGAGTGTACAATGTAATTTCATTTGCCAGGCTTCTATTTTAGAAATGAATTCACATAGTTATAGATATTGTATCTTTCTCTGAAAATTGGCTTTATGTAAAAAGCATCTACAATAAAAGAATATTCTTTCTATATAATTGACTTCATTTTGTGTTTCAGCTATGTAGAAAGTAGCAAATTTAGGTTAGAAGTATCTCTAATGCTGCTTGGCTTATTAACACTGCAAAGATTTGTGTTTGTTTCGAAAGGATCCTTGAACATTTCTCCAGAAGGTCATTTTGTTTTGCTTTAAAAAATGAAAATATGTTTGTCTGCATTGTAGACAGGAATAAAATCAGATGGTCACATGCCTTTTCCCCCACAGAGCCGAAAAAGCAGGGAGCTAATGTGACTGAATGGTCAATGTATCCACTCTGGTAATCAGTTACTTCTGAAACACAGTGTATTTTAGGATGGAGAGAACCCTCTGAGGGAGGTATCCCTTCCCATTCTAGAAGTAGAACTTGCACTGTGAACCCAGCAAATAAAAAGAGAATTGAGAGTTTAACTTACTTAAATTGATCTGTGTGCTTAGAAGCTAACGATGTAAATTCAACCATCGCTGTCATGCATTCGCAGGAGTCAGGTGCTGCTCTGCATGGCTGGTTTCTATTTTTGCATCACGCAGGAAGATCTTTGTAACACGTCGCTGAAGACAGATCCCTGCCTCTGTGACTATAGAGTGAGGTCAGTTTCATACTCTTTGTCTTTTCCTATGAAAAAAACAGAAGCATTTGGCTAAAAATCTTATGCATATTTTAAGATCAACCTAACAGTGACTCGTTTAAAACAGTACAGCTGGTTTCTTATGAACATCATCTCCCCTCATGTCCATCTTGCTTGGAATAGATTACTTGGGATGTTTGTGGTCAGGGGACCAGGGTCCTACTTCTGGCCCTGTCATTAGCTCATTGTATAAGATTAGATTAATCTTAAGACAAATATCTCAATTTCCTCCTATGTCAAGTGAGATAATAATGCCTGCTTTTGTTATCTCACAGATTCTTGCATGCAACTATACCTTTATTGTTTTTCTGTTCCCTCTGCTCTAATATCTCTTCACCAATGTCTCCACTTCACAATCATGTACGCAATGTCTTTGGAAGTACCTGGTAAACACCGTTCCTTTAATATTTGTTGAATGAAGTGTAAGTTATTCCAGTTGTATAATTCTTCCTACCAATACTCTGGGTGAGGGGGACTCCATGTTAACTGGTCTTTCAGTGGTTCCATAAGCCAAAATCTCTTGAACATCTCTTAAAAAGGTCCAAAGACAGAGAAACCATGGCATCATAACTTTGATTCTTAAAATTACTGGAGTTTATTTATTTTAATTTATTTTTGTGAAGTATAGTTGATGTACAGTGTCGTGTTAATTGAAGTTTATTTTTTTATAGGTGAGAGAGATCATGTTGTATTGCTTAAGAAATGGGCATTGGAATAAGGCAGTCCTGCTTCTGAAACTTACTCGTGAAGCACAGGTTTCTTGAACTACATAAACTCCAGTTTTATTTTCTATAAAAAAGGAATAGTAATAATATTAATATATTCCTTATAGTATTATTCTGAGGATTAAATGAGATAATCCATATAAAGTGCTTAGCACGATGCCTAGCACATAGTATGTGTATTAGGGTAGGCTAGGCTGCAATAACAAGTAAACCCCCCAAATAAATAATGACTCAACACATTAGTCTGAGGAATATGTTCTTGGTTAGCAGGTGGCTCACCTTTATGGAATAGCAGGAAGGAAAGGGTGGTGTAGGCCTTGGCCAGGAAGTTACCATATCCCTCTGCTCTCATTCCCTTGGTGAGAATTCCTCACATAGAGGAAACAACAGATGGTTGCTCAGTATTACAAGAAGTGTCAATGGATTAATTGGATGGAGAGTGCAGTAAGAGATGAAATCTGAGGATTAAAATGTTTCAAATTCCTGTAAAGATATCAGTGTCTTTAATATATTGATAAATTAGGCATGAGGGAGGGTAAGTAGGATGGGAAGAGAAATTACGAATTCTGATTTAAAATACTGAATTAGATGTCCAGAAGAATATGCACCTGGAAGAGTCTTTTGGAAATTTGGATATGTAGGATTAGACCTGAAGGGAAGAGTTCAGGGTGGTAATAGCTTCTTTGGAAGTCATTCACATAGAATCAATGATTATGTCCTTGTGAACAAAGGCAGTTGCTAAAAAGCGGTGCATTGATTTTAACTGCCCTTATTTCTTGCACCTTTGCTGCCAGTTTTGCTCTAACATTTGCTCAAATAACAAAAGTCTTATAACACACTAGAGTTTTCCAAAAGGTGACTGGAATGTAAAGATCTTAATGACCATCCCCTTGAACAGTAGGGCAAAAATGCCCTTACATCAGTCCCAGAGATTGAGGAGGCCAAGACATATAATTCAGACAATATCAAATATATTTACCATCTATAAAGTGGAGATATAATAACATCTGCCTAATGGAGTTTTTGTGAAGATTAAAATAGATGCTACAAGTTAAGGGTCTCTAAGTGTCTGGCACATGGTAAGTTCTACCGTCCTACTTACCCACTTCCAAATGGTTTCCATTATTATTACTATGCCCTTAGCCTAAATATACAATCCAAAGACATCCAACCTGAGACAGATTTAGTAAGTGCCCTCATTTTGCCCTGAGAAGGAAGTTCTTGTGCTGTGCTTAGGCTTGTCCAACTTCACCATCAACCCCCCATGTGAGTCCTTCCAGTTGCCCACCAAACAGAGAGCTTTCTGGAGGAGATGTCCCATCTGTTCAGTGTCCTCTTGGAAAATAAAAGGATCTGCTCTCAAACTATACACTAGTTTTACTTTTGGGGAAATTTTTATTTTTATTTTTGCTATTATGTAGACCAAGGGTCAGGAAGAAATGCCAAGTGTGTGTTTCCCTTCTGAATTGTCTTAAATTTGTATTTAGGTCTTTAAAAGACTTTCGAGTTCACAGAAGCCTTCTTCTCTTCCCTAGGGTACTTTATGTTGCATTTTCTGCTTTGACATCAGTTTAGAAATACCAACTAATGATATAATATCATGCTACTTTTCTAGATTAGCTTGCTTGTTGGTTTTTTGTTTATAGTTTACTGTTTTCGCTTCAAGATTTTTATTTAACTGCTATCCAGCCTTTAAACTTCTGTGTGATGTTAGTATGCAAATATATGAAAGTTTAGTGAGATATAATAAAGTACAAATAAATAGTAAGCACATTCAATTCATGGGTGTAACGTTGAGGCTGTAAGTCTGAAAATGCTTTATAACTACTTGCTAGGAGCATAGGGGAATTTTATAGTGATATTTTATTCTTATTTTTTTTTTAATATCAAGTACCTTAACCTAACATCTGATAGTAATATGGTTATGGCAGTGCCAGTTATACACTGCTGTATTTCTTTAGGAGAGATAATATGTAGTATACAGAGTAATCAGCAGATTTTATTTCCCAACCAACCTGGAATACATCTGTAGTGTAGCACAAGTCATTTCTTCAGGCAGCCCAGCAGGTCTGCTGCAGAGTGAAAGGAGAGTGTTGTGAGTTCAAATCAGAGAGGCCAGATACTGTAAGTTTCATCCTAAATGCGATGGGAACATATTAGAGGCTTTCAGGCAGTGGGGAGGAATGTTATCTGAAGTATGTATTTTTTAAGATTACTCTTAGAAGATGAATGGTAGGATACAAAAATAGAAGCAAGAAGACCAATTAGGAGACTGCTGTAACCCAGGCAACAGATCGTGATGATTGCTAGAAATGAAGAGAAAAGAAAAGAAGGTGGTAGAAATAAGGATAGAAGAGGAAAATTAGGATGTTAGGGAAAGTAGAGTAGATAGGACTTGATGATACATCAGATATATGGAACGAGGGAAGGTGAGGAAATAAGGATAATTCCCAAGTTTTTGGCTTGTGGCTGTGCTTATATAAAATGGGGAGAATCCAAGGTTTTATTGACTACCTGTAATCTGATCCCTGCTAGACCAGAGCTTCTCGTAGGCAGGTACTGTAGTACCTAATGTGGTATTTAGCACATGGTAGGCATTCAACACATTTTTTAAATGAATAAAGAAATACGTAGTATCATTATGCAAAAGTAGCATAAGACCAGCACAGGGCTCCAGTATTTCAGTGCTTTAAGAGCAATGCAGCATGGAAACAGATTCCTTCCAACTGTTGACTTTTCTATTGTCTTTGATCGAATAAGTTTTGGAGGGACATAGGTATAAAACTAATTTAGTTATTGTATAAAAGAGAATATTTTGTGCTTCATTGCACATGTCTTATTGCTTTAACCTAAATATTTTTAAATTTTTTTTCGAAATCTTCGAATACAGACAACTATAGAGACTAGTATAATGAAACCCTATTATCTATCCCACTGCTTCAATAATTACCAGAAATCTAGTTTTTTTCATCAGTATACTCTCCCAGCCCCTTACCAGCTTATTTTGAAGTAAATCCCAGACATCACACCATTTGATCCATAGGTATTTCAGTAACAATTGACCTCCTATATTTTAACACCCAAAAGGGATAAAACACTAGTTCCCACCAGGTTGCATGAGGATCCAGCAACAAAATGTGCATGTACACATTTCTGTTTGTTTTGCTTTGCACATCTCGGCCGCTGTTAGCATACGCCAGATCTCTGTTACGGTAGTGAGTTCTATACAGATGGTCCCAGCTTTCTCTAAATTTCCTTGGCACTTCTAGAGGCCTGAAAATCATTTACTTATTCATTTATTCACCAAATACATATTGACCATTTACTAAGAGTAAGGCACTCAAATGAGAGGCAAAGACATATATGACAGGATTCCTGCCTTCTGATCATTTCAAATGCTAAAGAGTCAAAATATACAAACAGCTCATGCAGCTCACTCAATATCAAAAAAAACAAACAACCCAATCAAAAAATGGGCAAAAGACCTAAAAATAGACCTTTCTCCAAAGAAGACATACAGGTGGCCAAGAAGCACATGAAAAGATGCTCAACATCGCTAATTGTTAAAGAAATGCAAATCAAAACTACAATGAGGTATCACCTCACAGCAGTCAGAATGGCCATCATCAAAAAGTCTACAAATAATAAACGCTGGAGAGGGTGTGTAGAAAAGGAATGTAAATTGGTACAGCCACTATGGAGAACAGTATGGACGTTCCATAAAAATCTAAAAATAGAGTTACCATATGATTCATTGATCACACTCCTGAATGCATACCCAGAGAAAACTCTAATTCAAAAAGATACGTGTATCCCAGTGTTCATAACAACACTATTTACAATAGCCAAGACATGGAAGCAACCTAGATGTCCATTGACAGATCAATGGTTAAAGAAGGTGTGGTATGTATATCATACAATTGACTGTTACTCAGCCATAAAAAAGAATGAATAATGCCACTTGCAGCAACATGGATGGACCTAGAGATTATCATACTAAGTGAAGTAAGTCAGACAGTGAAAAACAAATATCATATGATATCACTTATATGTGGAATTTTTAAACATGATACATATGAACTTATTTACAGAACAGAAACAGACTCATAGACATAGAAAACAAACTTATGGTTACCAAAGGGGAAGAGGGGAGGGATAAATTAGAAGCTTAAGATTAACAGATATGCACTACTGTATATAAAATAGATAAACAACAAGGTCCTACTGTATAGCAAAAAAAAAAAAATTAAAAATTATAAAATAAAGTAAAATGCTAAAGAGTAAAGTTAGTGTGTAGACTAATAAGGCGGTATGTGATCTCTAAGGGTTAAGTGAATGGTATAGACAATAAATATTCTAAGCAATCATTGGGAAAAGGGAGTTGATAATTTTTGGTCAGGATGAACAGGAAAGACACCAGGCTGAGTGAGGGAGGCTTTAAACAACTCTTTAAAGAATGTTGAAGTTTTTAAGGTGAACTTCATTCCAGGAAGAAAGAGTTGTATAAATACAAGTTTAGAGGCAAAAGGCAGAATATATGGCTAGAGAAGTGGGTGATGTAACAGACAGGGCAGAGTGTAGGGTTTGTGAAATAGAAGCATGGGAGGCAGGCTGGAAAGTATGAATAGAGAAGTAATATTCAAGTTTGTATCTTCTTTATTGTGGTTGTATGTTTACAATACAAAGAACAATTAGAGAGAAAAACATGTAGTTCTATTTCATGACAAAGCCAATTCCATGGAGATTGCTGCAAATCAAACTATTCTGGACTTTAACAGATGACGAACGTGTTACGTTCTCTAAATGAAATAATGATTTCTGGTTCTTCTTGCCATTCTACAAAGTGTTGTGTCTATCTTAGGTTTTAAATTTTATGTAAACATGAGTATCGTGACAAACAGAAACAAACAAAAACCAGTATTACAAATTCAAATATTTCATCTCAATCTTGAGTAGTCTGTAAAAAACATCTAGGATAAAGAGCCTAACCTATAACCTAACTTCATAAAAAAACACAATAAGCCAGAATATTGTTACAAAATTACATGTATAAATAATGCTTAGGATTCCTAATAGACAAAAATGCCCTGAGAGGCGTGTACCGCTGTAGAAACGGCAAAATCTGAAATAAAAATTTAAATGTCAGTGTTCCTACTGAGGGGCCCTTAATCTCCCTGAGCCTAGGTTTTCTAATTTGCAAAACATGGGAATTGTAATGCCAGTTTCTCGTGGTTGGTGTGAAGACTGGATTGTAAAACCTAGTTTAAGCACTTAGCACTGACCTGCACAGAGCAGATGTTCAATATGTCCTAATTCCTCTCCTCTCTGAATTTATAAGAGATATATGTCACAGACTTTTTTTAACTTAAAAATAATTGTTTTCTTTGTAATCAGCTTTATTGAGGTATAATTAACATACAATACACTGCACAAATTTAAAATATACAATTTGATAAGTTTTAACATATGTATAAAACAAGGATACCATCACCGTAACTGAGATAACAACCATATCCATCACACTAAAAGTTTCTGCAGCCTCTTTGTCATCCCTCCTTCATTACTGTCATCCCCACACAACCACTGACCAGCTTTTTGTCACAGCAGATTAGGTTCCATTTTCTAGAATTTTACAAATATGAATTTGTACAATATGTGCTCTTTTTGTCTGGTTTCTTTCATTCAACCTAATGTTTGGGATTCATCTATTTATAGATAGCTCATTCCTTTTTATTGCTGATTTTTTTATTCCTTTTTATTCCATTATATGGATATCAGACACATTTATGTCTTTAAGCAGGCTTAAAATTGCTGGGACTTCAGGTAAGAGAACATAGTTTTAAAGTAGAGAATTGGCAATTTTGGTTTAGTGCAAGAAAGATATTGTTCTTTTTCTTCACTGTTTTAAAATTGTTTATTCTGCATGATGCTTTAGAAACCTAGGGAAAAAATACATGTTAATGCCTTTTTAAAAATTTGGGGATAGGAAATGTTCTGTTGGAGAAACGAGCCATGGTTTGCTTTTAAACGTCAAAGCAATGCATTGTCAACATTAAAAATTAAGAAAGAGAAAAGCACAAAGAAAGAAGTAAAATATCATCCCAATCCCATGACCTAGAAACAATCTTTGTTAGCATTATTGACCTTCATTCCATAAATCTCTTGACAGATAGATAGACGATAGAAAATAATTTTCCAAAAACAATTTGGGACTTCCACTTACAGATAAAATAGAATAACACTGGAAGCAACTAAAGAAACAGATTAATCATGTAAAACAAAGGTTTTCAGACATTGGACATCAGGCAGCACAGGAAACTGAACCCTGGAAAATGAGAAACAAGATGCGCCTTGCAATTGCCCCAGCTTACTGCCTGAGGAAAATTTCTAGGCTGCAGTGAAGGTAGGGGGGACCCAAGCGGGAGCTTGATTGTCTCCCTGACTTGGGAGAAAACGTTGGGACTACAGGGAGGCCAGGTCAGCTAGAATATGAAGCAGAGCACTGGAGGAAGCCCTTCACAGAGGGAAAGGACTCCAAGAGGCTGTAGAGAGTTTCTCCACTCCCAAATCTGCAGCTGACTACTGATCAGCACATGAAGGTGAAAAAACTACCCAAAGACAGGGGGAAGAACCACCAGAAATGATTAGCGATAGCCATCTCCGAGTTTACCCAGGGGGTGAGAATAGTTTGTAATCTCTTCATCCAGAGAGAAAAAAACCTTGTAATCCACGGGACATTGAGTAGGGTATTCAAAGAAAATCGCTTAAGTAATGGGGGAAAATTAGCCCCAGAATAAAGGCTACTGCTCTGATGCCACATAACACAGCTTAAAAGCAAGCTTTGGAATGATTAAATCATTTCCAACTAACCTAGCTGCATGCCAGAACAAAGTTAAATAATATTTATAGGAATACAGAAATATTCAGCACTCAGCAGGGAAAAATTTACAAAGACTGGCATCCAATTAAAAATTACCACGAATGCAAAAAAGCAGGAAAATACGGCTCATGTGAGGAGAAACATTAATAAATAGAAACAGACCCAGAAATGTCACAGATGATAGAATTCTTAGACAAGGACATTAAAATTTCTATCATAACCACATTGCATGTGTTCAAGCAGCCAGAAGAAAGATTGAGCATGTTAAGTAGAGACATAAAGTATGTATTTTAAAAAATGAACTTCTAGTAATAAATGTCTGAAGTAAAAAAATGCACTACATGGGACTAATAGTTGAGATACTACAGAGGAAAAGATCAGTGAGTGAAACTGAAAGCATAAAAACTATCTAAAATGAAACACACAGAGAAAAGAGTTGGTGGGGGCAGGGTGGTGGGGGAAGCACACCTCATCAAAGAAAATATGCAGATGGCAAAGAAGCATCTAAAAAATGCTCTACATCATATGTCATCAGGGAAAGACAAATTGAGCCAACAGTGGGATACCACTACACGCCTATTAGAATGGCCAAAATTCAAAACACTGACAACAGAAAGTGCTGACGAAGTGGAGCCACAGGAACTCTTACTCAGTGCTGGTGAGAATGGAAGATGGTACAGCCACTCTGAAAGGCAGTTTGGAAGTTTCTTACGAGCTAAACACACTCTCATCATACGATCCAGCAATCATGCTCCTTGGTATTTATCCAAAGGGGTTAAAAACTTATGTCACAGAAAATCCTACACCCAAATGTTTAGAACAGCTTTATTCATAATTGTCAAAACTTGGAAGCAGCTAAGATGTCTTTGAGTAGGTGGGACAACTAGATGAATAGATAAGTAAACTGTGATACAGAAAATGGAATATTATTCAGTGCTAAAAGGCAATGAACTATCAAGCCATGAAAAATACATGGAGGAAATTGAATGCATATTTCTAAGTTAAAGAAGCAAATATGAGAAAGCTACACACTGTTTGATTACAACTATATGGCATTTTGGAAAAGGCAAGACCACGCAGACAGGGAAAGATCAGTGGTTACCTGGGGTTAGGGGAGAGGGAAGAATGAATGGGCAGAACAGAAAAGCTTTTTAGGGCAGTGAAACTGCTCTGTATGATACTCCAATGTTGGATACGTGTTATACATTTGTCTAAACCCATAGAATGTACAATACCAGGATTGAACTCTAACGTAGACTATGGACTTTGTGTGAAAATGATGCATCAGTGTAGGTTCATCAATTATAATAAATGTGTGTTTATGTAGACAGAGTATATGAAAACTCTATCTTCCACTCAGTTTTGCTATACACCTAAAATTGCTTTAAAAAATAAAATTTACTTTAAAAAAATAGCACTTAGCTCTGAGGTAACTTTAAGCAGCTTAATATACATGTAATTGGAGTCTCCAAGGGAAAAGGAAAAGGGGACAACAAAAAAGTATTTGAATAAATAATGGCTTAATTTTTCCAAATTTGATGAAAACTTCAAACCCACAAAATCAGGATACTCAATGAACGCCAAGCACAAAAAACCTGAAAACTACACTAAGGCACGTTATAATGAAATTGTTTAAAACCAATGATAAAAAGATAATCTTAAAAGCCACCAGAGAGAAAAAAGACACATTCTATGCAGAGGAATGAAGAAAAATGACCTCAAATTTTGTTTGGAAACAAGGCAAGCCAATGGAATAGCATGTTTACTAAAAGAAAAACTGTCAAAGTAGAATTCTATACCCAGAAAAAAAAATCTTTCGAATAAAGGTAAAATAACTATTTTACACATAAAAATATCAGAGAATTCATCACCAGCACACTTGTACTATAAGAGATGTTACAGGAAGTCCCCAGGCTAAAGGAAAATGATACCAGAAGGAAATCTGGATCTACACAAAGGAATGAAGAGTGTGAGAAATGATGAATATGAAGATAAGTGCAATTAAAAATATTTTACATCTCTTTAAAAATAATTGTTTAAAGCAAATACAATGGCAGTGTATTTTGGGGGTTTATCACAGATATGGAAGTAAAATGTATGAAAGTAATAGTCTGAAGAAGGACTATGGAAGTGAAGTGTTGTAGGTTTTATGTACCATACATGAAGTTGTGTGATACTACTTGACAGTAGACCGATAAGTGAAAGATGTAAACTGTAAATCCCAAACCAAGGACTAAGAACCTAATCAACAACAAGTACAAAAATCAGAGTTACAGCTTACAAACCAATTAAGGAGATAAAATGACACCATGAAAATATAAAGTAATGCAAAGGAGACAGACAATGGGACAAAGACAATTCAATGGAGAAAAGACAGTCTCTTCAGCAAATGGTACTGAGACAATATGGATATTCATGTGTGAAAAAATGAATCTTGGTCCAGACTTCTTACCACTAACAAAAATTATCTCAAAAGGGATCATAGACAAATGTAAAATCTAAAACTGTAAAACTTCCAGAATAAAACACAGGAGAAAAATCTTTCTGACCTTGGGTAAGGCAAATATTTCTTAGATTGACACCAAAAATATTTCATTACAAAACTGGACATTTTCAATAGTAAGAACTTCTCTTCAAAAGACACTGTGAAGGGCTTCCCTGGTGGCGCAGTGGTTGAGAGTCCGCCTGCCGATGCAGGGGACACGGGTTCGGACCCCGGTCTCGGAAGATCCCACATGCCACGGAGCGGCTAGGCCCGTGAGCCATGGCCGCTGAGCCTGCGCGTCCGGAGCCTGTGCTCCGCAACGGGAGAGGCCACAACAGTGAGAGGCCCACGTACCGCAAAAAAAAAAGAAAAATAAAATAAAGACACTGTGAAGGGAATGAAGAGATAAACCATAGACTGAAAGAAAATCTTCACAAATCACTTATCTGATAAAGGACTTGTATCCAGAATAAATGAAGAACTCTAAAAATGTAATGATGAAAAAATGATCGACCATTTAAAAAATGGGCAAATGATTCAAAAGACATTTTTCAAAGTAAGTATACATATGGCAAATAAGCACACGAAAAAGCCACTTAGCATCATTAGTTATTGGGGAAATGAAAATGAAACCACAAAAAATTAAATACCCTTATACACCTATTAGAGTGGCTAAAATTAAAGAGACTGACCATACCACATGTTGGCAAGGATGTGGAGTAACCAGAACTCTTACACACTGCTGGCGGGAATGTAAAATGGCACAATACTTCAGAAAACAGCTTGGCAGTTCTTAAAAAGTTAAACAGACACCTATCAAAATTCCATCATTCCACTGGAAGAAAATATCCATACAACGAATTGTACACAAATGTTCATAGCAGCTTTATTTGTATAACCTCAAAGTGGAAACAACCTAGGTGTCCATCAATAGAAGAATGAATAACAAATTGTAATATCTCTATGCAATGGACTACTACTCAGCAATAAAAAGGAGCTATTGATATATAAAACAATACAGATGAATCGCAAATGCATTATGTTAAGTGAAAGAAGCCAGAAAAAATAGAGTAAATACTGTATTGTTCCATTTATACCAAATTCTTAAGAATTCAGACTAGTCTATAGTGAGAGAAGACAGGTCATTGATTGTCTGCGACTAGAGCTGGGAGGCAAGAGAGGCTGTGAAAGATGATTACAAAGGGGCACAAGGAAACTTTTGGAAGGCAGATGTTTAGTATCTTGATTGTGATGATGTTTTCCCAGGTATATTCATATGTCCAAATTTACTATATTATCTATGCAGTTTATTCTATGTCATTTTTACCTCAGTAAAGCTGTAAAAATGAAAAATAACCCACAAGATTAAAAATAATAATAATAAACACGTTTCGCAGGCAGTTCAGTGCTCAGAGGGGCCCTTCCAAGAGAAATCCAGACCCAGGTGTCCATAAGACACATCACACAAGGCACTTCTTGCTTCTCTCAAATTCTCCTAGCACTGGTTGTTCTAATCAGAGGGTCGCCTGGCCAGACCTTCCGCTACTGTGACACTTATTTTTGGAGAAGTCTGCATCCTGTTCAGAGTCTGAGTTTTGGGGCTGCTCTCAGCACCCTCATTCTGGCAGAGCTTCCCACTGTAATTGACTTCTGTGTGTCATAGTCTGTGGTTTAGGCATATGGCCATTTTCTTGTTTTATTGGTGTGGGAGGTTTTTTTCCTCCTGTTTTCCATTATGTCTCTGGGCTTTAAGGGACTGGAGTCAAGGAAAAGTTCCTTTACACACACATCTTTGAACAGAAGTCATTCAAATGCTTCTGGACAGTTGGGAATGTCTATTGTTTCCTGTCTTCCCAGAGTATAGCCCAGGGCTGGTGAGGAGTAAGTATATTCTGAATCCCTCTTCTCATATTTCCCTGTTAAATATTCCCCTACCTCTTTTATCTACGCTGGGGCTGTTCTCACACGTGCTACCATTATCTCTTCTTTGGTGACTGCACCAGCCTCCAAACTGGCCTCTCATCTGGCCTTGCTCCCCTTGAATTCTTTCTCCAATCTGCAGCAGAATGACCTTATTATATCACAGACCTGAGCACGCCACTCAAAGGAGCCCTTTATTCTTAGGATAAGGTCCAGAGCAGGCATATAGGAGGCATTCAATAAATATTTGTTAAGTGAAAGACCATGGGGCATCAGGAGCCCCAGGCCCTAAGATGGAACCCTAAGGCCTTTGAGTTATCTTATCTCCTTTGGCAGTTTATTAAATCTTTCTTTGCTTCAGCTTTTCTGTACATAAATACCTGCTTATGACCATAAAACAAATGCAAGATAGTGGATGAATGTGTTAATTCATGTCTGCCAAGAGGCAGATGCCAAGGTAGGATTAGACATGCAAGGGGTTTGTTGAGAACAGGAGCAAAGAAAGCTGGGAAGAGCCTCCCTACTGTATTGGAAGTCTGGCACTTATGGAAGGAGACAGGGAAGGAGGAGTTGCAGACCAGCTGCGGTTCCAAGAAAGGTTTGGCCAGACCAATGGAAGGTCCTGTAACAAATTTGTCCATAGGGAGTATCCTGCCTCTGGCTAGAAAGGGCTCTATTGGTATCCCCACCAACCTCACTCACTGGGCAGATGCAGCCTGCAGGAAGTATGGCCTCAACACCAAGGAGGTGGTGGATCTAGAGGGGCTATAACTCCCTGAGCGGAAGATCCAACCCGTGCATTTATAGCTGCCACAAGTCAGAAGCCCTTAAAGTTAGGAGACAAGGCATTAAGTAAATACAAGAAAAAAAAAGTCATCTTTTGGTTGTTCAAGTACTATCTAGCTTGTGAGTTTCATATTATAAACTGATCAGCCTTGCTTTTTTTTTTTAACATCTTTATTGGAGTATAATTGCTTTTCAGTGCTGTGTTAGTTCCTGCTTTATAACAAAGTGAATCAGTTATACTTATACATATATCTCCATATCTCCTCCCTCTTACGTCTCCCTCCCACCCTCCCTATCCCACCCCTCTATGTGGTCACAAAGCACGGAGCTGATCTCCCTGTAGCCTTGCTTTTTTTTTTTTTTTTTTTGCTGTACGCGGGCCTCTCACTGTTGTGGCTTCTCCCGTTGCGGAGCACAGGGTCCGGACGCGCAGGCTCAGCGGCCATGGCTCACGGGCCCAGCCGCTCCGCGGCATGTGGGATCTTCCCGGACCGGGGCACGGACCCACGTCCCCTGCATCGGCAGGCGGACTCTCAACCACTGCGCCACCAGGGAAGCCCTGTAGCCTTGCTTTTTAAGTTTCTTCTTCCTACTACATTCCTTTTGTTCTTTTCACTACTCATCAGCACCTTTATGCAGAGGTTGGCAGGAACAGAGAAGCAAGAAGAATTCAGGCCATTTTTTTTCTGCTATTGAGGACCAAATTGCTGGACCAAAAATACCACCTTCTTCACCTTTTTTTTTAAGTCTTCATTTTTAGGAAATGCTTCTCTTTTCTTATTTAAATGCAGCAAAGTATCTATACAATCATTTATATCTAAAGATGATGTTAAATTATATTTTGCTGGATAAAGTCCCAGACCTCCATTAACACAGATAAAAGTAGTGATACTATGTTATTATTATCTCCTATACTTCATCTGTTATTGGCATTTCCTTAAACTATTGATTTTCCTGTGGTTTTCAAATTCAAAATGAAAAGGATGCTCCCCCAAAGCCAATATCACTTGTTCTTAAGAACAAGTTCTTAAGAGTGCTTTTATTTCTTAAAGCACTTAAGATTCATTCAGGAAGTTACTTGAGCTGGGGCCAGAAGAGTAGACCATCCAACTCCTGACATTTTCCAGGGCTGTGTCCAGAACTTGGTGACCCAATTCTTCTCAGTTGGCCTATATTCAGCTGAACAAGTCATCAGACTTAAAAGGCATTTTGTTTTTTAAAAACCAAAAACCACTCTTATAAAGAAAATGAAGCATTAAATAAAATATGCCACTATAATCTTGTATAATCTTAAAAGCTGGCAGGACTGGTCTATAAAAACAAGCCTGAAAGCCAAGGCAAATAGGCCTACGAAGCAGTCAAACCTGGGGGGATGTTGCCTAAGGAGGCCCGCCATGTGGTAAGAGCCAAACCAAACTCTTAATTTGGATTTCTTACTTAAGCATATATAACTGTGAGGAGAAAGGTATGATCACTGAAGGACGGAATTAGGGTGTGACAGAATGACTTCTTTTCCATACTTTCTTTAATGGTGGGCAGTATTTTTAAAGTTAGATATGAAACAATATAGTAGTTGAAGAGAGGATATTTTCATGTAGATGTGCATAGGTTTTCCAGGTTCCTCTTTTACTTAGAAGGCATATATTAAGCTTATTATGTACCCAATCTAGTCCTGGAGGCTATGGATGAGAGATGGTACACAATTTTTAAATTTAATCTTTGCATTCTTATGAGGTCTATATTATTATCTCCATTTTACATATACGCAAACTAAGTCTCAGATAGGTGAGAAAAGTTGCCTAAAACCATATAATAGTCAGAGTTGGATTCAAGACTCAAACCCAATGTGTCTACCTCAAAACCCCAGCTCTTTCTAATGTACTGTACCATAATGCCTAAAAAGAAATAGAGAGAGGCAGGTCTTAATTTTCCAGTATTCACAGTTTGCTTGAGGAGAGAGATGAGTTTGTGAAATAACTACAGAATAGTTTCATATATTTTTTTAAGTTTTTTTTTAAATGTGGACCATTTTTAAAGTCTTTATTGAATTTGTTACAATATTGCTTCTGTTTTATGTTTTTTTGGTTTTGTGGCCATGAGGCATGTGGGATCTTAGCTCACCCACCAGGGATCAAACCTGCACCCCCTGCATTGGAAGGCGAAGTCTTAACCACTGGACAGCCAGGGAAGTCCCCAGAATAGTTTTATATTTATATAAAGTATAAATATATTTGAGTATGAGACTACATCCGAGGACTACAAAAAGGAAACACTATGTTGCTTCTCAGTTGGTAAACAGGTTTCCCCTGTACCCCCTCTTCAGCTGCAGACCTCCCTCATCCTGGCCTTCATACCCGCAAAAAACCTGGAAGCCCGCAGATGTGTATGCCCCTTACATTCTGTCACCACTCCCTGCTCTAATTTTGTCAGCTGTCGCCCTACTGGTCCACCTCAGCCAAGCTGTCAGTATCTACCTTCCATGTCTTCTCCCCATCAGGCCCTGCACTCCTGGGTCCATGCCTGCCCCCTCCTCAGGATCCCTGCTCCTTTGTAACTGCATCTGTAATCTTCACTGAGTTTCTTCTCCTCAGGCCCTGAAGATATTGAAGTCTCTTCAAATTTACAAAAGCCCTCCATCAAACTGCCTCCTAATGAAACAGGAGGGAAGGGGGCAGGGCACAACCTTTGAAAGAATGATATAGCCATAGGACATGACAAAAACTGTTTAGAACTAACTAGATCCAAGATGGTGGAAGATTTGACTTCCAGTGGACCTTGCACCTCATTATACACTCATTGTAACACATCAGCATGCTAAGTGACACACGCACAGGTGCCATGACAGTTCCAAGGCCGACCATAAAAGGTCAACACGTTGCAGTGGCCCAATTCCTGGAAATCCCCACCCCTTCTCCAAAATAGTTGCAACACTCCTCCTACTCATTAGCCTATGAAATTACCCACCCCTATAAAAACTGACAACCCCAGACCCTGGTGCCTCTCGCCTTCTGAGATGGCCCATACTTTGTCCGTGGAGTGTGTTTCTCTCTAAATAAATCCACTTCTTACCTATCACTTTGTCTCTCACTGAATTCTTTCTGCGAGGAGACATCAAGAACCTGAGCTTCATTAAGTCCTGAGACCAGGTGTGTGATCTCAATGAAAAGACCATGAGTTCAAGTCCCAATCTGAGTTGCATGGTTTCACTAATGCTAGCACTTTTGCATTCTTCATCCTCTCTAGGCCAAGCTTCTTGAGATTAGATTACTTTATTTCCCATGTATTCCTTAATTTATCTTGTTCAAATCTCTATGCCCTGTCTCTAGCCAAGGCCACTTCATAATTACCAAATTTTAGTATCTTCAGAGTTGTCCATTTTCAGTCCTTTTCTACTGACCTACTCCTCCTGGTTAAAATCTTCCCTTTTTTGTCATACTCTATATCACTCTTTTCTCTGGCTGCTTTCCCTCAGTCATTTCCTTCAGCGTCATAGATACTATGATGCCCCCAGACTTTTGTCTTCACCTCTCTTGTTCTCGGTATAATCACACTTTCCCCTAACAAGCTCCACTTCTTTCAGAGCTGGAATTCTCACTGATATTCCATATTCATTCAGTCCAGACCACTTTCCTGAACTCCAGCTTCTTTATACAGCCCCCATTCGGTGTCCCACAGTCTCTTCAAACTCAATGTGTCTAAAAGTAGAATTCCTTACCTTATATTCCAAACCTCTGACCACCTCCCCTGTTGCTCATCTTCATCAGTGTGACACCTCTGTGGACCAGTTTCCTAAGTAAAACCTGAAAACTATCCAAGACACTTCTCTCTATCCTTCTCTCTCTCTCTTTCCCTGCTCTCAATCCCCTCCTAACTATGACTCTTAATGACCACATCCTCACACATAGTCTATTTCAGGTCCTTTTGTTTCACGAGGTCTTGACCTACTGAACAATCCCCTGACTTGTGTCCAAACTTTTCCTCCCCCAATCCATCCCTTATGTTGCTTCTGAATTACCATTACACAGCCTATAATTTTGGAGTCCTTATAAACCCATAGGCATCGTTCCCAGTGCCTTAGTATAGTATACAAATTCCTCTATTATCTAGCCCATTCTTAATCTTTCTAACCCCATCATTTTACACTCTTCCCTATAACTGATTTACAGCATTTCCCCAGAGTCATGCTTTCCTCTGCCCCTTTCCTTTGTACATGTTGTCCCTTCTCTCTGGAATTCCCCTCTCCCTTTTATTTTACCAGTGAGATTATTCATTATGAGCGATCTTAAATATTATTCTCTATACAACCGCCCCCCCGATTCTTTTCATGAGGCCCACTACACCTTTCTCTGTGCAACCATCATTCCTTACGTACACCTCTATTGGTATATTTGTTCCAAAGGGTCACAACCTTCTCATTATGGGGCTGTCTTCTGCTCTAGACTGTGACTCTCATTCAGAGTAGAGAACTCAATTTCATTTTCATCCAGCTGGATTTTCAACAGCACACCTAAATGTAGTGAAAGTTCTTTCACTACTATCTTTAAGGTATTCTTAAATGTTAATTGCACTTATCTAAATCAGTTAATTCTGTATCATAATAAATTCTTCATTGCATAGCTTTCTGTTGGTTTCTGTGTGTATGTCTTATCTACCCTTCTAGATTATCAAATCTTGGAGTATTTTACTCTTACCAGTTATGTTAGGGTGGATCAGGACTCTTGTAAAGCTGGATAGCCAGACCAAGGTATTGGAAGCATTTTTTACTAGGGCTGCAGTTTGTTACTGGTCTAGGAAATTCGTAGGTAAATCATGAAACCAAACATTTTTTATGATTATTAAAGGATTCTGAACCAAATAAGGAGAAAAAAAGTTTGATTTTGAGCTAATTAATTCACATTCCCATTTCTCATATATTAATCCATTGGCTTTGCACTCAGAGCTTTTGTTTGTCACTTTGAGTGTCTCATAACATAATATTTCTGTTATTACTATCTGGTAAATTCTCGTGTAAGTGTAGTCATTGATTTTTAATTCTTCTAACACAATTTAATGAAAATTTATATATGTTTTATACTATTGCATTGATGCCTCCAGATAAGCAGTGACATCTTCTAGAGGAAAGGGTCAGGAGCTGGTGTGTTGGGGTCAGTCAGAGTCAGGGGACACACCAAGCTCAATGTCCAAGTTGGAGCAGGACCATCAGCATAGGATCTAAAGGGAGGAACACAGGAAGTCTGAGAAAGCAGGACAAGAAGATCCATGTTCCAGGCTCATGGTCCAGAGACAAGGAGAGCATCTGGACACCTCCAGAGCAGTCTGGCTGTCTCTGCAGCATCATGCTCAGCTGCTGCTTCCCTACAGGCTCCCGGCAAAATCTGCCTTGAATCAAAGGATTAGTCCACTTTGCCTAGAGAAAATGCAGTTGTTCAAAGGATGGAACTTTTTAGGTCCTGAGGGTTTTTCGCAGTTCTGGAAAACTTACTTCAACTATTTATCCAGATGAAAATTCCTTGGATCATTGTTTTAGAATGAACTTTATTAACTAGGCTTGATCCAGGAAAATTCTATAATCAGTTATGTTATTAAGAAACTTCATTTTCATTTGAGGCATTCCTTTCTTCCTTCATTTATTCATTTCTGGGACTTGATCCAAACCTTATATAAAACATACACAGAAAGAGAGAAAACAAGTGGCCTCTTTATATAAACTATTCAAGAAGGAAATGAAGCCACCCAAATGTGGCCTATGCCATCTGTGGTCTGTGATAAATAGCAAAACTACAGTTATGTTTTTTCTTTAAATGTTAACTATAAAATATAAAATCCTTTTTATCAGCAGCAGATGTCAAGCATGCATATTAAAATGACATGGTTTATTAAATAACCTCACTTTAGACTCACTGAACTAGTAAAGACTATATATTTTTTTGCATTTAGGTTAAATGTCTGAAATTATGCATTACTTACTACTTCTATTCAAATATGTGAATACTAATATACATATTCCAAAATTTAAATTTATAAGTGGAAAGATTCATACATCATGGGCTGAATCAAAATATTTTTCAATCCATAAAAGTAGATTTTCGTTTGACTCTTATGTTTAAGCTTTACTGAAATTTTCATATAGCACTGAAAATAAGCATTACTTTCTATATCTCAAGTCTAAAGGAAATCAGTGAAGATCAAGTAAAAAGAAAGAGTAGATTTAAAATTATGTATTCTCTCTAGCCTTTTTAACAGCTTTTTATTTGGCTCTCATAGTGTACTTATTTGTGAGGAAATCTGTTATCTTCTGTTTCTCCCCACACCCCCACTAACTAAGAGTTACTACAGGCTTTTCTCAGCCTGAGTCAGGGAAGCGATAGCTTTGACAATTAGGTAGGAACCACTATAAGGAATTTTTACAGAAATCAAAAGTTTTGGAAACTTCTCTACAAGGCTATTCTTGGAATATTTTGAATTCAAATTTAAAGTCAGTAATGAGAACTTAGTATGGTAATTAAGGAACAGTAAATTTTCATCTTATTTCTTCATGAACTGATACTCTGGTTGAAACTTTTCTCTTAGCAGGGCTCCTTAAAAGGACTCTGGAATTGGAGATTACAATGCTTTTAAATATTTCCTTGTCTCTTTCATTTTTATGTATAGTTTGTGCATAATCTTTTAAGTAGCTAACATGAGCGAGATTAGGAAAAGTTTCTTTTTGAGATATATATTCACCTACATCACAGTCAGTGAGTCTTAAATTATTTGGGCCAAAGTCAGTGTGTAATACTCACATCCCTTATATTTGTCCAAGGAAACCAGCTTTCCAGTGGTAATCTGGTGATTAACCTTATCTGCTCATTGCTACTTAGACAGTATTCTGTAATGTTTAAGTCAGGGTCACCGCTGAGTATAATTTGCTGAGTTTAAAACCAACAGGTGTATTCTGGACAAAGTAAAGAGCAAATAGTAAAATGGCTTACATGTTTTCCTAAGAGTTTATTTACTTTGGGATTTTATCTGCTGCTTTTAGTTTTAAAGGCTTACTGCAAGGGCACTAGGAACAAATGGGCCCTTTGTGTTTCAGGAACAGCAGGTGTTGAAACAGCTTTTTGGTTTCACTTGGACAATAGTAGTCGATGTATTTATTGACTTGATTGATCATCACAAGCTCCAAGGGCCATCGCCTCCCAATAAAAAATTATCTGGATGTTTTTATGGTTATCTAGTATTGTTCTATTCATTCAGTCTGCATATTTGTCTATGATACATATCTGGGTAAATTTGTTCCAAAAAGCAATTGTGTACTAAATTCATGTTCATAAAACAAATTCCTAAAATGTTGTTATTCTTAGACTCTGTGAACATGGATTTATAATTACTATGGCTTTAGCGGTATTAAAGACTTAACACCTTCTGAGAATCTCACCAAACGAGGCAAGTGACTCAGACATACTTCAAAGGAATTTACTAGGATTTATCCATGAGATACCATCTATACAACAGAGAGAAAGGGTCAAACACCCAGCATAGTGCTAGACATGAGTGTTTCTATATGTTGACTAAACACTCAACAGAATAAAATATCCAGAGAAATAACCCATTGGTTGTCTAGAGACTTTTAATCTAATTGCCCTGGCATCAGTGAATGACATTATTCCACATTTTCTCCAAAGAGCACCTTTCCTTCTTTATGTTTCTAGAGCTGACTGTAATCTCATGATGACTTTAGGGAGTATAAATAATTATCTCCAGGTTAGTGGCAGTTCCCTTATTATGTACCCATAAGTCACGTTTTGGATCTTAGACCTATTCTATTTGGATTTCCAAACAGAGTGGTTTGAAGTGTAAGATAGTGGGAGGTTACATATAACAAGTGGCAATAGACTATGTGCATCTAATTTTTGTGTTTTTTCTTTTTAATTGTGGAAAAATACACATAACATAAAATGTATCATCTTAACCATTTTAAGTGTACAATCTAGTGGCATAAGTACATTGTTGTGCAACCATCAGCACCTCCATCTCCAGAGCTCTTTTCATCTTGCAAAACTGTACCTGTTAAACAACAGCTCCCCATTCCCTCTTCCTCTCAGCTCCTGTCATCTAGTGGTTTTTAATGAAAATTATTATGCTAAAATATTGCTGTATATCCGTAAGGAAATATATGTTCACCATCACATTTATGAATATTTTAGAACTGACATAGCATAGTAAAAAATATATATATTTAATCTTTGTCTCATCAGTTTTCCTGGGAAAGGAGTGTCCCTACACTTCTGTGTCTAATTTTTCATGTACTATTGAAATGGTTACATGCATTAGGGGTTCATTTTCAAATATCTCCAACATCTTTAAACTTTAGAAATATTTTTAATTATTTTTTTTTCAGGAACACTAATTTTTGTTGCTTTAATTTCAGGCATTTAATTTCTACTTTTTTCTCATTGTAACAACGTTAATATTTTTAATATTCCATATACATTTACCAAATTCAAACTCTGCACCTTTCAGTGCAACATTCTGTATTTAGAACTAAAGGATACTTGGCCATACTTTTGTCAAATACTTTTATTTTATCTGGAAATCCTTATTTCACCTGGGTTGCACTGATTTATTTTGGAATCAAGTAATCTGACTTTAGTTCTTCTGTCAATGATTATTTATTATTACTGTCATTATTAATGTGCGAGTAGCTCTATTAGCAATCAATCTCAAGGAGTGATTGAGAAAGCCTACTTACTATGTTTTGTTTCCATTTTAAGCCCTCAGGCTGACATTTCCCTGAAGCAATTGCTCTCAGCTCATAACTGAGAATTTTTAAGCAGTTGAGCTTGAAGAATCCCACTGGGTTATTTCTATGTTGAATGATTATTAAAACATTATTATGATATTTAAAAATGATTCTTGGGCTTCCCTGGCGGCGCAGTGGTTGAGAGTCCGCCTGCCGATTAAGGGGTCACAGGTTCGTGCCCCGGTCCGGGAAGATCCCACATGCCGCGGAGCGGCTAGGCCCGTGAGCCATGGCCGCTGAGCCTGCGCGTCCGGAGCATGTGCTCCGCAACGGGAGAGGCCACAACAGTGAGAGGCCCGCGTACGCAAAAAAAAAAAAAAAAAAAAAAAAAAGATTCTTAATGTTTTATTATGTTCAGGTAACAAAACTTACCTTATTAAAACAAAAAATTTATTAAAACAAAATTATTAAAACAAAAATTATTAAAAATTATTTTTAAATTATTAAAACAAAAATTAGAAAGTAAATAAAATTTAAAATAAAATTTCTAATTTTATTCTACTTGCTATTCCAAATCAAATAGTCATTAAATATATTTGCTTCCAAATCAAGTCAGACCCATTTAAATGTGATACACTACTCCAGTCAGTTGAATTCTCTCTAGAGTAGGAAATAGTCACCTACTTGATATTATTTGAGAAATGTGGAGAGAGCTTTCTCCTCCTCCTGGTCACAGTGTCTCAAGTTTTACCATTAGAGATTCAGTACTTGGTGTTTGTCATCAGACGTTGCCTTTAAAATATGAATATCCTTGGGAAAAGTGAATCTTCTCATTGTTAGTCATCAATCCTTTTGTGAGCTTGCTTTTACCCAGTGTAAGTGTGAACAGAGACATAAAATTAGGTGAGAGAGAGAGAGAATAAAAATGGGGTGCAAGGAACTGTGGTATAGAGCAGGGGTCCCCAACCCCCGGGCCACAGACTGGTAGTGGTACGCGGCCTGTTAGGACCTGGGCCACACAGCAGGAGGTGAGCAGTGGGCAAGTGAGGGAAGCTTCATCTGCCGCTCCCCATCGCTCTCATTACCTCCTGAACCATCACCCCCACCCCACACCCCGGTCAGTGGAAAAATTGTCTTCCACGAAACTGGTGCCTGCATCGGCATTTTGTCTCTTTCATCCCTGACTCTCGTAGAGTATTATTTACATGATGCTTTGAAAAAGTTAATAAAATATAAGTCTTTGTTTTTGAGAACTTCCTTCAGAATAATCAACAAATATTTATTGTATGTCTCTTCTATGCCACACTTGTTGCTCAGCACATCACATGAATTATTGTACTTACTCCTCAAAGCAACCCTGTTTGCCTGATGAGGAAATGAGGCTCAGAGAAATTTGGTAACTTTCTGAAGGTCACGCAGCAAGCAACTGCCTTTCTGATTGCTAAACATAGATCTTAACCTCTAAACTCTATTTATTCTTAGGGTAATGGGGAACCATTGAACAGTTCCAAGAACAAAAGCAACATGATCAAATTGTATTTTAGAAACATCACACTGGATGTGAATAGACTGGGGGGAAATAAGACTAGATAGAGTCAGGCTAGAAGTTAGAAAGCTATTGCAATTATCTAAGCATGACATGAATGTTGCCCAGGATGTGGAAGTAGAAATGAAAAGATAGATTCAAGCAATATTCAAGAGTAGGCATAAACAGAATTTAACTGGAAGGACAGAAAAGTGTCAAAGATGATCCTTGGGTTTCCAATTTGAGCAACCAGGTAGATAGTTGTTTTCATCAGTTGGAGTTGCTATGACAAAAATACCATAGACTGAGTGGCTTAAACAACAAATATTTATTTCTCACAGTTCTGGAAGCTAGAAGTCCAAGATCAAGACACTGGCAGATGTGGTGTCTGGTGAAAACTCATTTCCTGGTTTGCAAATGACCATTTTCCTCGCTGAGTCCTCACATGGCAGAGAACTCTGAGCTCTTCATCCTCTTATAAGGGCACCAGTCCCATCATGGGGACCCACCCCCATGACCTCATCCA
Source organism: Orcinus orca (assembly GCF_937001465.1). Taxonomy (NCBI): domain Eukaryota; kingdom Metazoa; phylum Chordata; class Mammalia; order Artiodactyla; family Delphinidae; genus Orcinus; species Orcinus orca. Next base: position 68,914,019 of record NC_064576.1, read on the forward strand.
AACCAAATTACCTCCCAAAGGCTCCACCTCCAAATACCATCACATTGGGGATTAGGCTTCAACACATGAATTTGGGGAGGGACGCACACATTCAGTCCACAGCAATGGTGATGCCTTTCACTAAGATGGGAACACAGAAAGAGTATCAGTTTGGGGCTGGGTGTATGTGTGAGGGGGCGGATAATGTTGAGCTCCGAACACATGGTGTTTGGGGTGTCTGTGAAATGTCCAAACGCAGATGTCCAATAAACAGTTTCCTCTATTGGCCTGAAGCTCAAGGAAAGAGATGTGGGCTGGAGATATAAATCTGGAGGTTATCAGGGTATGGATGGAAAGTAGATGAGATCACCCTGGAAAAAGTGCAAAGTAAAAAGAGAAGCCAGCCCTGTGCCATGTCTGAAAAGCGAAATAAAACAAAAGTAAATTAAATCAATATGCAAGAATGGCACAGGCAAGAAGGGAATCCACCAAGAAAATGAAAAGGAACAGTTAGAGAGGTAGAAGAGATAGCAGGGACCGCATGGGAGAACAGGAGCCTAGAAGGATAAAGCTTTCGACGGGAGGAGTGCTCAGCTGCCTTGGCTGCTATAATGTTACTGAGAGATAAAATGAGGCAGGGGATGGTTTTAGCACTAAGGAGGTTGTTGGTGACATGAGGACAGTGGAGTAGACGACAAAAACTAGACTTCAGTCTTCCTCTAGTTGCTAAATGGACGCATAGTATAGTGTAAATCTTTACATAAGTCTGAGAAAAATAAACTTCATGCATCTTCTTTGTCAATGAGTATTTTAATTACTTGTATTATTCCAAATACTTTGTGCACACTAAAATCATTCAATCCTAATACCCTAATTGGTATTTTACTTTCATTTCTGGAGGCCATTCGATTCTAATTTTACAATCTGGTTTTTTTTTTTCAAACTCAGTGATGATATTCTTGATGAAGACAGTGTAATTTTGAGATATTAAGAGAGTTTTTATTTTTTTATACAGGTGCTCTCTGACAAACAAAGCAAAGAGAGAGCAGGTAAGTCTCTTTGATGAAGTCTGTTTTACTATTTATCTATAAAAGTTGTTTGAAGAGCCTTGCCTAGTCACTATAAATTTAAGCATGCCACAAGTCTTGCTGAATAATTGATAGTCACAGTATGATGTTAAATTAGAGTATATTCTACGTCTTGAAAACTGGATCAGTCCACTCAGTTTTTCCCTGGTACTCGTGCAGCCATATTGTGGGTTTAATTCCTGTTTTGTACAGTTGGTTCTATACGGATAGAAATTACTTTGCATAACTAGACCTGTTGTGATCATTTCGCTGTCTATACAAATATGTTGTATAGATAGTGAAATCATTATGTTGTACAGCTGAAACTACTATACTGTTATATGCGAACCATATCTCAACAAAATTTTAATGAAATTAAAAAAAGAAATTCCTTTGCCTAACCAGACTTTATCTTGAAATATATACTATAGATAAAGTAGTAACAAAAGCTTACACCCGTACCAAAACAACTGCTCAGGTGAGTCCTCTTAACAATAAAAAAGGGTAGCAATTTTTCTTTGTATAGCTTCTGTATTTGGAAGTGTTCTGTGTAAATCAAAATGTTTTACATCTTTTTTTTATTTAAATGTTTTACATCTTAATTTATTGAATTTCTTATTTCAATAACTACATAAAATAACAGCTAACAACCCCCTGAACCACCACTTCTTACCAACGGTTTAGCAGCTGTTGTTTTATTTGAACAGTTCTTTATTTGAACAGTCATTGTGGACATACTCTGAATCTTCTCATTTGTCCTTACTTCATATGGTCATTTAAATGTTTACACTTGAAAGGAAGCCACTTCAAAAACTTTGTGTGACTCCACTACACACATTCTTTACATGTTGAAGATAATATGTTTCTGGAAAAGTTCAATGAAAAAATTAAAACTTCTTTTCTCTGAGTTAATATCTTTAAAGGCTTTTTTGAAATAATCTTGTCAAATAATGCCACTAAAAAATAATACTCTAATGCTGCCCTTATCTTTGGTAACCATCATTGTTTTCGTTTTCGAAGACCTCTTTTTCTTTAATCTGTTGGAGAAAACTTTTAGTCCCTATTCAGATACCCAAGATCTCAGCTTCAGTTCAAATTAGCATCAGCATTGGGTCTCTGGGATATAGTCATCTGCTGTTCTTCTGTCTCCTGGGGAGATTTGTAAGGAGACTTTCGCACTGGACCAACAAGTGTGCAGGGCCCACCAGCTGTAGCAAAATCACCAGACCGAGTTTTCTTCTGCTGTTCTGTGAAATGCTTGTAGCATCAAGCATGCACAGTTTTGTCCATATCCATTTTTATATTTGAGACCTTAACAATACATAACCTTCAACCAACTGACACCTAAGTAGGGAATAAGCAAAGCCCACTTTTAAAATCTTATGAATGTGTCCCAGTTGTAAACTATGCCATAAGTAGAACCCTCTGTGCTTCACCTCTCTTGTTGAATTTCCAACCTGAGCTAGAGTTGATCTTGAATTTACGTCAGCAAAGACTGTGCTTCACTCCAGAAATCACCAAATGAGGGATTTACACAAAAAAGTAGCATGTGAACGTTTTAACTAGAATGTGATAGATTTATTTTCTTTTTATCATAAGCAAATCAAACTTGTTATAGTTAAAAAATACTTTCCATCACATAAAAGCTACAGTCAAGAGAGTAAATAAGAAACAACTGCCGTTAACTCCTGGCCAGAACTGACAAGTACTTTTCTAACAAATCTCCAATGAGGAAGTCCGTCTTTCGTGACTCTGATCCGGTGTAAATGCACCAGATTGGATGTGGAGCTTACCTACCACTATTCAGGTATCACGCAGTGGGGCTTCAATCTACCAGAGGCTCAAGTTTTAGCTGCTTATGCACTCTGCCAGCTAGTGTTTCATCTTGACAGAAAAAAAAAGAATAGGCAAGCAGGCCAGCAGAAACTAGAAAAGAGTCAAATCAGTTTTCACATAAATTTTATGGAAAGCGCTTTGGGAGTAGGAAATATTGGTGAGGGAAGTCTGAGGAGAATTTTTCTTCACATGTAAATCAGAGGAGAATTTTTGAAGCCTAATTCAAATTTCCATGCAAATGTAAAATAGTCCATAAGTTTGGGTTTTTCAATAACAGCTGTCCTCTTTTTTTTTTATCTCATCTTTCAGATTATTTTTACAATTCAAATTTTTAATGGTCATTCCTTCCTGCTGTTTGTAAAATGTGAAGCCAGATCCCCTCATTTTTGGTTTCCCATCATTGATTCTTGATTGGAGTGTCCAAGAGCTTCTCTCTGTGTGTTTTACCAAAGATGTAATATAGAGGTCAGACAGAAGAGGCTATTCAATATAGAGAGACGTAAGATGTAACATGACATAGAAAAAGGACATACTGTGACCCAGCCTCACTGTTTGCCCTTGTAAGGTGATTCCTAATGATTCTTTCTTGTGTGGCCTGATCCACATTGCCCTCTGGTCTCAGTCACTGGAGAGAGATAAATGGGAAACCCAATGTAATAGTGAGCTCAAGCAGAAAAGCTTAGGCACAAGGAGGTGGTCTAAAGGCCAGTCGATGTGCTTACCTTCACTAATAGTTTAAGAGAGGGTGTCACTAATAGTTTAAGAGAGGGTGTCACTACACTCTTTTTTAAGGGATCCAATAAACTGTCCAATAGGACCAAAATATTTCAGCCTAGTTGTGGAAGGGATATTTGCTATGGTAACAGTGGAGTAAATTCTGAGTTTATGCCGATCAACACTGTGACCTTTGTGAGATAAAAAGTCAAAATGGAAATAAATGGTACATATTATGGTATGACTTCCTAATGGAATGAAAAATTAATTCATTTTTGAAAAGTAAATATAAATGTTTAAAAACTAACCCATATAGCTGTAGTTGACTTGATCTGCCCTTAAATTCAGTTTCTCATGGTATGTATTTTTCCTTTCTTCAATTTGTAAATAGGAGACCAAAGCCAAATTCCAGTATTGCTCACTATCAAGAATATTTGAATCTTGTACTGATAAACTGTTCTTCACGTACAATGTACGTTTCGCTTCCAGAGTGTAAAAAAAAAAATTTCTCTTCCATTTAGAAAATGAGTTAAAAACCTAGGGAAAATAAGGTCACATCTGAAGAAATCACTTATGTTATTTTTTTCTCAGTAATTTCATTAGGGCAACGCGGACAGCTCCTCCAAGCACAGTTTCAAAACAAGTTTCTTGGCCATAACTATCCCTCCTTCCTGAGAGTACTGTAATTACTTTCTGCCCCCTCAGCTTCATTGTGTTATGGAGTTTTGTTAGGCCCATTATCAAGAATATGAAGACTCTGTCACAAAAAGAGTTTCCCAAGTGATAGAGGTGCAGGGCACACAGGGAGTCAAAAGTGCAGCCAAATCCAATGATTATGAACAGAAGCATATGCTATGGAATACACATTCTTCCATTTCATTAGAATTTACTTCTAGTGACAAATGCCCAAGATCGAGAAATTCTCAATGCCCCTCACCAACCCCAATTGGAAATTATGACTTCATTTTAACTCATAGAGTGTTGAACATCTACTATGTCCCTGGCACTGTGCAAGGTCTTAGCGACACAAAGATAAATGAGATAAAATTATCCCTCCTTCAAGAAAGTTATCCAACTTAAATCCCCTCTCTTGAGATTTCTTTAGTGAAAACAGAGCTTTTCAGTAAATGTGTGACTAGTGAAATTTACAATAATTTAATAAGTTATAAAATTGTGATTTCCTATAGCTACATAAAGAGAAGCAATTACCATTCGTGGCAGTATGCCCACATGAAGCAAAAGGAAAGCATCAGCGTGTTCTGAGAGGAAACTTGGTTTTATTTTATATTAATTTGTATGAATCTCTATCATTGAAATGCAAGTGCAGCATAAAGCTTAAGAGCTATGTAAATCTAGTTCACATTCTTTCGCTCCATATTTGAGTTGTACCAGTTTATTCTGGATACTTACTTATAGCCCTTGTAAGCTGCCAATTTAAATACAGATGGAAAGGAGAGTGGCTTTTATCCACCATTCCTACCTCTTGCACCTGGCATGCAAAGTCTTCTCCGGGGCAGTGCTTCTCAAATATCTATCAAAAAGCCCCCAATAACAGGAAGTCAGGGAAATTGCCAAGCCAGCAAACATGAAATTTGTTTTAGCTGAAGAATTCAGATGACTTTTGCATTGCTATTTCCTCCATTTTAAATGCTTGTCCCCGACTCTTAGCATGGTTGTCTCCTCATCATCCAGCTTAAATCCACCTGCTTTTTTTTTCTTAATTTAATTAATTAATTTATTTTTGACTGCGTTGAGTCCTCGTTGCTGCGCGCAGGCTTTCTCTAGTTGCAGCGAGCGGGGGCTACTCTTTGTTGCGGTGCATGGGCTTCTCATTGCGGCGGCTTCTCTTGTTGTGGAGCACGGGCTTGGTTGCTCTACGGCATGTGGGATCTTCCCAGCCCAAGGCCCGAACCCGTGTCCCCTGCATCGGCATGCGGATTCTTAACCACTGCGCCACCAGGGAAGCCCCCTAAATCCACCTGCTTTTAAAACTCTTCTCTGCCCCTTTTATCTGAAGAGGTTGCCTCCTCCCCCCACTAATTTCTAGCTCTGCAACTTTTTGTTTCCTTCACAGCACTTGTCAGAACTTAATTTCTTCCTTCCTTCCTTCCTTCCTCCCTCCCTCCCTCCCTCCCTCCCTTCCTTTTTCCTTCCTTCCTCACTTCCTACCTACCTTCCTTCCTTTCCATTAGATTAGATTGCCCATGTCTTATTTATTGTTTTATCCCCTGTGCCCAGCAGACTGCTGCTACATAACAGGTGCTCAAAAACATTTGATGACTAGAAGAATTCCTGAATAACTGTTTTGTATTAAGATAATTGTGTGCCATCTAGAAAAAATATATATGCAGTAGGAAGACCACTGTGTTTATGCAGTGGCTTTGTGACATTCTTGGCACATTGCTGAGTATCCAGTTTGAAGAGGATAAGTCTGGGATATTAGAGGAAGATAGAGGATCAGTGTTTATTGAGTGCCTACTGTGTGCTAGATTATGATGATTCTTTATGAATATTCACTCATTCAATCCTCAAGAAACCCTGTAATGTAAGAGGTATTGTCCTCACTTTTTACATATAAAAAATAAGGGTCAGTAAGATTAAATTGCTCAATGAGTGTCTAAGTTGGAATTTAAACCTGGTTCTATTTGATTTTTAAGATCATGTACTTTTCACTAAACAAATACTTCTTGAGGAGTATAGTGGGATTGTGGGGTGGTGGGGGGCCTGGGAGTTGCTCGTTGCTACTACTTGTCCAACCACTGTATTTTATGTATTCGTAAATTTATTGAGTTATTGCGTAGGCATTATGATTCATTACATAATGAACACAAAGAAGGAAAAGACAGTGTCTTCCCTCGAGGAGCTCACAGTTAGTGGGGAAGAGAATAAACAAACAATACATAAAGTGATCAAAATGTAGATATTTTCTGTTATATTTATATACCTGCAATTTAGAGTGTAAATATGGCAAGGACACAGGCAGGACCCTTAAAATCAAGGAAAAATTACTTTTGCAAATATTTTAATAAAACTTCATTTAAACGTCCCCTCATAAATAGTAATCATTTATAAAAAATGAGTTCTGGAGACCAAAATTGAAGCAAAGAAAAGGTTTGATCTTATGGTTGCTGTTGTTGCCTCTATAGTATCTTTGGAGGAAGCCAGACTTGAGCAAACCCTAAATGATAAAAGACAAATCAGTACCTGGTTTCTCCCCTTTGTGGTCTTTTGGGAAATGAGGCAGATTCTACTAGAGGGTGAGAGACCTTGAATAGATGAGATCATGACCAGAAAGCAGAAAAGCAGAAAGCAGATACAAGACTTGGTAGCTAGTTTGTTGGCAGCAGGGAAAGAGTATTTTCTTGTTAAGAGAATCTTTCTTTGATATAATCAATAATTTCTTCAGTCAGAAACATTGAAGATTAATTTGTTTGTTTTTCAGTACCATTTCTTGCAAATAATAGACCTTAGCTGAAAAACATCCTTTTCACCTTATGTCCTATTTGTTTCATGATCTGAAAGGAAAATATAAAAATTTTCTATTCAATAACAACATGATTTTTTATCTTTTTATTTGTTATCTTAAAAAAATAGATCTCTCTACTTTTATGCATAGCATATTGGTTTCTTAAATAATATAAAGTTAATATTGAAAACAAAGTATTATTTCATTTTGAGGTTCTACGATATACCCACATCTTGTAAATAGATTTAAGATTAGTCCATGTTTATATTTATTATTCTTGAAATGCAATCTCCGTAAATAGTGCATTAAGGAAAATACCAGAGTTAAAATACAGCCATAATTTTTGCTTTCGAAATTGCCTTTTATAAGTATGCTATATTTAAATATATAATCTTGAAACCATCATTCACACACCATTATTTTCACTGCAATTTTATTACAAATAAATATAGTCCCATGGAAAATTTTCAGTCATATTGACTGCAGCATTACTACAGATGAGTAACTTTGATGTATATTTACCTCTAGCCGCTAATTCAGTCTTTGGAAATACTGGTAGGTCTAAATGGGTTTTTTGTAAGCTCCAGTTGTTTTGTGAAGCTGCCCCTTCCCCTAGGCAGCCCTGAAATTATCCAGTTGAAAATGTGGGACCTTTTATGAGACATTGTCTTAATCCAGAGGGCTGATCATATGCTTAAAAAAAGAATATTCTGCCCCATATAATTTTTTACAGAAATTAATCATTGAATACTATTCAATTACATTCCGCTAATTTATATGTATGACTTTTGTTAACATCCTCCTCTAAGAAAGGAACAAAGATTCCAAAATCACATTAGAATATGGGCACCATCACCAACAGCTGGCAAGTAATTGGGGTTCCTCTCACTCTGCATCAGAAATTTCCAGCCCAGAACCTTCTGACATGGAAACATGGGTACCCCTCTCCTCCTTTACTGGCCAGCACTTTAATCTCCCCTGTTGTTCACTGAACACCCTCTGCTCTCTCACTCCTCAGAGACACAAAGCCAAGATGTTCCCTGACCTCCCCACCTGGTAAATCTCTGCACATTCAAGAGGCAGATCAGAGGCTAATCCCTCTTCTGTTGAACTTTCCCTTAATCCCCCAAACAGAGTAAACCGGCACACGACACATTATGATCCTCCCTGTCATGGCTCCTATAACATTCTATAACTTCTATTGCAGAAGTTATATCTCCTATAATATTCTATATCTTCTATTGCAGAAGTTATATCCTCGAAAGCAGACCACAATTTATTATTTTTTGTATCCTCGGTACATGCACATACTGGGTTCTTGATAAATTTTTGTTGAATGAATGAACGAATGAAATAATTTGCATTTTACATTTGTAACAACCTGTGAGGTAAGCAATACAGTAAATCCCCTACATACGAACGAGTTCCATTATGAGAATGCATTCGTAAGTCCAATTTGTTTGTAAGTCCAACAAAGTTAGCCTGGGTAACCAACTAACACGATCAACTATATACCGCTGCTAAATTTTATGCTTGCTTCCAGACACCCTGGGCTTGAAATAAAGGTACTGTACTACTGTACTCTATACAGTACCATACAGTAAAGTACACAAAACGCACATGGCAATGTACAACAGACACGTGAACTAACTTACGTGACTGGACATGCGAACACATATTCGCATCTTTGAAAGTTCGCAACTTGAAGGTTCGTATGTAGGGAACTTACTGTGTAGTTATTATCTTGATCTTACAGAAACTGAGGTTAATAGGCATTAAATGACTTGTTAACATGTATGCATCTGTTCTACTGACTGACAGACAAAACTAACATTGAAACTTTAGTTAAATAATTTTTCTAGCACACCAGGTATTGAGTGTTGTTTTGCTTTTGTCCTTCAATTTTTTTCCCACGACTTGATTTTAACATTGGTTATTTGAAAATGCATATGCTCCATAACAGTACTAATAGAAATATAAGGCAAGCCCCAAATGCGAGGCAAATATGTCATTTAAAATCTATTAGCCTCATTAAAAAGGTAAAAAGAAACAAATGAAATTAATTTTTAAAATATTTTATTTAACCCATATCTCTAAAATATCATTTTATAAAATGATATTTTAATTTAATATTTATAAAAATTTAATATTTATAAAAATTATAAATATTAATAAGATGTTTCACTTTTTTGTAGTAAGTATTTAAGATCTTGGGAGTATTTCACACTTCACATCACATCTCGGTTCAGACTAGTCACATTTTGATAGCACAAATTATAACATCTTTTTATAAGTCACTCTGTGACTTGCTGTTTGACACAGTCTGTGGGGAGCAACATTAGTGAATCAATTTAAGTGGTGAGAAAGGGGATATCATCATGGCATAGCTAGGGAAAATCAGTAAGCCACCGGTGTGAGTTATAGTGTCTTTTCCTCCATTGTTTTGATTTGAAATACTTGTAGGGATTATTGATTTCCTTAGTGGAATTATTGAAAGCATTCCTACTTCCCTCTGCAATCCAAAATATTATTTTTATCTTTTACATTTCTTAATGCAAAACTAAAGAACACTGTTCTTTTTAGAGACAGAACATGTGGGCATTAGAGACAGGCTGAAGATTGAGTTTAGGTTCCTGTTACTTACTAGCCTCATCATCAAAGGCAAGTTGCTGAGGTAACAGAAGTTACCGAAATAAGCCTCATTTTACTAATCTGCAAACATACATTACAACATACCTATTTGACATAATTATTATGGGGGTTATATGAGATAACAGATGGAAAGTTCTGAGTATGATGCCTGCATGTGGTCAATATACAGTGGCTATTGCTTGCTTACTTACTAGCTCTATACAAAGTTCCCATAATCACCTCCAACTACAACTTATATTTACTGAGTAGCCAAGTGATGCATGGTAAAGCATTTTAACGGTGGATATGAGGCCATAAACCAAGAATAGAAGGAGAAGTCAAGATGTTCTAACTTTTAAGATATCAAAGCTCTTTTTTTTTTAATAAATTTATTTATTTATGGCTGTGTTGGGTCTTCGTTGCTGTGCACGGGCTTTCTCTAGTTGCAGTGAGTGGGGCAACTCTTTGTTGCGGTGCGCGGACTTCTCATTGTGGTGGCTTCTCTTGTTGCGGAGCACGGGCTCTAGGCACTGCAGGCATCAGTAGTTGTGGCACACGGGCTTCAGTAGTTGTGTCTCGCGAGCTCTAGAGCACAGGCTCAGTAGTTGTGGTGCACGGGCTTAATTGCTCCACGGCATGTGGGATCTTCCCGGCCCAGGGCTCAAACATGTGTCCCCTGCCTTGGCAGGTGGATTCTTAACCACTTCGCCACCAGGGCAGCCCAAAGCTCATTCTTTATATATTATCTTGGATAAGTCACATTCTGCTTCCTTAGATATAAAAGGTAAAAAAAATGTTTTGCTTCAATAATAGAAGTACTGTGGCCACTTAATATAACAATTATTTCATAATAAGTTTTATAACAAATAAGTACACTCTACCACTCTGAAAGGAAATTTATGGATAAAAGATACACATAATTTTGAAAAGCAACATAATAAATGAAGTGTAATAAGTAAAAAGGAAAGTAATTTACAATTAAATGATTGTGTATTTAATATATAATGTTCAGCTTGATTATATTAGAAGATATAATGAAGTAGTCTGATGCTTATAATGAGTAGTTTTAGATTTAAAAGAGGTAAGAATATGCGAAGCCACTTGGTAGAAGAGTTACAGGAAAATGAAGGAGTAGAGGTAAGGATAGAATTAGAATAAAACCAGGGTCGAGATGAGTAATAACCGACAGACTTATGTGTATGATAAAAGGCAAAAGAAAATAACCTTAATTAAAGTAAAGATTAAATGCTAAGACAAATTCTCAACTCTTATGTAGAGAAAATGAGAAAGTTTGATTTCTTGCAAATGAGCTGAGCTTTGTTCATGTATGGTGTCACAATAATTAATTCCCTGTGTTATAACATGGGACAGAGAACAAAAAACCTATCTCCTTTCTTGAAATTCCACCTCATGGCAATGCATGCAGTCAGACTCATATTTAAAAAGACACTAGAGATCATTTCTTTCCATGGGCAACAGAAAATGAGGATGGATTAGAAAAAGCTTTACTACAAGAAGCTATAGAGAAATTGTATAATCAATGCATGGGAACAGTATTGAAAAACCTAGGTAATTACAAAATAAATGCTTTAATCATAGATGGTCATATTTAACATTTTAAAATAAGTCTAAATAATACTAAATGTTAGCCTTCCCACAATTTACATGGTAGTTTCATTGCTGGAAAATTCAGTGTGTATTAAAACCATGTAAAAACTACTTTCTGTTTGTCTCTAAAATGGAATTAAGTTCTAGTTGCAGAGAAGCTCAGATAATAATTTATGTGGAAGGAGGTCTGAAAATCATGCAGAATGCAGGGCAATTCTTCCCTGGGCATGCCTGTCCCATGGCTTTCAGGATAGTCACTAAATTCTAGTAGAAGCTCCTAGTTATTGCAGTAAACAAAAATGCACTCCCTCATTTTTTTCCCCAAAAGCACCCTTCTAGGAGGTTTAAGATCTCCATTGAGGCTTAGAGAGAAAGCACACCCTTGCATTTGAAACTTTCCACACACAGGCACTAACCTAGCAGCATGACTTGAGGTTGGGATACCTAAAATGGGTCTGAGTGTGCATCTGCAACTTGTTCCTTCAACTGCCTGGTGCCAACCGTGGCGTGCCAGTTCTAACAGCCCCTAGGCACTTCAGATGCTTGCTGGACGCCCTGTTTGTTGATGGCCTTGAAAGAATCTCTTTCCAAGTAGGAGGCATAGGCAAAACTTCACGCTGCTAGTCAAAAACAAAACACCACTGAATAAATGAGTATACAGTGCAAATCTGTTGTGCCATTTGAATAATTACACATATGGTGGTTTTCCTTTTCACTGAGCTCTTGTACAAAGTGAGACTACAATTTATGTTCATCTTTTGAGAATTTCAATGAGTTTTAAAACTTCTATTACCTATTCTTAGCTCCAAAAACTCCCATCAAAATCCATCTGTCATTTGATAACAATCAGCAGCTCAAATTAACAAACTCTCAGCCTTGGATAGGAGTTTAATTCATCTATAAAAGTCATCTTTCAGTTGTGGAAGCAAACCAATTTCTCTTCTGGAAAATTCACTAAAGGCAAGCTTCTCAGACTATGCCTATTTTGAGTAACATTGTAAGGTTTCTGAAAGGCACACTTGAGTTATATAATAACATACAAAATGAATTTAGCTTTTTACATGTAAAATACATCCACATCCCTACTGCTTATGGCCTTTTTTTTACAGGCAGTTCCTATTCCCTATAGGCATGTTCCCGATCACCCATGGGATGAAATCCAGAAAACTTGTCTGGCCATCAGAGTTCCTAAACAGTCTGACTGCCACTTACCCCCACCCCCATCCCATGCTGTCAGACAGCCTCCAGCTCATCCCTCTTGCAGCTGTCTGTATTTGCCTCCTCACAGCCATCACTCAGGCCAGACACAGGAGCTTCTGGGCCGGCCATTGAACTCCTACTTGGTCATGTAATCACTTCACTTTGAGTCAATTTTTTCATAAGTACAAAGTAGGGGGCATTAAATAAAGTTAATGTTTGTAGAATGCTTAGCACACAGTAGCTCCTCCAGAATTGTGAGTTCCTCTCTCCTCCCTTTTAAGGTCTTCATCTCTAAATCTATAAAAACAACTGTCTTTAAGACCAACCCAAATTCCACCTCTGTGAAAATTTCCCTTGAGACCTCAGCTGGAAGTACTCACTCATTTACAGATGAAGAAACTAGATACAGAAAAATTAAGTAACTACTGATAGCTCAGGGCTTCATAACTGGTAAGTGGTAAAGATAGATTCCAACCTAGGTAATCTGGTTCTAGAGTGTGTGTTTTTATTTTTGTTTTTTAACAGGACATAAATTTTTTTAAAACACAACTTTATTGAGATATAATTTACATGCCATACATTTCACCCATTTAAGTGTACAACTCAAAAAAAAAAAAGTGTGCAGCTCAATGGTTTTTACCCTGTATACAGAGTTGCGCAACCATCACCACAATCAATTTGAGAACATTCTCATTACTCCAGAAAGGAACCCCCCACCCATTAGCCGTCACTTCCCATTTCCCCGTTAATCCTACCCTGTAGTCCTTGGCCACTGTTAATCAACTTTCTGTCTCTATAGATTTGCCTGTTCTGGACATTGCATATAAATGGACTCATACAACATGTGGTCTTCTGTGCCTCGTTACTCTCTTCCCATAATGCTTTCAAGGTTCTTCCACATTTTGGCATGTATCAGTACTTCATTTCTCTTTATTGCTGAGTAATATTCCATTTTATGGATAAACTTTATTTAGTTTATCTATTTATCAGTTTATGGACATTTGGATTCTTCCCACTTGTTGGCTATTATGATTATATGAATATTATTATGAATATTCATCTACACATTTTTGTGTGAACATACGTTTTTGTTATTCTTGGGTACATACTTAGAATTGCTGGGTCATATGGTAACTCTGTGTTAAACTTTTTGAGGAACTGCCAAACTGTTTTCCAAAGTAACTGTACCAGTTTAAATTCCTACGAACAATGTGTGAGGGTTCCAATTTCTCCACATCCTCACCAATACTTATTATTATCTGACTTTTATTATAGCCATCCTAGTGGGTATGAAATACTATCTCACTGTGGTTTTGATTTGCATTTCCCTAATGACTAATGATGTTGAACATCTTTTCACATGCCTGTTGGCCATTTGCATATCTTCCTTGAAGAAATGTCTGTTAAATCTTTTAAAATTATTTGTAAGGCCATTTTTAAATTGGGTTATTTGTCTTTTCAAAGTGTTGAGTTGTTTCAAAGTGTTGAGGAGTTTTTAAATATATTCTTGTAGACAAGCCCTTATCAGATATATGGTTTGGAAATATTTTCTCCTATTCTGTGAGGTGTCATTTCACTTTTTGATGATGTTCTTTGAAGTACAAATTTTTTAAACTTTGATGACTTCCAATTCATTTTCTCTTTTGTTGCTTATGTTTGTTATGTTGCTTATGTCTAAGAAAGCTTTCCCTAACCTAACCCAAGTTCATGAAAATTTATTCGTATGTTTTCTTCTAAAAGTCTTGTGGTGTTAGCACTTACATTTAGGCCTGTGATCACTTGGAATTAATTTTTTGTGTATGGTCCAATGAAGGAGTCTGACTCCAGTCTTTCGCATATGGCTATCCAGTTGTTCCAGCATCACTTGTTGAAAAAACTATTCTTTCCGCCACTGAATTGACACCCTTGTTGATAAAGAGCCTGTGTACTTAATTTCAGTACTGTGCTACATCTGTCATTTCTACTCTCTGTCCAAAAGATCCCTTCATCCTCACAAACTACATTTTCTTCCTCAATCATACCATACTCTTCCACACATCCATACTTCCCTACATTCTTCCTGTCTGTCCTGAATGCAACTCCCCATTTTGTCTGCTATCCTGAAGACCAGCTCAAATGGAATCTATTTTGTCTAGTTTTTGTGGCTTTACCTGCAGCATATTATTTAGTTTTTCAAAATGTTTTACTTTTCATACTGGATCATTATGTAGTTACTGACAATTCCTCTACTGTTAAAAAACTATCATTCTCTTTCTCCAAGCACTTAGCACAGTGTCCAGCATATTATAGACACTATAGATATAAATCCGTTGAAATGAATGAATGAAAACGGCCTTGGCTAGGAATTTTAGGGGCTATAAGAAACCCAGGAAGATCCTAAAGCAATCAAGTATTCAATAAATATAAAAGGTGTTAAAATGAAAACTGCAACCCACAGTGAAAACATCATTTTCTCATGCTTCTGGTAAATTTCCTGCAGACTTATCCTTGCTATATCACTGTTAAAAACAGTGAAAGTTAGTGAAAATTTTACAGGTTGATGAAAGGTTTTGTGAGCTAATGCACTATTTAAATGTATTTTACAGACTGCATTACTGAAAATATTTTAAAATTAATTTTGTTAATATCTATCTCTCGCTTAGTTTTTATAGCATATTTTTGAAAGATTTTTTAAATTTATTTTTTATTTTTTTTACATCTTTATTGGAGTATAATTGCTTTACAATGGTGTGTTAGTTTCTGCTTTATAACAAAGTGAATCAGTTATACATATACATATATTCCCATATCTCTTCCCTCTTGCGTCTCCCTCCCTCCCACCCTCCCTATCCCACCCCTCCAGGAGGTCACAAAGCACTGAGCTGATCTCCCTGTGCTATGCGGCTGCTTCCCACTAGCTATCTACCTTACGTTTGGTAGTGTATATATGTCCATGCCTCTCTCTCGCTTTGTCACAGCTTGCCCTTCCCCCTCCCCATATCCTCAAGTCCATTCTCTAGTAGGTCTGTGTCTTTATTCCTGTCTTACCCCTAGGTTCTTCATGACATTTTTTTTTCTTAAATTCCATATATATGTGTTAGCATGCGGTATTTGTCTTTCTCTTTCTGACTTACTTCACTCTGTATGACAGACTCTAGGTCTATCCACCTCATTACAAATAGCTCAATTTCGTTTCTTTTTATGGCTGAGTAATATTCCGTTGTATACATGTGCCACATCTTCTTTATCCATTCATCCGATGATGGACACGTAGGTTGTTTCCATCTCCGGGCTATTGTAAATAGAGCTGCAATGAACATTTTGGTGTATGACTTTTTTTGAATTATGGTTTTCTCAGGGTATATGCCCAGTAGTGGGATTGCTGGGTCATATGGTAGTTCTACTTGTAGTCTTTTTAAGGAACCTCCATACTGTTCTCCATAGTGGCTGTACCAATTCACATTCCCACCAGCAGTGCAAGAGTGTTCCCTTTCCTCCACACCCTCTCCAGCATTTATTGTTTCTAGATTTTTTGATGATGACCATTCTGACTGGTGTGAGATGATATCTCATTGTGGTTTTGATTTGCATTTCTCTAATGATTAATGATGTTGAGCATTCTTTCATGTGTTTGTTGGCAGTCTGTATACCTTCTTTGGAGAAATGTCTATTTAGGTCTTCTGCCCATTTTTGGATTGGGTTGTTTGTTTTTTTGTTATTGAGCTGCATGAGCTGCTTATAAATTTTGGAGATTACTCCTTTGTCAGTTGCTTCATTTGCAAATATTTTCTCCCATTCTGAGGGTTGTCTTTTGGTCTTGTTTACGGTTTCCTTTGCTGTGCAAAAGCTTTGAAGTTTCATTAGGTCCCATTTGTTTATTTTTGTTTTTATTTCCATTTCTGTAGGAGGTGGGTCAAAAAGGATCTTGCTGTGATTTATGTCATAGAGTGTTCTGCCTATGTTTTCCTCTAAGAGTTTGATAGTGTCTGGCCTTACATTTAGGTCTTTAATCCATTTTGAGCTTATTTTTGTGTATGGTGTTAGGGAGTGATCTAATCTCATACTTTTACATGTACCTGTCCAGTTTTCCCAGCACCACTTATTGAAGAGGCTGTCCTTTCTCCACTGTCCATTCCTGCCTCCTTTATCAAAGATAAGGTGACCATATGTGCATGGCTTTATCTCTGGGCTTTCTATCCTGTTCCATTGACCTATCTTTCTGTTTTTGTGCCAGTACCATACTGTCTTGATTACTGTAGCTTTGTAGTATAGTCTGAAGTCAGGGAGCCTGATTCCTCCAGCTCCATTTTTTGTTCTCAAGATTACTTTGGCTATTCGGGGTCTTTTGTGTTTCCATACAAATTGTGAAACTTTTTGTTCTAGTTCTGTGAAAAATGCCAGTGGTAGTTTGATAGGGATTGCATTGAATCTGTAGATTGCTTTGGGTAGTAGAGTCATTTTCACAATGTTGATTCTTCCAATCCAAGAACATGGTATATCTCTCTATCTATTTGTATCATCTTTAATTTCTTTCATCAGTGTCTTATAATTTTCTGCATACAGGTCTTTTGTCTCCTTAGACAGGTTTATTCCTAGATATTTTATTCTTTTTGTTGCAGTGGTAAATGGGAGTGTTTTCTTGAGTTCACTTTCAGGTTTTTCATCATTAGTGTGTAGGAATGCCAGAGATTTCTGTGCATTAATTTTGTATCCTGCTACTTTATCAAATTCATTGCTTAGCTCTAGTAGTTTTCTGGTAGCATCTTTAGGATTCTCTATGTATAGTATCATGTCATCTGCAAACAGTGACAGCTTTACTTCTTCTTTTCCGATTTGGATTCGTTTTATTTCCTTTTCTTCTCTGATTGCTGTGGCTAAACCTTCCAAAACTATGTTGAATAAGAGTGGTGATAGTCGGCAACCTTGTCTTGTTCCTGATCTTAGTGGAAATGCTTTCAGTTTTTCACCATTGAGGATGATGTTGGCTGTGGGTTTGTCATATATGGCCTTTATTGTGTTGAGGAAAGTTCCCTCTATGCCTACTTTCTGGAGGGTTTTTATCATAAATTGGTGCTGAATTTTGTCAAAAGCTTTCTCTTCATCGATTGAGATGATCATATATTTTTTCTCCTTCAATTTGTTAATATGGTGTATCACATTGATTGATTTGCTTATATTGAAGAATCCTTGCATTCCTGGAATAAACCCCACTTGATCATGGTGTATGATCCTTTTAATGTGCTGTTGGTTTCTGTTTGCTAGTATTTTGTTGAGGATTTTTGCATCTATGTTCATCAGTGATATTGGTCTGTAGTTTTCTTTCTTTGTGACATCTTTGTCTGGTTTTGGTATCAGGGTGATGGTGGCCTCGTAGAATGAGTTTGGGGGTGCAAAAACAGTCCAAAAAAGCCTGTATACTCTTTGACAGATTTACCTATATAACCATCATCCAGACTTACCAATTTTTAACATTTTAATATTTTTTAAACATTTTGTTCTATTTGCTTTATCATTTACACTCTCTCTAGTTAACTCATCTTTTGTTTTTGCCAAACTAAGCAAATACATGTATACTTTCTTATTTCTTCTTTTTTTTGCACAAAATTAGTATTCTGCTTTTGCTCTTTTGCATTTTTTTTTATGTCACCTAACAATATATCCTGGAGAGCACTTTTCATATCAGTTTGGGATTTTTTTGTTTTGTTTTGTTTTTAATAGCCACATGGCACTCCATTGTGTGTACGGACCACGGTTTAACCAACTTATCTCCTATGATTAGGCTATTAGGTACTTTCCAACATTTTGCAAATACAAATAATGCTGAAAGACATAATATTACACATATGTGTTTTCATATTGCCAGGGTATGTGAAGGTTAAATTTCTTGAAATGGAATTGCTTGGTAGATAGGCTTTACTTATTTGCATTCACACCAGCGATATATAAAAGTGCTATTTCCCACAGCCTCACCAAGTGAATATATTCTCAAGCTTTTACTTTTGCCAGTCTGGTAGGTCAAATTGATCTCTCAGTGTACTTTAAATTTACATTTCTCTTACTATGAATGAAGATGAGCATCTTTTCGTATGTATAATGGCTGTTTTGTGTTTTGTATGTCTTTACGAATTGTTGTTCATGTCCTTTGCCCATTTTTCTGTCAATTTTTGGTCTTTTTCTACTCTTGAGTTTTGAAAGTTTCCAATATATTAGGAATATTAGCACTTTATCTATAATACATATTAACAATATTTTCTCCTGTTTTGTCATTTGGAACTTCTATGTTCCACTCTTTTCTCATGGAGTTTTTGTCACATAAAAGTTCGTTTCATTTGTGATGCTCTGCTTTGAGTTGAATCTATCAACCTTTTCTTATATTGCATCTGGACTTTGGCTCAAAGGTAGAAAGCTGGTCCCCACACCTAGGTTACAGTGTAATTCACTTATGTTTTCTTCTTGTTCTTATATGCTTTCCTTTTTTGTTTTAACGTAAAGTATTATTATTTTAATACATTGCTGAATATCTGCTACTTTTAAATTTTATATTTCTTGCACCGATATTTACAGTTGAGATTAATTACAATTTTCTATACATTGTGATATCTTTAATATAAAGTTATCCTGGTTTTATAAAAATAAATTTGACTTAGTTCTCACTTTTTCCATGATCAAAAGTAGTTTGAATACCATTGGAATGATCTGGCTTTATAATTAATCAGAACTTGAGAGATATTTATTCACCTTTTCATTCTCTTTTATAGCAATTGGCCTGTTTAACCTTTTCATTTTGGGTTGTTTGGAAATTTTAATTTTCTTAAGAAATTATCCATTTCCTGAACATTTTCAAATTTGTTGCTGTAGATCTGCGTATAGAGAGCTCAACATGGTAAAGAGGGACAATGTGCACCTTCTCTATTGACTGTCTCATTTTAAAGAGAGAATGTCAGGATATTGGGTTTTTTTATATTAAATATTATGACTCCAATTTGTATTACAGTACTCCAGTGTTATTTCTATAAGATTCCACCTAATGGATAAAACTGGGGGTAAAATCACAAACTTGTTTTTGCTTCCCACACTTGTAGGCTTTCTCTGTTTCTCTCTTAGAGATTCAAATATATGATTGAGAGAAAGCCTCAGGAAAATGATTAATTTCATTGATCATCATTATCACTATCATTATCATTATTATAATGATTATCATTATCATTATTGATCATCATTATCACA
This sequence comes from Orcinus orca, assembly GCF_937001465.1. Classification (NCBI taxonomy): domain Eukaryota; kingdom Metazoa; phylum Chordata; class Mammalia; order Artiodactyla; family Delphinidae; genus Orcinus; species Orcinus orca. The sequence continues at coordinate 68,933,726 of NC_064576.1, forward strand.
TCATTATCATCATTATCATATAATCACTTAGATTCAGAGAATACTAGAGCTGGAGAAAAGATTACAGATAATTAGTCCAACCCTTTCATCCTATAAACAAGGAAGCTGAAACCTTGTCGGGGTGACTTGCTCAGAGTTACCATCACAAATGAGTGGTTAGTGGTAGAGCCAGGGCAAGAAGCTGGTTTCCCAGCCTCTTGTATCCTATTCTAGTGCCCTTGCTTAGTTTCCCCTCCCTGCTTTTAGGGGAACTACTCGCATGTTGGGCTTAATGCAGATTCCTGCAGACTTCTACTTTTAATAAAAGTGAGTCAGCGCACCCAAAAGAGGTGATCCTGCAGGAAAGTGAGTGCACACTTGGAAATTCAGAATTAAGCTTTGGGTGAAGTTATTTCTTCAGGAGTAAAGCCCACTCACACAGTAGAAAGCCGTGAGAAGTTAAAGATCTGTTGATCCTTGGCCTCCATTATTATCCTCACTGCACCCTCACCCATTGGAGATTTTTCCTAAAGCTCTTCAGAGTCCTCAGATGACCTCCAGGGAGACTCTGTGGTTACAAACAGCATGCAGGTTATTATCACTTGGCTGACAAAATTTTGCTGAGAATCAAATGATTGATGTATCCATCTGTTGCTCTGGTAAAACCTGAGGAGGGTCTAAAGTGAAGCTGGCTGTATAGGTGGTGTCCTCAGTTCCATGACCCATGGAAAGGCCTTAACCGTTTGCCAACTGCTTTGTAAGTCACCAAAACAGTACAAAATCAAAATTGAACCAAGGAATTTCAAAGCACCAATGAGGCTAGCAGCTGCCTCCTGGTTTAAATATAGAGAATAATCAAAATGATTCTAGGGCTTCCCTGGTGGCGCAGTGGTTGAGAGTCCGCCTGCCGATGCAGGGGACACGGATTCGTGCCCCGGTCCGGGAAGATCCCCCATGCCGCAGAGCGGCTGGGCCCGTGAGCCATGGCCGCTGAGCCTGCGTGTCTGGAGCCTGTGCTCCGCAACGGGAGAGGCCACAACAGTGAGAGGCCCGTGTACTGCAAAAAACAAACAAACAAACAAACAAACAAAATGATTCTTCATTTGACACTCATAAAGGATAGTGCTTCTTTATTTTTTTAAAGTTTCTTTCCAAAGAAACCCATCACTTTCTATGCCTGCTGAAATAAAGAGCTCTCTTAGCTTGTTTCTGAGTTGGAGACTCTTCCCACTTACCCTGCATTTCTTCAGAACATCAGCCTGGTCATTGCCACTGGAGCAGCCTGCCAGGATCCCCGGGCCTTACAAGGATCGAGTGGAATGTCATAGCAGAAGTGCATTACAGGGGGAAGAGAGGTGCTGTCTCTGGAGAGAGAACAATCAGCTGAAGTCCCAGTTAAAAGCATGGAATCTGAAATGAATCAGTCCAGTTCTGATAAGTAAGAAAGGAAACGGGAAAGGTGTAACAGTGGGGATGGATCAGTCTTGGCCTGCTATCTGTCATCCTTATGCTTTCTATTTTGGAGAATGACGGGAGCTTACTGTTTGGGAATTGTCTAAATTTAAATTAAAAGCTACAGTTTATTCATAGAAGTTATTTCTAATCAAATAAATGATATAATAAATACTTCTATGTTCCAATATTTTCAAGAATTCAAATATTTCGAGTCAGGTGTTGCCATGAAATAGCTGAAGACATAGATATTGTAGTGATAGGAGTAGCAAATTAAAGAGCTTCTTCTTTTAAACACCTTGTCAAACACTAAAAGTTTGGCAGGCAATTTTGATACTCAGAGCAGCTGGAGTTGGGGAGGCCTGGCTGGGAAGAAATGTCACATTTCTAGAAGTTGTAAAGAAAATGAAGCATATTCTTTCTTTAGCATAGCAGAATGTCCTGCTGATGTGTGAGTTGGGGCTGGGAGATGCCACCTCCTGCACGGTCCCGTGCTGTGCACAGACTGCAGAGGCTCTCTGCCAGAGGACTGAAGTGTCCTGTGTGGATCTAGAAGAATCATGAGCTCAGGGCAGTTTGTGACTCCATTATGCCTACTGTTTGTGAGGATAGTTGAAAATAGAAGGTTGAAATTATTTTACTGAAAGGTTAGCACAGACAGAGGTTTATCCATCCCGCACAGAGGTCTCCTTTTGTAGAGCAAGGCTCTCCTCCAGCACAAGGGAGCAGGAGGTCGAGCATTCTGGGTGACGCTGCAGATGTTGAGGCCCATGACGAGTCATTCTCTGTTACCAGAAATGACTGAGTTTTGGGGTAGGAGATAAAGCCTGATGGCTGCATAAGTTTACATCCTTGGCCTTTTGGTTGGACATGCATTTAGCATTCTAATTCTGATTCTCTTGGGATGTTACTGAGATCAGGCAAGGTGTCTTTATTCCACGTCATTAGCCTTTTTGCTCACAACTAGCCTTTTGAAGAAGAGGGTGTATAGTACCTGCTCTTCTCCATATGCTCCTTGCTTCTACTTCCACTTATATGACTGTTAACATCGTCCATGATACCAATAAAATGGAGGTGGTAGATTATCTTAGAAGATTTTCAAGAAATCACCTGACAACTACCTAACCTAGTCATATATCACAAGCATATTGCTACAATGGAAAGGCACACACAGCTGTTGATTTTTATTAAGCTTGCATTAAGCACTTAGCAGAAGACAGCAATAAATTAGTAATCACCTCAGTGTTTTCCAGGTTCAACTGAAGTGGCACATTAGGGGAATTCCAAGACGCTGTATCAAATATATGCTACATGGTGAAGGACACAGCAGGGAAGAGAGGAGAAAGTACGCTGAAAGAGAATAATGGGAACAATTAAACTGTAAGGAGAATATACTGGAAAAAACATGCCTCCAAAGGTTGATATTTGTGTATAGCATAAAATGAAGTTGAAATTTCAGAGTGTCTTCCTTTCTTGGTAAGGTATTTGCAGTTCCAGTTAAGATTGGTAAATATAAATGACTAAATCTTATTCCCAGAAGGATGTTAGTATATCCCGACCTCCCAGGTTCTGAAACATGTTAGCATAGTACCCGCCTGACTCTTCTTTAGTCAGGCGGGTACTGTGCTAACTTCCACTGCCCATAACCAAGCCCTGAACATAATACCCGCGTGGAGAGAAATGTAACTTCATGTGCCAGGGCTTTTCTCTGCCAGCAGAAAGGGAAGGCAGTTGAGAAATTTGCCTATTCCGTCTTCTGCCCCATGGAATCTATAATTCACAGTACAATTTGTCACCCAGCAAGAACATGAAGATGAATAATGGAAAGGAGAAAATTTACAACCTCTTCCCTCTTGTTTTGTAATTTAAGGGTCACTTTCTTCATTCCTTCACTCACAGAATTGTGTTTTAGAGCCATGCTGTTTTGAATTTGTACTGTGGCTCCGTCATACACCAGCTGGGTGACTTCGGGTAAATTACTTGATTCCTCTATGCCCTTAGTTTCCTTATCTGTAAAATACAGACAATTACAGCACCCACCCCCTAGGATGAGCATAAGGATGAAATGAGTTAACATTTGCAAAGTGCTTAGAGCAATGCCTGGCACTTAGTAAGAAATATATAAATAATACCAAAAAATAAATAAATGAAATGTTTTTGAGGGCCTCTTATATGCCAGACACAGATCTAGGTACAGAGATACAGTAGTGAATAAAACAAAGTCCTGACTTACCTCATATAACTTTCTTTCTAGTGGAAAAGTAGGTGATAAAAACAAGGCGACGTATGAGTTATGGTGATGGCTATTATGGAAATATCATGCAAAAGAGAGACAGGAGTATAGGGTTGGTTGTTGTTGGCAGAGGATAGTCAGGGGAAGTCTTTTGTATGAGGTGACATTGGAGCAGAGATTTGAGGGGATGAAGAGAGCTATTCAGAAGTTTGAGGAGAGGAAACATTCCAAACAGAGGGAACAACACTGGCAAAGGCCTGGAAGTAAGAGTAAACTTGGCCTATTAGATGAAGAGCTAAAACAGCCAGAGAGTGAGTGAAGTAGGGCATGAGGAGAGAGATAAAATAGGCTGGATCACATAAGCCATGGTCAGATCATCTAGCTCCAGGAAACAGGCTTAATTCCTAAGTTTAAAGAGACCATAATAATCAGCTTCATTCCAAGGGTATATATTGTCATCCCTTTGTTTCACTAGATTTTAGTTACTTTAAAATAAAGGAGTAGGTGGAAGTAACCCAAGTGTCCATCAGATAGACAGACAAAATGTGGTGTATACATTCAGCCTTAAAAACAAAGGTAATTGTGACACATGCTACAACATGGATAAACCTTGACGACATTATGTTAAGTGAATTAAGCCAGACACGAAAAGACAAATACTGAATGATTCCACTCATATGAGGTAGTCATATTCATAGAAATGAATAGTCAAATTGATAGAATTTGAGTAGTTAAATTCACAGAAACAGAAAGTAGAATGGTGGTTTCCAGGGGCTGTGGGGCGAGGGAAAAGGGGAGTTGTTTAATGAATACAGAGTTTTGCAAGATGAAAAATTTCTGAAGATTGGCTGCACAGTAATAACAGTACTGAACTGTACACTTAGAAATGGCTAAGAATGTAAATTTTATCTTATATATGATTTACCACAATTAAAAATTTTTAAATAAAAATAAAAACTGATAATGCAGTAACGCAGATTCACCTCCATACTACTAACATCTGGGGGAGCTAGGCACCAGGCAATGCATACAGATTCTCTGCTCTCTGAGTGTGTACCTAGTGGGCGACAACAGAAAGTCACATCCAGTGACAATTCCCATTGTTGAGCTTGTACTTCTTTTCACTTTAGGATTAGTAAATGTAAATTAATGGGTTACAATACATTATAAAAATTACTCTCAAACCCAGATTCTGTGAGAATAGGGTAAGATTAAGGGCCATTTCCGTTACTGTTTTGATGATTTCTGAGCAATAGATTTTCTCCTGTGACTTCGCTCTGCAAGAACTGCCGCCTGCCATCACGCAGGTGAGGCGATGTGCCAGGCTCCAGGCCCAAGCTTTCCTAAGCAGCAGCGGGCTGCGAGTCGAGCCCTAATGGAGAAGGTAACAAGGCTCACTTAAACTCAGAGACAAGGATGCTAAAGGCCCTCCAGGTGGTGTATGTTGTCTATATGCTTTTAACAATACCTGCCAGGACAAAGAGGCATAATTTCAATCTGAAATGACACTTTTAAATAGTATTTTTCACAAGTATGATTAAGCTGTTTCTACCCATTATTGCTCAGAAGAACACTCTCACAACGGGAAGAAAGGACAAAATAAAAACAAAGCAAAAATGCAGAAGCCCAGGCCATACTGTGCACGCAGTTCCATTTCTGTTGGGGTTCTGTCCTCAAGGTGCTTGAACCCTTTTCCTCCCTGACATGAGTTGCATTTAGCTACTGGCTACAGGACAGAGCTCTCGGGTTCCCATGATGAGGGGTGGTGGTAAAGACAGTGAATGTGTCCTATACAGGAAAGGAGCACAGTAACAGGCCTCCCCAGTGTACTTGAAGGAGGCCTGCATGATGGAGAACACCCTACATCTGAGTTAGAAAATGCAGATTCAAAGATTGCATGCTTTTAGCCTCTGTAACCAGAGATGAGAAATTATTTCATATGTGTGTGGTTGGAGAATGGTTTAAATTGGCTAAAAGTTCAGTGGGAACCCATATTCTGAGCTGCTGTTTTAAAGAAAGAGCTAGTATGACATCAGCTTCACTCAGTGCAACTGCCATGATTTCCTTCAAGTGATTTATATACACAGTTGATCCTCATTATTCACAGATTCAACATTTGTGAATTCACTTACTCTCTACAACTTATTTGTAACCCCAAGGCAATACCCTGGGGGGATTTTTAGATCATTCATGGACATGCACAGAGTTGTGGTACGTGTCCCCAGCTGAGGTTGAACAAGGCCATGTTTTACTTCCTGTTTCAGCTTGTACTATAAATAAGGGTCCTTTTCATAATCTATTTAATGCCACATTTTTCATGTTTTTGTTTTAGTTGCTGATTTTGCTGCTTAAAATGTCCCCCAAGGGTAGTGCCGAAGAGCTGTCTTGTGTTCCTAAGTGTAAAAAGGTTGTGATGTGTCTTACAGAGAAAATAGGTGTGTTAGATAAGGACGTTCAGGCATGAGTTATAGTGCCGTTGGCCATGAGTTCAAGTTAATTAATCAACAATATAGTGTAAATATAATCTTTAAAAAGAAAAACACACCAAAAAAAAATTATATGTTGACTGGTTGACAAACATGTTGTGACCAGAGGCTCCCAGGAACCTAACCCTTAGGAACAATGACTCAGTATGCACTGATTCAGTGTTAAGACTTACTTTATAGGACATAACCACAAGGAATAATGAGAGCTAACTATATTCTGAAAACTCTTCCTGAGAAAGATTTATGCTGCTTAATTAGAAAAGCAAGCATAATATCTAAAACAATAGCATTTTAAGCAAAATACTTTTCTTAGACTATGTCAATGTATATTTCTTAGACTATGACCATATATATATATATATATATGTATATATATGTACATATACATATATAATATCACAGCCTCAGAAAGTCTTTGTTAGCCTTAAATAGTATTTTAAATCTGTTTATATATGTATTGGTAAACAAAGCAATATAGAGTTGTAGTTAAGAGTATGGATTTTGTCATTAGATAGATTTGGGTTCTCCCTCTTACCAGCTCTGTGATCTTTAAGCCACATCCTAGATGGAAAAGTTATCTAACCTGCCTGAAGCTCAGTTTTCTCATCTGTATAAAAGGGGATAATAGTAGTTCCCATCTTATAGGACTTTTATGAGCCTTAAACAAGATGTACAAAAATTAATATGAACACTTCCCTGCATACAGCAGTGCTCAATATGTGTTAGCTATTATTATTATTTTCTGAGTCAGATAACATGTAAGATTTAGAAGAAAATTTATCTCTGAACTGTTCCATACAGAATTTGTGATTGGGATATTTGAGGTAATAGAGGAAGCACAATCACCGTGAGATAGAAATGAGAAGTTCTTTTGAATCTTCTTCTATTATTTATCTACCTAGCTGAGGTAGGCTGTGCCCACATCTTTGTGTTTATCATTCGTTCAACACATATTTGTCATGCACACAAAACTATGGGACAGGAAAGCTGTCACATTACTTACCAATACTTATATTAATTTTCTAAATCCACTGAGTTAGACTCAGGTCATTCTGTCAGCAAATGCATTCCAAGGAGGACCCTATTTAGATAAGAGCCCTCTGCAATTCTCAAAGCAGAGATCATTTCTTCCCTGTCCTGTGCGCCTCTCTTGGAGTTTTCAAGATAGTATTCTGAGCAGTGTGAGCACAATGAACATTTGCTGGCTTCTCTGGGCAAGCCCTTCATATGTGTGAGCGCCCATGCGTGTGGAGTGTGGGAAGGATTAGTGAGAAGGTGAGGCCATCTTCTGCACACTCACAGTCCACTCTCCTCCCCGCAGAGCTGGAAGCCCTCCCAGCGACACGGATGGCCACCCAAAGCTGGAGGGAAATAAACTCAGCCAGGTGGTGGCTCTTAGCCTGCTTTCTGCCCCACCCAATCCAAAGATATGATAACCCACTGATCAGTAAGGGTGGCTCTAATGGACACTAATTCTTAAGGAGGTAGGATTGTGTGCAGTGTGTGTGTGTAAGTGTGCACCTGTGATGGGCATTGTCAGAATTTCTTTGAGGCAAAAGTAGCTTGATAAAGTCCCAGAAGTGATTTTTAATTTTTTTTTAATTAATTAATTTATTTATTTTGCCGCACCGCTCAGCTTGCAGGATCTTAGTTCCCCAACCAGGGATCGAACCTAACCCCATAGTGAAAGCACTGAGTCCTAACCACTGGACCTCCAGGGAACTCCCCCAGAAGTGATTCTGACATCCCCCTCCTCCTCTTAGCAGGGTGTGACATTTCCTTCTCACATTTCTATCTGGTGAGAGGGAAACACACACCTTGTCATTTCACAAAATGTTCAGTTCTAGCTCAGTGCCCACATTTGGTGTTTTCTTAGCCCTAGAGCTTACTTTGTTGTTTAGAGTGACTTGTTCTTAGTCATGCCTTTAGGTGGCTTAAGGGACATATCTTAGATTCTCTTTCTGGATCACTACCTTGTCCAAGTCATCACCCATGCATTCCAAACATCAGAAATACTCATACCTTTATAAAAACATTGTACCATTTCTCCTTAAGGCTCTTGATTTCTTCCATTAGTCAGTCTCTCTCTCTCTGTCTCTCAAATGAATAACAGAAAAGCATTTAACTTTGATCTTCCTTGTTTGTGGGAAAACACATCCTTTTTGGACCCTTGCCTTAAAAAAAAAAGACTTTAAAAGGAAATAATACAGTTGAGAAGAGAGTTATGTCAGCAGAATTCCAGTTCCTTTTTTGTCCTCTTTGAATCTGCTACTTATCAAGATGCCTTTTGTAGTACTTTTGTATAGTTTCTTCATCTATATTCCAGGAGCAATTGAGACATTTTTTCCTCTATCCAGGAAAAGTGTATCTCATTATTATCTATTTCAGCTATGAAAACCCAGCAATTACCAGTCTCTTCTGCATACTACTGCTCATCAATAACACTAGCTATTAAACTAAGTAAAGATGAAAGTTTGCTTATGACTCAAGAGGTCTGAAGAGAAACATGTAATAGAACATTCCTATTATCACACTTAGAATAACAGAAGAATCCAAGGTAGAAAAGTTTTACAGAATTTACATAGAAAATTGAACCACTGAGCTCTATTTCCTTATTCATATAGCAAATGGAGATTAATGGGTGATTTGGTTCCCTTTATAAAATATTTTGTATGTTCATGAATTCTAAAAGTTAGAGTAGAAAATAGCAGTCTGTATCTTGTAGTTTGATACTCAGCTGGACCGAAGCTTTGTTGAGAGACAGTGACTTTCGGCGAGATGACCGTTTTCACCATGACAGTGCACACACTTGAAATCATGCCTAGGTTCAGCCTCTTATTAATGATAAAATTTATCACAAAATGTTTATTTCTGGCCTATTGCATTTCTTTTTAAAAAAATCCCATGAAATCTATGAGCTAATGAAAGATAAATCCTCTTAAGTATGTAGTATAAAAATTATTTTTAATATGAACATGGATATCCATGGTAAAAAAGAATTTTCAGAACAGTTTATTCTCTTGCTTACTTGCCAGGCATTCCCTTGGCCTCTGAACAAATTATCCTTATAACAATTAGTTTAGAAAACCCATAATTCCCACACAATCATTTCTAATCTAAACATAAACAAAATTTGCCATTATTACAAAAGAATTAAAGCTAAGTGGTTTTTTGTGGGTTTTTTTGAACTATCACAATACACAGTGAAGCTAACTACCAAATCCTTATTTCAGGGAATTCAGTTACATTGCTTTTAAAAGTTATTTCATTTAGTAGGTAGCTATTGTTGTTTTAAGAACTGAAATTTTTATGCTGTGCTCTCTACCCTAATATTTAGAAACAGATTATTTCTAAAGCAAACTACGAAAGACCACTTGTTTCAAATATTATTTTCTACATTTTTCTGATGCCATTGCTGTCTTGGTGGTAGTGATTATAAACACCTGTGTGCAAAATGTTGTAGGAGGAGATGTACAATTTGAGTATAAGGATACTATCCACCTTCTAGCTACATATAATTTACTATTCTTATAATTCTCTAATATTTATTCAATTTATGAAAACATAAACTTCTTTGTACTGTTAGGCCTACCATAGATTTTGATTGCATGACTAAAAGGTCTGTCATTTGGCTCTTCCAGTCCAATATTTTTATTCACAACTCGAAGAAGACATGTAACTACTCACCGATTTTTGGATGTCACAAAGGTGGAAAAAGATAATAGATGTAAAAGATGATGAAATCATGATCCACAAATACCTTGATGTGTTGGAACAATGGGCCATAAATCAATATGATGAAATTTAATAGGGATAAGTGTAAGCACAGAGGAGCCATCAGTGGGCTATGTAAGATCATCACGTATTGGATCGTGTATTTGTTAAGGTTCTCCAAGAAACTGACATCAAGATGAAATTAAACTTGCAAGGATTTTATTGAAGAAAATACCCATGAGAAAAAAATGGGGAGGGAGCTGGGAAAGCTTGGGAGAGCCATCCAACTATGATGCACATCTCCTAGTGAAGGAAATAAAGGAAGGAAGGTTGAGTGAAAGTGTCCATGACTTCCATGAAGTGAAATGAAAATTCATCAAAACCATTATGGGGTCCTTTAGCCAAAGTTGGCTTTCTGGAAGAGTCCTGTGGCCCTCAGGAACAGGCTGCCTTAGCAAGACTGCTGCAATCAGTCATTGGCTAGGAACAGCCCATGGGAAGCATGGCCTTAGTGCAAGTGAAGCAATGCTTTTAAGGTGTGACAGCTGGGGCCCCCGGTCAGTCAAGCTCCCTGTAGCTGGAAGTCTGCAAAGCACATTTTCAAGGCATTCTCAAGGCAAGTGCCTACCTAATTTGGCTTTTCAAAGTTCCATCCATTTTTTGCTTAGAAAATATAAAATTTTTTTTAGATAAGTAATTCAAAACCAAACAAATCTGAGATCCTAAAAATGTAATCCTGTTTTAGGATCTCTCTAGTTCCAGAACAGTTACTGCTCATGGAAAACATCTTTAAGAAAAAAAAAATTAAATTCTGTTCTTTGATGTGTGTGTGTGTGTGTGTGTGTGTGTGTGTGTGTGTGTACACACACAAGTAATTATAGAATATAACTACTTTCTTTTAAAAAATACATTCCTTGTAGTTCAGGCATCCCCAGCCATTATTCTTTTTTTGATACTTAAACTGTCAACTTTGGTCAATGGGGACATTTTAGGATTGGTTCTGGGTCATTTTGACATACCATGTTAATCATTTTTTTTTAACTCGATCTTTTCTTTTTAAATCAACATTACTGAAGTATTATTTACATATACTGAAAAGAACCCATTTTAGTGTACAGCTTGATGAGCTTTGACAAATGTAACTCCCATGTAACCACTATCACAATTAAGAATAACCATCCAAAAAGTTGCCTGGTGCCACTTTGCTGGCATTGCCCCGCTACAGCTGCAGCCCCAGGCAATCAGTGATCTACTTTCTTCCACTGGAAATTCATTACACCTATTCTAGAATTTTATATAGGTAAAAATCACATAGAATGTTCTCTTCTGGTTCTGGCTTTCTTACATAATGTTCTGGAGATCAATTGTGTTTTCTCATCTGTGAGTAGTTTGTTCCTTTCTATTTCTTGAGAAGTATTTCCTTCTATGCATCTACTACAACTTGTGTGTCCACTCACCCGCCAATGGACTTCTGAGTTCCCAATTTGGGCCTATTATGAATAAATCTGCTCTGAACACTCATTTAAATATCTTTGCAAAGATATATGTTTTCATTTCTCTTGGGTAAATACTAAGGAGTGAAGCTGCTGAGTTATATGTTAAGTGTATAAGAAAACTATTACTTTCTAGAGTACTTGTGCTCTTTTACACCCTCCCCACAACATAAGAGCATTTCAGTTGCTGCACACCCTCACTAACACTTGTGTGCAATGGTATCTCATTGTGATTTTAATTTGCAATTTCCTGATACTATTGATATTGAACATCGTTTATTGTGCTAACTGATCATTTGCAAATCTTTTGTGAAGTGCTTGTTCAAATCTTTTGTCCATTTTTTTTTTTTTTTTTTTTTTTGCGGTACGCGGGCCTCTCACTGTTGTGGCCTCTCCCGTTGCGGAGCACAGGCTCCGGACGTGCAGGCTCAGCGGCCATGGCTCACGGGCCCAGCTGCTCCACGGCATGTGGGATCTTACCGGACCGGGGCACGAACCCGTGTCCCCTGCATTGGCAGGCGGACTCTCAACCACTGTGCCATCAGGGAAGCCCCTTTTGTCCATTTTAAATTGGATTCTTGTCTTTTTAATTATTGAGTTGAATAGTTCTTATATATTCTGGATATAAATCTTCAGAAATAGGTACTTTGAATATTTTTCCACTTGGTGGCTTGTTTTTTGTTTTTTTTTTTAACAATGTGTTCAGAGAAGAGGAATTTAATTTTGATGATGAAATTCAGTTAAGCAATTTTCATACACTTCATGTTTTTGTGTTCTAAGAATCCTATGCCTATTCTAAAAATCTTGATTTTATGTTGTTGTCTAAAAGTTTTATAGTTTTAACTGTTATATTATCCATTTTTGTGAATGCCATGAGGTAATGTCAAGGTTAATTTTTTCCCATATGAATATCCAATTGTTCCAGCATGTTTACGAGCACTAATTGTTACAACAGGACAGACCTAAGGCTGACTGCAAGATTGGTAAGAAACATCTTTTCTGCTCCTCAAATGAGAATTAGTCACAGAGCAGCTGCCTTTGAGTCTACTTTCTGGTACACAGCCTGTAACCACTACCCAGTTTCTCCTCAATAACAGGCAATAAAGGGGAGAACCATGTATTGCCCAATCAACCATATGATTTAGTCAACAACTTGCTGTTTGTTACTAATTCCCATAGTTTTCTCTCAAATCCCATTATTTGGCCCATGAGGTCCTCATCCTTCATCTTCCAGAAAATGACATCTCTATTAGCATTCCGCCCTCATCACCAAAACTGTGCAAACCTATGAAGGGTCTGAGCTCTACCCTCCTTGCAAGCTAACAAGTTAGTCATTCATAGTTTCAAGGATGTCGACAGAAGACATGATTCCTAGGTCAGAGACAAAGAACTTTATTACTCATGGCAGGAGCAGAAGCCAGGGTGTCAGTATTTGCACTATCTTCCTGAGCCCCGGTTCCCACAGAGCAATATCTGCACGTGCAGTACAGTGTGGTAAAGAAGAGGAAGCCTGAGTTTGGGGAACCTGAATCTTTTATAATGGGAAGTAAATGTATCTTTGCTCTTGAGGGAGACACTACCTCTGTCTTCCAAAGCTGTTTGCTCTGCAAACATACATGAATAAATAGTTCATAATAAATGTAGTCAGTGCCTCTGGTCACAAGGTTATCCAGAAAGGTGAGAGACAAATGGAACATTGTCACCCACTACTTATACCTCCCTGGTTGTTCTTTCTTGGCCTCATGGAGTTTCTTCCTATGCATCGCAGGTTAGTATTCAGCAAGAGACTCAGAGACCCTATGCAGATTTCTATAGCTTTTTTCTGCATAGCTCCCTTCTCTCTGATTCTCTGATCTGTAGATTCCAGTCATGTCTGCTTCCCTGAATTCTTATCTCTGTTTTCTCCATTTAATATGACCTTGTGCTTTGCTGGAGATCGCCCTCCCTGCACCTCAATTCAGAAACTCCTTCCAGGCAGAAAGCTGGGGTGATTGTAGAGCTCAGCTTATCTATTTCCTTTCTCTCACGGATCACAGTCCTACGCTATTTCCTTTATAATGCCTGAAACAATGATTTTGTAAGTTTTGTCCAATTTTCCTTGTTTACAATGAGATTACAAATCCCACACCAGTTCCCTCATCATGGTAGAAGCAGATGTCCCCTTTGTTTTGTTTATTTTTCAACAGTTTCTGGGACAGTCATCAAAAATAATTAGGCTTTAAGTTGCATATAGATAAAGGTAGAATTAATTGCATACATGAACTGGGGCAGAATAACAAAACACTTACACTTATTTTTCTGAAGCAGACATGTAGTCTAAGGGTGCCTTTCAGGGAGGCTAACAGGGTCAGGCTCTCTGCGCCGAGGCCAGTCAAGTGAATGTAGAGTCATGAGGGAGGCATTAGAAAGCCTCAGAGGCTGCTCTCTCCCCCTTGTTTGAAAAGGCAATTCATCTAAACCTTTGGGAAAATGTCAGGTTGACTTCTTTGATGCTCTCATGTACTTCATAGTAAATGGTTTAGGCCTGAATAGAAGTATCTCTTCCTTCCTTATTAAGTCAAGACCTCCAATCTCAGAGTGATCACCAAGACTGGTGGCTTCCTCCTTCTAGTTATGTGACTGGACCCATATCCAGGTCTAGACACAATGATTCACAACCCATAAAGCAAGGGTTCAGGCTGAGGTATGATCAGGGGAGAAGAGGTTTCCAGCATATCCTCACCTATTTTGACAACTCAGGACTGAATAAGCAGAACAGGAAAAATTGGGAAGAGTGTGTTACTCAGTTTACCAAATAGTTTCCTCAAATGAGCCAAACGCCAGCACAGTGAGAGTGCCCAGGCTCACTTCTCACCTTTCCTCATCTTTCATATTTTATCCATCTTCCCATTTTATTTCCAGCCTGATGATTGTCCATTATTTCAACTCTTTCATTTCATAATCTTATAAAACCAATTAAGAACATTATAAATATTATTAATACATTGACCAAGAATGGATTTCAGCTGCTTTTCAAATCTCTCATTTATTCAGTAGAAGAGTGAATTTTTCAGGCCATGCTGATGATCCATCTTACCAGTGCATATTTAACAAAGCGTTAATTTGTCCTTTTCGTGTCATTATTGTTTAATGTAAAAAAAATTGTAGCTATTTTTAGAACCATTCTTATTTTGAACCATGAGTTATTATAATTGGTGATTAGACACAATAACACTACTAAGGGAAAACCTAGAAGCTGTTTCTCAACCTCTAACCTAAGCACCCTCCTCACCTCTGCCATAATTACTTTCCTGAAAAATGAAGTTATGCCAATCATGTCATTCTACAGCTTGAAGACTTCTGGTGGATCCCTGCAGCCTAATGGATAACATTAAAACATTTGAGGGAATACAAGGCCCATTTACAATCTGAACCTAGTTTTAACCTCAACACCATTTTCTGCTATTGTCTCACTTTGAGATTCTACCATTCTGAAAGCACCTTACACCATAACTAGGTCAGAAGAGCTTTCAAGTTTCCATGTCTTTGCTTGGGCCATTTCATCTGTCCCAAAGACCTCTCAGAACAGCACTGACCACTCTGGCCAGGGTTGTTTGCCCACTCTTCTCACCTCTTTCTTACCTCTGCCCAGGTGACGTACACCAGTAAACATGTCACTGGCAAGTCCTGTGCTTTACCAAGGGGCACAAAAGAGTCAGGCTAAGATAATTCTCCAAACTTGATGCCTCAATCTTCTATCCTATTGATCAACAGTAAGTCCCACCTCTTTCCAAGAGTTTCCACACTAAATATACCTGCAAATCTTCTGATGTGATTACATATATAACTTGAAAGTTCCCTAGGCTCCACCAGACCGAGGCAGAGAGAGGGGATTCTTACTGACTTTACGTTCTCAAGCAGTGATGTTCAGTACAACTTTCTGCCGTGGTGGAAACTCATCTGCGCCGTCCAATAAGATAGCCACTAGCCACATATGGCTATTGCGTATTTGACATGTGGCTAGTGTGATAGAGGAAGTGAAATTTTTCAGCTGTATTTTAATTAATTTAAATTTAATTTAAACAGCTGCATTTAGCTAGTGGCTGCCATTATGGAGAGTACAGTTCCAGAATCCTCATAACCCTGGAGACCAACACACAGGACTATTATTCCAAGGATTAGGCTTTTAATAGTACCAAAAAAAAAAAGGGTTTTTTAATGGATAACTGGTCATAAAAATTAAGGCACTTCTAAAGTTGTATGACTGCAAGAATTATTTTCTTTCTCCGTTCTTCAGGATTTAATTATATACAATCCAGCCTACATAATTTTGCACTGGTTTTCATATTGCCTTTTAAATGTTCTACAACCTTCCCTCTGTGTGCAAGTTCTGTCACTCTAGAATAAAAATCCCAACTTTCTGTTTTGTAATTATTTCCTTACACCTTTTTGAGTGTGCTGCATATAGAAAACATGTATTAAATGCTATTGAGTTAATGGTTGGGCTAGTCAATAAAATTTAGACAAGAAAGATCACCTTAATGGAAAATGTAAAAACACAGATATCATCACTAAATAAATTCAGTTAGCATTCATAATGGTTATAGTCTAGAAGGCAATTCAGAATGGAAGTTAAAGCATAAATGTGGATGCCAAATATACCACAGTTAAGTTATTCAACCTGTCTAACCTTCAGTTTCCTTTCTGTAAAATGATGAGGATAAGAATAGCATGCAACCCAATGAGATAATTCATGTAAAGCAGTGTCTGATACAGAATAAGTAACTGATATTGTTACTCTGATAATGATTATCTTATCAGATATTATTTTATTAGTATTCTCATTGTGTAGATCTTTACAGTTGACAAGTCACTTTCAGAACATAATCTCATTTGACTCTCTACCTAAGAGGCAGGTAGATATTCAAGGCAGGTAGGTAGACCCACTTTATAAAAGAAAACTGAGGTTTAGAGAGTTTAAGAAACTTGGCCAAGCACCAAAAGGCAGAGCTGTCTACAGACTCCAAAGCCCACGTGCAGCTTACTATGCCATGTTGCTTTCCTTATTGGTAATCACCTTGCTGCCTTTTTAGAGATGCTAATTAATTCATTTCTTCATCTCCAAATGCTTAATCTAATCTGGGTTTTAGCAAATCTTCCTGCTTCCCAGGAATATCCTCTGCCTAGGGTTGCCTTTCTTTCCAGCCATATGCTGCTAATGTATTTTAAATTTGTTTCTCGTGTGTTAGACAAGCAAATGATTCATAATATGCAGTAGTGCCTTGTGTAAGCATTGGCAAATCAATTTTTTGAAAAACTCTTATCCATATCCAAGGGCAAACACTTAGGGTTTACCTCTGAAAAGCCAGGCCAGCATCTGAAGCTGGAGCTCAACAAATGCATCTTTGTTTCAGCTGATCTCAACATCAGTTATAAAAGCTCTTAGGCATCTGCCAAGAGCCTTTGCCATTTTGTACCTTACAAGTAAGAGACAAAGGGCTTTGGAATAATTAAACAAAGCCTGATTTCTACATTTTTTTTTTGCTCAGGACTCTATCCTGTGTAATTCATGCAAGCAAAATTTAAATAGAAGTCAGTGGAAAGGTGGCCCGTGAGAGACTTATAGGATTAGATTCCCAATCCGTATTCAAAAAAGTGTTCCTGCCAGTGCATATTAGGTGATAGTAAGACTTGATTTCTCTTCTTAATTAGGCAGAATATAATAATGTGGTTAAATAAATGCAAAACTCAATCACCACATTCATTCCACCACATCAGACCAAACATGATGGCAGGCTAAATGAGCATGGCACCCTTCACATCCAAAGGTAATATGAGTCCTTCACTCAGTATAATAATTTCCCGTCCACACTTCCAGCCTGCTTGGCATGGGGTCACTGAGCATGAGCACTGAGCATAGAATGCGCATTGTTAAACATAACTGAGGTGGAGGAAAAACAACAGGGTGGAGAAACAAAGCATATTACAGGATGCTTAGGGGCGCTCTGTGCATTTCACTTTTCTGACTAATAAATGTGAATTAGACTATTGGTCTATAGGGATGTCTATATAATCATGAGCAACTCAGTTCTTCTGTCTTTTTTTTCTCCTCCTGCAATACAAAGAATTGAGAAAAGAATTCCCACAACAGAATTGAGTTCATACTGTGTTCAGTGACATTATGCCAGAACTGACCCATCCTAAAAACCTGTCTAGTGGAACACCCTTAGAGCAATAATATTGCCCTTAGAGCAATAACATTCTAAGATATTACACTGTGAAAATTTTTCATAAGATAGTCATTTTATTGTTAGCTGGGTTCTTTACAAAATATCATACTAGTATTGAGATTTTTCTTTAGTATCCTGCCAAAAGGTCCTTCTCACATGGTGGGTAGAGGGTGCTGTGAAAGGCTGTAGGCAGTCTCACTGAGTGATTCCTATAGCCCATTCAGGATAGAGATGTTGGTGATGGGTGATCAGTAAATATTGACCCAAAATTGACTACATAGGGTCTATGCTCCATGCTAATTCCCTGAGCTGTCCTGGGCATCTTTACCAAAACACTCCCTGTTCCATCATTTGTAAAGTCCAGCTAAGAGTCATTTATAACTTAATTCTGTCACATCCATAATAACCTTCCTAGATGTGTTGACTTTTTTTTTTTAATTGGAGTATAGTTGCTTTACAATGTTGTGTCAATTTCTGCTGTACAATGAAGTGAATCAGCTATATGTATACATATATCCCCTCCCTCTTGGACTTCCCTCCCGCCCCCATCCCACCCATCTAGGTCATCACAGAGCACTGAGCTGAGCTCCCTGTGCTATATAGCAGGTTCCCACTAGCCATCTATTTTACGTATGGTAGTGTATATATGTTAGTCCTAATCTCCCAATTTATCTCACCCTCCCCTTCCCCCAACCTGTGTCCATATGTCCGTTCTCTACATCGGCATCTCTATTCCTGCCCTGCAGTTAGGTTCATCTGTACCATTTTTCTAGATTCCACATATATGCATTAGTATACGATATTTGTTTTTCTCTTTCTGACTTACATCACTTTGTATGTGTTGAAGTTTTTATGAAATGTTTCCAAATTATATGTTAAAGAATATGGGGTGTGCTTGGCCTGTATATCATTCCTGTATGTACTCTGCACACTTATCTTGCCAAAGAGGCACTGCTCTTGCAACACTGATTTACAATAATGTTCTGACTTGTAAAACAAAACAAAACCTTGAGTCTGATTTTAAAATAAATTGCACAAATTTCAATCGGTCAAGATTTTAGTAAATGCAGTGACTATTGCAAGACAAAACTGGTGACACCTGACCTGCTTCTTTTGAGGAGTTTATAGTTGTGGTTTTTGTTTTGCTAATTTTGAATGTTGTCTGCTCTGATTTTCCTTACTTAGGGCAAGCAATAACAATGCTAAAATTTATCTCAGTTGTTTTCCACTTCTTAAGATAGTGTCATTTATTTTAACATAAAATGAAGTAGTGAATTTTCCTTGTAAATTTTAAAAATTATTAATGACATCTTCTAGTTATATATTTATCATAACCTAGACTCTGATATTTTCTCATCACTGAGTGGGGTTAAAATCTACTTTTCTATGACACATATACAAACACACACATGAACTAAAAAAGTAACCTGCTGACTGCTTAAAAGAATTCACATGATACCATTTGAAATTGATATGTCCTGGAAAAGAAATTCAGAAGTAGGGACTAGTCTATGCAACCACACCTAGAAATATTCTACCTATACTCATTTAGAGGTAGAAGTGGGACGTAGATTCCCAGTGATGCACTTAGAATTGTTTTCCTTCCGGCCCAGCATGCAAAATGAAAAGAACTCTTGCATCTTGATGATAGATAGGATTTCATAGCCACCAGCATAATTTTCACCAGAGCTAAAGCTGTATGGTTTAGTCTGGTTTATTCTCTAAAGTGGTCGCAACAGAAACTCCCTCTCTTCTTGGGCCAGAAATAACAACACCCTCCTCATACTTGAGCACAGCCTCCCTGGCACAAGCAAAGCGTGTGCCCTGAGTTATATTTTCAGTAATGCGGATAGATTTACATTGGTCCATCTTAACCTCTTGTTTCTGCTTTGTGACAAATGACATAAGTTTATGAAGAGATGGGATCTGCAAACGCCATTTTTCATTATAAAATAGAACAAGGCTCGCACTGCAAAAAGGGATAAAACCGGCACCTTTGGAATCCTCAACTTGTGCTAACCAACTAAGTCAAGTGGACAGGCCGTTGGATAGCAAAAGTCAAGTTCTTCTGAAACACAGGGTTGAGGGTAAAACAAACCCTGCAGCAATTGATCCCTGTCACTCATTATGGAGCTAATGCTGGACAAAGCAACCACATAACCAAAGCCAGGGCATGCTGCTTTTTGGCTCTGATTTTGGAAATGAATTTGAGCTCAGCAATTCTTTTAGCTTTTATAAAATTATCAAACACAGGGATTGTGTCTTCTTTTTCTTTTGTATTTGTTAACAGTAGTTTGTAAAGTGCTTTTCATAAGGTAAGCGCTTCAGAAATGCTTTTAATTGATTTTTCTGAGTGTTTAACCTTTTCTAGCTTCCAGCACCTTCCCTTCTATCTAGATTTCACAGGCTCCATTCATGGTATAAAATATCATTGCTGGAAGTGACCTCCATACCCTTATTTTATCCTGTACAAAGGAAGGGCAGATCACTCTTGTTTCTTTTTCTTCAATTGATCTTTTAAAATAAGACTAGGAAATAAGTCAAATATTTAACAGTGTACCTGTTAAATGTTTAAACATTCTTTTGAATTATTTCCAGACATCTGAAGATATTGAGGTCAAAATTACAGGGCATTCTTGCTTCCTAACTATGAATGCCAGATTATTTTCCACCGAAAAATAAAAATGAAGATAAAATGAAATTAATATAGAAAATGGATTTTACTTACAGTTGACATGGTTATTAGACTATATGGCTATGTAACATAAATTTAGTGGAAATCAATTTTTAATTTTTATTTATAACTCTCTAAGTAATTAAATGTCAACATATGATTTGAATATCAGAGAATGATTAATTTCTCAAGGGAATTAATGAAGTTTGTTGTTGTTCTCTGTAGTTTATGATGAGTAAAAGGTTTGCATACAATTTTATTATGGTATAATAAGAAAATAAAGAGCTACAGATGGTAGGTGATGAAGATGATGTGGTGAGAAGCAATCCGTGTCTGCCCTGGCTCAGCTCCTTCAGCCTCCCTCCACTGGAGTTCCTTCTACTATAGTTCTGTGTAAGGGGTGAGGGGGGAAAAGGACCCCTTTTCCTCTCAGAACTGTTTAATTGGTGGGGTCATTTTTCCTTATATACCAATTGTATGCACCTCATGTAGCAGGGATCATTTTAGCAGAGTCTGAAGGACTGACACATGAACAAAAATGTAAAGAGTCAGCAAGGTACTGGGAGCTTGGGACACCAGCGTCACCGGCAGCAAGACCAACACAGTGCTAAACATCTGCTGTAAGGCTGTCAGTATGAGGATTGATCTCCGAGGCTGTGGCAGATCTCAGCCTGCCAGTGTGAGTAACGTCAGTACAGTTGCCAGGCTGCAGGGCAGAGAACAAGGAGGTTATGTAAGGTCCTTATGTTTCAGCAAGTCAAAGTAAAAAGTGTGTTTACAAAGGTGAATTGACAATGCAGGGCAGCATGTTACTAATTTCCAAACTCTATGAGAGTTCAGAGGAAACAGATATCACAACAAGTTTCTAGAAAAGATGTAGGTGGCTGAGTTCTGAAGAAAGGGTGGAATTTAAATAAACCAACCCAGTAGGAAGGCAGGAATCTCACCGTAGGATCCAAGCCTTTGAATCTTCTTAAGCAGCTTCCCCCATCGAGGGGCTCAGCCTGTGCCTCATCTCTAAAGGCTTCAAGCAGCAACCACACGGGCTCAAGAGCTCCCCCAGGCTACACAGAGTTCCTCCTGCAAGACCCAGCCCTGTGGTTACACTTATCTCTTAACTCTGGCAACCCACTCCGGTATTACACCCCTGCTGGCAAGTTAGGGCAAGCCACAAACAATGGCCTCTTCTAGCCCATTACTCTTGATCTCTGCCCATTTACTCTAAACTCAGCTATTTTGGTCAATTTTCCTTTAGTTCTCAGAACCCCGGCCTTTACTGGTATTTACTTCCAGTTCCTACTGTTCTGCAACCCAGTAGATATCCTTTGAAGCTTCTTGGACCCTGACTTCCACCTCCCTTTGGCTCTGCTCACCTCCTGATTTTGGCATCTCTCTTGGTTGGGCGTGAGAAACTCCACGTCACAGTCCCAGCCTTCAGAAACACACTAGTAAAACTCTAACCCCTCAGACTCTTCACACTTATACTTTTCCCTTTTCCAGCTTCACAGCCCAGGACACACTCATGTACTTAGAGAGCAAAGACCACTTGAACAGTGTGGAGGAGAGGGCAGTGCTCGCTCCACTGCAAGCTCCTCAAGACAGGTGACCATGTCTTTTCATTTTGAATCTCTGGCAGCTAGAACAGAGCCCAGAATAACATGGGCACTGACTAGGTGTTTCTGTTCATTGTAAACCCATAATAATGCAGAACCATTTTAATCATTTTCAGCCAAGGTTCCCTACTGTAGAGATCAAAACATTAGGTGCCAAGTCCCTCCACCCCTCACCCCAACTCCAGACCAAGATGCTAGAAGGCCTATGTAGGATTTGCAAAGAGGGTAGTAAAAATCCCATCCTGTTTGCAGCCCATCACCCACCTCAAAATTTTAAAAGGGTTGAAATTGAAAAGTAAGGAAGGCAGCTCTTATTGGTAGAGAGATCAATGTGCTTCCCTCTCATTTCAAGTCAAATATGGGGGCCCTAGGACCCCAGTGCATGAGGGGACCAGAAAACTTGACTTACATTCTCTGGACTTTGGAGGGACCAGGAAATGGTGCCTAATTCCTTTCTGGGGAAGATAAAGGCAAAAGGCTGTGCCTTGAACTGCCTGCCACAATTGTAGAACAAAAAGAAGGAGACACGGGAGGGAACTGCTTTCCTACTGATGGCAGAGAGCACAGGTCCCGTAGTCCTGAGCTGGACGTGGACCTTATAGAAAAAGCCACTGTGAGAACTGCCTGTTGGGGCAACTGATGGCAACAGAGGGGATGAGCCACCAGATACCCAGGGCTGAAAAGAAATCCAGCAACGTGACCTCATGGAAAATGACTCAGCCTTGGGAACCTGCCACATCCAGAGGGCACCAATATGGAGCTCCTCTGACCAGCTAGCTCAGCATCTAAGACCTTTACTTTTCCCAACCTCAGGCCCCTTCCCCACCTAGTGCAACCTCTGAGGAAGCCAGGGGCATCTAAGGAGAGCTGGGATTGGAGGGTGACAGTAAGTCTGAAGAGCAAGGTTAGGAAACAGGAAAGCTTTCATCTTGGATAAAATTTGAAGCTTTTTATAATTACAGTGGACTGGATATTTCTATGTCAAAAATGAGATCCTTCTTATGACCAAGGGTGACCAGATTACTTTTAATCAGCTATGTGAGCTGAAGAACCATGGCACTTCAGATTTCGTCCAAAGAATGAGGACGAAATGGTTAACAGAGAGGGTTTGAAAGCCAAGTGTTGAAGAAGAAAGGGGAGGGGCTTTCTGCTGGCCCACAGTTGAATTCAGCTGATATAAATATAACAGAAGAATAAATAATGAATTGATGAGTGACTAAAGAAGTTCAAGCAAGGAAATAATTGCAAATTCAGTCTTATTACTCGATTTGATTTAAAACACATTTACCATAAATTAAGGTTTTAAAATTATCTCTAGTTCACCCTTATATCTGTTATTCACCAGGTCAAAACTCTGGTCACTATTTTTTGACCATTCTAGGTGAATACGCTTTTCCTCAACAGTTACCAAGTCCTCTAGCTTCTCTCCTAATTTTCTGAGCAGTTTTACTTTTGAATTCACAGCTCAGGGCAGCGGTACCAAATAATGATGTTGCCTTTTTTTTTTCTTCCAGTTTTATTGAGATATAATTGACATACTGTATTGTATAAGTTTAAGATGTACAGCATGATGATTTAACTTACATACATCATGAAATTATGACCACAGTAAGTTTAGGCAACATCTATCATCTGATAAAGATACAAAAGAAAAGAAAAAGAAAAAATATTTTTCCTGTGATGAGAATTCCTAGGATTTACTCTCTTACCAACTTTCATATATAACATACAGCAGTATTAACTATATTTCTCATGTTGTACATTACACCCCTAGTACTTATTTATAACTGGAAGTTCATACCTTTTGACCACCTTCATCCACTTCCTCTTCTCCCACCCCTTGCTTCTGATAAGCACAAATCTGATCTCTTTTTCTATGCTTTTGTTTGTTTTTGAAGTATAATTGGCCTACAACACTAGTTGTTAGTTCACGGTGCACAGTATAGTGATTCGATCTTTCTATATATTACAAAATATATCACAACCATAAGTCTAGTTACTGTCTGTCACCATACAATGATATTGCATTATTATTGACTATATTTCCCACATTGTACATTCCATACCTATGACTCATTTATTTTGTAATTGGAAGTTTGTACTTCTTAATCTCCCTCACCTATTTCTGTCATCCCCTCTGGCAATCACTTGTTTGTTTTCTGTATCTATGACTCTGTCTCTGTTTTGTTATGTTTATTCATTTGCCTTGTTTTTTAGATTCCATATATAAGTGAAGTCATACAGTATTTGTCTTTGCCTGTCTTACTTATTTCAGTTAGTGTAATACCCTCTAGGTCCATCCATGTTGTTGAAAATGGCAAGATTTCATTCTCTTTTATGACTGAGTGACATTCCATTATATTAATATACCACATCTTCTTTATCCATTCATCTATCGATGGGCACTTAGGTTGCTTCCATGTCTTGGTTATTGTAAATAATGCGGCAATGAACATAGGGGTGCATATATCTTTTAGGATTAGTGTTTTCATTTTCTTTGCACAAGTACTCAGGAGTGGAATTGCTGGATCGTATGGTAGTTATATTTTAAGCTTTTTGGGGAACCTCCATACTGTTTTCCATAGTGGCTGCACCAATTTATACTCCCAACAAGAGTATGTGAGGATTCCCTTTTCTCCATATCCTCACCAACATTTGTTACTTCTTGTCTTTTTGATAAGAGCCATTCTGACAGGTGTGAGGTAATATCTTATGGTTTTGATTTGATTTGCATGGTGTCTAATCCTTTTAATGTAGTTGGATTCGGTTTCCTAATATTTTGTTGGTGATTTTTGCATCTATGTTCATCAGTAATATTGGCCTGTAATTGTCTTTTTTTGTGGTGTCTTTACCTGGTTTTGGTATCGGGGTGATGCTGGCCTTGTAGAACGAGTTTGGAAGCATTCCTTCCTCTGCAATTTTTTGGAACAGTCTGAGAAGGATATCTGTTAACTCTTCCTTAAATGTTTCGTAGAATTCACCTGTGAAGCCATCTGGTCCTGAACGTTTGTTTGTTGGGAGTTTTTTAAATTACTGATTCAATTTCATTACTAGTAATTGCTCTATTCATATTTTCTGTTTCTTCCTGATTCACTCTTGAGAGATTGTACATTTCTAGGAATTTGTGCATTTCTTCTAGGTTGTCCATTTTATTGGCATGTAAGTGTTCCTAGTAATTTCTTATAATCCTTTGCAGTTCTGTAGTGTTGATTGTAACTTCTTTTCATTTTTTATTTTATTTATTTAGGCCCTCTCTCTTTTTCTCTTGATGAGTCTGACTAAAGGTTTATCAAGTTTATCTTTTCATAGAACCAGCTCTTAATTTAATTGATCTTTTCTATTTTTTTTTTTAGTCTCAATTTCATTTATTTCTACTCTGATCTGTATTATTTCTTCTACTAACTTTGGGTTTTGTTTGTTCTTCTTTTTCTAGATCCTTTAGGTATAGCGTTATTTTTTCTTCTCTAAAACTCCCCTGGGAATTCCCTGGCAGTCCAGTGGTTAGGACTCTGTACTCTCACTGCTGAGGGCCCGGGTTCAATCCCTGGTCAGGGAACTAAGATCCCAAAAGCCATGCAGTGTGGTCAAAATAAATAAATAAAATTTCCCTGATTTGCTACTCTATTGATATATCCAAGGCTTCTGCCCCTTTCCTGCTTTTTATATTCCTTTTTCCCAAAATAAAATTCCAGGATATCCAGGCATATTGGACAGTTGGGCCCCAGAGAAACTGAAACTGTTATAAAGCCAAAAATGATTTGGAATGAGCCTCTTCTGACATCATTTTGATTCTATGTGTAGGTTACCTGCCCTCTGCTACAGTTCACAATCTCAGGTCTTCCCATGGAGCCATGGGTACATTTAGTTAACTTCCTCTTTCCCTCAGCCCAGAAGACTCTTCAGGGGTAGAGGTGGCTGGGGTAAGGATTAAGGAGAGGGCAGGATATGGGCACAACAGGGGATGAAAGGATTACAGAATCTAAGGACTACATCCCATACAAAACTGTGTAATTAACTAACCATCACGTTAGTTCTAATACTTTGTGTTTTGAGTTCTTATTCTACAATTCAAATTAGGATCTCTAACGTCTACTTTTGTACCAAATCATTACTGTACTGTTGTGCTTACAGGTTTATTTACTCTTGTGCTACTCACTGGTAGATTTTTAAAGTTGTTTGCAGCTTATTAATGTTAATCCACTTGATTCAAAAGCATTTGCTTTCTCGGGCTGATGGACTCATCATACTCTTAAGGGGCATTAAAGTAGTGATTGGTCAGTGTTTAACAAGCCATGCCGAGTGGTTTTATGTGATTTGATTTAACATTCTGCCTCCCTGATTCTTGGCTTGACTGACAACACTACAGTGCTTTAACCACTTGTTTAGAAAACTGAAGAGAAGTATTTCCCTTCAATCGTCACAAAGTGATAAACAGCAAGGATCAAAGCTGGAGGAAGGGCCATCTAGTTGTAATTACTGGTTGTCAGATTCAAAGTGTTTTTGTGTGAAGTCAATTTCACTGCTCCTTTCATCTGAACATGGTCTGTGATTGGACTGCATCTTGCAAGGCAGTGTTCTTTTTTTTTGAATTTTTGAATTTTATTTTATTTATTTTTTATACAGCAGGTTCTGGGTAGTTATCCATTTTATACATATTACTGCATATATGTTAATCCCAATCTCCCAATTCATCACACCACCACCACCACCCCGCCACTTACCCACCTTGGTGTCCATATGTTTGTTCTCTACATCTATGTCTCTATTTCTGCCCTGAAAACTGGTTCATCTGTACCATTTTTCTAGGTTCCACATATATGCATTAATATACAATATTTGTTTTTCTCTTTCTGACTTACTTCTCTCTGTATGACAGTCTCTAGATCCATCCACATCTCTACAAATGACCCAATTTCGTTCCTTTTTATGGCTGAGTAATATTCCATTGTATATATGTGCCACATCTTCTTCATCCATTTGTCTATCAATGGGCATTTAGGTTGCTTCCATGACCTGGCTATTGTAAATAGTGCCGCAGTGAACATTGGGGTGCATGTGTCTTTTTGAATTATGGTTTTCTCTGGGTATATGCCCAGTAGTGGGATTGCTGGGTCAAATGGTAATTCTATTTTTAGATTTTTAAGGAACCTCCATATTGTTCTCCATAGTGGCTGTATCAATTTACATTCCCACCAACAGTGTAGGAGGGTTCCCTTTTCTCCACACCCTCTCCAGCATTTGTTGGTTGTAGATTTTCTGATGATGGCCATTCTGACCGGTGTGAGATGATACCTCATTGTAGTTTTGATCTGCATTTCTCTAATAATTAGTGATGTTGAGCAGCTTTTCATGTGCTTCTTGGCCATCTGTATGTCTTCTCTGGAGAAATGTCTATTTAGGTCTTCTGCCCATTTTTTGATTGGGTTGTTTGTTTTTTTAATATTGAGATGCATGAGCTGTTTATATATTTTGGAGATTAATCCTTTGTCCATTGATTCGTTTGCAAATATTTTCTCCCATTCTGAGGGTTGTCTTTTCGTCTTGTTTGTAGTTTCCTTTGCTCTGCAAAAGCTTTTAAGTTTCATTAGGTCCCATTTGTTTATTTTTGTTTTTATTTCCATTACTCTAGGAGGTGGATCAAAAAAGATCTGGCTGTGATTTATGTCAAAGCGTGTTCTTCCTATTTTTTCTGCTAAGAGTTTTATAGTGTCCAGTCTTACATTTAGGTCGCTAATCCATTTTGAGTTTAGTTTTGTGTATGGTGTTAGGGAGTGTTCTAATTTCATTATTTTACATAAAGCTGTCCAGTTCCCCAGCACCACTTATT
The DNA here is from genome assembly GCF_937001465.1 of Orcinus orca. Classification (NCBI taxonomy): domain Eukaryota; kingdom Metazoa; phylum Chordata; class Mammalia; order Artiodactyla; family Delphinidae; genus Orcinus; species Orcinus orca. Next base: position 68,961,406 of record NC_064576.1, read on the forward strand.
GAAGAGACTGTCTTTTCTCCATTGTATATCCTTGCCTCCTTTGTCATAGATTAGTTGACCATAGGTGTGTAGGTTTATCTCTGGGCTTTCTACCCTGTTCCATTGATTTATATTTCTGTTTTTGTGCCAATACCATATTGTCTTGATTACTGTAGCTTTGTGGTATAGTCTGAAGTCAGGGAGTCTGATTCCTCCAGCTCCGTTTTTTTCCCTCAAGACTGCTTTGGCTATTTGGAGTCTTTTGTGTCTCTGTACAAATTTTAAGATTTTTTTGTTCTAGTTCTGTAAAAAATGCCATTGGTAATCTGATAGGGATTGCATTGAATCTGTAGATTGCTTTGGGTAGTATAGTCATTTTCACAGTATTGATTCTTCCAATCCAAGAACATGGTATATCTCTCCATCTGTTTGTATTGTCTTTAATTTCTTTTATCAGTGTCTTACAGTTTTCTGCATACAGGTCTTTTGTCTCCCTAGGTAGATTTATTCCTAGGTATTTTATTCTTTTTGTTGCAATGGTAAATGAGAGTGTTTCCTTAATTTCTCTTTCAGAGTTTTCATCATTAGTGTATAGGAATGCAAGAGATTTCTGTGCGTTAACTTTGTATCCTGCAACTTTACTAAATTCATCAATTAGCTCTAGTAGTTTTCTGGTGGAATCTTTAGGATTCTCTATGTATAGTATCATGCCATCTGCAAGCAGTGACAGTTTTACTTCTTCTTTTCCAATTTGTATTCCTTTTTATTGCTTTTTCTTCTCTGATTGCAAGGCAGTGTTCTTAAGACACTCATCATCTCTGCTTTAGAGCTGGGCTCACCAGCCAAGTTGCTTTCCCAGGACTAATTTATCTTGCAGGTGACACATTAAATAGAACCACGCAATCAAAGTTTGAGTTCTCTCTTCTGTGTTGTCTTGGTCTGTCAGGTCCTATTAATCATATAATGATGTGCCCTCGAACAATCTGCTTGCTGCATACTTTTAGCTGTCCAAACTGCACACCCCTCCACCCCCACCGGAAGAAATCTTCTGGTAGGAAAACAAACTAACAAAAGACAGAAGGACCAGGCAAGTGGAAAAGTGGAACAGGGGGATGACTAGAAAGAGGGCATGCAGTTTTGTTTTTCAAATGAAACTCTAACCGTGTGCCATTTCCACTGGTCTTTGGCAGATTTCTCTCCATGTAAGGTAGTATTCCATGGTAACTCAACCTCAAAGGAAGCATTCACTAAGCATATGGCATTTCTGTGGGGCCACCAAAGGGAAATGGTGGGAGAAACATTACATGGCTTGTGAAGGAATCTAAATGTACTTTGAAAGTTTGATTTCCTGAGCTTTTTAAAATTATTATTCTTATTATAGAAGATCCAACTAGACCTCACCCATCAGCCCATCCCAGACCCCTGAGTTCTAAACACACAGAGTACTGGCTTTGGTTTAAATCTCCAGAGCCACCAAGGGACTGATAAGTTGGAAGAAGTTTGGAGAGATCCACCAGAATAATAAAAGGAAAAGGAGAGAGTGAGTTATGGAGCAGATTAAAGGAACAAACCATGTGTAGTGTGGTTAAATGATAGTGAATAAAGACATGAGGCTAAAAGTATTTGAAGTGTATAAATGCCAACATGAAGAATTATATTATATAGAGAGAGTATTACCTAGAAGCTAGACATCATGGAATAAAATTAAAGGCAGGTAAGTTTAGGTTATTCACCAATTACAATAGTAATATTAATAGCAACTATTTATTTAGAAATAGGAAAATTAAGCTCAATAAACTGTTATCAGTAGAATAGCATTTCTCTATAATTTGAAATCTAAACCAGCCTAAATTCTAAAAATGAGGTCTAGGCTGTAGCCAATTTATGAACAGTCTCACTGTTGTCACTCAGATTATGAATTTTTAGTGTTCTTTAGTCCATGTTTATTTAACATCTGTGTGCTAGATGCTGCAATACAACACTGGACCAAAACAGAGCCTGTGCACTCATGGAGCTCATGGTCTACTGAAGGCACCAACAATAAACAAATAGCCACGTCAATGAACTTAAAATTAGAGCTTGTGTCAATGCAAAGTATGAAAAGGCAAATGGTATTCCAAGAGTTGACAAGAATGACCTGCCCAGTCTGGGGAGGGTGGTAGGAAAAGTGACATTTCAGCTGAAGCCAGAGTAGGAGTTGCCTGTGGGAAGAGAGGAGGTGAAAGAGAAGTAGTTGGATGGGGGCAGGAGAGAGCTCTGTGAAAGCTCTGGGAGCATGGGCACAATTTCTATATCTGGATGAGTTTAACTTGAGACATGATTTTCTCAGAAGAAGTAGAAATTAAAATTCAGGGTAAATGACCTGCAGTTACCTAAGAGAACCCAGAACTTCAGATAACTCTACTAAGGGCATTCTATTCCTCATGACTTAGTGCCCATAAAGTATGACATGCTACATTTATGATCCTGCAGTGCAGCCTGGTCTCTCTCTCTGCATTTTCACGGGGACTGGGAAAGTCTGCACACTTACGGAATTCAATGTGACCACTCCCATCCTCTGTGGCCATGGACAAGTCAGTTCTCTCTCTATAGGAAACAGGATAAGCCCTAGATGGGACAGCTCTGTCCACTCTGATGGTACTTTGACATTGATGTGTCATTATGTAAAACCATATCAAAAAATAAATTACTTACATTCCAAAAAAATAATGTTGAAAATATTTGAGAGAATTTTTAAAGGAGATCCTTAATATCATATAATTGAGGAATTATGATTTCTAAAATTCTGTGAGAGTGTTCACATGAAAAAGTGATGTGTAATCTGTATGCATATAGCCACTGCTGGGTCCCATCTCAGTTGAATAGTGTTATAGGTCAACTGTGAGGTGTTTAATAGGTGTTCTATGGGAGGGAGAATCAAAAAAGTGCAATGATTAAGTTTAACAAAGGCTGGATTAGACAAAGTTAAATAGGTTTCCTGTGTTTAATATTTTTATATTAATGTGAATTGTAAAATTCTTATAAGGTAACATAGTACTTGGTATCTCCCAAACTTATTTTATCAGAGGACACTTTTTTTTTTCTCCCTTGAAATACTGTATACATTCCTCAGACCCTAATATTCCTATATACTCATATAGGTGATCTAAAATTAGGAAAAAGTCATTATATTTTTGGTTCTAGAATTTGTTGCGAATTCATTGCCTTTGCGATTATGTCTACAATTCTGAGCTGCTGAGCCTATAAAACCATTCACCATCTGGACACAGCCCAGTTCTTTCTTCCACCTCTTACCTCCTTGCCTGTATACTTCATACTCTGGCCACACTGAACTTCTCCCTTACCTTGAACGTGCCTCCCTTTCCCCAGTCTGTTCTTTACACATTCCTCTCTGCTTGGGAAATCCTCGACTCCCACCATCCACCTCCCTCTGCCCCTGGTCCCACTTCTGATTGTCAGGGGCCTGTTTATTCTTCAAGATCCAGTTCAAATATCTTCCCTGGGAACTTTGTTCTTTTTTCTATTATAGCACTCACACCATTATATTTTCACTTATCTGTTTATCAGACCCTTTCATGCCTCATTCCTCCCCACTGGCTGTATTTCTGTCTTCAAGGCAGGGCAGAGACAGTGCTCAGGTTTGTATATACAGTCTTACCTAACAGAGCAGCCGGCAAACAAAGGAAACGTCCATGCTGACTGTATGAACTTGAATTTGTCTGCGTGCTTGGTTTTGATAAGGCTATTCTCCACATTTTAAGTAAAACAAATAAGTCAAACTATAAAACAACTATCTGGTGAGAAGCACAACTTTTCTGTCTCACATGCATTGATTATTGCACTTATTACTGCAAAAGTATTAAAATTATGTGTTTCTATGAGTCATAGGACAACATTGTCCTTGAGCCCAGGGACCTTAGCATATTCATTTTTCATTCTTAGCACTTATTGGTCATAGCTCTTAGTAAATGCCCAATAAGTGATGCCTAAATTAAATGAAATTGATCACTCAACTCCTTGCTATTCTCCCTGCTGATGTAAAGATTGTCACAGCAAAGTAATGAAAGGTGTGAACTCAGACCAAAATGCTTGATTTCAGTCCCAGCTCTTCACCAGCTATGTGACCTTGGGCAAGTTACTAAACCATTTTGTCCTTCCTTTGTCATCTGTAAAAAGGAGATGTTAATGTTGCTCACCTTCTAGGGCTGTTGTTAAATCTCAATCTATAATTTATATCTGTTTCTGCATCTATACTATCTATTTTAATTCTATAGAGTGTCTTTCTTATGCCTTCCCAGTGAGAGAACAGACAATCAAATGTTGTAATATACAAAGTGAAAACCTCTACCCTTCTAAATTCTGTGAAATGTCAAATCAGAGATGAGGGTCAGTCATGTCAATAGGGAGTTACCTAAGGAAATATGAGAGTATAATTTGCATGGTGTAATGACTCTAATCTGCCCAATCAAAACTTGACTGTAAAGTGATCTGATTTCCCACCTTTTAAACATTGTTATACAGCTTTTATGAAAAAGTTGGCAAATGTCAGGAAAAAAGTACTATAGGGTATATTTTTATTTTTTTATTTTTTATTTTTTATTTTATTTTTTTTGGCCACGCCACACAGCTTGCAGTATCTCAGCTCTCCGACCAGGGATTGAACGAGGGCCCCAGTAGTGAAAGGGCCAAGTCCTAACCACTGGACTGCTGGGGCATTCCCCACAGCATATTTTTAATTTGAACTGCTTTACAAGATGCTTTAAAACATGTGTTATTCGATTCTCATGGGAACTCTGTAAAGAAAACTGATCTAGTTTTACAGTTCAGCTGGGTGATGGAGCAAGTAAATGACAATTGACATAGCACATACTGTGTCAAATGCGTGTTTCTAATAATAAACACGGTTTCAGAGAACGGAATTATTTCTTAAGAACCTGAGTCAGGGGTAAATTATAGTAGAGGATAAAGAGCTTCAGGTGGGCCTTGGAAGGTAAGATTTACCTAAGCATGAAGATGGAGAATGGGCAGAGTTTGGAATGTATTTGGTATGTTTGGGGTGATGAGCTCACTGTGTGGCAGCAGTGGAGGCTCAGGCTGGTCCTGGGAGCCAAGCCTGGTAGTCTGAGCCAGAGTGGAGGGGGTTTGGAATGCCATGCTAACCCACGCATGCTTGCTTCCTGAATTTTAAGTGTAACTGTCCTCTTCCCTGGGGAACCTACTCCATGAATTACAACTATGATAGCCAAGGAAAGCCCAGACCCCCAGGGACCTACAGCCAGACACTAACACCCCTCCACCCCCAATCAAAATAAAGCTTTGCTCAATTGCTTCTTTTGACAAAGGATAACCAATGCTAGCATTGTTCCAGAGCTGTAAAAGTAGTCATTCAGCCACTGAAAAGTTACCAAACATTCCTACCAGAATTGTATTGGCTATTGGGAATGGTTTTAATAACAGTATTGTACTTTGTTCATTGGTTTTTAGATATGTTGTTACAAATTTACCCATTCAGTCATTTTCTCCGCTCTCAGGCCAACCACTGTGTGTAGGACAAGGAAAAAACTAAAAAGAACTACATCATAACTACAGAAGGTAATCACATACCTTCCTGCTCTAAGTGCAGCTCTTTCAATTCTGATAGAAATTATCCAGGAATATTGTAGAGTCTTCCTTAAAGGTTGCACAAATAGGATGTATTCTCATCCTCTGCAAGTGGTGTGTTTGTGACTGTGTGTGTGTGTGTGTGTGTGTGTGTGTGTGTGGTGGGGAGTGTAACCTAAGGGGTCGGGTGGGAGTGATTTAAATGCTTTGTTAAGATTTCATTTAGTCCCATGAGGCTAAGATAACGTATTTCTGTTGTCATGCAAAACTACTGGAATTGTTGGCGTGATAGCAGTCTTAGTACTGACAATTCTGTATAGATAAATTAGTTTTTACCTTTCAGAGAAACCCAGTATTTTTTACTCAGTGTTCTTAGATTCACACACACCTCTTTACTGCTGTCAATCTTTCTTCTCAAATGTCCCTTCATATGAGAAAAAAAGATATAAAGTAAAATTGAATTTTTAAACTAGAACATGTCTCTAGTTGTGACTTTAGATTTTTACAGCACACAAGTGCCATTTTTAATCCATTCTCAGAGTAATCTTGTGAGAAAAATTTTGCACTAGTTATTGATGAAAAATGAGATGCTTAGAGCTTTTTCTTTATTTTGTTCCAAACTTTCAGAAACAACAACTACAAAAAGGTTGTTTTTATTAACAAAAAATGGCAATGAGAAATACATAAATTATATCAGCAAATTATCATCAAAGAATAAGTTGAACACCTTAAGAATCTTAATACTTCTCTTTCTCATATACAGAATATCATGTAACGTGTCACTGACCACCCTCTAGGGCATAGTGCATTCTTTCCCAAAGCTGACCCTCCCCTTCCCCACCTGTCCCAGACCTTGTCTCCTTGACCTCTCTGCAACTTTTGATATCGTTACCTGGAGGGCCCTTGACCTCCCTGCTTCCCTAGCTTCTGTTATACCTTGGAACTTCTTTTACCTCTCTGAATGCCTCTCCATGAGCTCATGGACCCTTCTGTCTGTCCCCTAAGTGTGGTCTCTTCTTTCTCTTTAAGTCTGCTTTCAGGGAGGCATCTCACTCACTCTCAAAGCTTCATTCCTCCATAAACCTGCATCTACATCCCTTCAAATTCTAACACCTTGTTCTTTTTTTTCTTTTTATTTCCTTTAACATCTTTTTTGGAGTATAATTGCTTTACAATGTTGTGTTAGTTTCTGCTGTATAACGAAGTGAATCAGCTATATGTATACATATATCCCCATATCTCCTCCCTCCCGCCCTCCCTATCCCACCCCTCCAGGCGGTCACAAAGCACCAAGCTGATCTCCCTGTGCCCTGCGGCTGCTTCCCACTAGCTATCTATTTTATGTCTGGAGTGGTATGGACTTGTATATACTAACACCTCTTTCTTGATGCTTGACACTGCCTCTGGCTGTACGTCTCCCTGGCACCTTTAACTTACTCCCTTTCCATCTCCTCCTCCTCCCCCATTTCTGGAATGTGTCAGTCTCCACAAGATCATAAACTCCATGGGGACAAGCCTTGAGGTTTTTGTCATTTTTACTTAAACTCGGCACTTAGGTATCCTCAGCACTTAGAACAATGCCTGGCACACAGTTGACATTTAGTAAATATTGAATAAATGAGTATCGCCCGATTTCTACCCACTGCAGAGCAGCCTAACTCCCCTCTACATCCTGTTAGTCACTTGTTCATAAAGCTAGGGTGACTATATTACTTATCACCCGGATGAGGACATTTTTAGAGTGGAAGTGGCCACCATTAAAAATTGTGCTGGGATGACAGGCATAAATTTGGAATGTCTTGGGGAAACCTGATTGTATGCTTACTGTAATCATTGTCATTTAAAACTTTTCCTCCTCATGTATTCCTCTGCATGTCAGCTACCGAGACACTTTGCGCTATCCTCTCACCGTGTCTTCCCCTTTGAACATTCACTCCCACTTGCCTGTCTCAGGCTTCACCACACCTAGCCTGGTTACTGCTAATAGACTCTTAGTAGCCTCTTTCTACTACTAGGTCTCATTGACCCCTAACCAGTCTCCCCAGTGTCTGTCTTTGCCCATTCTATTCCCACTACACATGGCTGACAGATTAATCTTCCCAAGAAAGAGCTCCAATAATAGGATTTTCCTACCCAGAAGAGTTCCATTGGTTCTCCATTATCTCTGAAGTAAGTACAGACTTCTAGTTTTCAAAGTCCTCAACTTTGGACTGACCTGTACTTGTAGGTGTATATACTCAAGACCTGAGCCACTCAAAGTGGCATTGGGATCACCTGGGAGCTTATTAGAAATGAATTTTGCACCCTACCATTAGATCTATAGCATCAGAAGCTACATTTTAGCAAGATTCCCAAGTGATCTGTATACACACTAAAGTTTGGGAAGCACTACTCTGTACTTTAACCTAACTGGGAGGAATCACAGTTTTAAAATCACACCCTAAGATTTTGGCTTCCCTGCTTAGCTTATACTGGTCTGTTTCTGTAGGCTACCTGCTCCCACCTTCTCTACTCAATAAAATTGTGTTAATCTTCCAAAGGTAAACCCCAGCCACTATATACTCCATAAAACCTTTCCTAAAACAACTGTTACCTTTGCGTTCTCTGAACACCATAGTATTTAATTTCTACTGTCTTATTATTATTTAATTTACATTATATTATAGCTATTCACGTACTAATTTTATATACACACTTATTTCCTCACTATATTGTAAGCTCAATATGGGCACAAACCATTTTTTTTCTTTTCTTTTCTTTTCTTTTACGGTGGTAAAACAGTCACACAAGGACCAACTATAAAGCACAGGGAACTATATTCAATATCTTGTAATAACCTACAATGGAAAAGAATCTGAAAAAAATATATGTATAACTGAATCACTGTGCTCTATACCTGAAACTAACACAATATTGTAAATTAACTTACGTACTTTAATAAAAAAAACTTATAACAGAAAATTTACAATTGTAACCATTTTTAGGTATGCAGTTCTGTGGCATTTAAGTACATTCACCATGTTGTGCAACCATCTGTTTCCAGAACTTTGTTTATAGTCCCCAACTGAGACTCATGCCCATCAAACATTAACTTCTTATTCCCTTCTCCCCCAAAACCCTGACAATCACTTTACTTTCTGTTTCTGAATTTGACTGCTTTAAGTGCCTCATATAAGTGGAATCACACAATATTTGTCCTTTTGTGTCTGGCTTATTTCACTCAGCGTAATTTCTTTAAGGTTTATCTGTGTTGTAGCATGTGCCAGGAATTCCCTTTATTTTAAGGTTGGATAATATTCCACTGTATGTGCAGACCACATTTTGTTTATCTATTCATTCAGTGATGGACACTTGAGTTGCCTCCACCTTTGGTTACTGTGCATAATGCTGCCATGAACATGGGTATACAAATATCAGTTCGAGTCCCTGCTTTTGATTCTTTTCTTAATTTCAGTTTTTTGGAGAATTGTTTTTATACTGTTTTCCATAGCAGCCATACCATTTAATATTCCCACCAGCACTGCACAAGGATTCCAGGTTCTCCATATCTTTGCCAACACTAGTTATTTTCTGGGTTTTGTTTCTAATAATAGCCATTATAAATGGGATGGTATGAAATGGTGGTTTCAATATGCATTTCCCTAATGATTAGTGAGTTGAGCATCTTTTCATGTGCTTATTCACCATTGGTATATATATTTTTGGAGAAATACCTATTCAAGTCCTTTGCCCATTTTTTTTTATCAAGTTTTGTTGTTGTTGTTGTTGAGTTATAGGAGTTCTTTATATATTCTGGATATTAACTCCTTATCAGATATATGATTTGCAAATATTTTTCCTATTCCGTAGGTTGTCTTTTCACTCTGTTGTTAGAGCATCCTTTGATGTAGGAACTACTTTTATATCCCTACTACAATGTCTTCAAAGGGTATCTGATAAATATTCATATTTAATTTAATTCATAAATGATGCTTAATTAATGATTTATCAGTGCCCTTAAATTTATGATAAAATCTAACTAAATATAAATTAACTTTAAAATTATTTGGGACAAATCCAATGAGATTGAGGAACTTCAAATATAATTGTGAATATTTTCAGACTTGAACTCTACTAGAGTATACAAAGGAAGCTTCAAAACATGTACTGAAAATTCCCCATCATTGTCCTTAGATTTAGAATTTTGACACTTCCCTAGGGAGGCTTTGAAATTAATTGCTATTGTATGACAAGAAGGAGATGAGAAATTATTTGTGGGACAATCAGATGAAAGTTTAAATCCCTGTCTTTGGCTAGGGGCTGTCCCATGGTCAAAGACATTTGGGAACTAGAAAGTTACTCTAAAAGAATGAATTTTCAGCGAAGTAAGGATGTTTATAAAAATTCAGAAGGTACCCTGAGCCTGACTCCTGTTGGTCCTCCTCTAATCAGATGCATCACTGATATTACAAGGCGGTGAATATTTGTAGGATGGTAAAGAAAAAAGGGATGATAAGTTCTTCATTATTTCTGAACTGCATTACTTGGCTAATTTACAAGCCAAGAAAGTTACTAATTATAACTCTGTTAACAATTCCAATATTCTTTTACTTACTCACATTCTGGTCTTTCTGCTCTGTGATTCATTTTCAGTTCAAGAACTTTCTACCACAAATTATCTAGAGTCACGTTGGTTGTGTACTGCTATTATCGAGTGTCCTCTATGGAACAGCTTAATGGAAATTCTGATTGTCCTTGTTGGTTCGAATTTGAGCAGATTACATAAAACTCCTTTGAGTAACTAGCACAGCATCCCAACAAAGGGTTACTTGATTTTTTACAATAAAAGTTCAGACAAGAGAAAGTCATTTAGAAGGCATAAGAGATTGCCTTCCTGGGGTCATTTTTATTCTGAATTATGAAACAGCTTCAAAGGCATGAGTCAAGCACTTAGTATTCCTGTGCAAAACATTAGGACTGAGTAACTACAGTTCAATGACAACTAGATTAACATGAATAAGAACTAATAATGGTCCATTCATGTACATATGTAGGTATCTTTAAAGAGTATGTGTGGGTAGTTAACCAGGGTCATACTTAGCCTTTCATTATAACTCTCTATTTACTCTATTCACTAAACGCTTGACTTTATGGTAAACTACCCATTTGGGAAGAACTTTTGGTGCCCTTTCAGATATATAAAGTTTACATAATTTCCCCTGTTTACATTTAGTGCTTAGCCCCCCTCCCCCACTACAGCTGACTTGTTCACTAACCTGTGTTTTTAAGTGATTTATCTGATTGTTTACATTAAAAGGAGCAGAGGGTTAGAGCGGGGAATCTGTGGACTTTCCCTGTTCTGATTGGTTGTGTCTTACGTCTCAAATGTGGCAGGTGTTCCTGAGACAAGATCTATTGTTTTTAAGTCTCTTTATCTGAGTCTTATTTGGAATTGAAATGGAAATAAACTCTGTGACTACTTTTCCCAGTTTCACTTCTGGAAATAAAAGCAGTATGGTATTGAATAAAACCCTTAAATTGCAAAGGAGGAGTTCATGTGTTGGGTATATACATTTACCTGAAATTGTATAATTTTAGAAGAGAGATCTCATAGGGGATCTATTCTGCTTCTCTCATTTTACAAGTGAGGAAGCAAATGAGAAGTGGTGAGTTTAAGAGACCGACCTAACATTACATAGCTCCTAATGGCAGTGCCAGGATGAGAGTCAGGGCCTGGCAGCATCTCAGTTCAGTGTCCTTCTCACTATTGCATGTTGCCTTCCTTCAGTTAATCCTTTTGATAACCACGATATTCCTCAATCCTTGCCTTTTTAATTGGAGCAAACCATGCGTAGTGTTGGAATCTACATGTTGTTCTGTTATTAAATATTGAAATTTTCCTCATCCTAACCTTTGTATCGAAAGAAGAATGCTAAAATAGCAAATATTTTTGGTAAGGTAACAAAATGCTATCTAGTGTGATATCCTCAATGACATTGGTCTGGAATACATAATGGTTGCTGTCTACCTACACAGACTGAAGGAGGGTACATTTTCTTAATAGTTTTTCAGAGAGGATGCAGTGTTTCACAGATGTTTAAGCAAAGTATATATGGAAAGAAAAAAAAACAGAGCTGACCTTTTCTATAGTATGATTTCAGATGCCAGTGAGGGTGAAGATAGTTAAGACTGTTAGCTTTACAAAATTTCTCTTTGCTCAGATGGTAGGAGCATTGACATTAAAAAAGGACCGAACTGACAGAAAATGAAATTCTTTCTCCTATTGAGGAACAGCCACTGTATGAGTTCTGTTAGCACATCTTATACCCATTCATTTAGAGATGGTGTGAATTGATCCTAAACCTTGAGACAGATTTTTAAAGGAAATTAATTATTTCTTAATATTCTTAATAATTTCTTAGTGCTCTCGAATAATTTTGTTCTGCATGTGAATGCTACACAAAGCCCCAAGAAATCTATTAAATTATAACTAAACACTAAAATAAATCCTAGGACATTAAAACAAATAGTACTAGCAGGTTTTCACTGTATATTAATTTCTTGTTGCTGAAACTAATTATAGTGTGAAAAACATTGTTTCCTACCGCCCAGTTCCAACTATGAATGAGCAAGGTACGGTGAAACTGAAATTCAACGAAAGTGGCATTAGCAGATTTTTGCTGTATATTAATTTCTTGCTGTCCTTCTGAAACTAATTGTGTTATAAAATGGTTATGAAAACCATTGTTCCCTATTCCCCAAACCCAGCTAAGAATGAGAAAGTAGGAAACTCAGCAAAAGTGGCCTGTAAAATACTAAAATTTATTTCCTCTTCTAGGAGAGTCAAAGTGGTAAGTATAATTATTTGTAATCAATTAATTTGAAAGAGCTCATTGTAATTGACAATTATATGTGCCAGGCCTTGTTCTAAATGCTGTATAAATATGACCTTATTTAATCATTATAACAGTCCTGTAAGGTAGAGAAATTATTATCCCCATTTTACAGATGAGAAAGCAGAGACACAGAGAAGCTATTACTTGCTCTAGCAAGTGGCTGAGCTAGATTGGAAAGGATAAAGGCCATTAACTTGGATAAAGGCCATGAACAATATGATTATGCACTTTATCCTGTAGCTTATATCCATTTCTAGTAATCTGAGCTGTCATGACAATTTATCTTTTGAATATAAAATCAAAAGTATCTGGAGAAATTAAAAGATTATTAACCTATTGATATTTCTTGAATTACTGAATACTATGTTTCTATTTTTTATATTACCTAATTTTTACCTTACTATGTTTATATTTTATATATTACTTATATATTTATATTACTTTATATTACATTAATTATTATATTATTATAAAATATTGTTTTATATTACCAAATATATTGGTAAGCATTTACCAAGCCCAGTGATTCTCTATCCCATTAATAATAAGTGGTTCCCAAAACAAGGGAGATTTTTCTTCCAACTGCCTTCAAAATAATGTTATATATGTCTATGTCTATAAACGTAGACACACATTCTTTAAAAAAAGAGAAAGTAAGCTTTCAGATACTTCTTTGTTTACAAGCCTAAAACAAGTGGTAGTTGATCAGAAGACAATTACGTACCCAGTAAAGATGGTCTAAAGTTGATTTTTTTTTCGCCTTGAACCACTAAACTTGTCTCCAGACCATTAACTCTGCTCAAGACAGATAAGTAAATACCTGTCAGAAAAGTTTCTTGATTTACATTTAAGTCTTTTTGGAGTGGACATTATATATATATATATATATATATAGTTTATTTGGTAGCTAACATCAAGTGCACTGAAATGGAATAGAGAGTGACTTTTCAGGGTATTTGAAAAGTCTACTCAGGAGGTAGGTAGGATTTCATCTGTGTCAGCACAGAAAGACAACCACAGAGACACCTGCTAAATGTCTCAATGATTTGAGAAGCTAAGAATCACAAGTGGGAGAAAGTACTTCTGAAATGGTGTCTGGGTTGCCTGACGAGGCTAAACAGAAATAAGAATATTATCCCATTTCTACTGTTGCCAGATAAAATACAGAACAATACAAATACAGGTATTGCATGGACACACTTCTAGTAAAAAATCTTTGCTGTTTATCTGAAATTCAAACTTAACTGGACACCCTGCACTTTTATTTGCTAAATCTGTCCACTTCACTTACTTCCCAAGCCTGAACCTGGTGGTCCAAAGGTCTTGTTCAGAGGTTTCAATAGGGAGTGTTTGTGGTGATGGGAAGGGGTAGATGGTGCAGGGATCTCTGACAAGGAATATTGGGCAGGCCTCCCAGGAGGCCCTCTAGTTGGAGGCTAGAAACTCCTGCCTATCGAAGCCCCGGAAGACACTCTGAATGTTGGGCTGGCTCCTCGCGATGCCTCTTCTGGCTCTGGTTCTGGTCGACTGGCTTCATGTCCACAGCCACCACCTTATTCCTGTCCCAGATATAAGCTCATTCTCATTCTCAAAGCTCTCTTAGCCCACACTCTTGTTTAAGACCCTGCATGGCACAGGGTCTTTTGCACTTAACGTTGCTCTTTCTAGAGCCAAGCACGTAGCCCAGGACATGCTAGAGGGCTAATAAATGTTTACTAAACTTGAGGTTTTCAAAGATTTTTGTTATTGTTTTCCTGCTAATAATAGTAAGCAGGAAACAGGAATAAAATTGTTCCCTCCTAAACTATCAGTATTTCTCTTCATTTTCAAAGCCCATAATAAGGAAAGACAGTTGCCCCGCCTGGGGTCTGGTATACAGGATGTACTCAAGGAGTACTTGTTGAGTGACTGAATGAATGCTAATTATAATATCTGAATACAAAGAGGGCCTTAGATTTGTCTACACTTTTTACAAATATCACTTAATTGAAAAAGCTTTTCTGTATTATAGGAGCTAGGCCAGGATGGGAGGTGGGGACTGGTTCGGTGTTACTTGGCTCAGACACATTGAAGGGAAGAATTGGTGGAGGGGTGCCTTGAGGAAGTGGGGTAAAGGATTACTCACAGGGTTTAATCCCCTAAAATAAGAAGTGTTTGAAGTCGAGGGAGAGACTGGGGACATAAGTAGTACCAAACAGCAGTGATGGAAGGAGGAAGGGGAAGGAAATCACAAGCCCTGTTATCAGAAAGGGGAGGAGAGTTCTTACAGGTACCAGGCCCTTTGGGCACTTTTCCCAAACGGTCATATATCTGAAAATGACAGATCTATATTGATATGCATTAGTTAGGAACTACCCACAGTGTGAGAGATTACTAAATTCTGAAATTCACATAGCATAAAAACCTTCTTTAATGTAGTTCAATTTGAAATATCACCTTCCACTAAAATGTTTAATATTGACAGGAAAAAAATACTGTGAGTTACAGTTGAGTTTTTTTACCAAATCGTCTCTAATTGGTTTCCATTGCACAATAAGGTGAAAGCATATTAGATACATGGCTAGCTGCCATTTTACCTTGGGATGCTTCTCCCACCAAGATGAAAGCAGAATAGAACAGGTTAAAGTAAATTAGTAAATTCAAGAATACAACACTCAGGATGTAAGCAAATGGATATTAAACCATAAAGAATGGTTTTTACTATTTGAAGCAAGATTTATTGTTGCTTTTACTAGTTAAAAACATTTTTTGTCCTTTTTTTTTTTTTGAGTTATTCATGATTGGGAAGTGATAATTGTAACTTTTTTTTTTTTTTTTTTGGTCTATTGCAGTTAATCAGATCATAGCTATCTTAGACTGAATTTAATTGAAGCAAGCTTTCATGTGGCTTTGATTAACTGTTTAAGGCAGAAAACTGTCTTCAGGTTTCAAAACTCAGCTTGAAGTTGTTACCCATATATATGCTTTATTAGAAATAAATTAAAAGAAGATCCAGAAACAGCTGGAAACATTCTTTTTTATGTCTAACATTCATTTTGTAAAAGAAAAATGATAAAAAAAAAACATTAAGTCATTTGAACTATGATATAGTGCATCTCTGACCTGATGAAAATTCTACATTTCCCTTTTTCTTGATATATTTATCTGCATAGTGACAGAAGGGTGATGAGTGTTCATGCTGTTAATGCTGTCATTAATCATTTAGCTATATATTTATTTTAATGTATTTTTAAAGCAAACTTGGACTACTAGATACCTATACAGTATTCTTTTTTGGGACATGGATAATTCCTGTCATAACTGCTAAAGATCCCTTATAACAAATAAACATTTAGCATGAATCCACAAGTTTCACTTTCATACCAGTTCATCTTTGAACCCCCAGCAATAAGCTCCTTTCATTAAATAATGTTGATATAGTATCTGGCCTATCAAATGAAATCAGTGTTTAATGCTCGTGAAGGGCATAGAACAGTGCAAATGTGCTGTTTTATAAGGCATTAATCCAGAGAGCCAATAATATGTACAGTGAAGTTTATCTTGACAGGTAAATCAACTCATTGCTAAGTGAAATAGCCAGACAATACTATCCTTGTTGTTGAACTGCAGGTGTTTAAAAAGCTAAGCGAACTAAGGAAAAACCTAACAGCGTCATGTGGGAGGAATGAATGCTGGTGAAGGAAGGGAAGCTTGGTTAGCTGGTTAGGCAGGTGCTTAGAAAGTTTAAAGGAAAAAACAGAAATCTAAAATCAAAAACAGATGCCTGGTTAGGTTTTTATGGCCTTACAGAAATAATGAGAAGTAAGGTTAGGAACGCAAACATTAAAATAGTTATTTCTAAGAAATCTTGTTTTGGGAGAATGAAGTACAAGTGTTAGAGATAACCCTGCTCTAAGAATTCATTGTGCCAGATTAATTACAGGGAAATCCTGTCAATCTGAGAACAAACATATTTATCAGCCTCAGAAGTATTTATTAAATCTCTCCAGTATCTGGGGCAGGGTTTTATCCTTTATCCTGTCTTTCTTAAGATAACTATGATATAATGTTAGGAAATATTGTTCACAAGCATTTTTAACAATCGTAGCCAAGGGATGTAAACACATGAAGTATATATGCATTTGCTTACTGAACGAGTTTACACTATTCTGTGTCTACGATGCTGTACATGGGTGAAAAGGCCATAGAACCCTATGGTACATCTCCAACTAATAGTATTAAGAAAACACTTGCTTAAAACAATCGATGGGTGAATTTTGTGGTATGCCATTAGTATCTTAATGAAGATGTTATTTAAGAACATGAAGGTGGCTAAAATAAAATAAAGCCATTAAAGAGAAATTAGAAAAATAACAGAAAGGATTTGTGAGCAGGGATAATTAATGTCTCAAGTGAAAATTATTATGTTTAATAGTTATACCAAGAAAAGTATAATGAATAGAGAGAAGATAGAGCAAAATGTTTTCCTGGTCAGACACCTGACCTGCAGTGAATTACAGTTCATAAGTGAGGGTTCCAGAGAACATAATTTATTCTTCAAGTTATTGAAAGCCAAGGGATTGCATTTTGTGTGTAGTTCTCCCATGATTTGTCTACAAAACCCCTTTGATGAAATACATAACATTTCATCTGCTAGAAAATCTTGTGCTTACTTTTGGCTGCACCATGTAAGGGTCAAGTTGGGGGACGTCTCCAGCCTTGCCACCCTGCCTTAACTTCCCTGGCAGGGCTCCCATCTCCAGCCCCAGCTGCTGTTGTCCAGCATACAGAGCTGTTCTAATGCACAGTTTCACCCTGTCACAGTGGAATGAAATGCCGGACACCAGACACCGGCTGTAAATGGTTGATGTGCATATTTAGTGTAGTTTTATATTGCTCGGTGTCCCTTGCCCAACTTGAAGGCTCTGAACAATACTTTCCAGCACCTCCACTTCCCAATTCCTGTTACTCTCTAGATTTCTCTATTAGAATTCTTTGAGGCTATGGACTTTTGTTTGCTCCAGCACCCCAGACCCTCTTCTATTCCTTTCAGCCCGCCTTTTCACTCTCCAGAGAACCGGGGCCCTTTCCTGCTGGAGCTCAGTTGAGCCTAAATCAGTTTGTTTTGTGATCACCTCACGCTTTCGTGGAAGGTGACCAACTGATTCTTACTCTAAGAGTTTTTACGTCTTGCAGTTGCTTCTCTCCAGATTCAATTCCAACAGCTACTCTTTCTGCCCCACCGCTTTGGTATGCTGTATTGGAGCCCCTTTTTGTTCCTCTGGATTCATTTAACTTCTGTCCTTCTGCTCTTACCCACACCCTATAGCTTTTTTTCTTCTCTTTCTTTTTCTTAACCATTATTCTATTCTCCTTTAAAACCACGCACACTTTATTGACCAAAAATTTGTATTTTTCCCCTAGATAGGACATTGATTTTTGTTTTTCAATACTGTATTCCTATTCAGAGAATCACATGTTTACCCTGAATGTTAAATTCACAGAACACTCCTACATATTAAGGATAACCCAATTCATTTCTATTGTATATTTATGATACTGATGACTGCATTTAAATTGTAACACAGAAAACTTTAGACTCCAACCCTAGTATTGGTGGAAGGAGGGTGTTAAATTATGAAAAGATTAGTTTTCTCAAATGTAAAATGCAGATTTGGGAGAAAAAAACCCTAAGTAATTAATCAACTTGATTAAATGTTCTAAAATAGTTCATAACATCCACCCATGATTTTTTACTATTATTAAATTTCCTGTCATTCTTGGCTCTTTTATCAGTTGTGACTTGGTACCTATGTGTGCATGTTTTATCAGTTTCTACCTTTTAGTGGATTAATGTTAAATATTTCAGCATATGAGAGGATAACACATGGGCACACCCAGCTTCCCTAGCCCACTTTATAACCCCAATTTACAATTCGTATTCATTCAATAAATATATATTGAGCCCTTACCATGTATTGGGCACTATATTCCACTAGGGATACAGATATTAAAAACTTACTTCCTACCTTCAAGGGGATCACAATCCAATGGGGGCATGAAACTATTACTCTATGGAGCTTAGGTATGTCTATAAAGAGGAAGAACCAGTGTGTCCTGACAGGAGAAAGTAGTGCAAAGGCCCTGAGGCCACAGAGTGTGTGCATTCAGGGAGCTGCCATTTTCTCTATTTTCTCTGTGACACATCAGGCAAGCGTTTATGTGAAGGTGAGAAGGAAGAAAGTGTGCATGGCTTATGTGGGGTACCTAGAAGAGGCAAATTCATTCAGAAAGTAGAATAGAGGTTACCAGGGGCTGTGGGCAGGAGGCAAAGAAGAGTTATTGTGCATGAGCACAGTGTTTTTACTGGAGATGAAGAAAAAAGTATTATATAGATAGTGATGATTATACAACATTGTGAATGTATTTAATACCACTGAAATGTATACTTACGAAGAGTTAAGTGATAAATATTATATTATGTATATTTTACCACAATAAAACAAAAAAATTTTTACGTGTGCCTGGGCCTTGAGGAAAGTGGTGATGTTTTGAGACAGCCACTGTGGAGAACAGGAACAAGACCCAGCTAGAGACACAGTGAAAATTTTGCTAATGACTCTCACTCCATCAGCATCCTGTCACCTGTTGGGCAGTTCTGAGATTTCATTGACAGCCTGTGGTGGCCTGGATGTAAGAGTGGATATAGCGGTTTCGCCAGACAGGCATGAAATAACTAGGAACTGAAATAGCTGTGTGTGTGTGTAATGAGAAAGTGGTTGAAGGCTGGCTCATGGCGCTAAACCCAAGACTTAGAAGGGAGTGAAGCCAAGGAGAGGGACTGATTAAGTAAAGGAAAAGCAAAAGCAAGGATTATGAGACCAGATGAGGAATGCTGGAAGGACACAAGATGGTTCTAGAAGTTGAGATAAAAGTTCGAGAATTTGAAAGCACAGCAGTGTGCATGGTGTGACTCCGTCCAGGGTGTGTCCATGGGAGTGGGTGGGTGAAGTTGGAGACAAAAGTCCCTGCAGTTGTGAGTTGAAGAAACTAAGTTCCCCAGAAGAGATAGGACAGCATCAGGTATCATTTAGAATTTCCAGTCAGGGCATGAGCTTTCTTGCAAATGATGTATTATTTATTTATTCATCACTTGCATTCATTGAGGGCCTACTTTGTACCAGACACTGTTCTAGGTGCTGGGAAAAAAGACAATTCCCTGCTCTCCTGGAATTTCCACTCCAGTGAAGCGGCAAGTTGGGTAATAAACAAAAATAAACAAACACAAAATACTCCATGGGCATGTGCTATTATGGTCTTCCAAAGTGTACATAAAAAATATAGCAACATGCACAGACCTAGAGATTGTTATACTGAATGAAGTAAGTCAGACAGAGAAAGAGAAATATCGTATGATATAAGCTGAATCTAAAAAGAAATGATACAAATGAACTTACTTACAAAACAGAAACAGACTCACAGACTTAGAGAATGAAATTATGGCTACCAGCGGGGAAGGGTGGGAGGAAGGGATAGTTAGGGAGTTTGGGATTGACATGTACACACTGCTATATTTAAAATGGATGACCATGTCCTGGCTATTGTAAATAGAGCTGCAATGAACATTGTGGTACATGACTCTTTTTGAATTATGGTTTTCTCAGGGTATATGCCCAGTAGTGGGATTGCTGGGTCATATGGTAATTCTATTTTTAGTTTTTTAAGGAACCTCCATACTGTTCTCCATAGTGGCTGTATCAATTTACATCAGAAACTAACACAACACTATAAAGCAAGTATACTCCAATAAAGATGTTAAAGAATAAATTAAATAAAAAAATAAAATAAAATGGATAACCAACAAGGACCTACTGTGTAGCACAGGGAACTCTGCTCAATATTATGTAACAACCTAAATGGGAAAAGAATTTGAAAAAGAATAGATACGTGTATATGCATAACTGAATCACTTTGCTGTACATCTGAAACTATCACAACATTGTTAATCAACTATACTCAATATAAAATAAAAAGTTAAAAAAAGAAAAGAATTACAATATTTGTAAAGTTAGTGAGATATTATGATACGATATTAAGCCTGAAGATTCCAGGCATTTACAAGTCTACATCAGGAAAATACTAAACATAGCCAAAGATATTGATTGGCAATACAGAGCTTACAGCTAACACTAAATTTTGCTTCCACAAAAGCATGGAGCCCAGTGATATTTTAATTAACAGAACAAAACCTCCAAAGCCATGAAAACTGTTAGCATTAGCAGCTTGGCAGATTCAGAGCATGGCAATGGGCCACTAAGACACATCCAATGGGACAAGCACAAATTGGTGACTGTGAGCTCAGGACCTAGCATGAAAAGCCATCTTCTTCAGAACTTCTGGCAACATTTTTTATGAGGAAATAAATAATTTGAGATTTCATTTCAGAATCTCCAACAACAAGACCCTGGAGTGTAGCCTGAAGGGAGCATGGGAGGAGTGGTTGCTACATCATATCTCTCTTGGGGAGGGAACATGCAGGAAGAGTCCCAGGGAGCTCTTCACCCTTCTGTCGTGAGTGAGGGGCAATGGGTCACAGCAAGGAAGGCAATTTCCTACAGAAAAGCTGGAAAACATGAAATAATGGACTGTGACCATAGGCTCCTGGCAAAGGATTGCTGGCTTGGGACAGTTAGAAATTGGATTTTTTTCTAAAGCAAAGGCTTCTGACAACAAAATATTCAACAAGTGGACAGGAGAATGTGCTTCTCCATTCTTAGGCATAAGGGGTGATGGCACAGATGAGTTGAACATGGAAGGAGGAGTAGAAAATATAGGAATTTAAGAGAATTCAGAGACACTGGCTTCATATGTATAGGTGGATGGGTGGCAGGACCTACTTATTACTTGTGATTGGGGTCACAGTGGTGATGGGTCTTAATCATGCAGCATTAGGAGAAAGAGAAAGAAAAAACCTTTTTTTGTTTTTTGTTTTTCTTTTGCTTTTGCCAAAGTTGTTGACAGTATTGTTTGTAATTGCAGAAATTTGGAATGAAATGTCCAAAATTATGAAAGTTTGAAAATAAATTATGTATGTCTATCCAACAGAATTCTATATATTCATTAAAAACTGTATTTCAAAATACAACAATAAATTGGGAAAATGCTCACAATCTAATGCTAAATGAGAAAAATTTCAAAATTTGGTACAAAAGTTATTCTAATTTTTTTAATGTGTAAAGAAAAAAACTGAAAAGGAAAATTTTCAATCGTTATCAGCTCTTTCTTTCTGGTAATATTACAGGTATTTTTAATATTTCTACGTATACTTTTCTATGTTTAAAAATCTGTAACCATCAATATGTATTACTTAAAATTAATAAATTTGATGTAAATAGAGTGATAAATAATGATGCCACAAGCATAATTATGGTTTGCACTTATACTAAGGAGCAGACTCTAGTAATAACCAGCCATCCAAAACTATAATGGAATATTCATTTAGTCAGTAAATGAGCCTTTATGTGTTGTTCACTGAAAAAGGCATAAGGGATTCAGAAATAAAAGTACCAGTCCCACTGGAGAAACTCAGGACTAGTAAGGAGGCTGAGAGGAAAGCAGACAAGTGCCCACAGTGCTCTGTGATAAGTTCTCCTCCAGAGATGGGCCCAAGGTGCTGTAGGAACACAGGAGAGGAGGAACAGTCCAGCCACTGGGATTCGTGGAGGGCTTCCAGGAGGAGGTGACATCTGAGTTGAATCTTGAAGGATGAGTGAAGCAAAAAATCAGAGGAAAAGCGTTCAAGTAGAAGGAATGTATAAAGACAGAACTGAGTGAGAGCAGTAGCTTTCTAATGTGAAGCTCATTATGCTGAAATTCAGGGGAGGAAAGAAGAAAACATGGACTAAACCAGTTACTGTGGGGGTGGAGAGACAGAGAAAGATTGAAGCAATATAAGAACTTTTGGAGTTCAGAATGTCTTCTAGATTCTCTCTTGGACACGAGATGTGTGGGTGATCGCATCACTTGGCTAACATAGGAAATAGAGTTGGAAGAGTAGATTTAGAGGGAAATTTTTAGAAATATCCATTAGTAAAGTAAACAATATATAACATCAGAGAGAAATCACTCATTTATTCTGCAAGTTTTTGCTGAGCACGACTGTCAGGGGCTGACCTAGGTCCTGAGGACACAATGGTGAATCAGACAGACAAGGCCTCTATCTAACATTGCTCAAGGTTTGCCTTGGAGACAAACCACAAACAAACAAACAAGAAAATGTCCAGAAGTGATAAGTGCCATAAAGAAAATTAAGCTGCATGCCACGAGAGGGAGTAATGGGTTATTTCGATTGGGTGTCAGAGGCTCAGAAACGATTTGGGATAGGAGAACAATGTGACAGTGATAATGATTGGACAGCGATATGGTAGCATTGATTGAATCGTTTCTTTGTGATTATTCCACTTAATACACAATACAATCCCATAGGTAGGGAGTGCTGAGGGTCCAAAACTTGCCCAGAGTCAAACTCAACTCTGCCTGTAGCCATAATCTCAAAAACATGTGTACTTTCTGTCTGTATCAGGTTGGGCCTTGAGAGGTGAGGGCTGTAACCACGGGAAGGAATATAATCATCCAGGGACGCTGAAGCGTGAGGAAGAAGTGGGGGTGGGGGCCAAGGACTGAAACCCAGGGAATGCCAGCATCAAGCTGGTGGAAGGGGAGCTCTGAAGACAAGCACCTCAGCCACGCAGGGCACAGAGACCCAGGGGACAGTGTAGCCTGACGGCCACAAGACAAGGCAGTGTCAAGAGTAAGGGATGGTCACCAGTGTCCTCTCGTCCACACACCCGAGAAGGAGCAAGGACAACAGGAAACATCCATTAGATGTAGCAACCAGGCAGTTACTGGTGACCTTGCCAAGACTGGTTTCAGTGAGTTGCTGAGGGAGCCCAGACTGCAGTGTTGATAAGGGAATACTTCTTTTCTAAGAGATACAGGGTAGAGGCAGTGTGTTTTGTTATGGTGGTTGTTGTTTTGGTTTGGGTTTGGTTTAAAGAGGTGTAAGACTAGAAGGTTGAGCCCATGGAGAAGGAGGGGTTGAGGCTGTAGGAGATCGAGGAAATAACTGATATGGCCAACCCCTCGTAGGGACCAGAAAGGATGGTAAGCAGAGCACACAGGTCAAGGGCTAGATCTTGGGTAGGAAGAGAGGTACCTCTTTCCTGTGTTGGGAGGGAAGGGAGTAAGTAAGAAGGTTATAGGGGTAAGGAGTTGCCTGACTTCTTTTCTGTGAAGTTGGTGGTATTGTCATCTGCTCAAGGTGAAGACCCCAAGGGGGGGGGTGTCATCCTTAAGGTTCAGCTTTGAAATAGGGCTCCTGGAAAATGGGAGTGGATGCTGAGGGCCTGTATAAAAGTCTCCAAGTAGCCCCGCTGAGTTTAGAACCCTTGCATTTGTGGCTGCTGCATCTGCACAGCTGCAAGATTTCCTTCAGCAGGGCCAGCAGCCAGCCAGGCAGGGGGCTGTGCTGTGCTGTATGGCACCTGTTCTGGGGAGATCACTCCAGTCTTTCATCTGGCTTCTCATGGACAGTCCTCAATCCATGGACCCTTCAACAGCCAGAGCTAAACAAATTTGCAAAGCCAGAATTTGTCTTCACGTTAGTCATTTAAAGAAAACCCCTAATCCATGACATCTGAATATAAAATATGTATTAAAATAGAAAGCAGTAGGGACCCAGGATCCTTAGAGCTAAATGATCAGTGGAATAGCTGGAATGTTCCTTGTACTGTTCTCTTCCCGTGCGTATAATGTTACAACTACTGCCTCCGTTTGATTCAATTAGAGATCCTCTTTTTAAAGTTAAGTACACAGCTTCCCTGGGAATGTAATTGTGAAACGTTTTGTCGTTATACTGCACGGCAGTCACTTTAAGATAACACAAATCTTGCTTCTGGCAGAGCATTTCCTTACCACTACATGCATACAAAACAGGATGTAATCAAAAGGGTATTTGGCATGGGTCCAGAAAGCAATCTGGATTAGTCTGTAACTGGCTGCCATAGTTTCAAGTCCATTTCTGATCCATGACTTATTGCTTCATAACTGACAATTTCAAAGGTTTACCAGGATGGCACAAAAAAAAAAGCTCAACCATTAGTTTCTAGCTTCTTCTGAAGTGTTTCACTAGTGAACATTTTTGAATATTTAAAATAAGAGAATAAGACAATAAAGATGTTTTTTACCATCATTTCTCCCCCCCCCCATTTTCTACCAACAATATAAACTCGTGGAGGGAATATTTACTAAAAGTATAGAATTGCAGAGGGAATACTTCAGGTAGCTGTTAATTTCCACTCCTTAAGTCAATAGCAATTTATATAATAGAGAGAGGATTGGATAATTTTCTTTAATTTTCAAACTTCACACGGAGCACCTGAAATTTTTTTTTAAAAAAAGAAAAGACAAAGAAAACAGCTAACTAAACCCTGGTTCTTATTTAGCAGCCTGATACAAAGGCAATTAAAAAGAAGTGATATTCAAGCAATTTTACTGTTTAAATAATCCAGAAATTCTCTTTTTTTTTTTTTTTTTTTTTTTTTGCGGTACACTGCTGTGGCCTCTCCCGTTGCGGAGCACGGGCTCCGGACGCGCAGGCTCAGTAGTTGTGGCGCACAGGCCCAGCCGCTCCGCGGCATGTGGGATCTTCCCCGACCGGGGCACGAATCCATGTCCCCTGCATCGGCAGGCGGACTCTCAACCACTGCGCCACCAGGGAAGCCCCAGAAATTCTCTTTTGAAATAGTTCAGTTTCTTTAGCCAAATTTGAGATGTATGACATTAATCACATCCCATATCCTTGCGTTACATCAAATGTTGTTGTCATTACTTTCTCTAAAGGTCCTCCAAGCTCTTTCGAAGCAAAACCTTGGGAAAAGCAGGACACCCTGAGGCCTGAGCTAGTATTGTCTTTATCTTTTGAGTGAGGCTTTGGAGCCCAGGGAAATGACTTGGACACCATCTCCTCAGTATTTCTTAAAGAACCAGTATATACACATCATTGTAAAGCAATTATACTCCAATAAAGATGTTAAAAAACAACAACAACAAACACGGTATATTTCCCCCCTCTTCCCTGCAGGAATTAGGGTAAATTTCTAATTATAAGCCTATTATTATGTTATTGGCTAAAATACCTTAAAATTCTTTTCACATTTCACTTCCCCATAATACCTGCTTTTCTAACTGCATACAGATTTTAGTGCTTTACCAGAACATGTAAATCTATTTTATGTAGGCTCCACAAGGTTTGACCTTAGATTTACAAGTTATTTTCCTCATAGTCAATGGCTATGCAATGAATAAATCATTTTAATTTGATTGTAGATTGCAGCCAGATAATCATCTCATTGATGAAACCAGGAAAGATTGATATAATACAAGTGCACCAGTATCTAACTCCAAAAGAATGTCAGCCAAACTGAGGAGTCGAATTCAAGTGATTTGAATTCAGGAAAACTACGATGAGTTATTTTGGCACTAGCTATGGCACAGTTTAAAATTTTTGTAATGGTTGTGATGGTGGCGCTTTCTGAGTGAAAAAATGTAAAGTATCAAGAAATGGGAGGAATATGGTACAGCCCCTGGCCTCTGAGTGAAAATGAAAAGAGGGATGGAAACTCCGTAGTCGGAGCCCGTCGGGACCGAGCTGTCAGATTTAGGCTAGGGAGGGAGGGAGAGAAAGCTCCCTGGGGGAAGGAGTGGGGCGCTGGACCGTCCGGGAGGGAGAGGGGAGGGAAGGACGGGAGAGGAGGGGAGCGGAGGAGCGCTGAGCCGAGGGGAGGGAGGGGAGGAAAGGGGGAAAGGGGTAGAGGAGTCGACGGAGCGCCGAAGTTACCCTTGCGCGGCGCGCGCAGTGGCAACGCGTCCCGGCCCCCGCGCTGGACGGCGGAGGACCCCTGTCGCGCCCCTGGCTGGTCCCGGGACCCCAGGGGGAATCCCGCGTCTGGCGTCTCGAGTCGCCGGGGGTCTGGGTTGCGGGCCACGCTGGACTGGCTGTGGCAAGCCCGCTGGTCGTTATGAGGACGGATCTAAAATGACCGGCAAGCTGAAACCTTTCCAAACGCAGCTCAGGCGGTCAATCAGTGAGCAGTTGCGGGACTCTACCGCCAGAGCCTGGGATCGGCTATGGAAAAACGTCCGGGAGAGACGGCTGGCAGGTCGGTGCCCCCGAGACTCGGGACCGCGGGAGCGGGAGGAGGCGCGGGCCGCGTCGCCCCGCCCGGCCCACCTCCCCGCCGCCGCTGTGGGCTCCCGGCACAGGTTTTCAGAGCCCGGGCATGGGCGGAGGAGGCTGCTCTCACCCCCTTGCTGGGCCGGGCCGGAGCGCCAGCGCTCCCCGCTTTCCGCGCGCGGGGACCTGGTGCGTGTGGGCTCCGCCCCGCGCGCGCGGACAGCTCGGCGGGGCGCGGCGCGTGGGACCGGGAGCAGGCGCGGGGGTTACCTGGGGAGTCTTCGTTCGAGTGGCCGCTTTGCCTGGGCTGGCCCCGACTCCGCCACCATCCACCCACCCCAGCCCAGTGAGTGAATGAGTGCCCAGCCCAAGTGGGCTCCAGGAGATCGGTCCCTCTCCCAACTTCGTCTTTTCCACGAGGGACACGTCCACTGCCTGTGTGGGCGGGGGAGTCAAGACAAGGCTAGGGAGCGTATCCAGAGCTCTGGGAGACAGATGTTTATGGGGTAGAGGGGAGGATTTGGGCAAAGACGGTTGGACAGTGGTTGGTGCTGGTAGATAGCTGCCCACAACCCCTGGCTAGCTGTGGATCCGCTCTCCTCATTTTGGGGCTACAAAAGAGTGGCCTCCCTTTTGGAATCCATTGCTCATGATTCAGAGGAAGAAAAGAGGTGATTATTCTGAGCCAAGAGGTTCTTAAGAACCCTTGCTTAGGTTAGAAGGCCAGTCCCCTCCTTAGCACCTCCCCCAGCCTCCTGGCTGTGGTCTTTCTTCTGTGCATGCTCCTTGGACCTACCTTCTAGTAGGGCCGCGGATGCAGGAAGTGGTCTGAGCCTTCGCAGAGCCCATGCTGGGAGCATTAGGTCTGGTTAGTCACCACATCATACCTGCCACAGTAAGGGAAGGTGGCCTTCCTCCACAGCACATTTCCCAGGCAGTGTAGGATTTAGGAATGCTTTCCCCAAGTGTTAGCTGCTGGAAGATGTTTCTGGAAATGGGGGACGTGTGGATGGAAGGGTCCCTGAGCTGACGATGAGTCTAGTCTCTGGATCTTCTTGCCTCCTGTCTCTCCAGCAGTATCTCCTGAGTTGGCCAGTGACCACAGGGGTGGAAGAGAGGTCTAGAGAAGAAGAAGGTATGAAGCCTGGACAGAGGGCAGGGATGCCAAGGGTGAGATGGAAGATTGAACCTTCTCTGGGCTCCTCCCCCTTTTTCTTATTGAAGAAATGTAGAAGTCCTTTGCAAGATGTTCTGTCCTTACACCCATGCAGCCACATCTCTTCATTAGTCTGATAGCATTCTGGAGTAGATGCCCAGAGTCTGTGTCCCCTTGAGCTAGGTCTTTATCAACCTAACTGGTCAAATTAGAAGTAGGGATTATAGATGATTCCAACACTCAATATTGTCAGCATAAACTGTTTATCCCGTATTTTCTCTCCAATACAGTGACCCCATTTAGTAAGCACCCAAGAAATAAACAGGCTTTGCAGTCTGGATCCAGAAATAAGTTGTGGTAACCCAGTAGTTTTGACTGTTGATTTTTAAAGACCTGTATGTGCATTGCAGACCTAATTAATAACAACTAATAACTTTCCTTGTTATCGTGCTAAATTGTATAATCTACATGATGGATGGTGTTAGAGAAGTTTTTGTGGTCTAGTAAACTTGTGTTGCTTCATAACTTCAGATTGCTTACTGCAAATGTCTCTTTCATAGCTTCTGTTATTAAGTTTGTTAAGTTTGTTAAATCAATGGATCCTCAGGAAACAAGAAGCCTTTCCAAGAGGGCTGCCAAAGCTGTGCTGGGTTTTTATAGAAGCTGAGGCCAAAGATGACTGCAGCCCTGTCTTTTTCAAAAGGACATCTGGGAAGGACGAGAGTGTAATGTAAAGACTTAAAACCGTTAAGATTTTCCAGGGAAGTCATTTATTCACATGAATTTTAGACTTTGCAGTTTAGTTAGGGCAGTGGAGAGAAAAAGTTTTGATTCTGAGAAATAAGTGATAGGTAGAGATTTTTAAGATCATGCATATATAGAAATTCAGGCTAAAAGTGGCTTCAGAATAGTAAGTATAAGAGTTCTCCCAGAGTAGTGTAATTATTTTTTAAAATAGTGGTATGAGGTTTTAAAATGTTTAATCAGAATATTAATATCTGCTTTTACCCATAATCTGCTTACCACTCTGCTAACAGTGGATGCCAGCAGGTTATTCAACTGGGACCAAACAATCCTCTGTGAAGCAGACTTCAACCTCTGCTTCTCTAAGCAAGCTGGGATGCTTGCCACAAAACCAAGCCAACTCCATGAAGGAGCTTTTAGATGCAAATTGATTTTCTTGGGTTTTCTTGCAAAGGTAGCTAAAATATGGAACTTTGGCCATGAGACACTGAAATACTTAAGTTATTAATGTTGGCATCAATTCTAGGTAAAAGTGTTCTTCATTTGTAAAAGTTTTCTTTATATGGTTTAGTTCACAATATCATCAAAACCAACTGTATGAATGTACCCCAGAGAGACCTTGCCCACCCAGCAAGAGATGATGTGAGGCTATTGCCTTTTTTTTTTTTTTTTTTTTTCAGCTTTTTTCTATCAGGTAAAAGTTTTGTGCTGGGACTTCTTTAGTTTCCCTAAAATTTTCTTCTTATTACACTTAGTCAGTACAACAGTATTCAAAGTGCTTTATAACAAACTTGTGTTTGTTGTCTAGAGCATTCTGAAGGTATTTGATGCGTCCTTTTGCTTTTTAACATCCTGAGGCAGGAAATCCTTATTCTAACTCACTGTGACTTCTTTTCATGAAAACCCGTCTTGTCAATGGGACAAAAAGACAAGAAGAAGTAGAGCTGTTTTAAACATAGTGAAGCTTGTGGATTTCTGTGCTGTGGGACTGTATTTGGGAAGGAGGGGATTATACATAACTGGAAAGCTATTTCTTCACACACATCCCAACGACACAAATAATGAAACCGATAGAAGGATGAGGTGTGAATGATGTTCAGATATGTTCATTTCATTACAAAATTATAAAAGGGAGTTATTGGTTAAAGAAAGAATGATACTGGGAGCTCTTCTTGGGCTTTCCAATTCTGTAGTAGCTGCCAGACTTTCATCGGATTGTGGCGTTTTTGCCAACATGTACTTACTTCTTAATTACCTAAGACTCTAATCCTCATAAGAGTCAGCAAAAGTTTTTCCCACCTGTCATCTCAATATTGATCATTGAAATAATGGTGGTAATTATTGTTTATCCCCAAGATGACAAAGTTAGTTAGTGTTCAAAGAAGTATTCTAATTCAGGTTGTCAGAAGTCGAAGGTCATCTGTGCCCATTTTGTGTTATACCACGCTGCCTTCTCCATGGCTCTTATGGAGACACATGGACCTCAAATCCTTTCTCTAAGTCTCTCTGTCATTTGCAATTAGTTTTAAAAAGGACAACAAAATTAATCGGAAAAATTGCTCTATCCTCCTGCAGTGACAAGAATAACCCTATGCACCAAAAATAGCTTGTCTCCCAGTTATCCTATTGGGCTGGGTAGTGTATGGGCTTATAGAGAGTTCAAACAAACAAACAGCCATACATCTACCTTGTTGGGGCTCTCATGCGGTGTGCCCTGCCCATTACCATCGCTGCAAGAAGCCAAGGGCTGCAAGAAAGAGATGTTGTCATAAAGCGTAAATGCAGGTTTCTTCAAGGTGGGTGAATGACAGGTTCTTTTGGCCTCTTCAGTTCCCTAATCAGCTACCACTGGTGACAATTCTTAACTTTTATAGCATCATTAAATTCTCTAGGCAGAAGCATACCCTTTAGCTTTTGGTCTTTGTAAGCAGCTTGAACTGCTTCTCAAAAGTTTAGGTCTGGGGCGTCCCTGGTGGCTCAGTGGTTAAGAATCTACCCCACAATGCAGGGGACACGGGTTAAAGCGCTGGTCCAAGAAGAACCCACATGCCGTGGAGCAACTAAGCCTGTGTGCCACAACTACTAAGCCTGTGCTTTAGAGCCCGTGAGCCACAATTACTGAGCCCACGTGCCACAACTACTGAAGCCCATGCACCTAGAGCGCGTACTCCGCAACAAGAGAAGCCACTGCAATGAGAAGCCCGCGCACCACAACGAAGAGTAGCCCCCACTTGCCACAACTAGAGGAAGCCTGTGTGCAGCAACAAAAACCCAATGCAGCCAAAAATAAATAAATTAATTTTTAAAAAAAAGTTAAGGTCTGAAAAAATCCAAATGAGTTTTCTAAAGCTTTCTGCTCCTTCATTTTAAAACCGTACTCTGTTTTAATGGAAATGTAATCCATATGTATGATTCCTTTATACTCACATAACAATATTTAGGTAGCTTTTGAACTAATTGATGGCCAAGTATTTTGATCTCTTTCATAGTCTTATTTTAAATCATTTCTCTTAGACGCAGGAAGTTATATTGCTGCCAAAAATAAACTAACCTAAATCACTGAAAAGTTTGAGTTTTGTTAGAAATGCTAATTCTACCAAATTTCAGTGAGTTCTCGTCATGTTAAAACAGGTTTATTCATCCTCAAAGTCAACAGTAGCATCCTGTGATGTGATGTAAACATGAGATTGGGACTTAAATGCAGAGCGGGATCAAGAGTAGAACATGGGCCATAAAAAAGCTCCTTATTAAAATCTAAATGTGTTCCATGATAGCAAAAAGCACAGGATGATACTAGCTGATCCTTTTCATTTGTTTTATATCAATGTCCTTCCTGTTTATTATCACTTTACTGTAAAGAACAGGCCATCCTACTCTGTCAGATTTTTCTTTTTAAACATCTCTTGAAAAGGGAATACATTGAGATGTGATTTATATTAACAATAACAACAAAGAAAATCTGTCAGGTAAATATACAATGAAAATCAGAGAAAGACAACACATCATATGTGCCACGGTTCCTCTCAGCCTTAGCTACCCACAGGGTCACCTGGAGCCTTTTGGAAATATGAATGTCCTTACTGCCCCCCAGAGACTCTGATTTGGTTCACATGGGGCCTGGGGATCAGTATTTTTTTTCAGTATTTTTTTTTATACTGGTTCCAGTGTACAGTCCGGGTTCAGAATCACTGACTTACGGTTAACTACCATATGATAACTTGCAGCAGTCTGTGTCTAGTACGAGATCATAGTCTAAGTCCCTAAGAAAAGTTTTGCCTGAGTGAGGTTGGAATGAGCTTGATATTTTACAGGGACAGAAAAGAAAAGGGAAACAAACAAACAAACAACAACAAAAAAAAAAAAACGGTGTGCCTGGAACATAATGAAAAAAGGTGGTACAAGTAGGTGGTAAGAGATCATGTCAGAGGTATGGGTAGAGTCAGGTTATAAGATTAGGTTGCGCCTTGTTGCCAGGGCAAGAAGTTTGGATTTGGTTCTACATGTGATAAGTAGCAAAGGATTTTAAACAGAGGAAGGACAGGACCTGAATAAGTTACTACTGGAGTGGTCCAGGTAAGAGAGAAACAGTGACACGGACTAGACTGATGATGATGAAAATGGAGAGAATGGGACAGATTTGGAATATGTCTTGGAAGTAGAGACAACAATGCTGACATTTTTTGTTGGAGGTGAGGGAGAGGGATCAAGGGCTCCTAGGTTTGTAGAGCCATGGGCTGAGTTGGGGACAGGTGGAATATTTGCATCTTGCAGTGCAAAAGACCTTTTTTTGCATAAGCCAGATTAAGAGCGAGTTCTCCTTTGGCCAAATTAAGCCAAAGATGCCTATTAGACATCCAAAGTAAAAGTCAAAGAGCTGGTTGTACGAGTAAAGTTTGGGGAGAAAAGTCAAAGCCAAAGATAGAAATCTGAGAGTTATTGGCATATGACTACTATAGAGTAAAGCCTTAGGACTGGGTGGGGTTACTTAGAATAGAATATAAGAGGAGGGGCCAAGGACCAAGTCCTAGGGCATCCTTTATTTAGAACACAATATTGGGACATGAACTGTATATACATATACATGTGCTAAATTTCTGGGGAATAAGAAAAATAGCAGCACTGTTCCTAAACTCAGCATTCTTATAGCTGAGTAATAGTAGTTTTATATCAAATAATCTTTTGTGACAGATCTTCTTGGTCCCAGAAGTTTTGATGAATAAAAAATAATCATAACAATATATCACACTAATAAAGTATATATTTTAAATTTAAAAATGATATTGCAAAGTAAAAATAACATTTAAAGGAAAGACTTCTTAGGGTTGCCCCATAAAAATTAAAATATAGTTAATTAGATGAAAAGAATCTTAGCAGGAATATATCTATGGTTACTGTGACTTGTTAACCACACATGTAATAGGGTAAGAACTTTATCTTGGAAAGGTGACTTCTCCAGTGTTGTGATATCTGGGAATAGGCTAATCAAAGTTTAGCTTGTAAGAAAGTTTCTGTACTATATTGAATTTTCCAATATTGCATCCATTTGTTGACCTTTACCAATTATGGTCTGTCCATAATAAAGTTGATTGAAGGGAAATTTCTCAGAGAAAAATAGGTAACCACATCTTAAGTTTTTGTGTTTGTAAGGAAGATAACTTAAACATGGCCTAACCCATCTGCAATATGCTGCCCAAACCTTGGAAGTAACACATTTTCTCCTAAAGTTGGAGCGAAGAGAGGACCATGTTCATTATTTGTGGGTGGGTGCTCTGAATAGGAGACAGGAGCCCTGCCAGTTGGCTGAAATCCCTTAAGACCACTTAATACAACTTTGGATCAGTCACCAACCTGATCATTTAGACGTGGAACATGTCTATGAAATTAATATATATTCTTTTTGTGTGTGTGTGTGTGTGTGTGTGTGTGTGCTTTTTCAATCTTACATTGAACAAAACAACTTATAAAGAAAAATGTGCTTAGAGACCTTGTAGTTTTCTGAGGGTTTATCCACCAGATATTTCTATTCTACCCTTTTGCAAGTTTAGGGATATTGCCAAATGAAAACAAACGTAGTTTGAGAACTGTTGCAATGTTCCTGGGCTTTTTTTCAGAATCCTCGAGTGTTTAGTCCTAAGGCAGTCGAGTTGAAGGGCAAACATTTTTGTCATGTTTGTAGTTAGTCAATAAGTATTTATTGAGCCATGAAATAGCATCCTTGTCAAAGCATGTTGGGACTGCAGTGCAGGATGTTAATTCAGGACTGTGGCTTTATCCTGGCAAAGCACACAAATTTTATTATGCTGCTCAAAACCCTTAACTCATCTGTTTAACCAGAAATAGAGCAGGCTTCCAGAAAGTGCTAAAGGACAGTATAGAATGCACCACGACTACACAATATTGTATTTGCAAATCTGCTGTGTCAAGCTATCTTATGTTCTCAGGCAGAATATTTCCTTAGTAACATTTTTATCTAAAATAAAAATTTCAGAACCTTATGGTTCTGTTATTTTGTGTAGTAGGGCATATTTTAATCTGTATTTCGTCATGACATACTGTGTTTGTTGAATACTTCTTTCTCCTTCCTATGCATGAAATTAAGTGAACCCTAGAGATAATTGTTGTTCAGCCTCATGAAAATTGATACATTTACTATCAATTACTTTAATTGGAAAGTCGTATATGCTTCTTATCCTCTCTCCATCTGGATAAAGTAGAAAGATGTCCAGGTTTCTTGAAGGATCTTTGAATGTGTTTTCCATTGAAATTTAATGTTTACCATTAGAATAATGTCCTAAAAGTACAAATATATGAATATCTGGAAGGTGTGACAGAATAAGTTAAACTAATCTACTGCTGCATGAGAATGTCTGGGTTGTCACAATGACATTGCAAAGATGGCTTCCTTTCTTTGGCCGACAATGAGTTGCATTCATTGCAGAACTCTTGAAAAACAATGATGGATCACACCTTTCCTAGCCAAGAGGAATTGTCCCCATGGTCTTGGAAATAAATTACATCTTTATTTTAGTCCCAAGAAAAGACTTCATAAACAATAGACGTAAAAGAGGAGCAATTGTTAGAATGAAAGTAAGAGAGGGCTTCCCTGGTGGCGCAGTGGTTGAGAGTCCACCTGCCGATGCAGGGGACACAGGTTCGTGCCCCGGTCTTGGAAGATCCCATATGTCGCGGAGCGGCTGGGCCCGTGAGTCATGGCCGCTGAGCCTGCGTGTCCGGAGCCTGTGCTCCTCAACGGGAGAGGCCACAACAGTGAGAGGCCTGCGTACCGCAAAAAAACGAAAGTAAGAGAAAAAAAAAAAAAGCTTTTACATATTTCAACCATTGTCTCATAGGCTGTTTTATTCTTTTTGGAAAGAAAGAAGAGAGGCTTTAGGGTAAGCATTTGATTTCTAGTTCTTAAATCTAAATCAAAGCAACAATGACAAGTGGAAAATTGCTCTTAACCCTGTAGAGAAGCACTGTGGTGGTGGTGGTGGAAAAGTGACTGAAGCTGTTTGAGGCATCATCATTTGCATAAAATCACAGCTGTGTAATGGTAACTCACATCTGTGAAATTAGCATCAGTTCAGCCATAACGTTGATATAATTATTTGGCACAGCTATGGCTACAGTGCTGGGAGCATACATCTCCAAGTGTCTTAAATGCATGTTGTTTTACTTTTGTTGCATACAATGCAGTGGAGGGCAGGGTGAGTGGTGTTTGGGCATGGTGGAAGATTACTGGCATGCATCATGCCCTAGTGGTTAAGGGCAGCTACTGGAGCAAGAGGTGGAGGTAGGATGGGTTTGCATCCTACCTCCACCTCTTACACAGTGGGTCCTTGGGCAAGATAAATAATCATGATGTTCCTAAATTTCCCCATCTTAAAAAGGAGGATAAGCATAGGACTTATCTCATAGGGTTGTCATGAGAATTAAATGAGTTAATATTTTCAAAGCATTTAGCATAGTGTCTGAACCCTAATTAACAATGTATAAGAGTTCGTTTTTTAAAAATACATATGTATATAGATGTAGATATAGATATATAGATACATAGATGTATTCTCTGTGGAGAACAGACATTTTCTGATAAAGGAGATGCTTTTTGCTCTAGCCTTAAACCAGCCACTCGCTTCATACCTGGATTTATCTGCCTTGTTCCCATATCTTATGGACCCATTCTAGATCCCATGTTCAGGGATTTCCAAGAGCTAAGACATTAGCCTCACTCTCTTTGCTTTGAATCGAATTTAAAAACAAAATCAAATAGTACATATGTTGCTAACGTGGTTGGCAGCATCTTGTGCAAATCCATTAGTGTTATAGCCTGAATCATTCATCATACTATTATACTAACATTTTTCTGAAAGATCATCAATTACGGTTTGTTCATCAAAATTACTATCAGCTTTAGAGCTATGCAACCGAGAAATAATTCCCATGTCCTTGGCCTAAATGGAATTTGATGGACACCAAATTAAAATGAGAGAAGTTGACTAGATTATCTCTAAGGCCCTGTTTAACTTTAAAAATCAATGAGTCTATAGAACTAGACTGTGTGTCTAAAGGAAACTTAATGTTCTAAGTATTTTAGTTCCTTTTCTGTCTGGATCTCATCAGATGTTTTGATAGACAAGGAAAGGGCAGAAGCCCAGAAGGACACCCCAGGATGCCCGCCGGTGTCATTCCCCATATTGCTTTGCTTACCTAGCCCCCATCAACAGCAGCAACTTAACTGGTACTTTCTGATGTTGGAACTACATCTGCCAGAATTGGAGAAGGAGCAAGGAGGGGGGAAAGCTAGGAGTCCAGGGCCTGCAGATACCAGTAGAATCTCAACAGTCCCTGCAGCACACGCAGGCAAGCCCCCACGCTCAGAGAGGCCCCGTACTTAGTTTAAATGCTCTACTGTTACAATCTTGAAATTATTAATAATTGTTGAATGGAGGGCCCACATTTTCATTTTATACTGGGCCTGGCAAATGAGGTAGCTAATCCTGCATTATTGGTGAGTTCACTGTCATTGGCGATTTGGTGTTATTTAAGTAAGATAAAAGTGACTTGTAAAATCACAGGATATTAGATCTGGAAGGAACCTGCAAGCTTTCCCTTCAGCATCTACAATCTATAATCCATGTGCTCTGTGCCACTTGCTCTTGGGGAAGGTGATCTCCCAAGAAGGAAAGTGTGTTTGTTTTATTGTTTATTGATTGTGACAGCATCATTATGAAATAAGGCAATAACATCATCCCTGGTGTTTACAGAGTTATAATGATTATATTTTAGTTATCACATATACCGAAGCAAGTATTTTAATTAGTTTTTTAAAGGTATTGCATTGCTGAGGTATAATAGGAGATTGGGACAAATTACACACTCTTGGTATGCTAGATTTTCGGATCCAAAGCTTGTTTTTGAAAACTTCTTATCTGTTTCTTAATTTAAAATTTATTTACAATATCCGTAATAGATTATTCATTAAACCACTGCTATTAAAACCATTAAGGCTATTTCCTGTGTAGATTTCACCTAGGACTACTTACTAAGAAAAGGAAATTAGGAGAGGCAGTAATAAAGCCTGTGATTTATCACCAGGGATTTCCAGCACATATTGGCGAATTTTATTTTGTCACGATGTCCATCTGTCTCTGTGAGGAACACTAAAGCTGACCAAGTCTAGTCTCATAATGTTTCATAGGTTAAATCCTCCTTTGCTATCAGAAGCTAGACATAGAACTCCCCATTTAATGATGTAAAAAAAAAAAAGAAGACATCTTCCTTTGTTTGAAAGTTAGGTTCATTATATAATGCAAAGTATTTGGGCAATTGAATAAAAAGAAGAGTGTGTGCATTTTCATTTTCTCTTAAGCTACTTCAAACAAGAATGTGTTTGTGTAGTTCTGAATAGTAAAAGAGTAGGCAGATTCAGCTACCCTGAATCAGACCCTATTTTATGCCAGGCATTGTGCTAAGGCTTCATGTGTTGTTTCATTTGATGCCCAGGCTTCAGGGCAAGTACTCTCAGGGTCCCTGTTAGCACACACAGCAGCTTGCTGTGGTTAAGAAAAAGGCTTCCACTCGGGGCCATGAACTACATTGTAAAGCAATTATACTCCAACAAAGATGTTAAAAAAAAAAAAAAAAGAAGAAGACTGTTAGAAAACGGTGCCTCCTCTGAGAAAACACTGTCCCATGGGCGTGTGGCTAGGTGAGTGTTACCCTGGGCTGGATTTCAACCTCCATGGTCCCCCTGGCACAGCCTACACAATCGTACAGTGTGGCCCTGGGTACTGATACTGTCCCCACTTTACGCATGAAGAAATCCAAGGCTTGGAGAAATTAAGTAACTATTCCTTGTTGTTATGTAGATTTATGAGAGTGGCACATTTTGAATGATCTACAGGTCATTGTGAGATTTGTGAGATCCTGGATGACTCCAGGACCCAAACCCTAATCACAGTCTAGCACTTAGGGAGGGGTAACTGTTCCTGGGTAGCGACAACATGGAACCATTTCCACAGCCCTGCCCCAATGTTGCCTTAAGGTTAAAACAGGGTATAATAGATGGGGGTTGACTGTGGCATTCTGGCATCCCAGGGTCCCCATGAAAATAATGATGATGGTTAATGATGATCCTGAATATTTGTGTAACACTTTACAGTTAAGTGTTTTTCCGCTAAGGTTTGTGACAGTGGTTTAAAATCAATAGGTTCTCACAAAAGTCCTTTAAGGTAGTCAGGGTGAGTGCTATGATCTCTACTACATTATAAGACAAATGAGGATAAGAAAAATGGTGTGGGGCCTCCCTGGTGGCGCAGTGGTTGAGAGTCCGCCTGCCGATGCAGGGGATGCGGGTTCGTGCCCTGGTCCGGGAAGATCCCACATGCCGCGGAGCGGCTGGGCCTGTGAGCCATGGCTGCTGAGCCTGCGCGTCCGGAGCCTGTGCTCCGCAATGGGAGAGGCCACAACAATGAGAGGCCCGCGTACCGCAAAAACAAAAACAAAAACAAAAACAAAACAAAACCAAACAAAACCCATGAAATGTTAGAGAATATGGAAGCCTTGTAGATTGTCTTGTCCAAGTCATCCATTTCACAAAGCTGATTGAACCTCAGAGAGATTCAGTTAACCTGTTCCAGGGCATCTCATTAGCCATAAACTTGAGATTAGACTCCAACTCCAAGTCACACCAAGTGACTTTTGGGATTGCAGGTGAATTCATATGTGACCACCCTTTTTTTTTTTTAATTAAATTTATTTATTTTTGGCTGTGTTGGGTCTTTGTTGCTATGCGCGGGCCTTCTCTAGTTGCGGTGAGCGGGGGCTACTCTTCTTCATTGCGGTGTGCAGGCTTCTCACTGCGGTGGCTTCTCTTGTTGCGGAGCACAGGCTCTAGGTGCGCGGGCTTCAGTAGTTGTGGCATGCGGGCTCAGTAGTTGTGGCTTACGGGCTCTGGAGTGCAGGCTCCGTAGTTGTGGCGCATGGGCTTAGTTGCTCTGCGGCATGTGGGATCTTCCTGGACCAGGGCTCGAACCCGTGTTCCCTGCATTGGCAGGCGGATTCTTAACCACTGCGCCACCCGGGGAGCCCAGTGACCACCCTTTTATAAGCAAAATGCCCATTTCTGAAATTAGTCTAGAATACAAACTTCTTGAGGGGAATGATGGTGCCTTACTTAACTTCAAGAGCAAAGCCTTTCCCATAAGATATGTTTTATAAGTGTTTGTTGGCAGCCTGACTCACTGCCTCAATAACTGAAGGACATTAAAGTACCTACCTCCTTGAAGTAACAGATTTAGTTCACATCTCAATTATAAAACAAATACTTAGTTGCTAGTTACATAAGGGCCCACTGCTTAATTAAAAGGAAGGAAAGAATAACCTCTGGCTTTCAGGTTTTTTAATGCAAATGGAGAGGAATTAGCTAGATTCATTCATTTATTCATTCAAAACATTTATTTAATAAATGTCATATTCCAGATACTCTGCTATGCTATGCACTGAGAATAAAAACATGAAAAATATGCTAAGTCTTACCCCCAAAGACTTACGGACAAGTACAGTGGTATCAATCAGAGGATGGAGTGATGAACTTGGTCTTGCTTCACAGAGGAGATGACCCCTGAGTTGGGCCTTAAAGGAGAGAAATTACACTCTAAGGAAGGGGAGGAACAAGCACATGCAAAGAAACAGGCATGAGGTAGCATGAGTAATTATTCAGTGTTGCTGGGACCTTGCGTCAGGAACGAGAGCCGGTGAAGGAAAGACTGGAGGGTGGGCAGAGGCCAGATGACAAGCTTGTGGGTCTCATGCATGACTTCCAGGGCTATATCAGATAGCCTGTAAATTATTTTCTAATTCTAGGACTTTATGATTATGTGAATCCATTTTACTTTCTCCATCAGCGTTTGGTATAAGCATCCCAAGCCCTTATTTATTTTTATATCCATCTTTTCTAAGTTATCTTGCTCTACAACTTTAAAGAAAAATGGTTAGAGCCTCTTTTCTTGCATGGGTTTTGCAAAGAACCTGAGGTCTTCTGTGGCTTTTAAAGATGACTTCTGTTAAATTAGCAGAGCCTACAGGAGCTCCTGTGAATTCCCAGTTGCCAGCCTCACTTCTTGGGGCTTCTTCACTCCAAGTCTTGGTGCAGTTGTCTGGATTTGCAAGTTTAAAGTTAAAATGAGGTCCAAAGTACATGTGGTATATTACAGAGACTTGATAGTCTATAATTTCCACAATGGAACTAATGTGAGTTCTTGATCTATTTTTCACAGGGCTTTTGGGCCATAGTTACTTTAAAAAGAACTCTCTTGAAAATAGATCTGAAACGGATCTCAAAGGCTGTATTTACTCATTCGTAAGCATTTATTGATGACCTACGTTATGCAAAACCACAGTACCAGGTACTGGGGACACAAAAATGAATAAGATAAAATCTTTTCTTTCAAGGAACTTCCAAATATTAGTGATTCTTATTTAAAAAACCTTATAATTCTCTGACTTGTGTGTGTGTGTGTATATATATATATATATATATATATATATATATATATATATATAGAATGGTTTTAGGTCAACGGTTTAAAAGGTTTTATAAAATTTCATGAAAAACTGTTGAGTTCTTTGATTATGCATAAGCTCAGCCTGTCATGGAAAACTGGATTTATTTATCGAACATGCTGACTAGAGGCAAGGAGGAAAACAAGCCCGAAGAAAAGTACTAATTCATGATGCACAACTTGAGAATCTCCATTGAACAGCTGCATCGTTGGAACACTCACCCTTTTTGTTCACATGGAGTTGCTATCTGGAATCCTCAGATATCCGTGGTCGCCCGAGGGCTCCTCAGATGTCACCAGGGCAACAATAAAGTAACACACATTAAGCAGGCCTTCTGTGGCATTCTTTATGAAAAGCATTGAATTAAATTATTGCATAACAAATCATCTGCATATGAAAGGCAGTGAACTGTTGGAGAACCCAACTGAAAACAATGCTGAATTTGATTCCTACCTCCACTGATAACTTACTGGCACTCTTAGAAATCTTACTGTGACCCGAGTTCCCTATTTGGAATGCGGGAAATATTAATAATGTACTTATGACTTAAGGCAGTTGTGAGCTCAATTTAGGGAGATTGTTGAGACGGTTAGAGAAAACTCCCATCTATCCCTTAACCCTGTTCATCTTTTCCTTTCTTGGTCAACCTTTCAAAACGATTAAGAAATTTCAGCCAGAGTGGTCTAGTTGAAACCATTGCTCTCCACTATGGAGTTCCTAGCAAAACGGGTAACAGCTGCATTGACTGAGTCCTTACCATGTGCCAGAGATTGTGCTAATCAGCATTTCACATGCACTATTTTATTTCACCCTAATAACCTTCAGGGTCAGTGTTATTAACATCCTCGTTTTATAATGAAGACACTTAAACTCTAAAATGTATGTGATTCTTGGCCTGGGTTCACAAAGCTAAGGAGTATTCTGAAACAAAGATTAGAACTAGGTGATCTATCCAAGAGCCCTCAAACTTCTGTACATATTGGTTTAGGGAGAACTGTACATCACGTCACATCCTCTCTCACCACTATACTTGGCTTCTGCTTAATCTTAAAGCCATAGATAGAAATCTTTATAGTAGGAAAAACAACTTCTACAGACAAAGTTATATATATTAATTCAAGAAAGCCTGTGGAGAGATAGAATGTGAAAAATAAACAACATGTGATGCTTTAAGCACGATTAAACTAAAATAAGACATTTTGAAAAATATACTGAAATATTTACATCCAAATGATATTGTCATTAGTGGCCTACCCCCTTATCCCAACAATGCTTGAAGCTCTTCTTGGGAATTGCCACTTATGAACCACACAAAAAAAATGAGTCTCATTCTTTTTTTGGTCTGATTTCGATTTTGGGTCCCCAAAGAAAATCAATCACCATCTCTTCACCAGATTTGACCATGAAAGACTTAACAATTTTTTAAAGAGCAAGTCCATTCTCAAAGTGCCAAAAATTGGTACTAACAATTTGTATTTGAAAGGACAGATTTCCCCCTCTTTTAAACTCTTAATTATTTATTTATAGCTATAAAACTAACACGTTGATTATAAAGATACCATGTTGGTTATACAAAGCACTCAAAGACAATAGCTACATTCTTCTAAAGTATACTCAAAAGAGCATTTTGAAAATATTTTAAGCCGGCCAGCCAGCATTTTTTAAAATAAATGTGATCTCGCAAGAGAATTCCTTTCATGGAGACAGCAGATTCATGACCATGATAGGTATTTTTAAATGATAACATTGCTTTATAGTCACATATCTTATGTGGTATTCTAAGATGGAAACACTATTTGTGGATAAATATACAATTATTTCTTAAATGCACCATTTTGTTCAAGGGAAATTATAATAGCTACAACTTTTAGAGTATTAACAAAGTACCAGGCACACAAGTTATTGTATTTAATACTTAACACAGGCCTGGAAAGTTAATATTATACTCATTTTTCATGTGATACCACTGAAGTTGATAAAGGCTTAGGAGTTAAGCAGAGTCTCACAGTTTGGGCTGTCTTCCTTAAGGCTCCTGTGCTCAACCAGAAAGCATTCATGGTGGAAGAGAAGCACCGTTATTTCTGCTTAGATGTAGAATAAACATACAAGTTAAATTATAAACATCAACACTTGAGTGTTAATGGGCTCCTAGAACTGAGGTGCAATAATTCCTTTAAATTTTTTTTTAAATTTTATTGAAGTATATTTGATTTGCAATATCGTGTTAGTTTCAGGTGTATAGCAAAGTGATTCAGTTATATATGTGTGTGTGTGTGTGTGTGTGTGTGTATTGTTTTTCAGATTCTTCTCCCATATAGGTTATTACAAAATACTGAGTATTGTTTCCTGTGCCATATAGTAGATCCTTGTTGGTTAGCTATTTTATATATAGTAGTGTGTATATGTTAATCTCAAACTCCTGATTTATCCCTCCCCTCCCTTTGGTGACCATAAGTCTGCTTTCAATATCTGCGGGTCTATTTCTGCTTTGTATATACTTTCTTAAATTACTAAATAAGATAACCTATGTGAATGCATTTAGACAGAGTCATTTAATTAATTCTCAAGTTTTAGTACAGAAGAATCACCTGACATGCTTTTTCAATATACATTATCTGGGATCCAGTGGTAAGAAAGTCAGGTTAAGCAGATGAAGATCTAGGAACCTGCATTTTTAAGATGCTTTGCAGAGAATTGTGACGCTCTAGGTCTGTGGGACACACTTCGAAAACACCATTTTATCACATAGCAGATGTTCTAAATATGGTTTCCTTTCCTTTCCCTAAATGCCTGAATACAGGAAGAAAAACCAAAAACAATAGTTTAAAACAAGAGCCCAGTTCATAGCGTACTACTTACTACGTGTGGTTTACATTACTTGATTGAAATACACCAAAATGAAATTTCATTTCAAATTTAATCTCTTACCTTGATGGCCTCTGTAAAACTTTAGTGTACGAAAGTGGTGCTTGAGTAAAGAAAGTTCCCACAGAAGCTATGGTTTGATCTCTTCAGGACTCCTCCAGCATAAGGAGCAGCTAGACTAATGCCAGGTGGGGATGCAGGGGATTTCCTGTTTATTCTTTTTACCTACTAAAATGATTTTATGCATCCTGTGATTTTTACAGTTGTTCTGAAAGGAAGCTCTTATATTTAACTCCATTGAGATGTAGTGCTTATGTTTTTGGAGGAGGGGAAGTTGAGGATAAATCTCCTTTGCACTTCTCATAAGTTAATGAATTACGTATTCTTCCAGCTTTACTTTTGTGCTGTCAGTAACAGAGACGATGTTAGACTTCATAGGACTGATGATGAATTTCTAAGTTTCATAAGTTATGTGTCGGACAATTCAGGAGGCAGTGTATGCATTTTTGGGCTCTTTCCCCCCCTTCTTTTCCTGTCCTTCTGGCAAGTAACATTTGGGTAGCTTAACCCAGCTCATACCAGGGTGGGTAAGAGAAGGGGATTAAAATTTAAATTCTTTAAAGTATCTCACATAAAACGGCTTTGTGAAGAAAGAGATTCGAGGTCATATCAAGATTTTATATTAATTTTGAATTTTCTTGATTCATTTTCTTTCCTGTCTGTGGATAGCATAATCAAGAGGTGTCTGTGGGCAGAGCTGTTGCTTGATGACAGCAAGCAGAGTGTCTGGGAAAGGCCT
Organism: Orcinus orca; assembly: GCF_937001465.1. Taxonomy (NCBI): domain Eukaryota; kingdom Metazoa; phylum Chordata; class Mammalia; order Artiodactyla; family Delphinidae; genus Orcinus; species Orcinus orca. The sequence continues at coordinate 69,005,700 of NC_064576.1, forward strand.
TCATCCTATACTCTTCTGGAGCTACTGAGGTCTGATATGTCAGCCTTTTTAGGGTTGGATGAAGGCTAGAGATAAGAGTTAAGTTGAACCTTCACGATTCAGCATCAGTAGGAAGTACTGCTGGTTGCCCTGAAAGCACAGTTGTACCCATGATGTTTTCAGAGAATGACAAGTCAAGCAAACTAATGGCAAACTTTTTTGATGTTAGGTTCAGAATCCTTTCAGTTCACTTACTAAAAAGAGAGAGAAAAAATGTATGATATACACTTTTGATATACAAGGAAGGAAAAAATTAGTGGCAGTGAAACAGGCCCAGCCAGGGCCAGTAGGAATGGCATTTACTGCAGAGCCTAGAAAAGTGGCTCCTTTTTTCAGAAGGGAAGGTTTTAGGGATAAACTTGACATAGGTATAGAAGATCAATATATGATCATCAATCTGCAAGTATTTATTACTACCTTCAATGTACTCAAAAGACACATATGACCTTTAACCTTTTTAGATGATGGAAATGGAGGGGTTTTTGTTTGTTTGTTTCATTTGTTTTTATTTTTGATTTAGGTAATCCAAATGTCTTAATCCCTTGAAAACATATACATTTGAAAAATCACGTATAATATCTGTTCATTAACACTGAGCGAAAAATAGCAGTCAGGTCAGTAGGGGATAGGAAGGTGATGAAACACTACATGCCCCTCCCTGAAGAATTTACATGAGCATTTTCAAGATGTTTTTGTGAACAAGTTGTGGAGGATTTTTTTTTTTTAATAGGAAAAACAGTCCTGATGAATACCTTGACTTTGAAGCTTGAACTTGAATTCTCTACTCAGCATCAACTTTTGGATTTGTGTTTGATACAGCTGGGTCATAAAGACCCACACTGACAAATTTATTTAGAACTTTTAATTCTGGATAAAATAAATGCAGTGTCTAAGTTAGGTACCAGCCCTTACCCTCAGCATAAGGAGCTTTTGTTATGCAGGAATGCCCCAGCTGGGGAAATGCCAGTTAATAGATTCAGACAGATGGATTTTGATGAGAGTCTGCACTGTTCACACCCCTTTAGCAAATGTTTTCGAATATTCTCAAGTAACACGCTTAACTTGAAAACAAATTTAGATTTGCTTACTTTAGAGTCAATAGCAGTTATTATCATTAGTAGTATATAAAAATATCTGTTCTGTTTCTGCATATTAAAGTGCTAAATTCATATGTCACATTATATCTCTAGACCTTTGGCTGCCTTGTACATACAGAGAAGACGTACTTTGAATTTAGAAAAGGCTTTGGCAGAAAATTATTTCAGCTGTTGTGAAATATTGCACTTTTAAAAAAAAATTTCCCTCCCCACCGAAGTCCAAGTGGTCGTCAGCTGTGGAAATAGCATTATGAAATTCCCAAGAGGAATGCAAGAAGATCCGTCATTACTTTTTTCTCAGTAGAGGCTGTGAAACCAGACCAAAAGGGAATAACATTAGAATAGAAATCAGACTGCTCCAAGGAGCAAGGGAAGGGGGTATTTCTTACCAGAGCCATTTTGTGGGGTCCAGTAGTCTTTTCATGAGCGTGAGGTACCTCTCTGGCCACATTTTTTGCCAAAACTCATTGTTCCTTGGCCCTAACTTAATTGAAGGCCAGAGTATTAAATTGAACGTATAGGAAAATGGGAAAGCAGGAGGTTGGAGATAGTGCTTTGAGGTGAAAGTATGAGTATTAATATTCTGAGCGCTCTTTTGTGGGGGGCAGGGCGTTTGCTGGGCGTTGTGGATACAGCTGAAAAACAAGAGTCGCCTAAACCTTGGCGTCTAAGGATAAATTGACTTTATCTATACAACAAACAGCACATCTAATTGTTTAATTACAATTGTGGAAAGTGCTGTGTAGAAGGAAGGGTGCTATAGGAGTGTAGCAAGGGGGCTGACAGCATCTGGAGGGTTGGAGAATGCTTCCTTGAGGAACAGCATTGGAGCTAAGTTCAAGAGTATAGTATAAATTTCTTAGCAGAAAGGTTTTGAAAAAGCATTTAAGGCAGTGGGGACAGCATATGTGAAGGCTCAGAATCAGGAAAGCACTTGGGTCAGAACAGGGACTGGAAGGCAACTGGTGTGGTTGGAGACAGAGTAGGGGACAAACTGGTGGGCATTGTTAACACAGCATTGCACATTCCTGGGAGACCCTCTTTACATTTTATTCTGTGTATGTACCCCGGTGGCTCTGCTTGGTGCCACTCGTTTTCTGGCTGAAAGAAAAAATATTGGGACTTCAGATTTATTCTTTTATTCTGTTACAGTTCTTACCTGTCTCTGTCTCCACCTCTGTTTCTAAAAAAAAAAAAAAAAAAAAAAAAAGTATTTGTTTTTTGTGTCTCATAAGAAAATCATACTACTGCTTGTTCATAATGGCATGGCAAACTTCATTTAATATCTACGGTGGCCTTGTAGATCTTTTGGAAACTGGAATATCAGTTCAAATTAGTAGAAATGTGAACTATCTAACATTATCATGGCATGTATTGATTTAGGTTTTAAATATGGCAGTCTTTTCTTTCTAACTTCTGGAAGACCTGGTTTAGAAAGAGGAAAATAAATCAACTCTTGTGTACCAAAATGACGTTTCTGCAGTGTTTACATCACATCTGTATGTGCAGCAGCTGTTAGGTCATTCCTAAAACTCCAGCATTTGTTCATATTTTAAGATGCTCTACATTTTTATGAGCAGATCTAAGTGTTCAAGTTTTATTTGAAGAAAACATGCCTTTCCAAGTTGCAAAATATAATTTCTGGTTCATTTATTAGGGAATGAGAATATGAGATACATTTTCTAATGCACTTCTGGTGGTTTAACTTCTCAGCCAACTATGCAGAGAACAGCGTAAACCACAGATGCTGGGCTCTTTCCACCTGTTGGACAAGATTTTATTGATTGCATTGTTTTGAAGACTCCTGTTACTAAGACTTGTGGCTGTTTATTTGTACATTGTGTACATTATGAAGAGATATAAGCCATTCTTGTTGATTGTCATCATCAGATTTGAAAAGTTATATAAGTGAGGATATTAGATACACTGATGAGTAGTGATATGAAATTGGTAAATGAAGTCAATTTCGAAATGAGATAGAATATTTGTTAGGCAGTTGCTCATATGCTAATTGCAACACTGTGATTAATGAGTGGTGAATTGATGGGATCTGCTGACCACCTACTTTATTGAGAACATTCTTTTGCTCATAGGTCACAGTAGAATAAAAAAGAGAGAGAGAGAACAGAGTCTCTTCTTAGTAAATAAATAAAAATTTAACCTGATGCATGAAATACCTTTAATGATACTTTAAAAATCACAAAAGTTTTTTAAAAATCACAAAAATTACCAAAAATTACAAATGAATGCTCTACCAACTGAGTTTATAAATATTGAAAGAAGAAGGAAGAAAGCAAATTCCGATCAGCAAAGATCATTTGTAGAAAGGCCTCTGAAAAGAGATGAATTTGGCTTGGCTGGAGAGGGAGGTAAGTGCTTGTGGTGAGGTCCAGAAAGGAGGGGAGCCCTGATTCTGTGTCTGCTGCTACCATCTCCCAGTTGTGTGGCTTGAGGCGAGATACTTCACCACTCAAACTCAGTTTTCTCAGCTGCTCATCATTTTGTTGTGTGGTATTAAATGAGATAACGTATGTAAGAGAATGGTGATGGTGCAGGGTAAGTGCCTGAAGTGTTGCCTTTTATTATTCATTAGCATTATTCATGAATACAGATCATAGAAATCAGGGTTGTTACGTGCACAGATTGCTGTATACAAAAGCACAGAGGATGGAACAAGCCTGCCTAGAAATAATTCAGTCAGTTTTGAACAATGAAATGTTATTTCCAGCAGATTAAATACATTAAATATTATTTTAAAAACACAATATTTAATGATCCCCACAAAGTTGATTGTGTAACTTTTAAATTTATTTATTTATTTATTTATTTGTTTGTTGGCTGTGTTTGGTCTTCGTTGCTGTGCGTAGGCTTTCTCTAGTCACAGCGAGTGGTGGCTACTCTTCGTTGTGGTGCGCTGGCTTCTCTTGTTGCGGAGCACAGGCTCTAGGCACGCAGGCTTCAGTAGTTGGGGCACATGGGCTCAGTACCTGTGGCTTGCGGGCTCTAGAGTTCAGGCTCAGTAGTTGTGGCGCACTGTCTTAGTTGCTCCGTGGCATGTGGGATCTTCCCGGGCCAGGGCTCGAACCCGTGTCCCTTGCATTGGCAGGCAGATTCTTAACCACTGTGCCACCAGGGAAGCCCCGATTGTGTAACTTTTAAATGTCCTTAAAAATCTAGATTATTCCATACACCCAGAATTAGAAATACGACTAGTCCGTGACTGACCTTTAACAATGTGTTTCTAACGGAAGAATGTATGTGTGTTCACTCACCTAAATGATGGAGGGTGTGACATCTTTGACTGAAAGTTTGCTAGTCCAGTTTTCCATTTAGAATAGTATACATAGAAAGTCAATCTTTTGATCTTTAAAAAAAAACTGTGGGTAGAAATGTGATCTGGATTAACATACATAGAATATGTAGTATGAGTATACTTTGGGAATTTCCAGGTTCTGAAAAAGTCATCTGAGGAGAGCTGGGAGGAGGACCTGACACATTAGGGTCATGTTCAGAAGAATGCCATTTTCTCATGCTAGTTCGCTAATAGCTACACACACCACTCCAAGAAACCTGTACCGCCCTGATCCCAGCGCAGGCGAGACCCTGGAATCCTAGTGGGTAGCTTCTGTGAGGGCAAAAAAAGAGCCCTAGAGTAAGAGATCCTGGCCCAAGTCACTCAACAGAGCCAACTCTATTTTCTCGTGTAAAATAAGTACCTCTAGAACATTTGGGAAAAAAATCACTAACTACATGGCTTGCTACAGTCTAGATATTCAACAATTGCTCTTAGGAGTAGCCAAAAGCTGTCATCACCTTGTTTTGTTTTAAACATCTATTAGTAGGCTCCTTGATTACTGATTTCTAAAATATAAGCTCATTTAACACTTATAGTAGTAGACACTACAGTTACCCAGTTTTACAGAGGAGGAAACTGAGGTGGAGTGAGGTGAAATAACTTGTCTAAGGTCAGGCAGTTAGCAAGCCGCCAGGCAGGGCTTTCAGCTTGGAAATCTGGTTCCTCCAAAAGTGTGCTCTCGCCCCTCAGGCTGTAGGGCCTCATCTATGCTGGAAGTATAATAAGGAGCATACAAGTATGTATCTTATCTCTGTTGTATTTTTGTACAAGTTCTAAGTTTTTGTGTAGACTTACAAACAGTGAGCTGTGGAACTGAAGGAGACTTTAGAGATCATCTATGAGTCCGACTCCTTATTTTACAAGTTCTCACTAAAGACTAGGGAAGTTAAGTGATTGACTCACCGTCATAGTGATCTTGGTAGCAGAAATGTGGTAGGTACCCAAGTCCCCCGATTCAATGCCCTTTCCGTTGTGCTGCCTTTCTGTCTTCACAGGAGATAATTTAATTATTGTTAAAATCACATTCTTTGAAAAACTTTTAATTGAGATATAATTCACATAATATTCACCCTTACAAAGTATATACTTCAGTGGTTTTTAGTGTATTCACAAAGTTGTACAACCATCATCACTATCTAATTCTGGAACATTTTCATCACCCCAAAATGCCTATTTGTAGTCACACCTATTTCTCCCTTCTCCCAGCCCTTGGCAACAGTTAAGCTACTTTCTGTCTCTATGAATTTGTCTATTCCGGATATTTCATATAAATGGAATCATGCAATAGGTGTCTTTGTGTCTGGCTTCTTTTACTTAACATAATGTTTTCAAGGTTCATCCACGCTATAGCAGATATTAGTGCTTTATTCCTTTTTATGACTGCATAATACTGTATGGATATACCACATTTTGTTTATCTTTTCATCAGTTGATGGACCTGTGGGTTGTCTCCACTTTTAGGCTATTATGCATAATGCTTCTGTGAGCATTCATGTATATATTTTTGTGTGAACATATGTTTTCAATTTTCTTGGATATATATTTATGAGCAGAAAAGAGGAAGGCAAGGAATTAGCCCTGAGGCACTATAGCCTCAGAGGTCGGCAGGGTAAGAACCCTATGATAAACTGAGGTGACACTAAACCAGGAGAGCATGATATCTCAGAAGCCGAGTGAAGAAAGAATTTCAGGAAGAAAGATGTGACCAAAAGTGTCAAAAACTTCTGAGATGTCGGTGAAGATAAGGACTGAGAAATTATCATTGAACTGGCAAGATGCAGGTCATTGAGAAATGAGGTTGTGCTGGGGTGGTGGGAACCAAAACCTGAAGGAGTGGGTTGCTGGAGATAGAGAGGAAGGTAAAGAAGTGAAGGCAATACATAAGTCCCACGTAGGTGCTGTAGTATGTCTCAATAACATTATTGATGCATATAATTTGAGATCCAATTCAGAGGCATCACAATATATTGGAAAGAGCACAAGCTTTGGAGTCAGACACACTTGAGTTTAGCTGCCAGCAATATCACCTGCTTGCTGTGTGACCTTATGCAAGTGACTACTTAAGTCTCTGGACTTTATTTTCCCTCATCTATAAAACTGAGATTATAACACCAATCATACAACAGTGCCGTGAAGACTAGAGGTAATGAGAAACCCATCCTGGGACAGCTTCTGGCACACGATGGTCACACTATAAAGTGTCAATTTTATATTGCTAATTTTATTATTTTTTAATTTACCAACCAAAACCAAGACTGCTGGTATTCTATGTTGCTTATTATTAAAATCCAATGCTTTGTAACCAGATGACTGGGAAAACTTTACAAAAGAGTAGTCATTTCTGTGTTTTGTTGGATGATTGGAAGCTCTGTGGCAGAGAGGTTCTAAAGGCATGTTTCTGATGGGAGAGCCACAGATACGAGACAGCAAGTGTGTCTGGAGGATGCCTGAAGTAAGAGACAGGTTGGAGAGAAGGGCTGAAGGCAGAGTGTGAAGAACCTTATAAACAGTGTTAAAATAAATGTAATCTTTATATAATCTTTAAAGATAAATTATACGTCATGGTAATTATTTCCATTTTATTATCAAAGCTCAGTGCCTCCATGAACCTGAATTTTAAAGGGCTATACCTACTAACTTCAAGAACCACGTGGTAAATAAGATTCAAAACACCACAAAAGCCCATGGCACTTAAAAGATAGATTTACAACCATCTGGGTGCATCAACCATAGCTCCCAAAATACTGGTGCCTGAATGACAGCCTGATGAAACTTTCATGATTTCATGGGGAAAATGTTATTTGAGGCTTCTGACCGATCGTTTTTTTCCTTTACTATGAGGCTATGGCTTTTCTTCTTTTTGATGTTTAAAAATGGCATTTTTGAAATGAAATGATAGTGGTGTTGTTGAATGCCTTGACCTAGCAAAATTAAAAGGTAGATAACTTCAATTTTACTCCTAAAGTTTCCTTTGAAATTATTCCCAGTCTATTAAATCACAAAGTCTGGGATTTTTTGTCTTAAAGTACACTATCCTTGAAATCTGCAAACATTGTCTCACTTAAGTATGAAGGGATCACAAAGAGTCCCCAAATGCCATTGCTGTTAGTAGATAATCCTGAGACACTTAGGAATCTTTAAGGGTGTTCTTCTCATGCCACAGGCAGCCATTCGAAAGTCCCTGAAGGAAGTCTCTGTATACATACAAAATGTGAAGTCTGGTGTATACATATAAATACACAGTTGTGACTCCCAACCTCTATTGAATGAGGTTGATCAGATGCTTAGCTCATACAGAATATTCTTGCAAGGTCTCAGTTCAATGGAAAGATTTGATGAATTGGATGAAGTGGAGAAGTGAAGTTTTACGAGGAGCTTTCATGTGCTAAATCAAGTTTCTGTAGTTTTTCTTCCCATTTGCATTACTAAGACAGGCATCAAAGGGGAACTGTGTTCTAGTTTGATAAAATATTTTAGAAAGTATTTTGTGTTGTTTCTTCCCAAGGATGTTATAGATTACACACAACATTCAGATTTTTTATAAACCTTTGTAATGTCAGTGTAAGGGTGAGCTCTCCTAAACTTAAAAAAAGAAAAAAAAAAGCGTTTCGCTCTGTCTCATTCTATAAGCTAAATATTCCTAGTAATCGCATACATTCTCAACAGAGTATACCGCCAACTACTGTGATTATAAAAAGGCAACGTCTAGTCTTAACTTGATTACTAGGTATTAGACAGATGACGACAAAGCACCAATGCAGGCTGGTATTAGAGACGGACACCAGCTTTGGTGCTCTGACAGAACTGGGTTTGAATCCAGCTACCTGACAGATGAAAATTTGCTTGCTGTTCTGTGGAGCATCACAGAGAGCCAACAAATTAGGTGAAGTAGATGAAGGTGTGAGTTTGGATGAGTGGGTTGTGAAGTGCTCTTCGGAATAGGTGACTCTTGAGATGAATTTTTAAGAATAAAATAGAAATTCACCAAGGGCTTGGGAGGAGGGGAGGGTGCTATGGCAAGGACCAACAGCATACACAGACAGTTAGGCCTGAAGACTTACAAGGCGGGGGGCAAAGGGTCGAGGACTACTGACCCCAAATCAAGGTGTCTGAAGGGCATACACATGGAAATATTCAGTGGGGTTGGTTGCTTCTGCTTGTTGGACTCATGTGAACTTTAATTGATAAAGTAAGCATTTATTCGTATTATATAGTAATGAAATTTCCCACTGGGGTAGCAGATTCTTCATTCTAAATTCCTTATCTAAAAAAAAAAAACAAACAAACCACCAACACCCCCCCCAAAAAAACCCAGCTATCTAGAACAATGAACTTATGATAAATTAAAAAAAAAAATCTTCCTAACAATATTTTTAAATTATACTTAATTTTTACTTTAAATTACTTTAAATTATACTTACATTTTACTAGATGCTTATACAATTCTTACTTATTCATGTTCCCAGGAAATCTACAGTGTTTTGAAAATACTCAACAGCAAAGATAGCTGTTTTACTAGGCGATTAAAAGGAAATTATGGGTTTGAGTTCAAAACGTCAGTTCTACTAACTGGGATCTAAATATTTTGGAACTCACTACAATTGGCTAAGGGAGAACTGAGAATGTCATTACCTAAGAAAAGACTTCTAGTAGAATTCTAATAAACCTGACTCAACAAAGGGATCACTCTTCATGGAATTTTTGTTGTTTATTATTACAAATTTTGTTATCACTTTGATCTGAATAAGATGTTCCAAAATAAAATCCAAAAAGCACAGTGTGAACAATGTCTCTTACCTATTAAATCTCTGAATCCAGTAACAGGCATTCACATACTTATCCAGCAGAGTTTTTGTTCGTTTTGATTTGTAGAAGAAAGCTATGTTGCCACATGTCTGCTCAAATAAATTAACGTTACCATCTAAACTGACTCATTTGGAAGGGGCAAGTCTACATAGCAAAAAAGTATGACATGTATGCATGCCAAAAACACTGAAATGAACAGAGTTCTCATTTTCTTCTTGTTTAGTGATGCCATCTCTTGACCTTTACCCTGCACCCTGAGTCAAGCACAGATGCTGAAGTGTAGAATCATAGAAAATGAGAGGATAGGGTGGGGTGAAGGGAAGGGGCCGAAAATAAGGGAGGGGCAATTTCTCAAGATAGGAATTTAGGTAAAAAAATGCCCCTGACAAGGCAATTCCAACTTGAAAGACTATCTTCCCCAGCTAGGTGGCATCTAGAACCTATGACTGCCATTCAGAGAAAAAGAAAAAGGAAAAAAGGAATACAACATTTTCCCCTTAAGGCAAAATGAGTTGTTTCTCTTTAGTAAATGCATGGACTTAAATTATGGAACCTCAGATTTTATAGTCAAAGCAAAGGAAACCATAAGATAAACAGTTAAAATGTTTTATTGATTAAATGTTATTGTAGCTTTCATGTGTATTTTGTAAAGCAAAACATGGATATTTCATGCAATGCTTCAAGCACAATTTTCTAAAGAAAACCAATAATCATGTGTTCTGATAGGAACTGCATATTCAATAGTGGACAAATCCCATAGCATTATTCTTTTTTCTCACAGTAATGGTAAAGTGTTTTTCAGTGATTGTAAAAAAATCACACCATCTTCTTTCCTTTTACATAGAACTTCATAAGATAATCCACATGCAAGAAAAGCATAGAATAAACAATGTCTCTTACCTACTAATTTACTTTCCACCACTATGTTGAGGCCATGGCTTGGTGCCACCTTTGGCCTCATTTCTTATCACAGCCCCCCACTATCTCTGAGCCCACAGTATCCTCTTGAACCTCTGGCCCCTTATTATTTCACATTTGTATCCCAGAGCCTAAAAGGAGTCCACTTTTTTTTTTTTTTTACTAAATGAATAAAGAAATAAATAACTTTAGGCTAGAAGTGATGAAACATGTAAATAATATTACAATTAATGTTTACAGTTAACAAAGCACCTTCTTTGTCTGATTTAATACTCAAAATCATGCTATGAGGTAGATACGTCATATCTCTATTTTACAAATAAGGAAACAAAAGCTCAGAGAGGCTAACTAGGCTTCCCAAGAGCCCAGCTAATGAAGTCACTTAAGCTGAGATTTAAACCCCGATCTTTACTAAATTCCATATACTTTCTACTACATCCTGCTTCCTCTAGAAGTATTATACGCAATGAGTAGAAGCTGAAAGATTCTATCTAATATATTGAATTTTTTTCAGGATGAAATAAGAAAGCATTCTATTTTTGAAAAATTCAGAATATTAATAACATTTTATGAATTCTCACATTCGTTTGGTTTATTCTTCTTTATAAATATGAAAGAAGAACCAGCAATGCAAGTTTAATATCACAAGAGAGTTGGCAGTATTTTATTAACCTGCCCTCCTAAGTTGCCTGCAATGGTGTAATTACTGCTATTTATCAGTCTGTGCACATGTACTGAATTACAGCCTAGAGATGTATAACTTTCACTTACAGAGAAGAAGGTTGGAGGGTGCAAAACATTCTATTGTAGTCCTAGGAAGATATTTTTAAAAATTATATTTCCCTTTTGCAATCCCATAATGATTTCTTTTCATGTAATCTTCTCTTTAACTGATCCGTAGCTGGAAGATCCACCAGCATCCAGCAGCATGCTCCCCCAGGAACTAGGTGAGTGACAGTTGCCTGCTGCCACCTAGACTTGGCAGTTGAAAGGAGCAGAGATGGCTCCACTATGCGTGTTGCTATATTCCTGACTTGCCAAAGACTGGGAAGTCGAAGGCCTTTACAAGTGTATATTATTTCTCCATGTACATCCCCATACTTCCCAGCATACAGCATGTCAGTGGACCCTACATGAGGGTTCTAAAAAATGAATCTGAGTAGATAATTTTTAATACTTGTCAATTAGAAATGTGATGCTGCATAGAAGAAAAATACAAAAATTAGGAATAGGTTGGTCAGGGCTTAAGAACATGTGTTGTCCCCATCCTCAACCCCCCCTTTTGGAGGGACACCTTTTACTCAAAAGAGATTCTTCCTGTCTCATCCATTCCCAGTTTAGAATATTGATACATCCTTATGGCTGTCTTTTCTGCTATTATTGCACACTATGAAAAATTGCAGATTTAAAAGAAACTCTGACAAGTGTTTTGAGTAGGAATAGGAAATCCTAAACCCAGGATGATTATTTCAGATGATCACAGCTGCCTGCCAGTGCTTTTTTAGGATCATTGTTCAGTGTTTTTGAATGAAAAAACAGTTGAACGTGACTATTCTCTCTGGATCTCCTCCCCTCTGTGCCCACTGTCTGCCTTGCTTTGTAAATGTAGACATGCATTAGCTTCTCCCTTCAGCCTTCCTTTTGTTTGGTCAGGTGTCTCCTTGCAGACAGCTGACCCACAACTCCAGTTCTCACTATTGCCTCTATTGTGAAGACTCTGACTTCCCTTCCTGTAGCTCTGCAGCTTCTTCTAGGTCCCTGATCCATCACCTGAGCCCACAACTCTCTAATCTCACTTCAAACTCATGAAGAGTTCAGAGAAGGAAGAATGAGTGTATCATTCCAAGTGTCATGGAGGAGGCTGGGCCTGAACTCACTGTAATGTAGGCTCTTCTACATCATAACTGCACAGATGGAACTTTTATATTAAGAAAATTTTTTAAATTCTTGGAATTCAACAATATGTCTAATATACAGTCAGTGGTTCCCATTAAATCTAAACTGCTGTCTGAGATCAGTATTAAATCTGCAGAAAGCTGTGCTTGTTAAAAAATCACGGAATTAAGTACTTGTTGAAAGAGCCTAGCAAAGTGACCAACATCAGATCCTTGGTGGTCTTGCTGACCTCAGAGCACAGAGGAGGCTCACAACACACTGACTGTGGGCAACCATCAGGCACCATGTGGGAGGAAGTTGGTAATCCTACAAGACAAATCATATTTTGCCAAGACATTTAATTAAAAATTTGGTCATTGATCGGGTCCAAGTTTAATTCCTTTAAGAAATGCAGATATGCACATTGACAGATGCTTTTCCAACATTTTTTAAAAAATGTACTATAAGCTCTATTCTTTTTTTTTTTTTTTTGCGGTACGCGGGTCTCTCACTGTTGTGGCCTCTCCCATTGTGGAGCACAGGCTCCGGACGCGCAGGCTCAGCGGCCGTGGCTCACAGGCCCAGCCGCTCCGCGGCATATGGGATCTTCCCGGACCGGGGCATGAACCTGTGTCCCCTGCATCGGCAGGTGGACTCTCAACTACTGTGCCACCAGGGAAGCCCTATAAGCTCTATTCTTGCATCCATCCCAGGCATGTCCACTCCTGCTCTATTTTCTCCATACACTGTGTTTCATTTATATATTCAGGAACATTTTAGTTAGAATAATCAAAGGAAGAAATAAACAACAGTTAATTGGGAAATGGACTAATTCTAGAGCCACAGTGACGGTCATCATAGGAGGAGATGGCTGTGATATAATTGTTCTTCCTCCAGTGACTATCAATAGAGTGGGTTTTGCCAGATCTCCTGAAGCAATTGCTACTATAAAGCTCCATGTGGAGCAGGACTATTGTCCCTCCAAATATAGACCCTCTATGTTTGAGGGCCAAGAAATCCAATGTCAGAATGAAACAATGGAAGTCTGCCCAGAAACTTCTGTAAAAAACGATCCCTTTGATAAAACTGACTAATAAAGAAACACCACAATTGCTCTTTTACCAGTAATCGTTTTAAACATTTGATTATAAATGAAAATTTTGTGGTAGCTTGTGACCAAGAAGATTCACATTTGTATGTGTGCTTCCCAAAGGGAGAGATGGTAGGTATAGTATAAGCACAGAAAGAGGGACATAAAATGTGAAGCCCTAATGCCTAGCTCAGGCTTTAGTAGATGCAGGGCCTACTGCTAAGATACAGATAGAGAGAATATATGCCAACCTTTAAACTGGATCTGAAGCCCTCCCCAAATTGCTCATGGGTGACGAGGCCTGCCTGTGTATTTCCATAGAATCTTGTGCTTTAATATATTGTAATACTAGAGGGTACCTTAACTGTTGTTATTTGTTGTCTTCCCCATGTAGGGGAGGTCTACATCTTATTTCTTTATGCTCAGTACTTAGCATAGTGCATGGCACATAGTGGGTACTCACTAAAAATAAATAAAAAATAGTTGTTAAATTAATGAATATTCCTGTTGGTAAAAAATTTATCATCCACATGGATATGTTTTAACTATAAGGACATATACAGCTGATTTGCTGTCTATTCCCTAAGGTGAATTTTATGTTCTTGATAAATAAGTTGTACATTTGTTTTTGTTTTTTAATTTTATTTATTTATTTTTTGGCTGCACAGCACATAGTTCCCCGACCAGGGATTGAACCTGTGCCCCCTGCATTGGAGGCACAGAGTCTTAACCACTGGACTGCCAGGGAAGTCCCAAGAAGTGGTATGTTTACTCTGTGTAAGGTGTTCTGCTAATCACTGTGGAGGATACAGAGAATAAAAGATGTAAGACTCCACCTACCCCTTATTTTATCCCCAGGCTTGTGTGGAATGCTCCTCTTTAACTCACCCTGAATCATCATCTGTCAGTTCTTTGAGGGCTTAGTGACTGTGGTACAGGAATAGGTGCTCATTAAATGTCTGGTGAAGGAATGGATAAATGAATCTACCTGGTGCTTGTGGGCAATTTGACATCAAAAGCTTGGGGCTAACAGCTATCAGTGTAATGATGAAATACTTGAAGCTCTCATGGGCTTTTTTTGTCAGCTGATTGTGGTCAACATTCTTAACACGTAGCTGCAGTAGAAGCTCCTTGAAGGCAGGATATTAACTATTTTGATCTTATTCATCATTGTATTCTCAGTCTCAGACACACTGTAGACTATCAGTAAATATTTGCTGAGTTAATGAAGTTTTGAATGTTTCGAGTCTTTGCAGAGAAAATTTGAAAAGTTAACAAATAACAGTGATAGAAAACACAGAGTCAAAGAGAAATAAAATGTTTTGGGGGGCTCACTGTAGTCAAGATCATGTCTTGCGGGGGTACGATATTTTTATAAATAAAATTTATAAATTTTAATCATATTTTGGATAGATCTTGAAGAGACAGGTAGAGTTTCAACAGGCGTAGATGTCCAGGAGAGGACTGACTTCTCGCTTTTTTTTTTAAACTCTTATTTCAAAGTTACAGAATTCCTTGATTCAGAGACATGGAGTTTAAAAATTATACAGAATTCTTATCTTTAGGTCTGCAGAGAAAATCAGTTATTTTTAAGGTGATTTTTTTTTAAATCACATGGAATGTTGATAAACTTTTTTTTGAGATTTAAAAGAGAGGGGTTTCAGAATTTAATCATGAAATTAATGTTAAGTACTAAAACACATTCCTGTAACGCTTTAAGCTATTTTAGTACCAATAAAAGACTTTAGCCCTTTTTTTAGAACTAAAGGCCATTAAAATCAATAAGATCTTTAAGAAAAATAATTTTACTTTCAGTGATAAATCATAGTAAAAAATATGATGCCTAAAATATTCACCTAACCATGTAAGACATCTGTGTCTCTGCAGCAAGATCAAAACCCTCAAAATTAAGGGCCTTTGGACCCTGCCTGTGTCTATAGTTAACAGATTTCACAACCTGGGAAAGTCCACAAGCTCATCTTCCTTGTTGATGAAAAGAGGGGCTTATATGAGAACTGTGCCTCTCAAGCTTTAATGTGCCACTGACCACCTGCAAACCTTGTTAAAATGCAGATTCTGATTTAGTATGTCTGGGGCAGGGCCCAAGATTCTGCATTTCCAGCAAGTTCCCAGGTGATGCCCACGTTGCTGGGTTTTGACCCCACTGTGAGTATCAAAGGATTAGAAATCTTTTGCTTTCTGCTGCCCCAGGATCCTAGGTAAGGTTTCCAGCATGAAAAGTTTGTTATCAGACATAACCTGGAATTATGTATGGTTCAACTACAAAAGGCTTCTGGAAGTCCTTCTCACTGAATGTGCCCAGTGCTTGGCATTACTTTACCACTTCGACTCATAGGAATAATTTTTCCTGGCACATAGTAGGTGTCTTTGGCACATAGTAGATTCTTCTTCCTTCATTTCTCCCTGACAAGTGCCAGATCATAGTGGTAGTTAAATACCAATACTTAATATAATATGCTTTGTGTGACTTTAGGCTTCTTTAGGAATCTGGCCAACAGTTATTGTATCATCCGTCAATCATGAAATCTAATAATAATTTCTTGAGCCCTACTGGGTATAATGGACATAGTATAGACTGTATAATGCAAGGTATATATCATTATGCTTTATTTGCAGATGAGGATACTGAAGCTAAGAGAGATATAAGTGAAGTCTAGGGCCACCTAACCAGTAACAGTGGCCAAGATTTGAACCTAAGTCTTGCTGGGTCCCAAGCTTTGGTCTTTCTACTATACCACACTGCCTCTCTGAGGGAGGCACAAGACTGGAAAGGGGAAGGTTCAAAGATGTGCATGGCATATTATGCGCTTCTAGAACTTTTTAATATAAGATCACTAAGAGATAATACAAAGCATCTCCAAATGAAGTACTCAGTGATTATTTCAGAAATAAGTTTTGTGGTAATGCAGACGTGAAAGGAAGCTGTGTGTGCAAGAATGGCTTGGAAAGGCTTCCCAAAGAAGGGGGCCTTTGAGTCAGGTCTTGAAAAATGATTCGGAATTGAAGGAGCAAAGAAGGGAGCATCACAGACAGTGGGGACAGAGGTAGAATCACTTTCCTTCCAAACATGAAAAATTTTAAGGCTTTTTCACGCAATAAGAAGGGCGTCCACCATGACAGACCATTAATGCCAGACTGAAGAATTTGGATTTCATCCTTTTATCAGTGGGAGACCTCTTGATGTTTATAAATAATATGTCAGAACTATACTGTAGAAAGAATAAGATATCAGAACTATACTTTAGAAGGTAACTCTGGCAACTAGGTATGTGAAAAACTAGAGCTAGAAGAGTCGGGAGGCAGCAAGATAGATGGTTAGTTTTTTCATCTGTAAAATTAGGAAAAAATACTACCTCATAGGGTTGTTTTGAGAATTAGATGAGATACAGCATGTAAAGCACTTAAAATGGTGCCTGGCCCATAGTGTTAAAAAATGTGAGCTATCATGTCAGCTAGGTGTGAAGGCGAATTAGCCTAAATTCTGCATTTATTTACGCTCAACTTTAGAGTTAGTTCTTCCCTTAAAGAGCCTCTTAGTACAGCGTCAGGCATATTGAATGTCGTCACTGCTAGGTAGTGTGACAGGTGTCATCATTATTTTCCTCTTTTGCTCTTCCTCCAGGCAGGTGTGCATCTGTGTCATCTTTTCTCTAACTTTACTGTCACAGGGCAGCACAATGACTCTCGTTTGGCTTAATGTTGCTTTGTGGCTTGTAGCAATCTTTCCTCCACTAATTCTGCCCCAGTTACTACATGAGAAGGCTTCCTGAGCATGCGCTCTGCTTGGAATGAAAGAAGGGCTGCGATTCTGAGAACAATTTTAAAATAAATGGGTGAGTCCAGGTTTTCTAAGAAAAAGAAACTCAAGGTGGAAATTCCCTGCAGAAGAATTTGACTGGGAGTGACATTTGACATATATCAGCAGCTTTGGGTTTTCATAGGTTAGTCCTGATTTTAAACCAAGACTTAACATACTGAAGTAAAAGGTATACTAGACATATTTAGTTAGAACAGAGTCCTGTCCAGAAGAGGAGAGAGAGAAAAGATATGGTGTGGGGGAGGAGGGATAAAGTAACAGTCAAGTCACCAGGTCCCCAGGCTTCATCCTCACTGAGTAGTCAGATCCCCTTCTGAAGATCACTTCATTTTCTCACATACAGAGTGAAAATACCATTTGTGTATGTGCCTTTCATCCAGCATTCCATTCTACCAAAATTTATTATCTACTCCTGTGGGCCAGGCACTAGGCTAAGTGCTGTGATACAATAATGAGCAGAAATACACATAGTTCCTGCCTTCAAAGAATGTACAGACTAGGGGCATAGACAGATATTAATCAAATAATCTCCCCCCCCCCCAAATATTATAATGCAGCTATGTCAGAAGCTACAAGGGAGAAGTACATGTGCTACATAGGGCAACAGGAAAAGTGTCCTTGAGGGAAGGAGTGTTGAGCAGTGGTTGCTTATGCCACGCTGGGGGTAACTGGTGTTATAGCCCAAGAAGAGGGAACTGCGTGTTCCATTGCCTTGGAAGGAAGGCCAGTGTCCCGGGAACACAGAGCAAGAAGGAGGATGTGACTATTGAGGCTGCAAGAGCAACTGGGGGAAAAACCAAGCCAGGCCTGGCAGGTCTTTTCAAAGGATTGTCTTAAAGGGCTGTTGCCATCATCAAGTGAAACAAAGAGCCTACATTTATAATCCAAAATCTTTAAAAATTATACAATTCTGAACAAATGGAAGGCAATTTAATTATAATCATGAGTATTGTGCCTCTGAGTTATACTAAGAGAATTGTTCCAAATATCATTATATAGCTTACAATAAGCATTTATTCTACTCATGGAATCAAAGAACAAAATTTGGCTGTATAATGGGTCATAAAATCCTCTCCAAAGAAAAGTCTAGGCCTCCACCCATTTGATACATATAATGTCGGTGATTTCATAGAATCATAAACTCTTAGTTTGGACCTTCCTCGCTAACCTGTGACATTTCCAATGTGGCTGATCACACTGAAACTGAGATCCTCTAAGGATGAGGACCTCCTAGCTATCAGAGGCAACTTATTCTATCTTTGTACTTTGAACCTGCTTCAAATTTCTCACTCATATTTTGGGTCAAAACCTGTAAAATAAGGGCAAGGGGGTGGGGGGATGCTAATCTCACAGTGCGCCGAGCGCTTCACATCCACAATCTAACTTAACCCTTACAAGAGCCTTATGAGGCCTAACCTCAGTTTTACAGATGAGAAAACTTAGATGCAGAAAATTGAGCTAATTTGTATTTGTCCAAGCCCATGTAGTAAATAAGTAGCAGAGCCTGACTATGAATACAAGCTGACTTGACTCCAAAGCCACAGTTCTAAGTGTTCTAGAACTATATTTTAGAGCCACTTAAAAAATATTTTGATAGTTACATCATCTTTTGAAAATCTGATGAAATCCAAAGACCTATGCTCTAAAAAGGTGAAAATATGCACAACATTTTGCAAACAGCGTCAGTTTTGGAGACTCACGGATCATAAGGAAATATACCCATGCTATTGTATTTGGTGGTTACCACATTAGCTTCATTAGGACAGAGATCGCTGTCTGTCTTAATCATTGATGCATTCCCAGCACTAAGAACGTTGCCTGGCACAGAGCAGGAGCTCAAAAAATAGTTCATGAATGAAATTGATTCCAAATGCTTGGGCCCATTCACCTGATTACTTAGAGCAGGAGGATAAAAGTACAGTGTGGAGGGGCCGGCTTGGTGCAAAATTCAAGAGAACCGCAGAATGACTCCCAAACCCTGATTGTGGACCCCAAGGGGCCTTCTGAGCCCAGACTTGAGAAATTATAGGCCAAGTTTGTTTTGTTTTGGTTCGCTTTTTAACTTTAAAACCATTTTCTCTTCCTCTACTCTCAGAAAAGGATATTGTCTTTAATAATTTCTTTTTAAGCTAGAATTTTAAGTACACTAGTAAAAATAGCCCTTCTGAGTAAGTTTTCGGGAAGTATTTGGATAAAAGTGCATAGACCACTTTACCCGACTGCTTCCTAGTGTCACCACTATATTATTTAAATGGATTTTGCTTGTTGTTGGGGAAGTGAGAACTTCAATATGCTTATGTATATCTCTAAAGCTGAAGTAAATATCAGCTCTTGGTAAATAACTGTAAGGATGTTTTATGTTATTTCTCTCAGGTTTTAAAATAGCTGAAAAGAGGGCTTCCCTGGTGGCGCAGTGGTTGAGAGTCCGCCTGCCGATGCAGGGGACACGGGTTCGTGCCCCGGTCCGGGAAGATCCCACATGCCGCGGAGCGGCTGGGCCCGTGAGCCATGGCCGCTGCTCCTGCGCGTCCGGAGCCTGTGCTCCGCAACGGGAGAGGCCACAACAGTGAGAGGCCCGCGTACCGCAAAAAAAAAAAAAAAAAAAAAAAAAAAAAAAAAGCTGAAAAGATAGTTTCCTACACCTAAAGATTCGGTCTGTGCAGTTGGTAGTTCTTAGCGCTCCTATTGAATCTTGCCCAAAAGGCAACATTCAAGAAGTATGATACAAAATCCTTTTCCAACGAGTTTTTCTTGGTTCAGATGAACTGATAATCATATATACTTGCTTCCCTTATGTGTATACAAGATAAGTAATATATATACATATAAACCCATCTACATGAGGAAAGGGAAACCTTAAGAGACTAAAACAGTCAGTAAGTGGTAGAGCTGGGATGCTATTTGGTGCTTTGCAACAGGAGAGAAATACGATGAAAGTGGTATCCTGAGAAGCTAAATGTTCTGTGGTGTTCAGGATAGATGGTATTCAGGAGGCAGGGTTAGACAGGGACACAAGTTGGACTGTCAGAATCGTCTAGGCAAGAGGGCTGGTCCCTACATGGTGGAGGCAATAACACAAGAAGGAATGGATGTGAGAGACATTTTGAAAAGGAAATCATAGATTTTTTTGTTTGTTTTCTCTCTTGTTCTCTTTCTCTTTTGAACACTGAGGTTTTGCCTAATACTGTGGGAGTCACTGAGGAAGTTCAAGCCATGTTAGACAGTATGCAGATTTTTCTTGTCTATGTCTGCCATCTGTGAGACACAGAGGCAGCTGGAAGTAAGGTTAAGTCTGAGGCTTCTTCTCCACACCTCCTGACGTGAATCGTTGGTTAGGCTTGATCCCCTTATTATAAAAGCAATATAATTAGTCATGTGATAGAATATTTGGAAAATGGAAATTTAAAAGAAATCATCCATAATTCTACCATCCTAAAAATGGTCATAATTATTTTTTTGGTGTGTTTCCTTCTAACCTTTTCTTACTATGCATTAAAAAAATTTTTTTTAATTGTAATCGTAGTATATACCACACCATTTTGTGCCCTACATTTTTTTAAAAAATATAAATTTATTTATTTATTTTTGGCCGTGTTGGGTCTTCGTTTCTGTACCAGGGCTTTCTCTAGTTGTCGCAAGCGGGGGCCACTCTTCATTTTGGTGCGCGGGCCTCTCACTGTCGCGGCCTCTCTTGCTGCGGAGCACAAGCTCCAGACGCGCAGGCTCAGCGGCCATGGCTCACGGGCCTAGTTGCTCCGCGGCATGTGGGATCTTCCCGGACCAGGGCACGAACCCGTGTCCTCTGCATTAGCAGGAGGACTCTCAACCACTGCGCCACCAGGTAAGCCCCAGTGTACCCTACATTTTTTTTTTTTTTTCTTGGCGGTACGCGGGCCTCTCACTGTTGTGGCCCCTCCCGTTACGGAGCACAGGCTCCGGACGCGCAGGCTCAACGGCCATGGCTCACGGGCCCAGCCGCTCCGCGGCATGTGGGATCTTCCCAGACCAGGGCACAAACCCGTGTCCCCTGCATCGGCGGGTGGACTCTCAACCACTGCGTCACCAGGGAAGCCCCAATGTACCCTACACTTTTTTTTTTTTTTTCTTGGCGGTACGCGGGCCTCTCACTGTTGTGGCCCCTCCCGTTACGGAGCACAGGCTCCGGACGCGCAGGCTCAACGGCCATGGCTCACGGGCCCAGCCGCTCCGCGGCATGTGGGATCTTCCCAGACCAGGGCACAAACCCGCGACCCCTGCATCGGCAGGCGGATTCTCAACCACTGCGCCACCAGGGAAGCCCCTGCCCTACATTTCTGATTTGCAACAGTACACTGATTGATTAACAGAATGCCGCGGGACTAGATTTTCTAAGGTAAAACGTACTGAGAAACAAGCCAAGGCCAAGGACAGCCCTTGAGACCCCCAAAGTCAGGGAATGAAAGAGGGTATTTTAAGTTAATCAGAGATTGAGAGTAGCTTTTGATATGTTCTAGCCTTCTGTGCAGCAAACAAATTTTTGGTGCTTAGTATTTTCCTGTGATTGATTAGTGCTGAGTCATCTTGGTGGAGCAGCATAAGGAGAAGGTAGCCACGCCCGGCTATCTCTGTTGTACTCGGTCTGTTTAAACAGGTTTGTGTCATAAGACACAGTGTTATTATGATGTGCTCTCAGAGGTTGGCCAGAGGCGACTGTGTGCTTTGTTAAACATCAAGCTCTGGAGAGATAATAACATGAGAAATCTCAGGACAGCCTCTATATATTTTTGTACACACATATATTCTCTATCGGAAAAGAACACCCCATCCTACCCCCAGAAAGGCCGTACAAAACAGGCATAAAAGCCAAGCAATGCCCTTTTCTTCCCTTAATTCAAAGGAGCACCAGTATAAGGAAACTTCAAGGGAAGCTACTATTGATATAGGTTTAGAAACCTGCTTTGCTTTTAAAAGTAGAATTGTACCAGGACTTCCCTAGCGTAGTGGTTAAGAATCCACCTACCAATGCAGGGGACACTGGTTCGAGCCCTGGTTCGGGAAGTACCCACATGCCGTGAAGCAACTAAGCCCGTGCGCCACAACTACTGAGCCTGAGCTCTAGAGCCCATGAGCCACAACTACTGAGCCCGCATGCCAGAATTGTTGAAGCCCGGGCGCCCAGACCCCGTGCTCCGCAACAAGAGAAGCCACTTCAATGAGAAGCCCATGCACCATAAGGAAGAGTAGCCCCCTTTCGCCACAACTAGAGAAAGCCCGTGCTCAGCAATGAAGACCCATTGCAGCCAAAAATAAATAAATTAATTTTTTAAAAAGGTAGAATTGTACCAATTTTGAAAGATGATTAGACAAAGGGTAGCTTGTTTCCCAAAGCCAGAGTAGCATCTGATGGGTAGATTTAGGACCTCATACCGTTGCTGCCTTCCCCGGCAGATCCCTCTTCCTTCTGCCCAAGCCTGTAACTCCTGAATTCAGTTTGCCTCTTAGTTCTTTACCATTATCCACCATAGTCCTTCTTCTAAAAGGACTATTACCTCCAGGAAATAGCCGCAGCAGAGAGGTATCCCCTGACTTTAGAGCTTCGGTGGAGACAAAGGGACAAGAGTCAAGAGGAATATTGATGGAAACGTGTGTCCTTCCAACTTGAGTTTTAGACTCTGAGAGTCTCTATGATGCAGCAATTTGGGATACTAATCTCTCAATAACTGGAGAAGGGTGTCTAGCATAGGAAATTACTTATGCATTTTTTTTCTCTTCATGAGCATTTCCCCCCCAATATCGTCTCTCCCTCCTTCTCTCCCAGCTCTGCATCTCACCCAGCTCTGTATCTCGCCAGCCTCAGCACTACTTTTTCTGCTGTGTGTGTGAGTCTACTCTTGTTCCGATTTAGCTGACCCTACTCTGCTCCCACAGGCACCCTCTGAGCACCTCTGTTGTAGCACCTGTAATGCAGCCCTGTAATTGTAACTACCCTCAACTTTTCCTATTATAAATCATACTGTTGAGAAGAGGAGCAGTGTCTTATTCATCTTTGTACATTTGGTGCCTAGCACGAAATATACCTTAGAAATATTTCACTATGAAAGGGTGAAAGAAGCTGTAACATGAGTTAATTAGTGGCTTTGTTTCTATTTATGACAAGATACCAGCAAAAAAATCATATTTTAATTATACCAGAAGCACCTTTGGTCAAATCATTCTTCCCAACCTAAAAGAGGTCCCTCCTCTTGTTGCCCAGCCATAAGCACTGAAATTTGTCTTCTCAATCACCTCCAAGTTCCATTGATACC
Organism: Orcinus orca; assembly: GCF_937001465.1. NCBI lineage: Eukaryota > Metazoa > Chordata > Mammalia > Artiodactyla > Delphinidae > Orcinus > Orcinus orca. Next base: position 69,029,002 of record NC_064576.1, read on the forward strand.
AATATCTAGGGCTCTAGAGAGCTATGTTGCTACCTTCTCAAATTCTTAGTGCTTCTCTCTGTATGGGATGTGTTCTAATGTCATTCCTCCTCCTGGCACCACTTTCAGTTCTTTAAAATATAGATTAGTGGTCTTATGTTAGGAATAAAGAGGGAAAATGGTCTATCATATTCTTAGTGTACTGAGCTGAATTTATCCAAGAAGGCATATGTGGTTTAACTATATAAACAGTGCGATTGCATTATTAATCCTGCAGTCTTATTCCTCTTCAGTTTGTGGGCCATGGTTATTTCCAAACTTTACTTAGTACATAACTGTTGCATGACACCAGGTGGGAAGCAATTATATATAAAAATGGACACTGGATCCAGGGCAGCAGTTCATTGTACAATTTTTCTTTTCTTTTCTTTTCTTTTTTTTTTTTTTTTGTGGTGAAAATACAGCATTTATTGCAGGGTGCCAATCAAGGAGAATGGGTGGGTCATGCTCAAAAGACCTGACCTCCTTTGTGTTCAGGTTTCAGGGAAGGGTTTTTAAAGGCAACATTAGAAGTGAGGGTTGCAGGGTGCCTGATCAGCTCATGGACATTCTTCTGATTGATTGGTGATGAGGTAACAGGATGATATTTTAGGAATCTCAGTTATCAACCTTCTGGTTCCAGCATACCATCTTAATAATGGTGTGCCTTTCAATGGGCAGTCTCAGACATTTACAAAACAGATACTTTGGAGCATCAATGAAGAATTTCCCAAAGGATTCATCATAGGATTTCTTTAATGAGCAAGTTTCCCTTTCATATTCAAATTATAATTTGAGTCAACATAAAGAAAATATATTCACTGTTGTTCAAGACAGAGAAGGAGATTATAGAATCAAATCTGATGCAGGTGAAGATAAGCCTCTAATAAGTCTCTAAGAACAGACAAATTCCACCTAAGGGACTGAAAGGTCCTGTCTAATAATCTAAGTAATTCTTTAAAAAAAAACGAAACACCCCAAATTAGCAATTACATGTATTTTCGATCAGGGCAAAAATATATAGGTTCTAGAAATACCAGACAATAAATTAATTTAAATCTCCAGGAAATTTTTTTAAAGAATTATTAAAAGATGTTTATGAGCATGAAGAAATAGAGGTGGTTGATAACCCAGATGCAGAATGGGTCCATGAAGAACACTTGGCCCAATGGTGTTCAACTTTTTAATTGAAGGCACAACAGGCATGCTTAAAAATTTGAGGCTGATTCAAAGCTAAGGAAGATAGATTAATTTTTTTATGCCCTTCAGCCTCTCTCTGTGGAGAAAGGGTTGCTCATTTCCTCCAGGCTCCCTATTTTCACAAGGGACTTGTGAAAATTAAATTGTCCTCTGTTTGATGCTCAAAGCATATACTTTTGCCCCTAAACAACAAAGCAAAATATGTGCATTTCAGGCTCCTTTTGGAGGAAAAAACCTTGAATCATCTGCTGTCCAGTCCTTATCCAATCCAAGTTGTTGTAGCAACAGCATATTGCCTAACATATATGCATTCACTCCTCTAGACATTCTAAATTTTATCCTTGGAAAAATTCAGATCATCGTTTATTCAATTTTTTACTCAATCATTTATTCAATCAACCGCTATTGATTTCCTCCTATGTGCCAGGCCTTGTGGTGGGCACATAGGATGTGCATGAAATAAACCTGGTCCAGACACGACAGTCTACTGGGAAGGTAAGGCAACGTATAGGTTAACGAGCAAATAAATAGGTAATTACAAATTTAGAAAGTGCTGTAGAGCCAACACATGGGGTGCTGCTTCCGCTTAGGTAAAGTGAACAGGATGGCCCATCTGAGACTGCATGACTTAAGATGATGCTTGAAAGCTGAGAAGGAGCCAGCTATGGGAAGGGCTCCGTGAAGAGCATTCCAGGCTGAGGAGTAGCACGTAGAAAGAAGACGCTAAGGCAGCCAGGTCTAGAGAAAGCTAGTGGGGAGACTGTGATGAGGTGGGAGTGGTGAGCTGGGAATAGAGCACGCAGGACCCCGTGGGCCAAGTAAGAAGTCTGGATTTTTTTTCCAGGTGCAATAGAAAACTTGGAGTATTTTAATCAGGGAAGTGATACGATTCAACACATAGTTTAAAAGATCACAGAGACTAGCATACTCAAACCATGTTTTCTGAGGTACCCTCCTAGAATTAATTTTCCTATATAGTGCTTTGTTATCATACTATTATGGACACTGAAGTGTCAGTTAAGAAACCATGGACTAAGGTTTGTTACCATATCCAATATCACTGAGGATGCTGATTCTTTGTGAGGACCCAGGAAAATTTTCCCTGGGGGTCTCAATATCTGGTGATGTGTGTTTATCTTGAATCACTGCTTTGTTTTTATCTTATGAATATGTTAAATCTCATAACTGATCTTGTTTCCCTTTTGGCTTGTCTGTTAGGAATCTTAAGCCACATTTTCAGCCACCTCCTGCAAATATACAGGGTTGTGTGGCTTGTATGTCTGTGAACTTGGCTTTCTTATGTTTCCACCTTTCCTTTACCTTTTTCCAAACACACTTAACTGGTTATTTTATACTTTTATAATGGAGGTATTTTCATTAGCTACCTTAAAGAACAAGGCAGAATTAAATAGTTGGAGGAGAAAATCAGGAATTAAAAATATCTTAATAAATTTAAAGACCTGTTCTTAAGTTTGAAAGTTCATTTGTTAAGTATAGGATAGAGAACACTCATTTAACACAGATTTTATGAAGACACAGAAACACCACTTAGACTGACTCTAACACAGTCTGAGGTGATGGAGATAGCCTCCCACACAGCACTTAACATTGGTGTAATGGTGAGTTTTCTTTCTGTTTGCCCTGGAAGACTGTCCCTTGAGGCAAGGACCACATCGCATTCACCATTACATCTTTCATACTTACTGCAGTGCTGTGCAGGCATTCAATTACTTAATTCAAATTAATACCATGCTGAATTAATGATAGAGTAAATATAGATTAAAAAAATAAAACCTCTCATTATGTCAGACTGGATGAGCAAGAGTGCAATCCCTTGAGTTCAGGAGGTACCCACACACTATGCCATATACTACTGTGCTTGGCCATATCTAGAGCTCTAAGTTTAGGGTAGGAGCAATATTTTTAAAGAGATACTGACAGACTGGAGCAGATCCAAAAGACAGCAATCAGTTTGCTGAATAGTTAGAAGATGTGTGGTTTGATGGAAAGGAATGTTTAGCATGTGAAAGCAGATTCTTATAAGGGACAGGTTGGCCTTCTAAAATTGTCTGAAGAACAGGCATATGGAAGAAGGAATAGATTTGTCCTAATTCCAAATGACAGAATTAGAGCCAATGGATGGAAATTATAAGGAAAAACTTTCTTAAACATCTTGTAGTCCTCAGTGAGATAATATCCTTCACATATGTTGGGTAAAGCATTCATTAATTGATCTGACCATGACTTGTATAATAGGTGAGTGGTTGGATTAGAAGATGTTTAATATCCTTTTCAAATCCAAGATGTAAAAACTTTATGCCCATAGTAGTTGCAATGAACAAATGGATTGCTTATTAGCATGTAACAAGCTAATCTAATTGATGTGCCACATAACCACTATTTACAGGTATTAACATGACTGTTAATACTAAAGGTTTTGCGTTAGTCATGAAAATGTTTCCAAAGGCAATAGGTTTTGACAGGGTGAGAGAGTAGGAAATCACACAGTTGCAGATCTTTGAAACAACTTATAAAAGTGAAAGAATTTTGGTTTGGCTGCAATGGATGGGTATGGGCAAAGAGCCCAGGACAAGTCAGACCAGATCGCTGGCCATAGGAACTGGAGCTGATGGTTGGCTATGGTCCCCAGGGGATGGAATGAGGGCAGAGAATGTGCTCGCAGAGGCCTGCAAAGGTGAAGTTAACTAAAGAGAGTAGTGAGGGCTGAGAGGCAAAAAAACAAAATCTGTTACCACTCACAAGCCTTTGCAGTAGGATCTGGACTCCAAGTGGGAGACACGGCCTAGAGGTGGAGAAACTGAGTCAGAAGAGAATCCACTCTGAAACCTTTTGTGGAGGGTCCTGGTCACGGCTGCGAATGTTAGTATTTTTGGCTGGCCTGCATTGGTCCTTGGGGTGTATGTATGTTGAAAAGGTTTATTGACAAAGAACGGGGCACATACATCGCGAATCAATTAGTAGAGATTCTCAAAATGAGCTTCAGAGCCCACAGGAAGGCTTTGACATTAACCCACAACCTTTGGATTCAAGTAATTTAAAAGCAGCCCTCCAGATCGGTTCTGCTTTTTTTCTACCGACCACTTGTATCTCAAACATTTTCCTACTTGGCAGAACTACCTTGGCTCCCTCTGAACAGGCTGACGAGGAGGCTGGAATGTGTGTGAAGGAATAGAAGCAGCAGCAGACAGATGAAAGCACAGTGAGCCATTCCTGGCTTCTGTAAAAGCGCTCCTCGCTTTCTGCCATGTGTACACAAAATTCCATTGAGCGCTAATCTGGGATCATCTATCAAAAGACTTAAAATTTTTAAATACCAAAAGTTTTGTTTAGAGGTCAAATTTCAGAGTTTTGACTGTATTTGGAGTGTGTGCATTGGGAAGAAATGCCACAGAGGAGGCCAGGCAGTACACAGAGTTAGCCTTGAGGATGAGCAGAAAGCAGAGGACAAACAGTCTACCCTTCAAAAAAGGAGTTGTTAAGCAAAGAGATGGTCAGGCTGCCTCTTCACTTCAGTATTGGGGAAGGGATGAGTGGATCTCCAGTTCTTGGTCTTTTACTCCAGAGAGGGCCCATGGTTCTCACTGGTTAGTTAAAGGCTCTGGGCTATGTACCTTACTCTAAAGACACCTCGATCTCAACCACCACAAGAATTTAGTCATCCTATACCTATATTTCCACCCCGCTATCACATACAATTAAATAGGGTTAAGATGATTTTCAGTACATTCTTCCGAAAATTTTCTCCCTTATCCAATTTCCCCAGCACCCTTTTAGTGCCACAGTTTTTCCTTCCCTGTCCCTCATGTGTAACAGTGGAAAGAGTTAAAATATCATCAGCTTGGAGATACACAGAGACTCTACACTTGGTTGTTATATGACCTGGGACATTGCTTCACCTCTGGGAGTCTTAATTTCCTTTTCCACAAAATAGGATAGCACAAAGGGTTGCTGTGGAGATTAATTAAAGACATGAAATGTAAATAGCATAAGGCTTAGCACTCAGTAGGTGCTTAGCACTGTCAGCCACCCTCCCTTTTCCATTCCCCCTGTTCACTGTTCTTGTTGGCTCCCAATATTCATCTGTTTATCCCATCCCTGAAATAGTCTGAGTGAAGATTCTTCTTGATGACCAAATTAGGAGAGAGGAAAAGTAGTTGAAAACTAAAAACTAGTACCATCCATTTTTCTCATTTTTGAAGGAACTGGAATGGAGGAAATCCAGCATCTTGGGTTTTCAGCACTCTCTCCCTCTCTCTGGTTCCTTTGGTCCTCACTCACTCACCAGTCAAGAGCAAGAGCTCTCTCCACGAGATGCATGGAGGACATTTCAGCCCAGGGAAGATTGTCAGCAGTTTCTTGATTTTACATTTACAACAAGCAGAACAGAACTGCCCACCCAGTGGTGATTCTTCTAACACTGGGACCAAATGATGAAAACAATTCACTGAAAGGGCTCAGATCTCATAGCAATACATTAGCATAAAACAAGGCGATAATGATGCTAATGAGAAAATAATGTTACCTATCTGCTTTAAATATGGTATTTTGGACACAAAGTGGCAAAACCACGGTGAGTAGTTGCATGGGTTTATAGCTACTACTACCTTAACCATAAAAAATAAGTTGGACATGACACAGGGAAGACAAAGATGTTGATACATGATCCTTCATAGATCCCTTTATTAAAAATCAGACTGATTTTTAGAAAAATTGGGCTTTACACTAAGCTTTCTTTTAATTAGGAAATTCAAATTCTTCTTTTTTCTCCCTAATTTACATTCAATTCTTGTTCTTCATTGCCATCTCCTATGAAATACTATGTTTCATGTTGTTGTATCTGCTTATATATATCAAAGAATACATATTTATGATCTTGATGTTTTCAGAACAAAACACCTCAGGACTTTCAACACGTTCATGTATTCATTATTATGCAAAAAGGAGGCATGGTGAATTTTCTTTTTTTTTTTTTAAATAGTAACCTGGCCAGGATACAGTGCAGTGCTTCTCAGGAAGAATCGTTCCATTTACTTTTAAAATGCAGCCAAGTCAGTGTTAAACTCCAGGGTTGGCACTGGGAATGGTCAGTCTTTCTTTAAGTGTTATCCACAGCTAAAAAGCAACTACATATCATTTCCTGCCTTTTCCTTCCCTTTGCTTGGTTTCCCAGCACATATGCAAAGTTCCCAAGTCCCATGATCCGCTCTTCTTTCTCTCTCTACTCTTCTTCTACACTCTCCCACTGAAAAGTGATAACTGGCAGGTGTTTACGGCAGGGACGTCCCCAACACTGGACTATCAAACTGAAAGCATGTACACAAGGTGGCTGACATCAGCATCTCCATCAGATGGCAGCCAGTGCTGGAGCTGAGCTTGGGGATTGGACCTCACAAGCATCTAATACTGCAGTGGAGTGCTAAGCCCGTCTGCCATTCATGCCCAGGCTTCTGGCATACCAGAGTCGCTAGATCTTAGATCCCTTTCACCATCCACAAAAGATCCCCTGGAATAGAAAAACTCTGATCAAATCCTAAATAAAAATGAAAAAGGAACACCCCTTTCCTTTCCTGCATCAACGCTGACTTGAAAACCTGACCCTTACTTACTCTTGCATAATTATCGGAAGAGGCTCACAATTGCCATGAGAGAGAGTACATTCCAGTGTAGGCCCTAGGGATCTTTATTAACGTGCTCATTTACCTAGTAAGATATTTACACGAAATGAGCTGCTTCTCAGAATTGCAAAGTTCCCACAGGGGAAGATGTTAGGACTGACCACCGTTAGCCACAGCAGCAAGAATCGAGGACCTAATTTAAGTCCTGTTGAACTTTCAATTGAAAGTTTTTATTATTAGGATTCCAAATCCCAGGCCAGGCTATGTTTCAGTTTGAGACAGCCGAATATAAGAACAACCTGGCCTTATGCCTCTTTTTCAAAGAACTTTATTCCCTCAGCCCCAGGTTCAGAATTTGATAACATGTTTTCTATGGACTTTTTTCCTCTTTACATCAAACAATATTAAAGAGAAAAAATAGGGGAAAAATGCTAATTACCCCCATATGTATACTCGGATATGGCCAAGTGGAATTACTCACGTTTTCCTTAAACACACACTGTGGTTCCCGATCTCCACACATGTGGGCACAGACCCTCCTGCAAAGCCCTCCTCAGTCTCTGCCTGTCAGAATCCCACCCATTTTTTTAAAGCCCACCCAAATGTCTCTTCCTCTGTGTGGCCTGCTCTCGTCACCCCAGTCAAAAATAATATTGCTTCCTCTAATATTGCTCTTGTGTCTTTCTTGAGGCCCCTTTCACATAAGGCCTGTGTTATGTGCTTTTGCATAACTTCTCTATTGATCCCAGGCAGCTTGGCAACATCAGCATTGCATGGATCTGCATCTTTACAGTGATTCCTGGCAGTGTCTTAAATGTGAGAGGTACTTCAAAAGTACTTTACTTCTGGGTGATTAAAAATTGGAGAGGTGGAAAATTTAAAGGGGTAGATACTTAACAAATACACTTGTGCTCTTGCCTCTGCCAGTCTCATCTGTGAGAGCTCTCAGCTTCCCATGCAGAAGGGGCCTGGAGCGTATTTACTCAGGGCCTTAAAGCACTTGAAGTTCACTTTTCACTGGAAAAGCTTTATTTATTTCTTTGTAACGAAGGGTGGTAATTTATCCTAAGCTGTTTATGCTTATTTGAAGTAGTTTTTCACTTGCTTCTCACATCCATCTTTTAGCTGCCTTGGAGAAGGCGAGTGTGCTTTCTCTAACCCTTACAACCAGAAAGATTGATTTCCTATGCCCAGGGCTTATTTTTCTTCTGCTGCCTTTCCTCTTCCCTCTCTCTTTCCCTTTGAACTCTTTCAGTGAGTGCTGCTTCTCGGGGCTTAGTCAGCTCAGAGGCAGGGCAGTACTCACATTGCCTTCCCGCATTGTGTGGGGATCAGAGAGGCTGGACCTGCCTCTCTCCGGGGCTTGGGGCCGACTGTGGACCGTCCCATCTCCTGTCTTCCTCTGATTGGCTCTGCGAGGTCACGTGAGGCCGGGGGTTGGAATTCTGAGTTGTGGCTTTTGGCACTCCTTTTTCTTTTTAAAAATCGCTGGGTCTGCTGAGCTCTGCTGGGCTGGATGCCTCGCTCTGTAACTGAGACTGAAGGTAGACGGAAACAGCCACAGGGCAGACTGAGGGCAAAAGAAAATCTGCCGGGATGTTCAGTCAGGGACCCAGTACCCCAGCTTCAGGTTGCTACTATCTAAATGCCATGACACCTGAGGGCCAGGAGATGTATTTGCGATTTGATCAGACTGCGAGACGCTCTCCTTACAGGATGAGCCGGATTCTAGCACGCCATCAGCTAGTGACTAAAATTCAACAAGGTGAGTCGCCGGTAGTGGAAGGCTGTTGCTAATTCTGATTTCTGTTGGCTCTCTTTCATGCTAACCCAGTTTTTAAAATTATTGTTTTCACTTTACAACATACGGATTTCTATGCCAAGCTGCGCATACCTTTCAGAAATAACTTAAGGCTGCAGTTTCAAGCAAACAGTGACAGCACTTAGCTGCCACATAACTCAACATAAAGTCCACAAAAAACTTCACGGTAGGACAGTGAATCATAAATTTCCAAGACTTATGTGTCTCTACAGAATAAATGAGACAGGTTTCCTCAGTATGTATTTTAGGAGCTTTTCATTTTTAAACGTGACAAGTTCCACACACTCTGTCACATTTAAAACTTGGACACTTGTTTATTTAATTAGGAGAGGGTGGGAAACTAACTTCCACCCTGCCTAGATTCTTTAGAACACTCTTAGTGACAGGAGAAAGTTAAAATTCTATTCTTAAGGGCCTTGGGCTGACAACCAGTGTCACATTCTCTGCCTATTTGTACATTTATGTCAGCAGTTGCCACTGATTTGTTGATACTGTTTTTCTGGTAAAGGATAAGTGTCTGCTAATGTCAAAGCAAATCTTGTGACAGAAGCACCAGCTTTATAAGGCAGAGAGGAGAGGATATTGATTACAAGTTGTTACGTGTTCCTTTTTATTCTCAGGGGGGAAAAAAATCACTAAAACTCATCATTCTCCAAAAATAGTTTAAAACATGCGCTTTATCTTAGGATAGGTTTGTAGAAAGTAGAAAGGTGAACATTCCTAAGAAACTTCTGTTGCCCATTTAAAAGACACACACACATACTACACATGTACAATAAGTTTATGAAGTTTATAATCACCCCCTCCCAGACTTCTAAATAACTAAATTATTATATTGGTGATACGTAAGTTGACCAGGATATTCTAGAGCCATTATAAAAGTACAATTTCCACTTAAATAAATAAGTTTAAGATTATATTGAATTTTAGAGGGGAAGTTGGGGTTTGTAATCATGAAAATCTTATTGTAATGTTTCCAAAAGGAACAATATGTATTCTAGTGAGCAGCATTTGATGAGATTGTTTCCTTGGAAATTAGGATTTGTTTTTAAAGGTTCAGGAACTGGTTATGTGTGAAGGATACTGGTCCTACATACCGGTCTGATTTCAGGAAGGATATTATGTCATTCCATAAACTCTGTGTGCATGTCTTGATTGAATAGAAACAAAAGTAATTATTTCCCTGTGGCTTGATTTAAAAATACACTAGGCTTATAATAAAAACCAGCTCCATTTTAGTTTTAGAGATTTCTGACAATGGTGCTTTACCAGACGTCACCATCATTATGGACATAGGGGCTCAATAAATGTTTGGTGATGATTTGATGATTTGTAGTCTGCACTCTGAATGTTCCTCAGCATGCTTATGAAGTGTATTATGTTAGAAACATTGCATACAAATAGTTTGAAATATCTTTGTAAATCTCCTTAAATGAATTTGCAGTGATTGATTTCATTAAAAATTATATTCTTTCTGGAATGAAGATTGTTTTTCCATTGAGGACTTGAAGTTATGAACACATGCATGATCATTGAAAATGTATTCTGTATCTGTGTTTCATTTTGCCTAATTAGAAAATTTGAGCATACTCACTTTTTTTAATACTGGGCAATGGAATGTTTGAAGCTAATGAATGCCTAAAAATTAAGTGACAGTTAGGATCATAGGGAAGCATGAAAGAATTCCAACAATCCAGTGGTTAGGAACTCATTATTTGTTAATAATGAGTTAATAATACAATGCACGATTGTGTCATAAGACATTGAGAAAGCAGAAGCAAAATGATTTTACTGGGTTTACCATATGAGTAGATTGGTTTACTGTAATAGAGAATAACAGTGTATCACGCACTGCTCAGAGCACTTTATATATATTCCAATTTATTTTATCCTCAAAAAATAAATTCTTGTAGGTAAGTACTATTATTATACCCATTTTACAGGTGAGAAAACAGAAGTACATAGAGTTCAAATAACCTCTCCAAAGTTACATAGTAGGAGCTGGTATTTGAATGTATCTTAACTAGAGACCATGCTCAATAATACTCCAAACCATTTTTTAGTTTTTATAATGAGTGTTAAACTACTGAACCTATGGTTGATTTCTGGATTATATAATATTTCAATCTTTTCTACTCAGGGTACAGCAATGAACCATGTTACAGAATCACTGTGAGATTTCCAATCAGGTCTTATTTCTCTAGTGGAAGCAAACTGCTATGTGTTTTACCTTCCTTGAGCAGTTAGTACCCAATAGTACACAATGTCAGGTTATTATACTAATGGCCCATAATCATTCAATTAAAGTTTATCAAGTGCATATTAAATTAATAACACCGATATTTTTTGTAACTCACATACTGGTATCTTGAAATGACAGCCACATCATTAAGATTGTTTACTCTGCTATTGATCTTTCAAGGAAGATTTAGCATTATATTAATATAATTTGGGGATCAACACTTACAGTCTTTCATGGCTGTTGGGAACAGTGCAAACAAGAGTAAGTTGCTCCTCAGTGACCTCATTACAGTGAGATAATCATTGAATGGCACAGACATGATTCAACAGCAGATCCACTCATGAGAGGGAAAAACAGGGAAGAGAAATAAAGGAATCTTTGATGATACATAGGATCAGAATTAGTTGCTCAAACTCAGGATGAATCTAAACTTGCTTCTCATAGGGTATGCTCCAAAAAATACGTGCATCATTTATCTAGCCATCTTCTTAGTTCTGGAGTTTTAAGTCCAGTGAAAAAGAGAAGTGATGTTTAAAGTAGGGTGTTTTGCAGAGTGAAAGCTTATCACACAAGTCATACTGCCCATGATCCTTGCCCCACAATCTTGCTGAATCAATGGGGAAATTGTTATAGGGAGAGAGAATGAAAATTGTAACGGTCCTTATTTCCCTTACCGGCAGACTCTTGGAATGGACAAGAGGGAGGATACTGAGGAGGTGGAGGAAGAGTATGTTAGGCCATGGAAGGGGTGAATTGGGATCTTATGTCATTAGATGGTTACGATTTATTGGCTACATGTGCATCATGCTTAAAGTCTATACACACACATGTTACTCGGAAAATCCAAATTTAAGCAAGTGTATAAATGTGATTACTTGCTTTGTGAAAGAATTCATCATGCTTTTGAACTTAAAAAAATATTGTAATGCTTTAAACAGCATGATATGGACCAGACTGCAATAAAGTCCATTGAACTACAGAAAAAAAGAAGACAGGGATGCAGGCTCTATTTGGAAACTCTCTCATTCTTTTACCAGGCAAGTTTCAGAACTTCACTGGGCCTTCATTTCTTGATGAGAAAATGAGATGGTATGACTATGGTTCCCAAGGTCTTTCTGTAGTTGAGTCAATAACTCCTTGAACAAGAGTGTGTAACGCAGGGAAATTTAAACCTAAAGTAACAGAAGCCCAAAAGGAAACAGAGCAGCTGTCTAACGTGGAATAAATCAATGGCTTATAATTTTTCTACATCTTGTCAAGGAAATGGTAAGGTGGAAATCAGATTTTAGTTCTACTTCTGATGCTAATTAATTGTGTGATCTGAGGCAAGTCACAACTTCTCTGGGCATTCTTTTCTTCTTCCATAAAACAAAGAGTTTGGATTAAATAAATGTGAAGCTCCCATCCTCTCTAAAACTCTAGGATTCTGTGATCACAGGTTATTACTTTAAGAGAAAGATGATTCTTATTTACATTTTCCTTACTATGTCATTCAACATCTACCCAGACATACTTCTTTGATACCTGGTTAATGCTCTCATTATCAATTTAATAGGAACGTTAGGATGTCCTGTCTTGTGGACTATTTAAATGTCAGTACAACCTATATTTATAAAGAAACCTGTAAAAAACCTTTCTTTATCAGGAGTCCTGGACCGTAAAATGGAGTTATTGCAGTGCCTGGCCTATTGCAAGGACCGTAGGGATCCGAGAGTGTTAATGTAGGTGGATCCCCAAGCTCACAAAAGACCTCTTTTCTTGATAGTAAATGCAAAATGTGGAAATTTCACTACTAGGAGAATTAGTGAAAATTGATCTTTGCACGTTCATTGACTTTTTACCTGACACTATTTTTAGAGATAGCACTTGAGTTGAACTCAACTAGAGCGGAGTAAACTGCTTTTTTATGTTTGCAGGGAATGGAACTGGGCATTAGTGATGTATTCTCTCTCATTCCTCCATCAAGTCAAATGATATCTTGGGGATTTGCCCAACCTAAGTGGTGGCATTTCTCATCCCTGGTGTAGGAGACCTCCACCAACTGGGTAGCATCAGCCAAAGTCAAACAACCTTTTGTTCTTTTGGAATTGCCCTTTCTCCATGCTTAGCATTCTCTTTCTCAGCTACTTTCAGAAATGGAGGATGAATACACTGGCAGAAAGACAGATGGAACACAGAAAACAGGGTAAGCATGCATCAGTCATGTGTTGCTCAAGTTCTTTAAAAAAAAACACAAAACTGTCACAAATTCACATTTCATGAATCAGAGCCTCTTTCTATTCAGTGCTGGTGACTGAAGGGCCTGTACACAAAGGATACTGTTTAACCAGAAGTTACAGGAAAATCTGTTAAGTCAACTAACTTTGAATAACATTTTAAAAATCATCACATAGTAAAAAATATGAGCAGTCAAGAAATAAGTACTAGAAAGAAATTAGCAAAGAGCAATATGCTTATACACATATAACACTTGAGAATTGCATAGCTGCACTTCACTGCTTTTATTGGTTCTGAATTTATAAACACTCATCCCAGACGCAGGCAATTGCCAAATCTGGATTTTGTGACATTAGCTTAAGTGAATAGAGCTTCATTTTTCTCGTATCTTCCCCCCCGCACTATAATCAGTGCTTTAATTCTTAGTAAATTTGGGACACTGGTCAACTTTTATAAAGCAGGATTCCCCATTTCCCTAACAACCTAATCATGGCCAATTTAGAAGCACAAGTTAGAAAAAAAATCACCACTAGTGGTCTGAGCAATATCAATTGATGGCCCAGACAAATTTAGAAAGAGAGAAAATGACAAGTGAGTTTTAGTAAACTTCCTATATAAAGGAAAATAAATGGAAATTCAGTGGAAACATATCAGTAAGAGGGATGTGCTCTGTCTCTACATTTCATTAGCTATGAGAACGAGGTGCTGAGACTAAGGAAGAAGACATAAGAAGACAGCCATGCGTTTTGCACACCAGATATTTGAATGAAATGAGGATCATTTTCTATCTCCTCGGGCAATCTGAATATGATTTTGGTGTGGGTAAAGACATTATGTATTAATTTACATTCTACCTCATTACCTAAAGGATTTGAGGTCGTTTAGAGAAGAAGATACAACGCAGTTAAAAAAAGATAAATCTGGTGAAAAGAAAAATGTAGGTCAATTAATAAGACTAGGAAGAGATATTATATAAAAATTTACAACGTAAGGCCCTGAATAATTACTAAAAGCAGGCTACAGATTTAGCTTGAGCCTTCCTAATCTAAGAAAAGAGGAAAACGTGATCAGGGAAGGTTTGCCATGTCCATAAGGTAAAAACATACCAGCACAACTTTCCCTGGGGCTTGATATTTGGGAGAATTTTCTCCTAAGGACTTGATATACAAGAGCAGTTTCTCATAAAAAATCCCATAAAGAGACTACAAGCCATAGTCGATGGTGCTTTTAAACATTTCTATAGTGAAATCAATAGCAAATCTCTTATAGCATCCTGCAGTGGAAGTGGGAGCATAACAACAAATTATAATTCAGTAAAAATATTAGAGGATGGGGTGGACGGATCAAAACAAGGAGGTTCAGTAGGTAATCCTCTGATTCTCTGGCTTAATCTAGAAATAGCATGGAAACTGTCTAGAGACAATTTCTCTATGTCTCATTCTCAGAACTCTAGTTACATGGATGGTTGGATGGATGGATAGATAGATAGGCAGGAGGAAAATATGTCTGTGGTTAAGTAATTTGGGGAAATACTGCATCCTCCTTCCCTTCTTGGAAATTCACATTTATGAAAGGCTCAGAGAAATCCTGCAGAAAGTAATTTAACTTTGTTTAAACTGACATATTTCCATATTTCATCATGAAACCATTTTGTACTGGATACCAGGAAGTGACATCATGTAAAATCAATGTTCCCTGGGGAACACATTTTGGAAAGTCTGGTTTAGGAAAGTGGAGGGCTGGTGATGCATTCAGATAATTCTCTTTGAACATATTTCTTGAATGAATTGATAATTTGAGATTGTATCTTATAGAGTAACATTGCAAGTATTCTGTTTTCAAATAAGGCCAGCTCCATATACCTTAAAAATCTACTGGGTTAAGGCAGGATGGATATCTTTTATGAAAATTAACAACCAAAGGAAGATCCTAACCTGATTAAGTGCCCTCCGCACAATTTGCCCATCAGAAAACTGAAGGAGTAGGTATATGGGCAGAGTTAATCATTATAATAAAAAGAATACAAACAATCTTCAAGTAACCCTACAAGATAGGTACTGCTGGGCCAGGAGAAAGAAATGATTACTTTTTAGCTCTGGATCTACGATAAAGCCAAAGTCCTAGTTGAGTTCCAAAGGGGTCAGAAGTTACAGCAGCTAATTCAGAATATTCCATTACTGCTGGAAAGTGGAGTCACAGCCCCACAGGAAAGAAACAGGAAACTATATAGGAGTCTCGAATTCTCCCTGGCTGTAGGTAATGGGAGAGGTGGACTCCTGTAAGCTCAAACTTTGATGGGTGGCTCAGAGTCAGTTTCTGACTTGAAGGGCCAAACGTATCCTTGGTTACATAAAGTCTCCCTTGGAACGACAGAGTAAAGTGAACTGATAGATAATAGGTCATTTTTGTTAGTAAAATCTGTTTGGTCTAGTTGTATAAGCAACTTACCAAGTTTCCCATGAAGACTACAAATATTCTTAAGGTATTTTTCCTCCTGCTGGCAAAGAGATAACAAATTAGCATTTGCATTATGACGGATGCTTTTTGAGAGAAATCCACAGAATATCAAAAAGCTGCAACAGATTACGTGGAGAATTAGCCATACCGTGTAGCTCAGATCCCCATGTTGTAAAGTCACACAGGGCCAGAGCAATCACTGTAGAATGGTGCAGTCTAGGGCAAGGCAGACACACAGATTACTATGAAAATGTATACACTATTGTTTGAAAAGACATGAATTCTCTTTTTTAGAGAAACTTAGGATCAAAAGGAATTTAAATGGAATGGTTGGAAAATAACTTAAAATTACAGAACATGCTAATGCTGTTAGAAAAAGGAAATCAATAGAAAAAAATCCGAAATGTCTGGCTAGACTCTCAAATGACTTCCCTCACAAGCCATAGGAATCCTGGTAATTTCAAAGGTCTGACAGAGGCAGAGCTGATTAAAATACCAGTGATTTGCATTGCCTTGTCTCTAACATTCTGATAAAACACTAGAGTGAAACAGTGTAGAGGAGAGAGAGGAGATTGTAAAGGGACTCCGCAGTCACCAAGTAACTAATTTACATATCAGTATTTTGAGCTGAAGAAGGCATTCTCTTCCTGCATTCCAAGTCTCCTCTTACTGGTAATTTTGAAAATC
Organism: Orcinus orca; assembly: GCF_937001465.1. NCBI lineage: Eukaryota > Metazoa > Chordata > Mammalia > Artiodactyla > Delphinidae > Orcinus > Orcinus orca. Next base: position 69,045,281 of record NC_064576.1, read on the forward strand.
ATGCATATGGATGACAAGAACCTTGGATTAGTATTCAATCTCTATAAGTGAACAGTAGCATTTCACATGCATTTGTATTCACCAAATGACAAACTGGAAAAAAATACGATAGTCATAAAATCATATTTTCCTCTGAAGGTTTTACTACCTCCAAATTATTTATAATAGTAAAAATTACTGTAAGAAATAAGAAGGATTTACAATTCCAATGACAATGATATTCCAACCATTCTCACCTAAATAAGACTAGAGTTCTTAGTAGAGGAATTTAAATCTCTCCGAAATGCTTTGAAGGACACAATACATTTCCTGCTAAATGCATTTCTCAAAATAGAGAATGAAATCCGTTGCAAGGTATAACTTGGAGGACCATGTGTTGTGTATAATAATTTCTTATTAATCAAATCGCCTTCACTACTACATTGATCTCTTTGGGTAGGAGAGTCTGCTACCACCCTTTCCCTGCACTTTCCTATTTTCACTGTTAGTATTCCATTCTCTCTGCTGTGCTTTTAGGAGGAAGGTCTACGGCAGATAAAGCTGCTTAGATGTTTTTATTACTGGCTTCCTAGAAGAAGGAGGGGAAAAATCTTGGCCAGAAAGAAGGGAAATCAGTCTTGCAGGATATCTTGAAGAAGACCGCAAAAGAATTTCAGGGACTGAGTTTATCATCTGTTGGTCCCAATACTGAGTGTGATGTAATTCCACATTTGAATTCTTATGTATTATCAATGGCCAGGGCAGCCAATCCATTGGAATTGCTTGGAACAGTCATGAAATGGTAGCACAAAGCATTAGAGAGATGGACATTTGTTTCTTGCCTTCTTCTAGGACAATCTTCCAGGAGTTATTCTGTTGATGGGATGATGAAATCTGTATTCTTTGGGGCAAGTAATTGAAATATGTTGGTTGAATTTCAAGAAACACTTTCTGCTCTTGATTGTGGGATCAAGAATGTCCTAGGGACACTGTTCATTTAACCTAAACTTTAAATTTTCTACACCTACTACTGAAACAATTGGAGGCCTTTGGAGTCATGCAGCTTGAGTTTAAAATTCAGCTCTGTATCTCCCTAGCAGAGTGACCTTGGCCAAGTTACTTAACATTTCTAAGCTTCAGTTCTTCTGTGGGCAAAAAGGAGCTAGTAATAGCCACTATCTCATAGTTATTGCAATAAGTGAGAGAATACAATTAAACAGAACACGGTGCCTGGCACATACTAAGTGCTCAATATAAGAAAATATATCAATATTTATATTAAACAAACATCCATGTACATAGGGCCCTTCAAGGTATTGTATCAGCAAACAAAGAGTAAATTATGTACTATATACCAAGTTTACTAAGGCAGGTATACCTCTCGCCACATTTTTTGTGTCCTCAAAAAGTATCCACCACAAAACCTGAAACAAAAGGTGGGGTTTTTTGTTGTTGCTGTTGTTCTTTTGCTTTTTATCTTAAACTGTAATGAAAACCATTGTCGTTCCCAAGTGTGGTTTCCTGGGCACAGCAGTTATTCTTAGTTGCTCTGAACTGACCTAAAGTGATGGGTTTAGGCCCCATTTCAACTCATAAAGATAAATAGCAAAGTCTGTTGATCCCCACCTTCTGCCAATAAAAGAGGCAGGAAATGTTCCCAGCTCTGGGAGTGACTTGCTGGTAAACTAAAGCTGAGAGAGGGCAGCAGTGCTGGAGGAAAGGGGGCTGTGCTCTCAGTAGGCTGGAGTGAAAGGCCAGGGAGGCTATCAGTGTGTGAGGGTGGGAGCAAGGCCCTAGACCAGCCTCATTAGCCAGTAATAGAGGGTTATGTCTATATATCTGATGGTTTTTATCTATAATGTCTGAGTTCCCCTCTCGACATGTTGTGATTTTTCTAAACTGAGAACTTAACTTTGAGACTTTTCTTAATTTTGTAGAAACTTTCCAGTATTACAGTGGTCTTTGCTTAGAGGAATTCATAGAAAAGAAATGCTGTAAAATGTCAATAAACTTTCAAATGATCAGTTGGCAATTTAAAAACTAAGCACTCTGTTTCTCGAACTAATTCAAGCAAATTATTTAAGAAGCTTTCATTGCCCATTTCTTCTAAGGATTTCATTCCTTTTCATTCAGGAATATTCTTCATATTGTTGAATTCCTCCGCTGTGAAAGACTGCATATGGATATGAAATTAACATTTGTTGAAATTTGTCCTTCAAGTTGAATGGACTAAATCAACGTGGATTCTTTTGCTTCATTTATTTATGGAATATATGTAGTCTTAGGTCCTCCTCCATTTTTGTGCCCCCCAGCCAACAAAGAGTAGAAACATTAGTTAGTCCAGTCTTTTTATATCATGACATAAATGTTAATCTCGAACTTAGTAAAAGCCTTGTTTTATAAGATAAAATATTTGATGTTTGCGTATGGCATCCTGGAAACCCTGAAAAGCTATTATAACAGTAATGCCTTCACTGGTAGCATGTGTGACATTTTGTGGAGCCACTCCATATGGATTATCTTTTTGAATATGAGTGTAAGATAGTACTGATCATCTTGGATTAGGAAGCTGTGTTCCCTAGAATCTTTCAGAGATCTGACAAATGCATATGCAAGCTTTCCTACTTTGAGACGTTTCTAGTCTCCGTTCCCTAAGTTGTTCCTTTGGAAGTGGATTTTCACTTGGTTTTGCTGTATGGAAAAGTACATTTCCCTGAGTAGACTCTATAGATAAGTATAGGCTCACTTGATCGAATAAGGAAACTTGGCAGTGAGCAATACGGTTGTCAAACATTAACTAACTGGTAGAGTAGAGATGGTTTCAGAGTCCAACTTTTTCCTTTCCCCCTTCCACGTAGAGTAAAATTAATTCCTCACCTCCAGCTTTACAATTCAGTTTCTGACAGAGCCATTCTATTTCTGTTTCACGTGAGGCTTCTCCTCTCACTTTTGTGTCCATCTCCCATCGTTGGTCACTTTAGCAGAACTGGCCCTGGACACTGTAGCTTCTGTTCTGTGAAGCCTGGTGCTTTGTTCTGTAAGGCAGGAATGACGTGGAATTGAGACAGGTTCTTTTCAGCTCTTAACTGTCAGTCGTGCTTCCTCCTGGCTGCTGGAGTCTATGCAGCTGTGTCCAGAGGTGAAGGCAAGCCATACCTCCTGGGCTGGGGCAGAACTTTTCCACTGGGTCACCGAAGTGAAAAGAAGAGTGTAAGTTGGGGTTTGTCGTGGAGAGGCAAAATAATGTATCAAAATTTCTGTGCCTTTGGGTCAAATACTTGGGTCTGGGGATTGATGATTTGACTTTTTATAAATTTTATGCCACAAATTTTAGCTCTTGAAAAGTTTACAAGATTTTTAAAACACTGACAGCATACTTATACCTGCTCTTATTGAGGGTTCCCTATTATGTACCAGGGACTGTTTTCGGCACTGCATTTATTGCTATTTTATTTAATTTTCATGAAGACTCGAGAGTTAAATTTACTCATCTGGAAAATAAACATAGTAAGGCCTAACACTCAAGGCCTTATGATGTTCATTTTTCAGATGAGTAAATGAAGACTCGGAATGCTAAATAACTTTCCCAAAGTCCCCCAGCAAGTAGGTGGCAGAGCTGGACTCTGAACTCAAGTCTGGTTCAGAAGCCTATGTCAGCTTACCACTGACAACACCAGCACCCTCATAATTATGTACATGTCTACCTTGAATCCAAGCAAGGTGTTCTGTTTTTTTCATCACTTTGGACCTTCTCAGTCCTCCCTCTTCTCCCCCAGCAGTCCCTCAAGTTGTTGGAGGACTTCACCTCCAAAACCAGCAGCAATTCGTCGTGATCATCCTATATACTAACTACTCTCCCACTCCTCTCTTGAGGGTTGGCTGCTCTTCATCAAGGGCGCTCTGTCCAAAGTAAACAACACGGCAGCAGCATTTGGCCTTTGGTAAGGAGTCTAGCAAGGTTAGGTAGGAATAAGCATAACAGAGGGAAAGAACAAATTCCTCCACCCCCAACCCCCTTTCCCTACTTCCGGACCCTGCAAAATGCTGCCCTTCTTCCTAGAAGGTGCTGGGGGTCAATGTCCATACTCCCCCAGGTTTCCCCAGGGCTCTTAGGGCCCCGGAGCTCAGAGGCTCATGTGATCTTCACCGTGGGCCTTTGCAAGTGAGAATCGAGATGGGAATTAGGTCAGACCTGTGGTGTTCTCTGGACTCTGGATCTTGAACTCATCAGTTCTATAGTGGAAGGAAAGCATGTGTTAAGCCAGGGTCTCCATTTGCGGAGAGAAGCCCCGGATGGAGCTTTCTTTTCCAGATTTTGCAGTTTTGACCTCAGTCACGGCTGAGGCCTGCAGACCAGAATAGTCACAGTTGTGCTCTGCCCTTGTACTGCACTTGTAGCTGGAGAACAGTAGTCAGTCAGAAGAAAATATCAATGTTCTGCCAACTTCTGCTGTTTGTGCAATTTTGCCAGAAGCCAAAACAGGATCGAAAATAATAAACAGACCTCCTCCCTTGTTGCATGACTATTTACATAAAGAGATTGATGAACTGACTGTGCTTGTGTGAGTGCTCAGGGAAGGGAGTTTTTAAGGAGAAAAGGTTAATTCTTTGGTAGTTGATTGGGATTTGAGCTTTTCCCAAATAATTGGGTTTTTAAAGAGATAACTCATAGTATATATAGTGCTGCTTCTTCAATATAAACAGCCTAAATCATGGATAAAACAACCGGACACATGAATTACATACAGCTGTAAAATTTTGCAGGGAAAGTGAATCTTGAAAACAAAGGGCCAGCGTGAGTCTTAAGTAGAATAGTGATGTTTCCAGTGGAAAGAGGAACCAAGCTTGGGGGACTGGAAGGCAGGAGGCCTGGTTCTAGGACACCTTTGCGTCCTGGGTGATCCTGAGGTCACCATCGAGGTGACCGTGTACCCTGGTGACCATGCATGCTTTTATTTAATCTCTCAGTGCCTCAGTTTCTTCATCTATCAAATGGGAATAATACCAGCTCCTGCTATTCAGTGATATTATCAAAAGAAAAAAGAATCGATGTGAAATTAATCCAGATAGAAGGCGTCATCCTCAGTTCTGTCGTGGCTAAGTGATGTCAGGGTACCTGTTAGGGACCTCTGGGCCTGAACACAGGAGCCATACAAAGCAAGCCCCAGCTCTTTAGTTCTCAATTGGACACGAAACATCACCACACTTGCTTCTCTTCCTTGAATAATAATTTATATCACCCCTCATGGATATGGGAATAATGTGCCACTCTGTGGTCTTGTTTTGTTTTTAGTTGGTTCCCACATAGACAAAGTATTCTAATTCTTACCTTTATTTTGTATTTTCTTTTTATGTATTTGATATGCTATGAGGGAATCTATGTAATTAATAAGGCTCATTTTAAACTCCACTTTTCCCTCTTATTTTTCTGCTATTCTGAGGTGTCGAGAATTTTACTTTGTATTTTTTACTGAGCTAATGAATTTTGTTTCACCCTTAATGAATAATTTCCCATAATCATGAGCAGAATAAAATATTTTGAAGTGAAAGATACTGTGTGATAGACTTGGGGACTTTGACAAATCGAAGCGTCATAGATCATATGCTTTCTTTGAGTTAAGAATCTCCAGTATAAATCAGGCTTCCTGCCAAGGCCAGTAGGCAGTGTGGACTGTCCTCTAGGCAGGATAGCCTGGTGTGGCTGTTGAGCTGGAGGCCTGCAAGAGCTTACTGTGATCATGGCGAACTGCCTGAGTCTGAGGGGCCTGAAGGAACCTGATGTCACCTGCCCAGATTATCTGATGAAGAAAGGACGTGCCCAGTGCTTTCGTGGGGCCTTGCCCAGCACAGCCTGGTCTGCAAAGCCTCAGGAAAGAAAGGTGAAAGGTGAAAGAACACACACTTTACAAACATATCCCTTTAAGATGTTCGGGTTTTGTTCCATAGTGTTTTTTTTTTTTAAAGCAATCCTTCCTCCCTTCCTTCCTTCCCCCCTCCCTCCCTCCCTCCCTCCCTCCCTCCTTCCCTTCCTTTCTTGGCTGTGTTGGGTCTTCGTTGCTGCACACGGGCTTTCTCTAGTTGCAGCGAGCGGGGGCTACTCTTCATTGCGGTGCACGGGCTTCTCATTGTCGTGGCTTCTCTTGTTGCAGAGCACGGGCTCTAGGTGCTGCGGGCTTCAGTAGTTGTGGCACATGGGCTCAGTAGTTGTGGCTCACAGGCTCTAGAGCACAGGCTCAGTAGGTGTGGTGCACGGGCTTAGTTGCTCCACAGCATGTGGGATCTTCCCGGACCAGGGCTCGAACCCATGTCCCCTGCATTGGCAGGCAGATTCTTAACCACTGTGCCACCAGGGGAGTACCTGTTCTGTAGTTTTGATATCAGGTTTTTGTCTGTTTTGTTCTCAATGTTTGAGTGTGCTGATGATGTTACATTTCAGGAGGAAGGGCAATTACTAAGCTGAGACTGGTGTGAAAATCTTTTTGTTGAGCACTCTGTACGTGTGGTTATTACTTGAAAAGGCTGGGTGTCTTGAGTGCAGTGGCATTTGAGGGGGAACTTTATGAATGAAGAGGAAGGAGCTTGTTTGATGGAGAATAATCCAAGCGTGTGAAGGCTTCCCAAAACCTTTACTCCAGCAAACCTGACCTGTAAGACGTTATTGACTTCTTTCTTGCATATGAGGGTGAGACTAACATCTCTCCACCCCCACCCAGATTCGTGATGCTCTGAGTTTCTCTGCAGCCTGTGGCTTAGCAGAACACGTTTCTTGTTTATAGCTGTCTCTGCTCATTGATTAGCCATTTTAATGAATTATAATGTTTTGTGATTGTTGTTAATAACTTGACATGGGACTTAGGAAGTCTTCAGAGCCTTGATTTATGAGAGAAAGACTCTCTCAGACATCTTTCCTTTGGCTCTGGGAGGCTGTGCACTTTCTAAAACTTGTAGTTTGCAGATGCAATGTACATTGAATGAAAACATGTGCTTTGGTGTTCTCTGGACCTGGGTTCAAATCCTAATTCCAGCGTGGATTGGCTATGTGATCTTGAGCAAGTTCTATGAACTTTGTAAGCCTGTTTCCTCATTTAAAGTGGGAAGAAAAATAATAACGTCCACGGCCTGGAATGAAGTGTTGTCACACATGCAAAGTACTTATTGCAGAACCAAGCACTTACTCAGGGCTCAATATACATTCATCTGAAAAGGAGACAGAAAGGACACAAATAACCAGCGACATCGTCCATTACACTGTGGACTAACTCCTTGTGGAGAAGATAAAAAAATACCCAACTTTGGATAAATAATAAAGTGGAAGCTAAGGAAGGGCCCAATTGTAGTGGGTCTGAAATTAGAATGTGTCAAGTTTCCTCAGAGAAGAAAATGTATAACTACTGCAGCTAGGAAACTGTGCAATTTTAAACAAGGATTTTCCTAATCAAATGGAATTTACCTCTGAAAGCAGATAACTGTCAAACTCTGAGTATAATAGAAAGTATTTTTAGTCCTTAAAAATTACTCTCTAGCCTTAAAAGTTACTCATTAGACTACCCCATAAGTCCAGAATATGAACCTTAACTCTGGTATGAAGTTGATGAAAACATACCTAACTCTTAATATTTCAAGTCTAACTTCCCCAAATGAAGCACATCTGCCTTAGCAGTGCAGTCAGTTGGGACCTAATCACACATCCTCTGAACTATTCTCATAAGATGTGAGATAAGCCCAGAGGAAGTACGTTATTCTGCCTTCACCCCACCCTCAAGTGTGCAGCCTGCTCTAAAGCCTAGAAGCAAAGAGACAGCACAAGGAGCAGGAAAAGATATCTTCAAAGCCTAGAATCCCCTTGGCTTCTTTTCAAAGACAGTCTTTTAAGTCTTCTGTTTTGACTAAGTTCTGATAAACTCGAAGCATTGAATCTTAACTTTGCTGTAACCCACTCAGCTTACAGAAAATGAAGTGCATTCATTCATTGTCTTTCCATTTTTGCATGAAGGGACACAGTCATTCATTCACTCACTCACTCACAAAGTCACTTCTGGAATACCTACGCTGTGCCAAGTGCAGGTGTTGGGATATAACAACACATTAAAACAAAATCCACACCACTGTTTAATGGGGGCTTTAAACTCGTGCCACAGAGTGTTAAAGGTGCGGGGATGGCATCCGTGCAGCGGGAGTGGAGGCACAATGGCCAGAGTCTTTAGCTTTAGCTGTTATTTTGTTGTTGTTCTCATGTTTTCGTGTTTCATTGCTTCAGCTTCCAATCTTTTAGCAGAAGGCATCCATGCCTGGTATTACTGGGGGTGATTCTTACTAACTGTTGGGGAATCCTGGAGTTAAGACTTCATCCATTTTTGCTGCATCATTTCACCATGTGTCTTCCTTAGAATCTGAATAACTCATATCCCATCATCCAAGAGCATGGAATGCTCTCCCTCTGGCGAAAAGTGCATTGCTGATCTCCTCTGTTCTCAAAAAGTCAGGGCACATCATTTACAGAGAGCTTACCTCTCTGCTAACACTGCTACACTAGCATTTGTGCTCCCCCTGTAAGGATTAGAATGGTGGTGAATTTCTCATGAAATCAACTTTAGTAACATAGCAATAATTAACACAAATATTTAAGAAAGGCTACATTTTAGGAATGAATATCACTTCTTCTGCATCAGTTACACTAGTGGAGAACCTAACCTAGTCAGTATTTCAACAAATAATTGTTCAAAGCCGATTGCAAGATCTTTGCTGCTATTGAGCATGATGGAAAATTATATAAAACATGATCACTGCCCTCAAGGAGATTACAATTAAGTGAGATAAGACATATAAACTATCATTAATACCAACAGTTCAAGAGAGTGCATGGTTCGATGACTAATGGATTATCAAAACATAGGTATTCATAAGAGTGCGTTGTCAGCAGGGCAGTAAGTTAAGGAAAAAAGGTTCTTGGGCCTGAGCTATGGAAAGTGGCTGTGCTTCCACTGGGCAAAAGTCAGAGGAACTTATTCTAAGTAGGACAACAAAATGAATTGAAAAGTATAATTTAGGTAATTAAGAATGTAGTCCATCCTACCATATAGCACAGGGAACTATATTCAATATCTTGTAATAAACCATAAAGTAAAAGAATATGAAAAAATATATATATATGTATAACTAAATCACTTTGCTGCACACCAGAAGCGGCACACAACATTGTAAATCAGCTATATTTTAATTTAAAAAAAAAGTACTCTAAATCTGGTGTAGGAAGTGAGATGATAAGGTTGAAAAAGGAGTCTGAGGCCAGACTGCAGTGAATTTGAAAATTTTTTGGTAGGTAATGGGGAGCTACTGAGGGAATTTGAGTAGAGGAGTAATTGGTTGAACAGTAGTTTAAAAAGATGAATAAGTGAATATGGGTTTGAAGTGGTCAGAATGAAAGTAGAGAGAGAGTAATAATCAAGGAACATGTGTTTTGTCCAGGCCCTGTCTAAACATGATAAATGACTGTCTCATTTAATCCTCATTATAGAAGGTACTGTTGGTGTTCCCATTTTAAAAGCTAAAAAATTGAGGCCTAGAGAGATTAAAGTTACTTGTTCAAGTTAAACCCAAATAACTAGCAGGACTTGAACCCAGGGCTATCTGACTCTATCTTCTTCCACAGCTCAAGGGTTCCCCTTATAGTTTAGTTTTTGTTGTTACAGTGACTACCCAGAAAAATATCCCAAGTGACGGGGATTTTAACTGTGGCAATAAAGAAATGGTAAACCTAGGATTTAGCTCCATAACTTTTCAGAATGGTAAAATATTTATATTCTTTTAAAACTTTAATGTTCCCAATTACTAATTTATCTCTTCATTCATTTGAATTTATTACTGTACCTTCTACTAGAGATTTTCATTCTATTTGGAGACACCTACCTGGTGATTGTATTATTAGTAATTCTTGCTCAGTAAATTCTGGGTCAACTTACGACAGAAGTTTCCCTGGATTTTTTTTTTTTTTTTTTTTTTGCTGTACGCGGGCCTCTCACTGTTGTGGCCTCTCCTGTTGCGGAGCACAGGCTCCGGACGCGCAGGCTCAGCGGCCATGGCTCACGGGCCCAGCCGCTCCGCGGCATGTGGGATCTTCCCAGACCGGGGCACGAACCCACGGCCCCTGCATCGGCAGGCGGCCTCTCAACCACTGCGCCACCAGGGAAGCCCTCCCTGGATTTTAATTAAATTACTTGATGGAACTATACATGTTTTCTTTCTGCTTTAGCCGTGATCCCTTTAAAAATTTATCGGTAAGGAATAAATAAATACTAATATAAAATGAATTTAATATGTGTAGTAAGGAGATTTAAATTTTAAACCTCTAGACATTACAAATTGGCTTGGTGATTTCATTTTTCAAAGAAAGGCTTTTCTAAGAGTATTATGTACCTAAATACAAATAAAATTTAGTTCCTGATTCTGGAAATGTGAATAAACCAAAACACTAGTCATATTGGGCCAATTGGCTGAACTAGTTTGAAACCAGAAGATTAATTTGTAGAGAAACCCAATAAACAAGTGTCTCTATAAGACATGGGATCTTGTTGTTTATACCAAATTCTTAAGCAACCAGTCATTATTTTATCAAAAAAGAGGATTTCAAATATGAACTGTTCCAGAAGTAATTTAAAGATGTTTAAATATTTTATGAAGTATGAAATCACACATACTTGCCTCAGGCAGACTCCCCACTGGTATTGAATAAAAAATACTCATATAGTTTTTTTTATAAGAGCTATTAATATAAAGTTTTACTTCTCTGCCTGAATTGTAGTTCATATTCTGAATCTAGCCGCAGGTTAAATCCCAGTTAAATGAGGTGCCTACAGAGCCCCCAGGGGACAGAGTTTGTATGCTTACTCGGATAAAGTGCAAATGATACTGAATTTTCTACTGTGCTCTAAAGCACACATTCTATTTTCTCAACACACCCTAGTCTCTTGACTCCTATTTAGAAAACAACTTATTACTGTTTCCCTCAAGTCCAGTGTACTTTTATCTTTCTTTATCAAGATTGCTATCTCTACACATAAGATGGGCAAAGGTCATGGTGAGTCAGGCAAAGTCTCTCTTCTTAGAAGGTCATGGCCACACTTATTCCCATGACCTCTCCCAAGAAGCAAAAACTAGAGGTCACTGCCCAAACTCTGGGTCAGTGCCAGCTTATTCTCTAGGACAGGATGTTCCTGACCCAATAACCAGGTCCCGAAGATTCATGGCTTCCCAAGGGAGCATCCTTCTTTCAAGGTTCACACATAGTGTTCTTGTCTGATAGTTATATGTAAATCTAGTTCTCCCTTTCTTGCTGATCAAGCTGCTCTGTACATGGGTAGCATGAGAGAAATCATAACCTCTGCAACTTCTATGTATCAAGATAGACTTCTAGATAGCACTGGCAATATGTCTGACCTTAAGCTCTTCACCATGCCCAATGGCAGACTCATTCTCTGACTGTTTCTGATGTAAGCCCCAGCTGAGCTAATCCTACAAGACCCAAGTTCCCCAGTGAATACATTCATTGAGCAGCAGTGGTTGAACTTGGAGAAGTATAATACTGTTGCTGTGTAACAAACCACCCCAAACTTAGTGGCATTAAATAACCATTATTATGCTCATGGGTTCTGTGGGTCAGGAATTTGGAAAAGATACAGTAGAAATGGCTTGTCTCTGCTCCATGATGATTGTGACTTTAGCTGGAATAACTTGAAGGCTGGGGATGACTCAATGACTGGGCCCTGGAATCATCCAAAGCCTCATTCACTCCCAGGACTGGCTGCCTGACATGTGGGGCCTCAGCAGAGGCTGCCAGCTGCTCTCTGTTTGGCGGCTTGGGCTTCCTCACAGCATGGAGACTGCCTTGCAAGGGTGAGCAAGGCAAAAGTGCATGCCTTTTCATGATACCCTTGGAGGTGGTATAGGGTCTCTTTTGCTGTTTCTGTTGGTCAGCATACTCATAAAGATCTGCCCAGGTTCAAGGGAAGGGGGCATTGACGCACTACACGATGGGAGGAGGGCCAAAGAATTCACAGATATATTTTGTAACTCCAGTAAGATGTTTCACATTGGATAATTCTGGGTTTCTGCCATTCTTGCTGGCATGTGCCTGGCCTTTGACTGATTGATTCATCTGAATTGTACAACTGGAAGAAGCACTACAACTAGAGTCATCATGCAGTGTGCTTTTGCCCACAGGTGTGCAGAAAGTGCCTCGGTGACATTCCTGTGTACACTGCATTGCACTAATCCTTTGGTTGTGATTGTATGAGTAGTTAGAGGCATTGTTCTGTACATACATTAACTTGTTCAAGCCCTATAACCCTGTGCAAAGGAGAATATGCTTCCACCCATACTCCTTGCCCAGAATTAGAACAAAATCCAGAATCTCCAAGGTTTAGGGCTAGGGAAGAGTCTCCAGGTGAAGTCAAACAGTTCTCAATTTTATCCCAAACCCTGTTTTCCATGGACAGAACTCTGAGTTCTCTCACTTTACTCACAGCTCCTTTTTTTTTTTTTTTTTTTTTTATTGCTACCTTGAGTCCTTAGGGATAGAATTTAAGTTTCTGGGCGCTATTTTATTAAGAAATTAAAGAAGGACTTCCCTGGTGGCACAGTGGTTAAGAATCTGCCTGCCAATGCAGGGGACATGGGTTCGATCCCTGGTCCAGGAAGATCCCACATGCCGTGAAGCAACTAAGCCCGTGTGCCACAAGTACTGAGACTGTGCTCTAGAGCCTGTGCTCTGCAACAAGAGAAGCCACTGCGATGAGAAGCCCGCGCACCACCACAAAGAGTAGCCCCCGCTCACCGCAACTAGAGAAAGCCCGCGTGCAGCAACGAAGACCCAACGCAGCCAAAAAAAAAAAAAAAAAGATAGTTTAAAGGAAAAAAAAAGAAGAAATTAAAGAAGATGGGCTTTGTTTTTCACAGCAGTGGTCCTCAAGCAAGGGCAATTTTACCCTTCAGGGACAACTGGCAATATCTGGAGATATTTTGATTATTACAACTGTGGGTGGGTGCTAGTAGCTTGCAATAGACAGAGGCCAGGGATGCTGCTAAACATTCTACAATGCACAGGATAATCTCCCACACCAAAGAATTATCTGGCCCAAAATGTCAACACTGCCACTGCTGGGAAACCCTGCTTTACAAGGAATTTTTATAATCCCCCTTATAAAAATGAGGAAACTGGGCCTCAGAGGAGCTAATGACTTGCCCAAGATTCCACAACCAGTCAGTGATGGAGTCAGAATTTAGACACCCATCTTGAGATCCTCAGTTTCATGTTCCTACCTCCTGTTGGCACTTCAGCCAGCCTGGCACCTGCCTAGAGAGAGCAAACGTGAAGGCAGATGTGGCTGTTCTCACTTTTCTCATGCCCTGGACGGTGTGAGGTGTACCACACCTGTCGTAATGAGCCTAAATCCTGGTGATGGACATTGTGCTCCCATGTCTTCTTTACCCTTCAGGAGATGTGTGCAGTGCTCACACGGGCTTAGTTAAGACTATATAGGTTAAGGTGTGGGCGGGAGTTCTGCTCTAACCTCCCAGAAGGAGACTTGTAAATAACAACTGAAAAACTGGAGCACAGGATGCCTGTGTGTGTGTGTGTGTGTGTGTGTGTGTGTGTGTGGTCTGGGTGTGTTATGGGAGGGCAGTAAGATCTTATCTTACAATGACAAACAAACAGCTAATTACTTGTAATTTTGGAGATAATTGTTTTCTCATCCTGCAAACATGCCGAACAGGAAATTAATCTAAATCCCAGAAAGTTTGGATCATCTGCAGATTGTCAGAAAAGAAACACTCATTATGCCCCCAGAGCCCCCACCACATCCAAGCGACAAGCTGAAAACGGCAGCTGCGGCCCATGCCGCCTGCATCGTGCTAGGGCCCTGTGCTCATTGGTAACTGGAGAGAAAACAGCCCAGGGAGTCTGGCAAAGGCAGACTCCAAGCAGACAGGACACCTGGTTAATGCCACCCAATGCAGAGTGTCTGGCTGTGAGTCAGCCTTTCTGATGGACCCATTCATCACTTTGGATTCCATGTCAGTGCAAGAGCTGGCTTCACTCTGCCTTGGACAAATGAGTCTTCAGGTAATAGATGATGGTTAAAATGCCAGGCAAACGTGATCTGCAGTGAGAGACTCGGCCGTCTCTGCTCAGTCTCTGGCTTCCCAGCTTGAGGCAGTCTCTTTATTTCCAAAGGGGGGATAAATTCAACCCAGATTATTCTCTTAGATGAAGCATCTTCTGCTGTATCTTCTCACTGCTCATGGGCCAAGTTCACCAGGGAAAGGCTTCTCGGGGTGAGCAATGGAACAAAGGACAAGTGGCCTGCCTTCCGAACTCAGGCAGTGCAGCCCGCCCAGACAGTGTTTTAACTGTTCTGGGAAGAATGAAGCATTCATAAGCCATTCCATTTTCAAGGAAAAAATTTCCTGTGACATTTTAATCCCCTTTTGTGCTGGAGCGTTTTTAGAGTTTTCTCCTGCCAGTCATCTCAAATGTTTTGTATCTCTCCCTTTTAGCTGAATTGCATATTATGAGCCATGACCCACAATAAAAAATAATGCCACTGTTATTGACTGAAAGTCTCGTTCTTTGGGTTATTCTGGGCTTTGGGTCAGCATACAAACGCTGACTTCTGAAAGTCCGAAGACGTTATCTGGCTGAGGCTTATGTGGGGAGAACAGAGTGAGCTATGAGATGAAAATGACCACCTGCGAGCTCCAATTCGGTTTATGTTTCTGTGGGATATTTTCTGTAAGTGATATGACTGGGTGCTATAGCGTTTTTTCTAGTAGGAGATCTGGCCTATTTCTGCAGTCTCTTGTCTGCTTATGGAATTTTTGTAGATATTCTCTATCTAATTTAGGGTTTCTCAACCCCAGCAGTATTGACATTTGGGGGCAGGTAAGTCTTTTTTTTTTATGGGGGCTATCTGGTGCATTGTAGGATGTTAAGAGGCATCTGTGGTTTCTACCCTCTAGGTACCAGAAGAGCCCTCCCCACAAGTTGAGTAACAAAACTTGAAATGTCTGAAGTGTCTTCAGACATTGCCATGTGTTCCTAAGGAAGCAAAATCACCTTGGTTGAGAACCACAGATCTAAGTTTAAAAATACCTAGATACAAGTGAATCCATCCCTTTGTTCATTCCTTTTACAAGTATCTCTTGAGTGCCTACTGTGTGACAGAATCTTCTTTGGAGACTGTAAATTGCAAGATGAAGAGGTCATAATTATTGCCCTACAGGGACTTGCAAGGCAGACAAATTTTAATTTAAATAATTACATCAGGAATGTACTCTAATAAAAATATACAGGATTCCACTTGGGAGTTCAAAGGAGGAAGTCTTAACTTTGATTTTAGTTACCAGACTTCCTGGAAATTCTTGATTCCACATTTATTCAGGAAATACCTTTAGTTTCAGGGGGGTGGAAAATCCTGTTTACCAAGACACTATACTATGGAGAGTCTCAAAACCAAACCTGTGAATTCTTCTATAAATGTATTGATAAAGTAAATTTAGATTATCAAATGTAGATAGAAAAATGCCCTAGGATCTGGACATGAACCAAGGTACAAAATATATACATGAGAACACCCGAATGATTCAACTGGCTGTCGGTGGTTCCGGGGCTAACGGAGCACTGGGCTACAGACAGTGTCCAATTGATCTCAGGAAGGTGTCTGCCGTGATTTGAAGTCAGGTTTCAATCTTTGTTCAGTAGTAACAGGCTAAAGTGGATGTTTACACTGCTCTAGGCCTCAGATTTGATAGCATCCCCAGAAAGCATGGAGGACTGAAAAATGAAACCAGAGTAAACCAGTCCCAACAACTGGAGCCGCGTTGGCCATGGTTGGCCACTGGAGCTGGAGCATGGAGGGCAGTTCCTACTCCAGCTGGAAATCCGCCCTTTCTCTTTCCTTAAACAAGTGTGAAAGACGCTATTAAAAGTGATGGTTTTGAATGTAGGCAAGTTTATATTTAAAATCAGGTGTATGTTTTAACTATGCAGAAGACAGTGTGATTTAATCCTTAAGAACACTGGCTGGGGAGTTAGAAAGACCTAGGGTAAAATTGGGGCTCTACCAGGACTAGCTGTTTGACCTTGGACAAATTATCTGATTCCACAGTGCCTCGGGTTCTTTGTAGAAATTGGAGTAATAACACCCACTTCAGAGGATAGCTATAAGAACTAGAGATGTTCAAAAAATACCTGATGTAAGTGCTTGGCAAATAGGGTGGTGGCAGTCTTATAAGTAACACATTACTTGTCAGCTCACACTGGTGTGCCTGTGACCCTGTGGTTGAAAAATGTTTTAAAGATAGAAAAGAACAAAACCAGGAAGCTATTACAGGTCTGTGGAGCAGCTGTGTTACTTAAAACCAGAAAGCAAAAATAGTCGACTTTGCTTCTGATGCTAAAATGCCATTGGAGGTTCTTTGGCAGAGTAAAGCCAGTATTGATGAGATTGGGTGACGTTTGTCATTGATTAAAGAGCTGATGCTGATGAGAGAAGGGGAGATCAGGAAGGCCATCGTAGCTTAGGAAGGGCCTGCATAAGTGGAGATAAACCAACCCTTTGTTTGCTTTCTGTTGGAATATTAGTAATGATTTTTAAACTCAAACAAAAGTGGTATCACTTTTTGATGATTTCTTGGACCTGACTCAACCATATATAGAGAGGCCTTTGCCCTTGACCCCAGAGACTTAATAAAAATGTGCCCAGGCCACTTTCTATGCTCTCTTTGACTGACAACTATGTAGATGTGACCAAGGATAGTAATATAAGGACAAAGGAGATATCCTCCAAGGTTGAGATTCCATCAGATCATGGGGCCTGACACCAAAGCAAATGTGAAATATAATAGTGGAGACATTGTTGAGAGGCCTATTTTGAAGAGGTCCTTTCCTTTTCTGTGGATATTCTTGCCTGGATAGCCTCCTTATCAATATGTTTCTCTATCAATTTTTAATTTCTGCCAAAATCTCAGAAAGAGGATGTTGTCAGTCCCTATGAAAATGAGGACCATGTAAATTTTACCAGTTTCTTCCTCAAAAGATCATTTCTCTTATCCATTCCCCCATTTATTTATTCAGTGTTTATTTAGCACCTGTTATAGACTGGGCAAGACAAGACAAGGGCACTGCTCTCCAGGAGCTTCCACTGTAGCTGGGGTGGGGAGGGAGGCCGTACACAGGTAATTACAGTACAGGCAAAAGTACAACATAGGTGTAAGTGCAGGATCCATGGGAGCCACAGCGTCTACACTGAGTGCTTAGAGAAGGCTTCCAAGACAAGGGGGTGCTCCAGCTGACTTCGGAAGGAGACACTCAGGCAAAGATAGAAAAGAAAGAAGTTTATAGGAGAAAAATCTCATGTGCCTTGAGGTATGTGAAAGCCCAATCTGTTCTTGGAACATCAAATTAAGGAGAAACCTTGTTTTCTTTATGGAAGTGGAGGCCTGGATCTGTCGCTGTGGCTCTATAATGATCATGCCCAGATAATTCCCGGTCACTGAAGCCCTTCTCTAATTCAGTCTGCCCTGAACTGAATATGTTGTACATGCCTCTATTTATTTGGTCCTTGTGTAGAAAAACTGCACATAAAATTAAGTTGAAAATCTTCAATTGAAAACTGCAAGAATGGTTCTCAGAATATTCTACTCTGCACTTAGAAACAGTCTGAAATACTATATAATCCATTCCTGTGCCTTTTAGCTAGAGACTCTAAACAATGCATACTAAAAAGGCTGTCCTTTACTGCCTTCCTCCATGATCCTTTTTTAAAAAAATTCCTAATCTGTAGGATGGAAGGTTGCGTGGTCCCTTGTGATAATGGGTTCCTGCACTACTGGTCTTCACAGTCATTAAACTATTTCCAAGTTTAATTGATATCCAGTTGGAACTTGCTTTCTTTATTTTTTCCTCAATTGAAAACACAGAACAACTGCTCTCTGGTACATCTGTTTTTTTTAGGAAGACTGTTATGACATAATATGGGTGGGCTATTGCTTGCTTTAACTATGCCCGATAAAGGATGAACCCAATTCTCCTTGGTAACTAGAACCATTGATGCTAGAGCCGGAGGATGATACTTTGAATAAATTTTGTAGCTGGAAGGAGATTTGCAGATGAGGGACTGTCACTCAGCAGCTTAATCCAAGAAGCTGATAAAGGGGAGCTGTCCATTTCAAATGAATCAGAGTCTTATCACATGCATATAAAACAAAATGACTAAATGAAGCAGCTGGAAGATTATAGTGAGTTTTAATTATCTTTTAATAGCCAAAGGGCGCTTGCCAACACATGCTGATAATCTGTCAGCTGTTATATGCCATACCATCGCCATTTATGAGTCTCAGCTGTTACAAATTGGGAAATATATTTACAGTGATGATCTTTTCTTGTTAAATGCAAATTCCCAGAGATGTTCAAGCTGAAATTTGGCCTCACTGCTTTGTTTCTGTTGCCCTCTTGTGTGGAACCAAAAAGACTGAGAGAATCTGATGATATATAATAACCAACCTCCTCATTAATAATTTATGACCCTCATGATGACATAATAATCTCAATCCATAAAAAGTAAGGGTAAAATCATTGGGGGGGCTCATAGATTGTATTTCTGTAAATGGCCTACAAATTATTTCTTAATGATAATCTACATTTTTTCAAATCAGTCTGTCCCCTCTCTCTCCCCTCCTTTGGTTTAACCATCTCCAGTGATATTTGTGTTCCAAGGCTCCGAAGCAGCTGCCCTGGTGTTAGTCACATTCACTCTCCAGCCTCAGTGCTTAGCATTCAGTCAGCAGTAGAGTGACTGACAGAAAGCTTTTGAGTTTACTAGCCTCTGCCTACTTATTAAAGTTCTTCTCGCCTTGACTTCACTGGCACTTTATTTCCCTGCTTCTGTTGACCATTTTTACTGATGTCTTTGCTAGCAAATCTTATTCCTCATCCCCGCTCTGGGTTCTCCAAGATTTTGTTCCCATTCCTGGCTTTTATTACCATTTCAAAGGGATGATTCCCAAATGTATATCTGTAGGTCAGACCTTACACCTCTCTTCCAGCTCCAGAGTTCAGATTGCCTTAATGTCCTTTTTATAGTTGTATAATCATTGTCACTTCTAATCAACAAGTTTAATAACTGACTATATTAGTTTTCTGGAACCTTTTCCTAATTTGCTTAGAGCTTCATCTGTTCTTTTCATCTTCTTGATAAGAAACTGAGTCATTTTTTAAAATTCTGCGACCTTAAGCTCTGTAGTACATCTCTAAACACCGTTTTTTTCTTCAAAATATCTTTGGGACTGGCATAAATATTGAGTTCTTTATTTTCACTGCAAACATTGTGGCTCAAATACAGAAACTTCTCTATTTACTTTCAACTTAAAATTTTTAATATATAAACAAATTATACTTTATTGAAATCTCTGTCAGTCCTGCTTATCCTGGATGGATGCGGTTGGCAGCAATAGGTCATCATTTTGTTTCTGCCATCACATTTGTTGATGTGACTACCACATTTAAGCTTGATTAGGAAGAATTTTTGCAGTCATTTGAACTAATTCTGGTCTGATAAATGAAATAGCAGTAAGCGTTGAAAGTTCAAAAGCAGTTCAAAGTTCCAGTAAGAAACTATAATTACCATGGAAATAAAAGAAGTTTTTAAAAACTTGAAAGAAGAGAAAATGTTACCTACATTTTTTTAAAGCAGTTTAAATGTTAATGGATTAGGAAGGAATGTAAGTAAACTGTAATAGGTGAAGAGTGTGGAGCTCAGGTGACTGGCAATACAGTAAGTCCCCTACATACGAACGAGTTCCGTTCTGAGAGTGCGTTCGTAAGTCCAATTTGTTCGTAAATCCAACAAAGTGAGCCTAGGTACCAACTAACACAATCGACTATATAGTACTGTACTGTAATAGGTTTATAATACTTTTCACACAAATAATATGTAAAAAACAAACAAAAAATAAAGAAAACATTTTTAATCTTACAATACAGTACCTTGGAAAGTACAGTAGTACAGTACAACAGCTGGCATACAGGGGCTGGCATCGAGTGAACAGGCAAGAAGAGTTACTGACTGGAGGAGAGAGAGGAGGTGGGAGATGGTAGAGCTGAAGGATCGTCAGCAATAGGGGACGGAGGGCAAGTTGCAATTTCACTCACGCCTGACGGTGATGGCACAGGTTCTGGTTCCCTGCTGGATTCAATTCTATCCACCCTCTTGAAAAAAACAATCCAGTGATGTCTGGATAGTATTGTACCAGCTACATCACTGCTCCTTTTACGCTTGCTTCCGGACATCCTGGGCTTGAAATAAAGATAGGGTACTATACTCTGTACAGTACTGTGCAGTAAAGTACACAAAAGCACAACCACTTGTAGAGGATGCACACACATGACAATGTACGCCAAACACGGGAACTAACTTAGGTGATTGGACATGTGAATGCACGTTCGCATCTTTGAAAGTTCGCAATTTGAAGGTTCATATGTAGGGGACTTACTGTAATTTGTAAGAAGCCTGTTGACAAAATGGAAGCACTGCTGAATGTAGCCTTAGCGCCCCCCCTGGCCAGCAGGAACCTTCCCAGGGAGGGTGGGCAAGCAGGGGCACCGTTGACAAAATACACATCATCTACCCTGGAGAGTTTCTTAGGTCCCTCCCCTGTTCAGATCCACACCTCAGAGTGGTTACAGCTCAGGGCTGGCAACAGGCCTGAGGTGCATTCAGACCTTGGCACTCCGTGAAACCAAGTTTGAAAATTAATTTTGAAAATTAATCCTTTTGCTGTTGTTGAGTGTACACTTAGCTCCTTTAGTATTTCCGTAGGCGTAGTTAACTAACACAGTTGTAAAATGATCAGATGAAGTTAATCAAACTTATATGTCTATATCTGTATATTTATAGTTAACATAAAAATCGACCTGAATACGTGTACTGTTTCTCTGGTGATTATGAAGGACCTTATATTACCTGTAGATCGTCATTATTAATGTCATTTTGGGGAAACATAAGCAGAAGGGCCACTAAAATAGTGCTTTCTCAGAAACTCAGGATGGGTAGAACCAAGAACCTGGTCTCTTCCCTCCATAGCTACAAGTAAGCCCTTATTTATGCATCATGAACCCTTATTTATGCACCCTCACTCCCCTGGAAGAAGTGTGGCAGAGAGGTAAGATAAGCATGGAGATCTTTTTGTATGGAACTCCTGCTTTTTGGTGATGAAGAGGCATCCTTGGGCTCTCTGTGGCTCGATCTGATTTTTTCTCTCTCTAGCAACTTCAAAAGACATGACCTTTATGACAAGAAGAAAGAATTTGTGAAATAAATTGGCAGCAAGGCTCACTACACCACGAACACCTTGCCTCCCATTCACTGCTTATACAATATAGACTTGGGGGAAGGAATTTGACCCCAGTTGTGAGTGGTTCTCCTTAGAGCTTGGGGCACTTGATACATCTTCATCCTTAGCTTGGATAATAATAGTGAAAGTCCTGCTCACCATCCTAATTGCGAGGACACATCTATCCCTTATTGTAAACCAAGAACAGAGTTATAGTACTTGGATCTTTCTGGATATGAATCATACACATGTCAGTTTATGCATCCAAACGGTGTTTTCAACTTCACTGTATTTACAGTACACGTTCAAACACTCGAATATGCTTTCAAACCCCAGAGAAGGGATTGAGAGACCTTAGAGGAAGATAAATCAGCCATGATGACAGCACAGTGTAGTGATCTTAAAGTACCGTAAAGACACCCACAATGCCACATCCACTTCTCTCTTCAGCACTGTCAGAACCTATTGTCCTGACGTCACTGTCTCCTATCCACTTCATTTGGGTGTCTAGCATGTCAGGTCTACAAATTATCCTCTTTGCAGCTGGCTTGATCTTGTGCTGTGCCTCTCACCTCAGTCTGCTTTGTGGCCCACTACCTTCTCACCCAGTTCCACCTGCTGCGACCAACCAGCCCACTTTACCTGGGGTTTCCTGAAACACTGGACTTGGAGTGCTAAAACTGGGACAGTCCCAGGGAAACTGGGCCAACTGGTCACCCTATGTGCAACATTCATCATCTCAGTAGCACCTAAGTTCAATTGTAGCACTAATACATTTTACAAATTGGTCACCGGTTGGCAGCCCACCTGGAGAGGGTGTGAAGTTTCCTTGGGGACTGTGGCAGGCCTGTTGACAAGTGACCCTTTATGTTTTGTTCATTGCTTAGCAAACTTGTTTCCATTGGAGGGAGGACTTTATTTCTGTTTCTTTCAGTCTAGTTGAAGTCCAAACACCATCTTTAGATTGTTACTGTTTTGAAAGTTTCATTCCAGATTTTGATGATATGCTTACAAATCAGAGACACACTTGACATAAATCAGTAGAGTTTACCTGCTTTGTTGACGGGATCATAGTTGGGGCCCCAGGAAGCACACAAGGCCGAACGTCCACAGAGCTGGCTGAGAAAGCCACACTGACCTCATCACTGGATGGACAGCCTCACCCTTCAGAAGAGCATCTCCCTTGCCCACCAACACTGCAGTTATATCCAAACATCATGATCAAGGTCACAAATAAGTTCTGTGGCCCATGTTGTGGTTGTAGTACTCATTTAGTACTCAACCTGAGTTCTGTATGTTCATTGGGATAATTCTGTTTTTTCAGGATAGAACATTCTAACACAGTTGGAAAGTGATCAACCTTGTTTTGGAAAGTGATCAACCATGTTTAGGCTGTCCATTAGCTTAAAATGTTTTAAAAAATGATTTTCGTGTTAAGATCTATCCTTAATTGCAGGAATTTGAAGAGCGGGGTAAGAATAGTGAGCATAAAAGAGGAATATGGCATCTATATTTCCACTAGGGTCTCCGACGTATATTAGGAAGTACAGGTTGTCCATAGGCATCTTAAGACCCCAAAAGCCATGCTTTCTGCAGGACTGTGAAGATGTGGTGGGAAGAGCACAAACTCAGTGCTTTGGAGGTATAAGGTAGGATTCCTTTTTGGTGCTTGGAGATACCGTATGACATTGTGATCTAGGTGTCATGGAAAACCTGTTTGGTGGTGACCTTCTTATGTGTTTCTAAAGTTATCTGAAATGTGAAAGGGATGGGCCAGATCATCTGTTCAGTGAGTGGAGTGCGCACAGGTGGGTGGGCACTGACATTCTTCTCTAAGCCGACAGTCTCTCTGGTGCTCTCCTGCAAAGGAAACGCATTTCTGCCCTTTACAGTGCTAATCATACCACATAGTGCCAGGACTATAAACTTCTGTGACGTGTGCGGAATCCAATTTAATTGGAAAAATACTTTCAGATGAAAACATTGCTAAATCATTTGATGTGGGAAAAGTTATAAAAATGTCTAAACAAGTGTTCTTCTAGATGAGATCGTTCATTGTTCGATTTCGAACAATTCACCTGCAATTCGAGTGAGACATACACACCTGCTGGATTAATGCTGTTTACAGTGACAAAATTGGTTTTCTTCCGGCAGCTTCAACACTGTGTTAGAAACCTTGTGTGTATAGACCTTGAACATTGGGATTTATAAAGTGAGAACTATTTAAAGCTGAAACTGGCTGTTTAGTACATGTAAAAATATGTGGAAGGGGGAGAACTAAATACAGCCTGTAGAGTGAAAACTTTCTTAGTCACTCAGTGTGGTTAAAACAAATGACAGGGGACTGCTGTGCAGCTATTTCAGTGTTCCAAATGGAATGTCTAACGCTCCTTTATCGCTGCTACCGAGGCAGCCTCTTGAGGCCCACAGGCCATCCCAGCCAGCCTCACCCATGTTCTCATCACCCCCTTGTCAAAAATAGGCAGTGCGTGGGGGTGTGGCAACCAAGAAGGGATTAAAGGCAGGGAATTCCAAATAAAGGGCAGCTTCTGAGACATAAAAGCCACTCAGAGTCTTGGATAAATCATATATTTCTCCAGAGTAAATTGAATTAGGAGATGGTGGTGTTTTCTTTTTTAGGTATGGGAGGGCCATGTATCATATGGGAAATAGTAAATATAGTAATGCTCTGAATACCTTATTTAATATGTGATTATTTTTATGTCTGTAGCCTTTCAGGATGAATAAAACTTGTCTGTTCTGATTTTTAGGCTTTATCAGAAATCTGCAGAGGTAGGGTTTTGCTAGTTGGTCCATTTTGAAAAGGAAGGGAATTAACCTTTGACATTGTGTCCAGGATTAGATGTTACTTATTTAAGTAGGAGCCTTGCTTGACAAGCTAAATAGGGTGCCAAATCTGAGGTTTGCAGAAATAGGCTTTCAAAATTCCCATCTACATTAAAAATGTATTTCATTATAGCTTACCATCAAGGGAAAAAATAACCCAACATAATGATACCGACAGCCAGTTAGACCTTTTGACAAAAAGAGAAACTTTGGGAAGTGTAAACATGTGTAGACTAAGTGTAAACATGGTAGACTAAGAGTCTACCAGCCTTTTATGCATTGCTGACATAATGATGTCTTGCGTACTTCCTCTTTGCAAATACAAAAATAAATGACACTGAAACCAAAAGCTCTGCAAATAGTGGCTGTTCAGTCTTTGTAACTGTACTGAAGGCACAGGGTTTTCTCACGATGACCACAGATGGGCTGGATGAATCATCCTAACCTGGCATACTGTGTTTGTAGATCTTTCATTCCGATAAAGTGATTCATTTGGTAAGAGAGGCAATGCAAAGAGGACAAGGCCCAGAGACTCCAGTGGCCTGAGAGGGCTCAAAGTCACATAGTCTTGTTGTTTGATCACACTGGAAGCCCTGAGAGTGGAGCCAAGGAAACCTGGTCAGCCTGTCAACCTGCAGTGGGTCCCACGTCCTGGACACTAGGTATCTGCACATACACCAGCTCCTTTAATTCTCAGATCAGTCTCACGAGGTCAATATTATGGTATTTTACAATTAAAAATATGAGGCTCAGAGACATTATGTAACTTGTAACTAAAGCATCTTAGATTCCAAACCACATCTTGCTGTTCCCTGAACCCATCCTGTTCTCTCTCCTTCCTCTATGATATCTTCCTTCCCTTTCTTTCCCAGTCCTGTCCCTATTGTCCCCATTCTTTTATTCATTCATGTATTCAAAACATATTGAGCCTTTACACCATGCCAGGCCCTGTGCTAGATGCCAGGATTCACCAGTGAACAAGGCAGACAAGAGCCTTGTCCTCATGTAGCTGACAGTCAATTGAACAAGAACAGAAGTATGTCCCAAGTAGAGACTAAGGGGCCCTGGGGAGTGGAGACCAGGGAGATGGCACATATAGAAGGGGTTACTGGCTTCCTGGGGAGAATAGCTAGTGTATTCATTGGCCGACTAAGAATTTTAAAAAGATTTCAGCAGGATAGAACAATGGACCAAAACCACTGGTTAAAATTAAATAGGAATAAGTCTAAAGCCTTTACTTAGGTTTATCATAAAATGAATACAGAATTGGGAAGACATGACTTCATAGGGTTTCAGGTGAGGCTTGAAGCCCCAGCAATATGAAGCAATGGTTTTAAAAGGTTGCAGTCTTAGGCTCTATCTGTACTAGTTTGTATTCTAAAACAAAGGTGTCAGTAATTCCATGTCACATCCTTAACTGTCTACTGAGCTTTTCTGTTTTAAGGGCAACACTGATTATCAGACAGTGCATAGTGAACTTTTAGCTTGGTATATATGAACTAGTGGAAGGTAATTGGCATCCCAAAGTAAGTGATTTTCCCTAACAATTCCTAGTAATGTCTACTGCTCACAATATTTAGGATACAATTTTCCAGAAAAGAATTTTTTTTTTTACTATTTTAGTCTAACTGAGGAGACAAAATTGGCTTATGCAAAGTTACAATAAGATAATAATAACATGACCGGTAATTAGTTTATGAAGGCATTGGGAAGAAATAGAGATGGGGGACAGTACAAGGAAGTGGAAAGAACACTGGCTTCGGAATTAAAAATATGAGTTTTAATACGAGCTCTGCTTATGTTCATTGTGATACAGACCGTTTGCTTCACATCTGAGCCCTAATTTCCTCATTTGTAAACTGGTGCTACAAATATCTGTATCACAGGGTTGTTGCAGCAATTAGAAGCAAAGTTGGGAAAGTGCCTGGCACATTGTAGGTGGCTAAGGAAACCCCAAGAAGAGAAATCATTGAAAGAAAATAAGGGGGAAGTCGAGGAAGGATTTTTGGAAGAAAAGCTTTTTGAGATTCATCCTTAAGAAATCCTGGGCATGGATTGACGTCGTGTTGAGAAACCCATTACAGGCAGGGGAAAAACATGACAAAATGAATATATAAGGTCAAGAATTTGTATGGAATGGTGCTGTGATTTCTCTGTGGTCAACCAGGCTGCCATTTGATAATGCATTTTGTTGAGACTGAAATTCATCAACAGCTGTCTGTGGCTGGTGATAATCTCGGGGTGTGTGTTGATTTCCCTGCTCCTAAATCCTCCGGACATTTGGGGAATGGTGTTATATTGTTATCAACTTGTTTTTCCCATTTTAATTTAGAAAACTAGCAGTCATGTTAATGCCGTGTAGAATGTCAAACCTTTTTCATGAGAATTTTCATGAAGCACATTTCCTTGTGATAGCTTCCTATGGAAGGGAGCGTTCATTTCTCCTCCTTTACCAACAATATCTTGCAAAGGGACAAGGAGTTTTGTTTTGTGTTTTCTTCTTTATCAGAAACTACTGCCCCATTCATTAGTGAAGAGGAGCTTATTTAAACTTTATTTTAAAGAGAACTAGATAATATGTTCAACTTGCCACCCTAAAATCTAAGACTAAGAAATGTCAAGCTTGTTCAATAAATACAACTAATAATTTAAAGTACTGTGTAATTCTGGTGTTTGGGGTTTATAAGGGGGTAGGTATTGGTGAGGAAGAACTGAAGTGACTGGAGAGATGGAGGAGGAAGGGAAGGAAGAAGAGAGAACAAAACATGGGGCAAAGAAGAGGCACAAACAGAGGGGGATGCAAAGGAGGAGGAGGAGAAGAAACAAGAGAGACAGAAAAAATAAAGAAGAGGAACAGAGAAATGGGTGGGATCAGTGTGGACTAGGGGTCACTTTACTTCCTGCCAGAGGCCCTGCTTCCCCACCCGCCACGCAAGTCTTGACCGCAAAAGGAGGTGACTCTACATCTAAAGACCAAAGTCAGGGGATTTTGTTGTGTGAAGATAAGTGCACAAATCTCTAACACATTCTCACATGCCCAGGGTTGTCAGAGACGTCCAGTTTTAGTATCATCTAAAAATTCCTTTGTCATTAAAAAACTATTGTTGCAGTCTCTTCTTCCTTTTTTATCTTCCTCTTCTTCCTGGCGATAGCCCTGACTCATTCAAAACTCAATAGCACATCCAAGTTTAAAATGTTGTGTGTCCATTTATTCAAAGTTAATTTTTTTAGCCTAGTTGGGTCTTGAAGTGCTCTGATATAAGGACCCCTCAGAAGATTGTGTAAATGGCCTGAATGAAAAGTCCTTTGCATCAGTCAGTGGTTCCCAACCCTGTCAGCACATTAGAATCACCCGGGGAGCTATTACCACCTAGGGTGTCTGGGCCCACTGATTGGGGCGATCAGAGGTGGGGTTGCCTATCATTATTTTTTAAACACCGCAGGTTATGTGATAATGCAACCAGCGTTGAGAAATGTACCTTTGGGGAGATGGCAACAAAATGTGTGGATCATGACTCTAGTGCTAGTAAGGGATTATATATCTTATGTATATGTAACTGGGATCATGCGGTTTTGCAACTCGCTTTTATGTATATGGTAGAATGTTTGAGTCCCTTGGAAAAATGTTACAAAAAGACTAGCTCCAAAAAGTGAGAGAGATGCTGGTCATGTAGAGTAATAGTCTTGCAAACAATGTTGGAGAAGCTTCATGTTGGATTTGTACCTGCTTATCCACCATCTGAGCACAGCGCTCCGCATGTTGCCATGTTGCCTGCCCACTTGAGCACAGACTCCGCCCTTGGAGCTTCCTTCCATTCTAATTCTCTGCTTTCTGGCATCTTGGCTGCAGCCAAACTCAGCCACAGTGCACTTTCTCTTCTGGCCCTTATTCCAGCCATTTCTGTAAATTGGACCAATCTATAACTCTCCCTAAATACACCCTCATCATTCCATCATTGTCTATCGAAATTTTATCTATCCTTCGAGGTCCTTCTCCCATGAAGCAATCTTAATTCTCTTGTCAACAGATACAATCTTTCTTGTCTTTGAAATCCCACTGCATGTTCTGTTCTCTCTCTCTCTCTTTCTTTCTCTCTCTCCTTATCTGTATTTGTTTTATGGTCATGAATATTTTTATCTTCTTTGTCTAATAAGATGAGTCAAGGTTGAGACTATATACCTTTAGATCCTCTGTTGTGCCTGCCTAGCCCAGTATTCTGCACAGAAAGTGCTCAGCAAATAAGTATTCAGTCAAATTTACTAAAATCAAAAAAGGTCTGATTGAGGTATAAAACTGATTGAGATATGAAACTCAAATTTAGACAGGTGTGTTTGTTAAAATAAATAGGCAGTTTTCGGAGATGCTTTTCTGCTCCTAGACATACAAACTTAGACAAAGACACAGACATAAGAAGCTCATAATCTCTAATACATTCCAGCCAATGTTGAATAGATATCCATGTGCATGTTTCTGGGTGCATTAGGTGCATACAAAGTGAATGAATAAGTCATGTTTTATCCAACCCTAGCTTAATGACTGCCGTGTAGCTCTCTTTTGTAAAATAAGACAGTCACTCATTCATCTTAAGTCACTTCACCTTGACTCATTTGTATGCTCCGTCTTAAATTGTAACCCTGGGATTTATTCTCTTTTGTTTCAGAAGAAAGACAAAGCATTTATGTCTACGAATGTAGTACAATTGCCTTTCTACCAACACACACGCAAAAGCAATTATAATTTTTAAGAACTTGCCAAGCATGAGTTTATTCTTTGTGTTGTTCCTCTGGATAATAGGCCCACCCCTCCCCATTCCTGCATCTTCCAAATATCCCCACTTGTACAGTGAATAAAATGTAATTGTTGTCCTGAGGCCATATCTCTCTTCTGCTGCATACAGTAACCACGAGTGTGCATTTAAAAGTAGAATCTGGCCTCCTGAGTTTACCAGTTAATTTAATCTATTCTTTCAATAACTTAAAAAAAAAAGAATGAATGAAAGAAAGAAAAGAAATCTATTTTAGAAATAAAAATATATCTATGCAGTTTTCTTTTCATGTAGAAGACAAAGAACCTTTCCAGTAGGAGGACAGAATGACAGTTCCACTTATCCTGGCTGCTCAGAAATTAGATCACTGACATATTTTCTGTTGAAGAAGAAACCTTATCTTAGTGGCTAAATTTCAGAATCAATCATCTGAATTTCAGTTCTGCCCCCCTCTCACAAGCAGGGAGCATTATGCAATTTGTACATTTCAATTAGGTTGCCGATAAAAAATGAGTAGCTCGAGGGCATTAGTTTATTACTGGTATCCAGCCATGTTTTCCTTTGCTAAATAACATTCTAAAAGCTTCCATTCTGAGCATAATCACCTTAGGGTGCCCACAGAGTGTGGCCCTGAATGATTCAATTACGGCTTAAAGTCATTCTCTTCCCGGAACACAAGACTCTAGAAGCACATCTACAGTCTTTTGCATTCAAGAGAGATTTTTTTTTTCTTTCATAAACGTTCCTGCAAGGATTGTAAATGCAGATGAGGATTATGTTCTGTCTGACTTCTCACTGTTCTCTCTTTTCTGTCTGATGTGCTTTTATGAAGTGAAGTGTCGTGCCTTAGGATAAATCATCATCAGTTTACCAACAAGTGAGTTTATAAATGATTTGATTCTAATGAGGAACATTTCCCCATAGAACCAACAGTAAAGTGTTCTGAGTTTCCCACTAACCCATGATAACCTATTTAACTCACAGTGAAACCCAGCTATATGGTATTAATAGTTCCCTATCATTATGAGGAAAGGAGCTTATGTTTCAAGTAACTTGAAATGTCTGGAACTGCTTCTGACATGCAGCAGTTCCTCCTCCCTGCTAGTGATAAGGAGATTCTTTCTCTCTCATCACAAACAGCCAGATCCTCCCTGCTAGTGATAAGGAGATTCTTTCTCTCTCATCACAAACAGCCAGCCAGATGTGGTGTATTTGAGTGTAGGGATGCATCAGTTACCTATTGCTGTGTAACAAACCACTCCAAACTTAATAACTGGAAACAATAATAATTTATTGGTTCACAATTCTGTATGTTGGCAATTTAGGCTCAGCTGGTAGGTTCTGGGTTCAGCCGTATGTCAGAAGTCAGCTTGGTGGAATCTGGTGGCCAGTATCACCTCCCTCACGTGCCTGGTGATTGGTTTTGGTTGTCAGCTAGGCTCATCTCTCCACGTGGCCTCTCATACTCAAGGAGGCTAGCCTGGGCTTCTTGTCTGAGAGTTCCAAGAGGCGAAGCATGGAAACTGAAAGACCTCTTCAACTCCAGGCTTATAAGTTGCAGTGCTTTGTTTGTTGATCAAAGCAATTCTCAAGGCCAAGCCCAGATTCGAGGTCTCTTCTTGATAAGAGGAGCAGCAAGTTCAAATTGCAAAGGGACACACTGGGATGGGGGGAATTACTGCAGCTGTTTTTGTAAGGAGTCTAAGAGTGTTGGTATGGAGAGGTGAGAAGGTGAGGAGTGGTAAAGGGGGTGAGCCTCCCACTTTACTGTTTCCTAATAATGTGATCTTGGAGAAATTATTAACCTATTCAAGCTTAAGTTTCCTCACCTCTTGAGAGTAAGGCCTCCTTATCACAGTTGTTCTGAGATTAGAGTTAATGCTTATACACCACCCTAACAAAGTGCTGGTTACATAAGAGCTGTTAGTAAATGATTATGTTAGTATTTCCTGTCTTCCCCCCTCACCTCTCAGAGGCAAGCAGAGAGGCAGATTCCAGGCACCTCTACCTGGATGCTCCTCAGGCATCTCAAAATCAGCAGATCCACAGAGAGCTCACTAGCTCTCCTTCCCCACCTCCCCGATTCCTATTTGCATCTCTCGTTGTATCCCTTTTCCCAGATAAAGGTATCCATCCAAATGACTGCTCCAGTTAGGAGCCCAGGAGCCCTGTACCCCACTTCTCTGACCCCACATCTACCTATTGATTCCTGCCTTCCTCCCTTAAACAGATGTCTGTGAGACACCTGAGATGTACCAGGCTTCATGCCAGGTCCAGGTTTGACAGGTAAATGAGGCCAATGTGGTTTCTGCCCCCAAAGAACTTGTAATCCAGTAATAATGTGAAAATCTCCACATTTTATGAAAGAAACGAGATATTGTGAGGAAAAGAAAGGGTACTGGGGAAACTGATTTTGCCCACTAGTCCCCTCCACTGCACCCCAGCTGAGTCTGAGCTGCCATTACCACCAGTGGCCCAGCAGCAAGGGATCTTCCCCCCTTTATGGTTCATCCTCCACACTGTTGCTAGAGCTATCTTTTTGGAAAAAGTAAATTAATCTTTAATTCCCTGCTTGAAAATCCCTATGGCCCACGGGATTATAATTCACATTCCTCAAGGTGGTGTAAAAGGCCCTTCACTCTAGACCTCATCTAGCCATTTCCCCACCCAGGGACCCTTCACCCTCACAAGCTACATTCCTTCCAGTTCCTTGAATTGCTCATACTCTTGCATGAGTCTGTGACTTCACTTAACAGAAAGTCTTTACTCTGAACTGCATCTCTTTGATGCTTACCTCTCCCCGTACCACACACACAAAATTTCTATATACTTTTGTACTTCAGAGCTTTAGAACATGGTAGGTGCTCAGTAACGCTTGTTGAGTGAGTGTTTGTGAGGTTGGTCAGAGGTAGGGGGTACAGTGATTCAAGTGAGTGATAGCTGCATGTGGTTAGTGTCTGCTGAAGAATACCATGAGGAAGAAGAGGAGGCACTTGGCACTGTAGGGGTGGGGACTAAGGGTGGGATGAGGGGCATCATCCTATCTCATCTGTGTTGGCAAAACAGCAGTAGAAAGGAAACAGGAATTCCTGTACCCAGTCAGTCAGAAAGGAGTGCTGCAATGGAGAGGTAGTCTCTGAGGCTGAATGCATGCTTCCAGAAACCAGCAGTTTGGAGGAGACTGATGTTATTTTAGTTTTAACTGTAAAACTATTATTACTTTCATAATATTTAATTTTTCCCCATATTTATATATATTCAAACTGAATATATTTGCAATTTTATTCTGTTACTCTACAATAATTCTGAAGGTCCAAGTTATTTCTCAGCTAGATTTTTAAACACTCAATAGTTTCCTTTTACTCATTCTTTTGATTTTGTCTTTGTCAGCCTCTGTTAGTGCTAAGAAATAACTTACAGTCTATTTACTATTAATGGAGGTCCATTTTGACATTTAATTGATTATAAAAATCAATGGTCCTAGAAGAGGTTATAAAATAATTTCATACCTGTAAGCTCATAGAATCATCACAACTTCATAAATATGACAGAACACAGTTTCATCATTTGTAATATGATGTTAATACTAGCAGCCTACCAAGGAATCCTAATTGGAAAGGAAGTAGTAAAAGTATCTCTGTTCACAGATGACATGATCTTATATCTATAAAACCCTAATGACTCCACAAAAAACTCTTAGAACTTTAATAAATGAATTCAGCAAAGTAACAGGATACAAAGGCAAAACACAAAAATCACTTGCATTTTTATATACTAATAATGAACAGTCCAAATAGGAAATTAAGAAAACAGTTCCATTTACAATAGCATCAAAAGGAATAAAATACTTAGGAATAAACTTAACCAAAGAATCAAAAGACTTTATACACTGAAAACTATAAAACATTGCTGGAAAAAATTAAGGAAGATACAAACAAATGGAAAGACATCCCGTGCTCATGGACTGCAAGATTTAATATTATTAAAATGTCCATATTACCCAAAGCCATCTACAGATTCAGTGCAATCCCATCAAAATCCCAATGGCACTTTTTTCAGAAATAGAAAAACCATCCTAAAATTCACATGGAATGTTGAAGCACTCCGAATAGCCAAAACAATCTTGAGAAAGAAGAACAAAGCTGGAGACCTCACACTTTCTGATTTCAAAACATAAAAAGCTACAGTAATCAAAACAGTATGATATTGGCATAAAGACACACATATAGACCAATGGAACAGAATAGAGAGCCCAGAAATAAACTTTCATGTATAACAGTCACGTAATGAGGGTGCCAAGACTACACAATGGGAAAAGGATAGTCTCTTCAACAAATGGTCCTGGGAAAACTGTGTATCTATATGCAAAAGAATGAAGATGAACTATCATCTTATACCATCTACAAAAATTAATACAAAATGAATTAAAGACCTAAAAGTAAGACCTGAAACTATAAATCTCCTAGAAGAAAACATAGGGGAAAGCTTCATGACATTGGCATTGGCAATGATTTCTTGGATATGACATCAAAAGTGCAGGCAGCAAAAGCAGAAGTAGAAAAATGGGACTACAACAAACTTTAAAACTTTTGCACATCAAAGGAAAGAGGCAAGAGAGTAAAAAGGCAACCTATGGAATGGGAGAAAATATTTACAAACCATATATCTGATAAGGAGTTAATATCCAAAATACATAAAGAACTCCTACCACTCAACAGCAACAAAAACAAATAACCCACTGGATTAAAAATGGCAAAGGACTTGAATAGACATTTCTCCAAAGAAGATATACAAATGGCCAATCAGCATATGAAAAAATGCTCAACATCACTAATCATCAAGGAAATGCATGTTAAAACAAAAATGAGATATTATCACCTTGAACCTATTCGAATGACCATTATCAAAAAATAAAATTTTAAATGACAGGTGTTGGTGAGCATCTAGAGAAATTGGAACCCTTGTGCACTATTGGTGGAAATGTAAAAATGGTGTAGCTGCTATGGAAAATAGTGCGGAGCTTCCTCAAAAAATTAAAATATAATTATTATATGATCCAGCAATCCCGCTTCTTCATATATAGCCAAAAATAACTGAAAAAGCATCTCCAGGAGATATTTGCACACCCATGTTCATTGCAGCATTGTTCAAGAGGTGGAAGCAACAACCTAAATGCCCACTGACTGATGAAAAGATAAAGAAAATGTGACATTTACATACAATGAAATATTATTCAGCCTTGAAAAAGGAAATCTTGTCATATGGTACAACATAGATGAACCCTGAGGACATTATACTAAGTGAAATAAGCCACCATAAAAAGACAAATACTGCGTGATTCCATTTATGTGAAGTACCTAGAGTCAAACTCATAGAAACTGAATAGCATCAAAAGGAATAAAATACTGTTTTCATGTTTTGTTTTTGTTTTTTGTTCTTTTGCGGTATGCGGGCCTCTCACTGTTGTGGCCTCTCCCGTTGCGGAGCACAGGCTCCGGGCGCACAGGCTCAGCGGCCATGGCTCACGGGCCCAGCCGCTCCGTGGCATGTGGGATCTTCCCGGACCGGGGCACGAACCCATGTCCCATGTCCCCTGCATCGGCAGGCGGACTCTCAACCACTGCGCCACCAGGGAAGTCTGAGTGCTGTTTTTAAACAGGGTCTTAGAATAGTCAAGCTGGAAGTAATCCAGGGTCACCCACAACTAGTTAGTGGAAGAGCTAGTCTCAAAACATGTTTCTACTTTCTACTGCTAAATTCATAAATAATAGTAATCAATTACTCTGTGTAGTTTACATAACATACGTTCCTGAAAGCCATAATTTGGTCTGTTTTTGTGAAAATGCTGTCAATGGTACTGAAGCAGTTCTCTGAGTCTGGCATACTCTGATTTTTATAGCCAGACAGGAAGTTTCATTTTATTTTGAGCTACAAAAGACTCTTTTCAACCCAATTAGTTAGTTTATTAGTTAAAGGCAAAAATCTTTTCAGGGGAGATGCAGTGTCTCCCAGAGTATCAGGAGAGATGGTAGCAGGCTTTTCCTTAGAAAATTTTGACAAGGGTGGTCAAGTGGGCCTTGCAGGGGTGGGGAGCGTAAGGGGAGATTGGAGTTTTTGATGAAGGGCTCACACTGTTGAGTGCTGTGACCCAGGAACTTTTATCTAGCACCAAGGTACAGTGTTACCTGGAGAAGATGGTGGAAACAGGAAAATCAGAAAAAGAGTCAGTTGCAATAATTCCAGTGGGAAGTGATGCTACTCCAAGACATGTCAATGGTGGAAGCAGAAAGGAGAAATAAGATACTACGAAACAAGATGTGTTTACCTTCTAGAAGGGAAGGACCAGGTCTGTGATGTCCAGCACTGACACAGCGCCTTCACCTGGCAGGTACTCAATATATAGATGTTTTATGAATTAATGGATTCATTGAAAGTGAGGGCCAAGGGAAAACAAAGATTACAGGATACCTTTATGTATTTTTCTTTTCTTACCTAGTTAGCTAAGAATGTCGGTTCCATTAAGAATCTTCAGTATGTCGAGAGGACAAATCTCGTTCTTGGGAAAGATAATGAGTTCAGTTTGGCTCTGCGTGAATTCAATAGTCAAGTAGCAGTTGGAAATCTGGGACTTGGGAAAGAGGACAAAGGTGGATTTACAAGAGAGCTGCAGAGTGCAGAGAGGGATCAGGATGTCATCAGCAAGTGGAGAAAGTTCAATTCCTCTGTGTGGATGAGGTTGTAAAGGCTGGCGCAGGAAGAAAAGAGAGGAGGTTATCCATACATGAGAAGCATATGCATGAGAAGAAGGAGAAGGAAGAAAACCAAGCAGAGAAAACCAAAAGTAATTTAATGAGAGTATATGCAAGCGAAGAGAGAATTTCAGTTACAAGATAGGGGTCAAAAAATATTCAACTTTGGGGCTTCCCTGGTGGTGCAGTGGTTGAGAGTCCACCTGCCGATGCAGGGGACACGGGTTCGTGCCCCGATCCGGGAAGATCCCACATGCCACGGAGTGGCTGGGCCCGTGAGCCATGGCCGCTGAGCCTGCGCGTCCGGAGCCTGTGCTCCGCAATGTGAGAGGCCACAACAGTGAGAGGCCCGCATACCGCAAAAAAAAAAAAAAAAAGTATTCAACTTTGAAGAGGAGGCCGAAATATTCAGGAGAAGGGAATGAATTTGTGCTGACCTCAGAAGATGACCATAAATTAATCCCTAAAAATTAACGTATTGAGTAAGAACACTAAAAGAAGTCTGTTGGGCTGCTACTGTGAGCCAGAGGTATGGGCCTCGATGAATGGAGGCCCAGTTGACCCTTGAAGGGGCTCGCTTTCTACCCCCTCAAAGCGAACACTACAATCATTCCAGCACAAGAGGATTAAGTTAATAAAGATTCTCTTCTCCTGTATTCTCCTGACTAGCTTCCTTACTATGCTCCGCATTCAACAGGCGTCTTGCTAAGGAAATAGGGGCCTCACAAGGAAGATCGTTGCGGAAAGCTTCTGCTTTAGTACTCAAAAGTTGGGAAATCTCTGCATATGTACAAAGGCTTAATGGGATTAACTGGGATGAACTACTGAGATCTGCTCCTCAGCAAAGGAGGTTTTACTCAAAACCTCTAACACTCAATAGAGGCATGCGTTTTTACCACACCCGGTGGTGCGTTTTTACCACACCCAGTGGTCTCCTCGCCTTTCGTTTTTCCTTACTCTTCTTCACAGAAATAACAACAGCTTGTGTGAGGTGTGTCCTGCTGGGTATTAAAGCAGAGGAGAATGAAAATCAAATTCCTGTCAAGAGCTTTGGATCATGGCTTTAAGGCCAGCCTTAAATTTTGTCTTCTGAGGGAAGTGATATGATTCATTCCCAACAATCGGAAACAGTAATAAGATGATTCAGTTTTCAGAAATCAGAAGGCATTGTGTGCTCTCCAGAATGCCACAGGAAAAATATAAAGCACAGATTATTCACAATTCAGTAAGTTTACATTATTTTAAAATTACAGAATAACTGGAAGATATATATATATGTGTGTGTGTGTGTGTATGTATATATATATTATATATATATATACATACACACACACACACATATATATACACACACACACATATACACATATACCACACACGTGTGTGTTAATGCAAACAAATAGGTTTGTGTTGGTTTTCTGTTTTGTTTTGATTTGTCTGCCCCAGTTGGGTCATTTCTGTACTTTTTCATTCAAACTGAGATTGGCCTGTTGTAACTTTGCAAACTGAATATCCATCCACATGCCCTAGGGCATAGCTTTGCTTTCAGGGTATGCACTACTGCCTGTGCGTGGTTCTCGCACTTGAGTGTGCATTGGAATCACCTGGAGGCCTAGTTAAACCACAGATGGCTTCCCCACCCCCATAGTTTCTGAGTCAATGAGTCCTGGGTGGGGCCTAAGAATTTGCATTTATAGCAAGTTCTCAAATCTTCTTCGTTCATGGTTCTCTCAAAGTCTCAGTAATGCTTTCACTGTGCCCATAGGTTGGGCTGCCAGACTTATCAGGCAACCCTATTCCTAGGAGGAAAGAAATACCTCACAGTTCCATCTATTAAGTAGTTAGATTCCAACAACTTGAAAAGTATTTATGTCTTAACAACTTACTAGGTATTAAAAACAATAGCCTTAAATTGAAAGAAAGTAATTTTTAAATTTCATTATTAATAACCACAATTACTTAATAATGGGATGTGTACACTGGTGGACACTACACAGCTTCTAACACCTTGGAATCAGATTGGATGTCATCACCGTATTTTCTATTCCACACTGATTTTCAACAGGGAACTTGCTTTTTATCACAGCAGCTGTCGAAAACCCAGCTTCAAAAACTATGGCCTCATGAAAAAGAATGTTGAAAAGAGGTCATGTTGCAGTTGTCAGCTACCTTGAACTAGTAGTTTGCCCAGTATCTGGCAGGTGTCTGGTGTTGCTGTGAGTCCCTTGAAATTTTAAAATATTTCGAGATGCCCCTGTGAGTTTACACAGTGCACCAGGGCACGTCTGGGCACATTATGGAAACTGAGTCTTAAATGTTGCTGATGCTGCTGGTTTGAAGATTGTGCTTTGAGAACCATTGTACTGATGACTCAGAGAGATCACAAGGCAGGTGTTTTCTGAGCTTTTTCTCATTTTCTTTGACAATCCTTAATATTCTTAAAATGTTGGAAAGCAAGAAATGCAGAAAAATACATGCAAATTTACCATTAATAATTTTTTATTTTTGTAGCAGAATTGGAAAAGGAAGGAATCAGAGAATGAATAAAGATACCACAAAAAGAGTTGCAAGTTTTGAAGTTAAAAGCACTTAAAATTGTGTGCAATTGTTGTTATGGAGCATTTACAAAGTAATTATTTTTTTCAAGCCATTTTTCAGTCATAATTAATTAAACTGGGCAATCCCAGCGAAATAGGTAACGATTATTGTCTCAGCTTTACACACAGGAACTGATAGATTAGGTGACTTGCCTTAGGCCAAAGAGAGCTTAATTTGGTGGAGACAGAATGCTAAAATCACAGTATTTTAGCTTTCCTTAAAAAACAAGTTATAAGAAACTGGCCTGTTATTTCACTTCAGATTCCCTCAAGCTTCATAGTTAATTTTCTCAAAAATCTTAATAAGGTGGGTGCATAACAAGCAGTGCCGTTTGACTAACGATAAATCTGTGGCCAGTTGTGAAAGTGTGCAAGGGTGTGAGTTCCTGAAGCATTTGAGGGAACCTGGTAAATGGAAGAGGGAAGACAATGTGATAAGTTTGAAGCCATGAAGCTATAGAGAGAGGAAGACTGGTGGTACTTTGAAAGTTAACTGGGGCTGGTTCCTGTGTCCTCAGGAGCATCTTCTCAGAAGAACAAAATTAAAAGCCCCTTGAGGACAAAGGGACAGAAAAATCATTTTAAACCATCTTGTGGGTAGACGTTCAGCTTCTGTTGATCGAATCACTACTTCATTGGGGGCCCAGGCCAGGAGGTTAAAGAGAATCTGTTCAGATACAACCAGCCTAGCAAATGTTTCTATGTAGACATATAATTTTAAGCCACATGTGTGTATCAATGTAGTCCTACATATCTTTGGCTCATCCACAATGCCTCAAACAGTGCCTTGTAGGTTAAGCAGTGCTTGATATACATTACTGGGGTTTCCCAAGTACGACTGCAAGATTCTGAAGGAAAAGAGAGGAGACGAGTGGTTATAAATTGAGCGATTGGTTTTTTCATC
Organism: Orcinus orca; assembly: GCF_937001465.1. Lineage (NCBI taxonomy): Eukaryota > Metazoa > Chordata > Mammalia > Artiodactyla > Delphinidae > Orcinus > Orcinus orca. The sequence continues at coordinate 69,084,510 of NC_064576.1, forward strand.
TATCCTGGAGTCTATGAGATTTGATATACTAGCCAGCCATTTAGATGACTGAACAGAGTACATTCAGATGATACTGAATCATTAGATTGTTAAACTCCTTAAAGTTTCAGATAAAACTCAGTGACCTTATAAATTTAGAGAAGGCTTCCCTGGTGGCGCAGTGGTTAAGAATCCGCCTGCCAATGCAGAGGACACGGGTTCAAGCCCTGGTCCGGGAAGATCCCACATGCCATGGAGCAACCAAGCCCGTGCGCCACAACTACTGAGCCTGCGCTCTAGAGCCCGCGAGCCACAACTGCTGAAGCCCGTGCGCCTAGAGCCCATGCTCCACAACAAGAGAAGCCACCGCAATGAGAAGCCTGCGCACCACAACAAAGAATAGCCCCCCAGCTCACCGCAACTAGAGAAAGCCCGCATGCAACAACGAACACCCATCGTGGCCAAAAATAAATAAATAAAATAAGTTTATAAAAAAAAAAAAGTTAGAGAAATGCCACTAGTCCTAGAGTCAGAAGGAGCGATCTGCAATTTGAATCCCAGCTTTGCTACTTATGGCTGTGTGACCAAGGCCATTCTTTAAACTTTCTGTTTCCTGCCTCATGGGTCTGTGTCGAGCTCAAAAGTGAGATAATAAATGTGAGCGCATGCTGTAAGTTTTTTATTAGATACCATCAACCCAAGGTGATGCTCAGGGTCCAAAATACCTTATCAACTCCGGGAATCTGCTCCTCCTCCAAGTCCTTACTCGTAATGCAGGGCTCTCAAAACACATATGCCTATAGGGCAGCAACGCTGGCCTGGGCAAGTCAGCCTGTGTGCACTGTGGGGGTCCTTGCATTGTAAAGCTGTAGGGCACATGTCCAGCCTAGAGAGAGCCACTCAGCCACCACTCTGTGCCAGGCCCTGAGCCTGGTCTCCGCGGTGCCTCATGCCATGTGCTGGACACAAAATAGACGGGCAGTGAGAGGCCGGGGCCTGCTGTCCTGCCTGACAGGACATCACCCCCTTCCCCAGGGCCTTATGCCTGGGTGGCCGCTGAGTCAGCAACTTCAGGGCCTGGGCAGCCGCTCGCTACCACTCCCGCCCACTGCTGTTGAGACAGTCCCTTACCATGTCTCACCCTTGAGATAAACTCTAAGCTCTAACTGCCCTTTATAGTTCGGGTGTTCCACTGAAGGATTTCATGTGACCTAAAACTTTCAGTTTTAAAACCAGAATGATAGATCACCCTATACATGGCATCTTAAATTTTAGCTCCTTTAAAACTAATGGCCCGATCTCTACAGTAGGAGTTAAAGATTATTTTCTCTCTTCCTTACATACTCACAGCATTCTGATTACACTTCAATCTTAGCCCTTTCCAGGTGTTTCTGTTTCCTTCACCAGGTTTTTAGCATCTCATAGTTGTGGTCCTTGTCTCCTCCATGGTATCTAACTGGTGCTTTGCCTATCAGGGGTGTACTTAACTGTAGAAATAAATCGTTGAGATACAAAATGAGTAAAGACTGACTCTGGGCGTCATAATGGACTAGATAAACAGTAGAAGAGATCGTGTGATTCTCAGATGAATCAACATGAGGATAACAGGAAATAGGCTGAGATTTCAGCAAAAGAGAATTCCATGTATCAAAAAGCAGCTTTTGACCGGAAGGATGATGGGGGGGAGAAAAGGGGTATATCTTGGAAAAGATTATGAAATCACCATTCTCAAAATCATTCAGATTGTCCCACCATCGATATATCTCAATTTAAGATGAAGATTCTCTGAAATAAGGGCCGTAATGCTGGAGGCAGTGTTCAGGCAGGCATCTCCTGAATCCCAGTGGACCAGGATGGATAGATGCCATATTTCCAGCAGAGTGCCATACCCATTTTTCTTTTTAACCAAGGTAGGATGTACTGGCTTTCTCCTGTCCAAATCATGCTTGTTGAGGTTTAGAGTCAGGACTGTGACAGCATAAAGCTAACTAGCAGCAGATGATGGTATTACATTATAGTTGAATACTTTTCCCACAAAGGATTTATCTGGGGACACGAAGACTCAGTGAATTACCATTTGCCACGGCCTTCACTGAAGAACCACAGCTCCAAAATCCTTCCTCCACCATGTGAATTGACCGTCTGCTCACAGTAATTGCAAATTGACTTCCAGGGTTCATAAAGTCTTCCTATGTTCTTGCATGTCTTTGAAATGCCCCAGGCAACTGCTCTTCCCTCCAGTGGAGCAGGCACAACAGCTGTGGGATTCACCAAGCCTTGTCTCTGCTCCATTTCTGGCAGCAGGCGACAACTGCCAAGCCGCTCTCCAAAAAGGCCTGCAAATTGTAAACCCATTAAGGCTTAACTCCTAGGGGACAACAAAGAGAGCTGCCTTTGAATGTGAGCTCTGTGTGGGATCACAGAGGCCTCTGGCACCTGGGCTTGTCCTCAGGGCCAGGGCAATCTGTAGGGAAAGTTACAAGCTGCTGAGGGAATATTTTCACAGGTTTTTCCGAACAAAGGGTTCTTTCTTCAAACCCTGTGCAACTCTTTCCTGATTGCTAATTAACCAAACCTAGTGAAAAACAGGCCTTTTCTGTAAATAGCAGTAGTAAGTGTATGTGTGTGTGCACATATGTGTGGTGTGGTTGATGTGCACTCTGATGTGTTTCTGTTTGTGTTTTTTTGACACATGACTGAAGCCCTCTTTGGAATTTTTTTTTTTAATTTATTTTTGGCTGCACTGGGTTTTCGTTGCTGCGCACGCGGGCTTTCTCTAGCTGCGGCGAGCGGGGGCTACTCCTCGTTGCGGTGCGCATGCTTCTCATTGCGGTGGCTTCTCTTGTTGCGGAGCACCGGCTCTAGGCGAGTGGGCTTCCGTAGTTGTGGCTCGCAGGCTCTAGAGCGCAGGCTCAGTAGTTATGGCACACGGGCTGAGTTGCTCCACGCCATGAGGGATCTTCCCGGACCAGGGCTTGAACCCGGGTCCCCTGCATCGGCAGGCGGATTCTCAACCACTGCGCCACCAGGGAGCCCCCTCTTTTGAATTTGACAGGATGGTAAGGGGACTGTTACAAGGCATCTCACCCCTCTTAGTAATTTTTGCTATGTGCACATAGTCGTGCTACTGTCTTTGAGTACTGAATATGCTTTGTGTTTTGCTTGAAGTCACCCCTCTCCCCTGAAGCTAAGGGTCTGTCTCACTCTGTCTCCTTGTTTCACCATTGCTCATCTATTTTCCCTTGTTTGCTTCCTTGGAGTCACTGTTTAGGAAGTTCCTGCTTGGTCCATCTGTCTTAAATTACTACTTTGTTTACTTTCCCAGACACTTTCTCACCCAGGAACCTTCCCTCTGTTTGTCGCATGTCTTTCGTATGTGGTATGCACTTGAACATCTGAAAGCCCCCTTTCCTCAGAAGCCCCTACAGGGCACTGGCACTCATTATAACGCTGACTCACCACTTGGTGCATGTTGCCACCTAGTCAAAGCCAGCCAGAGCCTGGTGGCCTTCTGGAACTGTTGGTGAAGCCTTCCAAATCCTACCTCTTTTAACTCAGCGTTTCCAGTTACGTATTAGTTTTGTAAGTTTCACAATTCAGTATCCTGGAGTTTTGAAAGTGGGTTACATTTTGTTTATTTTATCCATAATTAAGGTGCTTATTGTGAGGTTATCTATCAATTCGATCTTTGCCTTACTGATATTCGATCAATAACTTCTCGTGTTAATTCTGGCCTTCTTGGTTATGACTGTGATGGGGGAAAAAAGCTCTTCACGGGCCTCTAGTGGACATGTAGTGGAACTGCATAAATCTTGTATTCAAATGTATGAAACTGGTGTGACCTAAAGGCCTGAGGCAATCCCAAAACATGTTCTTCATCAGATTTTTAATTAAATAGTATAATAGTGTGTTTGAAGGCATGGAAAATAAGAAAAAATGGTGAAATCAAACTCTTGAGTGACTTTAACCATAGGGTATTATCGACTTAATTGTTGCCTACTGGAATGAGTTTCTTTGTCCATTTAGTCTCTACTTTATAACAGCAGCTGAATTTTAACTTCAAATAATAATTGTAAATCAACTTTACTCTTAATTCATTTTTTGTCACTTTTTATCAAGATCTGAAATCTCTGATATTTTAAGTTTTGTAACTTAAATGTTTCATCTCAAAAGAGTTGGAAATAATATGCCTCTATAAAGACATGCGAGGGAAGTAATGTTGTCCATAGACAACCCCAGCCTTCTCCAAAGACCAGAATCCACCAGGTTTCTCTCCCAGCCTTCATTGATTTTCCATGAGCTTTCCATGTGCTCTTCTTGCCATGGTGCTTCCTCTTATGCTCCCTTTGCCCGAAATAACTCCTCCCTTCCACCACCTCCCCACCTGGTGAAATTCTTCATATCCTTACAAACCCAAGTCAAATTCTATCTTTTATTTATAACTCCCCTCCACACCCCCACCTAACAGAGTTAAAAACTCTGCTCTGCTGTTCGGTTTTACTATCTACTGCGTGTTCAACCGCACATTCAATTTGTTATTTTAAGTTAACTTGCAGTTAACTGTTTCTGCTGCTGGGTCTTGAGCTTTTCATCAATTAATACAGTGCTGTATTTTGCAGTTTTCTCATCATCACTCTATCTGCAGTCCCTAGCACAGCTCCTGCACTTAGTAGAGACTGTTGGATTATTAGCTGTTCCTTTTGGTGCTTGTCCTGGGTAAAACTGGGAGCTGAGAAAGTATGCCACATCTCGTCCCTGGTGTCTCTGTTTGCATCCGGCATCCTACCTCCCTTTTGCTCCCCCTCCACATTTCCAACTTACGTCATTTCCAACTTAAAGTGATTTTAAGGCCCTGAATTACCTTGTTCATGGTATTTGAAATGTAAACCTTATCTTGAATTTGAAATGAAATGCTTTGTCCTATGTCAAGCAAGTATGCTGGTGGGAGAGTTGTTTTGGGGGATGGTATCCTCGGCTCCAAATATAATATAATGACTGTCTCTTCTACCTAAGAATTAAACTAACTTCATTCGTTTGGAAGGGGGCTTCCATACTGCCTTTTGGGTTAAACTTGCAAAATATTTTCAAGGTATTGACTTGGAATGTAGTTCTGGAACAAATGAGCCCTATGTTTAAATCTGTCTAGAGTTGAACCACCTGGGATCATATTTTGAGCTGTGTATGAGGGCAGTGAGATTATTATGAGTCTATCACTGCAAGACAGACCTTGAGCTAGGATAGAAAGGACTGGGGATGAAACTTTGAAGAGGATGACTTTATGGGTAGCTTTCTGCTGAGGGACAACTTGAGACTTCACGTCAAACACTTGAGCAAAGCTCACAGGTAGTGGATGAGACTGACTAAAAGCAACTGGCCACCACGGTGTCACTGAGGCATTTTGTAGGGCCCTTTAAGGCTATTAAAGTGGAATGGAGTTTGCTTTGTTGAAAGAGTCAACTTTGTTTTTGTTTAATAGTTTTTGGAGCTGAGGTTCTTAATCTGGTGACCTCTTATCTCTTTAAAACTTCAGAAATTATTAAAAAAAATGTATATACATATGCCATGCATTTAGTGGGGAGAGCTTTGGAAAGATTCTTGAAAACCTAGAAAAGTTTAAGAATTACTATTTTAAGACATGATTGAAAGGTCGTATGTTTTATAGTATGGGTCATATTAATAGACTTTTTATCTAAATATTGCCTGAACTAGGCTGAATATTACATTTACACATATTGTCCAATTGTTTGTTTACTAAATTCTTTTAATTGGATAATTGAATTAAATTTGAAAACTACTGTCTAGATAACGCTAACACTTTTGGCAATAGCCAGGCACTAGCCTTTTACTAAAGACTTTCTGTACTTTTATGAGGCAAAAGTGAAGGAATTGGAATGATTAGTTGGATCGAAAGAATGATTTATTTTTATTTATTTATTTTTTTAAATTTTTTTCGGTACGCGGGCCTCTCACTGCTGTGGCCTCTCCCGTTGCGGAGCACAGGCTCCGGACGCACAGGCCCAGAGGCCATGGCTTACGGGCCCAGCCGCTCCGCGGCGTGTGGGATCCTCCCGGACCAGGGCACGAACCCATGTCCCCTGCATCGGCAGGCGGACTCTCAACCACTGCACCACCAGGGAAGCCCAGAATGATTTATTTTTAAAAGAAGGAAAGAGCACAAATAAAATTAATCCCTGAAAATAAGTTATTTGGAACTTGAGTAAGCCATGGGGAGCAAGTGTTAACTTCAGTTATGTGGTTTTCTAAATTTGTAATCAAACATTACCATTAGTCATAGAAAGATAAAAGGAAGGAATAAGATTAAACTATAGATCTACATATTTGCAAATATAAATTATCTTGGCAAAATGATTCTAGAAGGAAGACACATACTGATATAAAGGAATTTTATTTTAATTAAGGAAAAGATTTAAGAGAAGAACACAAGGCAGTATCTTATAAAACAAAAATATATCAGAGGTACTTATGCTTGAGGAAATGAAAATGCTGTGTTTAATAATCTCTAAGCTCATGATACAGTGATACCTCACTTATCCAAAATTCAGTATGTAGCAGCATCAATTATATGGAAAAGACCTATAAACAAAGCAATGAAAAACACTGTCCTTGCAGAACCAAGGTTAAAACTGTGTATTAACCCTGCAGTGCATTGTCTGAACTGTTGTCCTCAGATAACTCTTTTAACATCTTTCTCCAGACTCTCAGAACTGCCAATAAATACTGGGTAATCTAGGACAAGTTGGATGACTTCCACCAAAGTTTTTTTAGTTGACTATCAGATCTTAACTAAATTAATCTGTGGTCTGTTTTCAGAAATGAAATTCTGTAATAATCCCAAAGTGGAAAATGGATTATTAACCCTTCTCTCTCTTTGAAAGTCATTGTTTACCAATCGTTTAATTTATCAGTGCTTTACAGACCAGTGATCAACACAAAATTAATTCAGTTTTAATGAGAGACAACCTGAGAACAAATAAGAATTATAGCAGTTAGACTCAGGGCCACATTTCTTCAAGTCACCAGTGCCTTCTCTCTGTGATATTATTCATTACCAAAGAGGAATCTTGGAACATCTTGCTGGTTGCTAAAAAAGTTCAAATGGCTGAGAATTTTTAGGGCTTTACCATATACATATTATATGGCTAGCACATATATCGTATTCCTTCTTCATCCCTAACACAGAGAAGTATGAAGAAAAGGAAACATAGAAATGCAATGGAAATGCACATGGACATTAAATATGCTGCAGGCAGCAGAAAGTACTTCTGGAAATGTTCTATATCTGCTAGTTATATATTAGCCTCATTTATAAATGCTTGTAAAGTTTTTTTAAATCAAACATAATTTGCTTAATGTAATTTGTAACAGGAATTAATTCAAAAGAACATAATGAATACCTTCTAGCATCAAACACATGTGAGATGATGCAAGAAAGTAAAAAATGAATAAAACTGTTCTCAAGGAGTTCACAGTTTAGTGGGAGGACATCCCACATGCAGATAAAGAGTGGTGAATACTCTAGAAGCATGAGGAGGACATGCAGGCGGGGCCAGCTTCATGGGCACGCAGCCCTGCAGTTTGTGACAGGGCCCCAGGCTTAGAAGGGCCTGGCCGTTGGTTTAATGTTATGCTGTTGCCATTTGAGATTATTAATAATTTTTTAATGTGGTAAAATATACATAACATTTGCCATCATAAACAATTTTAAATATATTAAATGAACATTAAGTTTGGCAGATATATACAAATTCAGGAATTTTTAATTGTTTATTCAATAAAATAAGGAAGCATTGGTTATGGAAAAAAACATTAAGTTTTAAATGAGCACTAAGGTCAGTAATGTTTAAGTATATTCACATTGTTATACAACTGTCACCATCATCCATCTCCAGAACTCTTTTCATCTTGCAAAACTGAAACTCTGTACACATTAAATAACAACTCCCCATCTCTCCCTCCCCCCAGCACCTGGCAACCACCATTCTACTTTCTGTCTCTATGAATTTGACTACTCTAGGTGCCTCATAGGAGTGGAAACATACAGTATTTGTCCTTTGATGACAGGCTTATTTCATTTAGCATATCTTCAAGCATATGTTGTAGCACCTGTCAGACTATCCTTCCATTTTAAGGCCGAATAATATTCCATTGTATGAATATACCACACTGTGTTTATCCACTCATCATCGATGGGCACTTCAAGTGCTGCTCCAAGCTTCGCCATTAAGTAGACACTCAGTAAATGTTGATACCATTTGTCTTTCTTTTTGGAAATAATCACTTCCTTGATTTACCTGCCTTGCTAGTCTGAGAGCTTCCTGATGGAAAGAACCGTGCCTTATCTATCTTTGGCCCCAGCGTAGTTTCTGGGCTGGTAATTTTTCAGTAAACCTGCATTTAAAAAAAACTAATGTTAAACATAATTTTGAAAAATTTTTATTGAGGTATAGTTGATTTACAATATTGTGTTAGTTTCAGGTGTACAGCAAAGTGTTTCAGTTATACATATATACATATATATTCTTTTTCTAATTCTTTTCCATTATAGATTATCACAATATATTGAATATAGTTCCTTGTGCTATACAGTAAATCATTATTATCTGTATATTTTATATATAGTAATGTGTATCTGTTAATCCCAAACTGCTAAATTATCCCTCCCCTCCCCTTCCCCTTTGGTAACTGTAAGATTGTCTTCTATGTCTGTGAGTCTGTTTCTGTTTTGTAAATGAGTTCATTTGTATTATTTTTTTAGATTCCACATATAAGTGATATCATATAATATTTGTCTTTGTCTGACTTACTTCACTTAGTATGATAATCTCTAGGTCCATCCATGTTGCTGCAAATGGCAATATTTCATTCTTTTTAATGGCTGAGTAATATTCCATCATATATATATACCACATCTTCTTTATACATTCATCCATTAATGGACACTTAGGTTGCTTCCATGTCTTGGCTATTGTAAATAGTGCTGCTGTGAACATTGGGGTGCATGTATCTTTTTGAATTAGAGTTTTCTTCAGATACATGCCCAGGAGTGGGATTGCTGTATCATATGGTAGCTCTATTTTTAACTTTTTGAGGAACCTCCATACTGTTTTCCATAGTGGATGCACCAATTTAAATTCCCACCAATAGTATAGGAGGGTTCCCTTTTCTCCACACGCTCTCCAGCATTTATTATTTGTAGACTTTTTGATGATGGCCGTTCTGACTGGTGTGAGGTGATAACCTCATTATAGTTTTGATTTGCATTTCTCTAATAATTAGCAATGTTGAGTATCTTTTCATGTACCTGTTGACCATCTGTATGTCTTCTTTGGAGAAATGTCTGTTTAGGTCTTCTGCCCAGTTTTTGATTGGGTTGTTTGTTTTTTTGATATTGAGTTATGTGAACTGTTTGTCGGTCACATCGTTTGCAAATATTTTCTCCAACTCTGTAGGTTGTCTTTTAATTTTATCATTTCCTTTGCTATGCAAAAGCTTATAAGTTTGTGAAAATATATTTTTTTAACTCTTCCTCTTTTTTTAAAAAAAATAAATTTATGTATTTATTTTTGGCTGCATTGGGTCTTCGTTGCTGCATGCGGGCTTTCTCTAGTTGAGGTGAGCAGGGTCTACTCTTTGTTGTGGTGTGTGGGCTTCTCTTGTTGCAGAACACAGGCTCTAGGCGTGCAGGCTTCAGTAGTTGCGGCATGTGGGCTCAGTAGTTGTGGCTCACAGGCTCTAGAGCGCAAGCTCGGTAGTTGTGGTGCACCGGCTTAGTTACTCCGTGGCATGTGGGATCTTCCTGGACCAGGGATCAAACCCGTGTCCCCTGCATTGGCAGGCGGATTCTTAACCACTGCGCCACCAGGGAAGTCCTGTGAAAATATTTTTAATGAAAGTGTTTCTTATTTGGGGCTCAGCAGCATTCTTCCCAGCTGTGCTGCACTGCCCACTCTCGCTTGCTCTCTCTCTCTCTGAGATTTCCCCTTGAATCTTCCTGTTTTGGAAGAGCCATCTGATGATGGCAGTCACCCAGACAGCAATGAGTGGAGAAGCCCTGAAGGACAGGTTTCGCCATGACTTGGATGGCTCTGTGGCCTACCACCCCTCGCAAATGTCACTGTACACTCTCAGCAGTCACACTGGCTTCTCATCCAGAACATAAGTGGTTCTTGGTCAAGTGGCACATTTGGCAGGAGTGGCTGGATGGAGAGGGGGTTTTTTTGGGTTTTTTCTAATTAATTTATTTTTTTATTTATGGCTGTGTTGGATCTTCATTTCTGTGCGAGAGCTTTCTCTAGTTGCGGCAAGTGGGAGCCACTCTTCATCGCGATGCGCAGGCCTCTCACTATCGCGGCCTCTCTTGTTGCGGAGCACAGGCTCCAGACGCGCAGGCTCAGTAGTTGTGGCTCACGGGCCTAGTTGCTCCGCGGCATGTGGGATCTTCCCAGACCAGGGCTCGAACCCGTGTCACCTGCATTAGCAGGCAGATTCTCAACCACTGCGCCACCAGGGAAGCCCTGGAGAGGGTTTTTGAAGGCACCATGGAGGCAGGCAGTAGGATGTTCTGAAGTCCTGAGGGTGGGAAAGTTTCCAGTTGGCCCTCCCCTCCCCAAATGCTTTGTCAGTACTCAGTTTGCACATGTCACCAAAAACAATGAGCTGGGGAGATGGGAGGTGTCTTTTCAAATGTCGTGTCCCATGGGCTATGATGGATGGAATACAGTCAAATATCACCAACCATGTTCTTCATCCCAAGAAGCTATCTAGTTCATCTATGGTTTTGGAATGGCCTGCATTCAAATACTTTAGGGAAATGATACTCTGCATTCCTTTGAAGACACCTAGAAAGTGAGATTTCTCTGCTTCCTGTAGTCTTCCAGTCCCACAGTTTTTCAATCATGTCTAACCCATGAAGTAACCACATCTCCAAAGCGATGAAACTGACCTCAAATATGAGGACAGTTATCATGTCCAAGCATCATGGCTCCAAACTCTGACTTTTCCATGGTTAACAGAACAGAGTGTCACTAGGTTTGGTATATATTAAAAAAAAAAAATCATGATATGCTACAAAGTGAATGGTCAGTTGTTACCTAGAGGTCACTGTGTAGAGGGTTTGCTGAGGATTGAAATAGAAGATGAACCTTTACTGGTTTTGTTTTGTAGAAGTTATGCTAATATTAGCCTTGTGGGGTAAAGATGGGCTAGGAAAAATGAAGGCCATGCCTCAAGCTTGGGCACTTCAGCACACATATGTCTGCTGATGAAGCATGTGGTCTTTTGTGGAAGAGTCCTTAAGTGAAAGCAAGATTTCACCAATCAGAGACTAGCAGGCTCAGCTCTAGGTGCCCATTTCCCGCCCCCCAATACTAATTCTATTCCTGAATTCTCTGATGCAGTCACTTCTGAGTTGGGTGAAGCATTTTCTTGTTCTCTAAATAGAGCAATGTTTTGTGTGCCTTAGGAGAAAAACTACAGTTAGAATCTAATGCTTCCAAAGGATTTGAACAAGGTTTAGTTTCCCTGTATACCAGCCTCTTTCCTGATTATTGTACACATTTTTCATATGAGATCAATAGCACCTGAATCTCTTGACAGTAAAGGGCACCTTAAAAACTCAAAATATGTGTGGTATTTTAAAGAGCATCCTAGTTGTTTTAAAAACACAAACAATGTACAGCACTGCGAATGTTTGGTCTTAGCTACCATTACAAGAGAAGGGAGGGAGGGTGTGTGTGTGTGTGTGTGTGTGTGTGTGTGTGTGTGTGTGTGTGTGTGTGTGTGTAAGGTGATGGAAAAGAAAGTCTGGGATTCATTAAAAACTAGGGTTTTTAATAAGTTCTGAAGTCATTGAAGGTTGTAGCTGGCTGAGGTAGTTATCACTCAGTGCTGATGTTCCTGGGTTAGGATTACTGAGAGCATTATAGTAGAGTAGCTAATCTTTTGTGGCCAGTACTGCTTGCCTGTGTTGATAAGTATGATTAACAACATTAGAAGCCAAATACATAGGCAAATGCCTTATAGCTGCCAGGAATGCTCATGGCCACCCATGCATCACAGCAAAACGAGAAACAAGTTCAGGATCCTAGTATGCCTGAGCCTTTTAGATAAGTATGCCTCCAAGTTCGGTTTTGAAGTTGGTTTCAGTCAAATCCTGTAGAGCTCTTGTTAGAAAGCAGTCAGATAGGAGCCAAAAAGTGAGGAACGTGCTTTTGGTTTGCAAGGTTGTAAAAGGATGCTGCTCATGATAATTTCAGAATCTACTTTAGGTCTGCTTTTGTTCTGAAAATTCAAAGTGAACTTTAAAAAGATCCGAGACTTTTAATTTTTCTAGAAATTTCATTGCATGAAAATGCACATGCATCAAAAATTGCGTAATCCAATATTTGGTGGTAACCCTGAATAAAAGTCAAAACTCTAGGCTACATACAAATTGAGCGAGGCAATGATAGGTGACATAATCTTCAAAATAGTGGAAGAAATCCAGTTTAGAAAGTGATCAGCCTGACCTGTCATGTGAGCAGGGGCTTTGTTCCTCCAACTGCAGCTTCATTGTTGCTTCCATTAGCATCATAATTAAAGCAGGCCTCTGTGTTTCACCCAGGGATTCTGGATTTTTCCACCCAGAACTAAAGATAACACCATCTAAAATGTAAACCAGTATAATAAGGTTAAGGGTTAGTAAACAGTAGGAGTGAAAGGAAAAGACAAGCATGGGATTAGGGGAGACAATCCTGAAGCATACTGGTACCAGTTTCCAAGAGGCAAATCCATTCTTGCAGAATTGTCATGTACACTCTGCGTGAAGTTGGTGTCGCCCCAGCAGGTAGTGTATACTTTCTGCCCTCCTGTTGACTTTCTCTGGTCTCAGCTGCTGAATGTCAGAACTTCGTATACCTTTCCTACCACGAGAGTGCCAAAGTAGGTTCCATTTCTTGGCAACAGAAACCACAAGCCCGCTCTCTAGAGCCTCAGATTTGTAGGAAAGATGTTGCTATGATAAAGGTTCTTTTTTTCATAGCTTATATCCTTCTGAGCCTGCTTTTGTGAACAAAGTTATTCTTGCACCACATGATTTTGTTTTCTCCATTTTCAATACAACTTTTCAATGCACAGTCGACTTTTTGCTGACAAGATTTTCCCCCCTATTACTCCCTCTTTTTTTCTAGGTAATGCAAACCAAAAGTTTATAACTTTTGGAATTTTACAAATATTGAAGTAGAAATCCTACATGTACAGTGGAACATCACATAGATAAGGCAGTGCTGACATTTTTAAACTGTACCTGATGTGGAATTAAGTTCTTATCATTTGAATTCCATGTACAGTTGTCATTGCTCCTTTGGTTCATTCAGAGCCCAGCTGCTGCAGATGTGCAGTCAGGCTTTTATTATGTAATCTTTTCAGACAAAGAACGTTAAAAAAAAAGAAAAAAAAATCAGAGTCAGTAATCCAAGTAGCCAAGCCAGTTACCTTGATTTGCTTCAAAATGAGAATATATCAGAGATGGGGGTAGATTGCTTCCACCTGAAAACAAAACAGCTTCACAAAACTTTCCATGTTAAACAAGACTTACAACAAAGAAAAAATTTGTAATTTTATAATGAAAAGTAATTTTTCCCCAGAGAAAGAAAAGGGATTAACGGTAGTAGAAATTATATGATCTATCTATCTATCTATCTATATATATATATATATTTTTTTTTTTTACCTGTTTAGGAATATTAAATGCTAGAAAAGGGATTTGGGGAGAGTTTGTTTTTAGAGCACAATATAAACTCGGGTTTGTTTGGTTTTCAACATTACCTGGAATGTTTGCTACTGAAATTGTGTCGGAGACACACACAGTATCCTGAGAACCTGAAAACCACAAGTTGCAACTTGAAAATGGGCTCCATGACCCCAGAGACTGTGGGAAGTCACAGAGCCCTCACTGTGCACGCCTGCTCCTGCCTGTGCCTGTCTGCAGGACCCCTACAAACTAGCACGCGTTGCTGCTTGCTTATGCTCCGAGGACACGTGCACCCAAGCAACTCAATATCCAGATCTGGAAGTTCGACATTTCCATTGCCATAAGTAAGAGAAACTCAACAGTAGAAGGTGGTATTTATTTTCTGCTTAAAATGCAGTAGGAAAAAGGCAGGCATACTCCAGATACCTGTGTGCATGTTAGGAGGACAGTCTGTCACCTGCAGCAAGTAAAGGAATTGAATTACACTCAATTACTTTTTTAACTTATGAGTTTGTGTTTTCACTCATTCATCCATCTATTCTTCCATACTGCCCAGGATGTAAAACTTAGGAGAGGAACAGAAGGGACAGGTCTGTCAAGTGACCCACCCAGAAAAGCACAGGCGTGTTTCTGACTCCATTCTGGAGAAGTGCTACTTCTTTGGTCTGGCCTCCCTGTGGTACCAGACTTTTGACTAAATAGTCACTGGGGTTCCATTGGATTAAGCCTAGTAGCTTTCTTATTGGTTCATCTGAAGATCTCCAAGACTGTTAAGTGAACAAAATAAGTCTTTGGATAATACACATAATATGATTCTATTTATGTAAGAGTAATTATCTCATGGGTGTGCAGTATGGGTGTATGTACATATATGTAGAAACATATGTATGTATATTTTACACATATAAAATATGTGTATGTATATATTACATATACATAAAAAGTTATACATGTATATTACATATATATAAAGTTTGGAAAATAGACACTAAACTGTTAATAGTGATTACCTCCAGGGAGGGAAGTAGATTTAGGAGTTGGGGATATAAATGGGACTTTTGTTTGAATTTTTAAAATGAGCATTATTTGGTGTAATTAAAATATTTTAAAGAAAAAATATTTAAAGTTTACTTTTATTAGTTATTAAAATGTATTAGATAGTATTTGATTTTACTTTGTGAGGTTAACAAAAATTTACTAAAAGCGAATGAACCTATACTGCAAGATGAGACCTTTATTTTCATATTATAATTATATTCATAGCATAAAGCAAATAATGTGTAGTACATTTCTTTTTTTTTTTTTTTTTTTTTTGCGGTACACGGGCCTCTCACTGTTGTGGCCTCTCCCGTTGCGGAGCACAGGCTCCGGACGCGCAGGCTCAGCGGACATGGTTCACGGGCCCAGCCGCTCCGTGGCATGTGGGATCTTCCCGGACCGGGGCATGAACCCGCGTCCCCTGCATCGGTAGGCAGACTCTCAACCACTGCGCCACCAGGGAAGCCCTGTGTAGTACATTACTGATGTGTTTTTTCTAGTTTCTTTTTGCCAAGAAATTGGTGAATTACTTAGAATTCAAGATCTAAACCAGATATGACCAAAAGAAACATGTTTGTCCTGGGCTTTTTGGTCGAGCAAACTTTGAACTTTTGCTGACCTGTGGGTTCCATGCCCCATGCTGTCTTTATTAGTGAACAAAAATGGTCAGATTGGTCCTGCACAACTCTTAGGTTCTTTTTTGCCCGATAATGGTAGCCAAAGAAGAACTTTTGAGGCAAAAGAGGGTCAACTACTCTCCCCCAAACCTCACAACCAAGTCATACTGATAACTCAATGTAGGACCAAATTCTGTCAGGTATATAGACATTTATTAACAAGCAAACACCCCTCCCCCAACATAAATCGATTCATGTAACTTGTGTGTAAGCTTCAAGGAGTCCCAGCTCTTCACTTTCCTTTTAGATGCTCAACCACAGCCTTACATAAAAGATTCAAAAGAGGCTTGAGGCAAACACCCAGATTCCAAAAACAGATTGTCTCACCCTTATAGCCTGCATCAGGCAAGCAGAATCTTCTAGAAGTCATGGCTGTGGAAGTGAGCTGAAATTATCAAATTGGTTGTGCACAACTCTTAGGTTCTTTTTGGTAAATAAGGGTGGCCAAAGAAGCAAGTTTTGAGTTAAAAGAGGATCAACTACTACTCTCACTAAAACCTTATAACCAAATCACACTGATTACATGTGTAGGACTATTTAGGGATTTAGACTAGGACATTATCACCAGAGGTGCAGGTAAAGGTCTTACTGGATTTTCACACCGAAATACTTTGAGCCAGTCTGTACTTCTGAACACCTTAAGTCCACCAAGCATGCTAGGCAACGAAACAATTTTCACCAGTTGAAACCCATTTTTGACACTCAGAATGGTAGCTGGAGATTGTTGATGGAGAGATGGTACCAGCAGGGTTTGTAACAGCCAATTCTGAAGTTCAGGCTCCCTGTTTAGAAAGCCAGCTAGATTGTCTCAGGCTTTGAATGCTTCATCAGATGCTAGCAGCACCGGGGTTATAGTTTTACCTAAATAACACACATGTAACATCAACCATATATACTCAAGTGCTTTAAAGTAAATTACAGGGCTTCCCTGGTGGCGCAGTGGTTGAGAGTCCGCCTGCCGATGCAGGGGACACGGGTTCGTGCCCCGGTCCAGGAAGATACCACATGCTGCGGAGTGGCTGGGCCCGTGAGCCATGGCCGCTGAGCCTGCACGTCCGGAGCCTGTGCTCCGCAACGGGAGAGGCCACAACAGTGAGAGGCCCACGTACCGCAAAAAAAAAAAAAAAAAAAAAAACCTAAAGTAAATTACAGATGAGTACTGCAATTAGCTCTTCTTACAGAGGATTCTGTTTCTTGAATTGCAATTAATCAGATTCAACCCTTTAAGTGTAGTTGTATTCACCTATATTTTTAAATTCTCACTATGGAATGATAGATAACACCTATTGAATGTTTATGCCATGCTCTGTTCCCAGCATTTTACATATATTAACCCACTTAATCTTCACAACACCCTAAGAGTTGTACTGTTGTTATCCATTTAACAAGGAGGAATCTCAAGTAACTTGTCCATGCTCACACAGCTTGTACCTGGCAGAGTCAAGATTAGAACCCAGGCATCTGGGACATGAAGTTCAGTTTTTTCACTGCATGGAAGAGAGAAAATACTCTAGACCATGAAGCCATACTGCCCTCACCAGCTGCGAGATCCTACTTTTAATTTGCTTTGCACAAATTCTGCACACGAGGCAAATCGTCTGTATGTTAAGTTAGAAAGGCTCTTCCCATGATGTGCTGCATTCCTCTTTAGAGTCCCCATTTTCTCAGTATGTTTTCCTCTCTACAGAGCTGATGAGAAATGTTTAATCGTCAGGCCTGGCTCTGTGCAAAAAAGAAAACAAAATCCCCGAGGAGCCGTATCCATTCCCTTTTGGATCAATGCAGTGCCTTTCAAACAACACACAGCTGCCATAGACCCCCGGGGTCTGCTGTTGAAGTTTCACACCCCTTCTGTGAGGCTGGACTTTACTTCTTGTATGTGATCATTAAAGATGTCTGTGGTTGAAAAGAAGGGAGTTGATGATTGAAGTATCAGTCCCTAGCTTAAGGATTACAAGACTGAGGACCAGCAGATCAGGCTAATTATTATTGCCGTGCTTCATGTATGCACTTGCACTGTACTTACACCTGGGCATGGATATTGCTTGTGATGCTTAGCTGGCCTCTTATGCCCAGGGTTTGATAAAAATGGGAAGCTTCAGGTGTCGTGCCATTTGCTTTGCCAGCTGGTATAATCCTTAAAAATATTTTTGTCCAAAACATGGATGGTGTTCCTTTTCAATTACTGATTTGCCCAGGCACATGGGGATTGGGCTTTTGACCGTAAACATGGGCAGGGCTGGATTAAGCAGGTTTCTGGCATCTTCAAGTTGATGGTTGTGAGCGAAGCTGACACATACATAAGGGTAGGTTATACAGCGCACAGCCCTAGGCTGACCTGGTTCTGGGGAATACAGGTGCCAGTTTGAAAGTAAAATCCAAATCCTGAGGTCCCCACCCAGTACTCATTCCACTCCCCAATAGTTTCCTTCTTTTGCCATAAATTCACTCCTTGCCTACGACTTCTCTCTCTTCTACACATATTCCTTAACCACAGACAATCTGGTGCCTATCACCAGCCTATATCAGCTTGCATCAGCTTTCCTGTAACTGCATATATATTTTAAATGCCTACATATAGAAGTTCATTATATGAATGTACCTTAATTTATTTGTAAGTTCCCTATTGGTGGGCACTAGGTAGTTTGCAATCTTTGGCGATTACAAACAATGCTGAAATTAAAACTTGTATTTGTTTGTATATCTGTCTGCAAATATCTCCAGGAAAAATTGCTTAAAGTGGGATTTGCTTTGACTCATTTCCTTTGACTCTCTTACCTATGCAGCTGCCTCTAGCACCCTTCCTTTTTTTACCCTCATCCTCCAAGTTCGAATATTTATGACCTCTGGCTTAAATTATTACAATAGTCTCCTAAGTGGGTCAGTCTGCCTACCCTCTCCTTTATAATCCATCCTAAATATGGTTTCTAGATCTCACTGCTCAGATTATGTTACACTTATGCTCAAAAACTTCCATGATCGCTGATTGAACTTAGTATTCACTCCCCACACCCCCTCCCAGCATTCAAGACCATACCACAGTATGGTTCCTCCTTGTTGCTGGAGTCTCATACCCCATGGTTCTCCCACACGTTCCCTATGCTTCAGCAGAACCAGGTGGTTCACTATTTCTGGAGCTTGCCTTGCTCCTGTCTCTGTGCCTTCGAGCTCACTCTTCCTGTAGGAGTGTCCTTCTCTTTGAAGTGTCCTCCCTCATCTCTGCCCATGCAAATCCTTCCCAAACTTTAATGCTACCACCCTAGTCATGTCTTCTGGATTCTCCCACCCCCATTCCCTAAACTAGATGTGACCTTTCGGCCTTGAGCCCCCAGCTGCACTCTTCCTCTCCCCGCTGTTCTCATATCCTGTTTTGGATTGTAATCCTTCGTGCCATGGTAAACCTGCTGCTGGAAGCATGTATCTGAGGTGCCTAGTAGAATGCCTTGCACATTGTAGGTTTAAAAGAGTATTCATCAGGTTAGATCTTTGCAGTTGGCAAATTCTCTTACCCCAAACTGGTACCATTCTTCAGTTTGTGGGAAAGAGATCATACACCCAAAGCCATTATGAAAGTACATTAACTTTGCAGTGTATTTAGTTGAGAACTCAGAAACGCACTGGCAGTGAGGAAGCAGGCGGCGTAGGGGCAGGAGCACATCTCATCCGCCTTTCCTTACCGTTGGTGGCGTCCACAGCTGCCCTTGACCCAGCCCACGTGCAACAGGGCTCCTCCGGATTTGGAAAGCTTCCTTCTTGCCAGCCATAGCAAACAAGGACTTTCATCCCCTATTAGGAAGAATTCACCCTAACAATCCCCGTACTTTCATTAAAGGGATGTTTACCAACATCGTGGTTCTTGACTCAGGCTCATTGTCAGCAGATGACATTCTCATGGGAGGAAGTGAGGAAGGGGAGATGGTTAGGGGTGAGTGTAGAAAGCTGGACCAGATCAGGGGTCCACAAACGAAGCTCCTCTCTTTCCAGTGACCCAAAGAGCCTCTTTCCCTACAAAGCCCAACCTCACATTTGACAGAACTGGAAGGACACACAGGTAGTCTCAGCCTTGAAGAACCAGATTTTCCAACTTCAACCATGGGCTTCTCATAATCATCTACAGTTCCTCCTTTACAGTGAGTGGCTCTATCTAGCTCGGTTTCTCATTTATTCAACAGACACCAATTGTGTATGTCCCTGCTCTTAAGGGACTCACAGACAAATGACAGATGACAGTTCCAGGATTCTTCTGTGAAAATGTGGAAGGAAAACTAAGGTTTCAGACTTACTACTCAACCCCACTCTGACCTATGCTCACCATGTATGCCCTCACGATAGAGTTCAGATGTTCAAAATCTGTTACTGTTATCCTCAGCATGCACTTTATACCCTGCACTTTATTCCCAGAATTTTTTATCTTTAGCTTTCCTTATCACAGGCAGTGGTATTTTGTTTGGTACCATCCTTTGCCAGATTAAATATTTATACTTATTTAATATTCTCTCTGTTGTTGAAAAGAACAATACAAAAGTTGAATAATAACAACACAGTATTTTATCATCTTAATTTAATTTTGAAATCACCTGTCAGGTCTCCAGAGCTTTACTCTGTGCTTTTCGTGTTCAAGGACACTGTTCAAGAAACAAAACTGAGACTTGAATCCAGTCTTCTGACTCTGGATCCTAGTGCAGTCTTCAAATCCTTAGCCTGGTTTTAGTAGCACTCACATAGCTATTTGCAATAAATGTGCAGCCTTTCTACCTGATAAGGTTTGACTACTGTTGACTGTGCAGAATATGTAAGCCTAAAAATGCACACTGTGTGCTAAAGATTTACGAAGCAGACTGGTGTTACACAGTCAGCTCTACTTGGTAGAGCAGTCTTCTCTCATCTAGAACCTGAAATGCATCCCATACCTTCTCTTGATTCACCAAGTTCATGGTAGTATAAATATCAGCCAGTCCTGTCGCTTAGGGGGTGTAATGTCATCTGAATGTGAATAATGACCTCTGTTTTAGGATAGAAAGGTACAAGTACACCAATTTTATAATGTCCTATTTTGGTGCTTTTTCTTTTTCCATTTTCTCCCTGGAATCAGTTTTCATAATTTTAAGATGTTAAAAATTATTCCGTCATGGGTGCATGCTTGCGTGTGTGTGTGTGTGTGTGTGTGTGTGTGTGTGTGTGCGTGTGTGTGTTTCAGTCATGGGCATCTTCTTTTGAGTGTCATTACATAGAAAAACCTAAGCCTGGTTAAAATGCTTCCTCCTGTCCTGTGAAGTTTCAGGCCATGTTACCATGGGATTTGTTATATAACCTACACACTTGGCACTGGCATGGGGGGACCTTAGGCAAGGATCACCCCCCCCCCTTGGTTTGTGACAGACTGGCAGCTTTTTCCTCTAGTATGTGCCATAGCTACAGAGCCAGATTTTAAGGAGAGGATTTATAGGAAATCCAGCTGTGAGTTTTCGTTTTTTTCTCTTAGAGCTGGAGGCGGGACCAAGACCAACCTCAAACCAGGCACACCATTGATCAGGCTAGAATGATGTGGAACAGTCTCACAGACAACAGCTAAGCACAGGGGAAATATTAGCTGGCAGAGATAACGAACAGGAAACACTCAGTGACAGATGCACCATCTGTCAGTTTCGGAGAAGCGATTTTCAAGAAAGCAGAAAATGAAATGAAGAAGAGAGTGTTTTTGTTTCAAAGGTACAGCACAGCCTAAGGACGTTTTAAACAAAGTGAGTTTGTATTCCATAGAAGAGGTTCTGGCGCTGGGTAAGACAACAGTTACTTCCTATTTGTACTGAGAGTTTTGTTATTGATACATAAAGTTTTCTTTGTGGTGTACTTGATATTTAGAAGGACAATCTTTTAACAAGAACTTGATTTAAAATTTAAAGCAGTGCCTCTCATTTTAATTTTTCACTTTAAAAACATTTGAAAGTTACAGTAAGATACTTATTTACTCTTATTTAACCTCAGAGAATTGCTTTTATCTCAGTTAGACTATAGATATTGATATCAGACTTTTTTCTTATTTTTTTGAACTGTGGGCAAAGTTACCTGTATTTTTCCTCAAAGGCAATTTAGTGAGAAAGTACCCATCTCTCAGATTTAAGACGCTGGCAGAAAATGCTGTCTATTGGATATTTAATTCCCTGAGATCGGTTACATAAATAGCCATGAATATGACCTAAACTTCTACATGCCTTTCCTAATAATGTTATTGTGTTGACATAGTTTTTAAAGGAGGCTGCTTCTGGATCTTCTTTATAAGCTGCCATATAAAACAATTCTGCTGTGTATGTTTAATACATTTCCAAACGTGTTCGTTTTAAAACAAAGTTGGACTTGTGCTGTTTGTTGTTGTATTTCACATCTAAGAGGTCTGCATTTGATGCCACAGGTCGTATGTTTTATTAGTCTGGGATTGGTCTAATTCTGAAGAGATCTAAAGCAGTGATTTGGAATGATGAGGTTATGAGAGCAATAGCAAAAAGTTTTGAGGTGGATCACAGGAGCCCCTGTATTAGAAAAAGGCAATTCTCTTACAATTTACACAGTCAAAAAGGGACTTATTTTGCATCTGCGTTAGCAAGCTCTCTAGTCCAAACCAGAAGTGGAAGCACTGGCTGTAAGCTTGCAAAACCACTCAGTGTTATGGCCCAATATGGATGTCAGAACTTTGTAGCATGTGTGGGAAAATGGCTGCAGTCCAACGTCTGGAATCATTTATCTTCTGGGAGAGTCTAGAAGACAACTGTTTTATGCATTTTACAGAAATCCTTGCTGATTGATTTCATTTACATAGAGCAACGCAGTGACTGATGGTGGAGCAACTACAAGTGGGGGAGAAGTATTGATCTATTTCTGCTTTTCCTGACATCCAGGTCTCATTAGTGTTCCTGGCACCTTTGAATGAGATTGTGCCATTACGAGCAACGATATTGTTTCTACAGGGCCCTTTCCACGCATTTCATCATAAATGCCACATTGATGTCTTTTCTTACTGGGGGTGTCAGAAACTGAAAGTTGAACATTTTGTCTTACTGTCTTTTCAGAAGTCTAACCTGTTTCCTATAATCTAGATTTGAAGAATGAGAGGAAGAAAATATCAGTAGGCAGGGTTCTCCGTAGGCTCACTGCAACTTACGCAGTCATTTAGAAATGTGTGCGAGATGGTCTCTCTGAAATTCTGGAACATACTCTTCCTGACATGTAGACTCGTATCTGTGTGTGAGGGAGGGTATCAGATACGCCAGCCAGTATATTCTGCGAGAGCTAAACTCACATGTGCTGACATATGCTGACGTGTGACAGGGTAGCATCCAGACCTGTTTTTCTAATGTGGGAAAGAATATTTGCCAATTTCTGACAATACCCATGTCAAACCTGATGAAGACGTTTTGAATTGATTGCAAGGACCAAGGTAACAGTCAGAAGCCTTGGATTTTCAGCCACTACCCTATGCTGCCTACCATGGCAACCTTGAGGAAGAGAGCTAACCTTTTAATAAATCAGTTTCACTGCTTAAAAATATAGTGAATAAGTCTAGCCATCTCTTTGACTTCCAGAGACATTTCAAATGTCAGCAAGATATTTATAATGTGTCTTGCACTGTTAGTTTTTAGTATGTATGTCATTTTTAAAGTTGCCTCTGTTTCCTTAGACTGAAAAAAGCTGAAAAATTCTGGGTCACTGAAAACAAGATCCTATAATCTTACACAGTAGTACTTTTGTTGGCAGCAGCCTACTCTTGAAGGTACTTGTACTCATCTCTTTTCTCTATGTGGAATTATCCTTTGATTTTCTCATCACAATTCCTGGCATTGGGAAATACCAGGAATTCCCTCAAATAGGTTGAAGTTGTAGAAGTTGGGCTAAAATTGGTGCAGCACTGCTTTGATCTAGTATGTTTAAATATATATAATTTTTTAAAGTTCCTAATATAAGGAAATGGATGGTAGTGCAAATTAAGTTACCTAATATTTTCTAACATGTTATGTATACATATACACCATATTTAAATAAATACATGCTTATCTTCATATAAGGTATAGAGATATGTCTATAGAGAGAGAAAGAGAGAGGAGAGCATCTTTCCAAAATATTCTAATAAAAACAACAGTATATAAAATATTGGAAGTAAAAGATAGGAGCCATTAGTGTGTTTTCATTTTAAACCATTTTCATTTGAAGTGATAAACATGATAGCAGGTTAATATAGTGCAAACAGCATCAGAAGTCAGAAGTCAGACCTGCCAATCTCAGCGGCCAATATGCCACACTCCAAACAAAACCATCCCCCTGGGCACCATTCACTGAGTTGTTGAAGCACAGCTGCCCACACTCAACTGTGTTGACCTTGGGCAAGTCACTTAACCTCACTGACTCGTAGTTCTGCTGCTGCAATATGAGAATAACAATGTATGAGGAAAAAAATGTATAAGAATGTTTACCTTACCACATAAGGTTGTTGTGGAGGTCAAATGGCATTATATGTGTGAAAACGCTTAGAAAACTTTAAAGTCACTTGTTCGCTTCCTGGAATATTCCTATCCTCTCTTCCTTAACAAATCCTGCTCATCATTCAGAGGCTTCTTTTGACCCTCTTCTGATCTCCTCCCTCTTTCAACCCCCTAGAGCCCTTCATGGAGAGAACTAATCAGTGTACCATCATGTACCTCCTCCCCCTCCCACCAATTTGACCCTGACGCTTCCACACCTCCATGCTCCGCTCATTCCAGTCCCGGTCTCCACTAAATACTTTCTCTACTACTTTTTATCGTTGTTTTCATCCTCCAAAGCAGCTTTAAACATTACCAGCCTTTGAAGCCTTCCCTAATATTCTTCCTCCGTAGAGTCAGGAGCTTCTTCGTTCATGGTTCCCATAGTATAAACTTCTGATGGAGTTCTTATCTTCTACTTCATTCTTTATTTACATATCTCTCTCCCTTTGTAGGCTCCTCAGAGACAGGGAAAACTCCATGTTTCTTTGTTTCCCTGGTGGTTACCATAGTTTCTCATAAGTGGTTGGTGTTCAAGCAATGTCTGTTGAATGAATGAACAACATTATACAGAATGTACAACTGTACACAGAATACAGTCTTTCTGTATCTTTCTGAAAATATTATCTAGCTCGTGGTATACTATAATCACACACCTCTTGGGACAGAGTCTGGGTACCCATTTGTGTGTCTGGAATAATTTGACCATTAGAGTGTAATAGCATATAGACTGTTTTAGGCTGGAAAAACTGTGTATGCCATCACCAGTAGACAAATGGTTAACCTACTAGTCCTATCTAAGCCCTGCTAATTACACTTAGCTAGCTAAAAATTGAAACTGTCAATCAACTGTCTCCGTTTGGAGAGAGCCTTGATTTATCTGTGGCTAGATATGTTTTAAAAAGAACATATAGCCATCTTTTTGAAAAAGCAGTTTGGCCGCATTTATCAAGACCCTCTCATCCAGTAAATCCACTTCTAGGAAATTATCCTAAGGAAGTGGTTTTAAAAAAAAAAAAGTAGATAAAGCCTTCTGGACAAAGATAGTTAACATGATATTATTCATAAATAATATGAAAAATGGCAAATAAGACACTGGCATTGTTTTAATCATAATAAAGTTTTTAATAATCAGGGGGTTGCCTGATCAATTATATATAATTGTATTGACCTCAATGCTGCCTTTTTTAGATTCTTTGCAAAGAACCAGGGTATACTTGAAGCAATCAAGTTTCAGCTTCTTACCAGGCTTCCAATTTTACCATTCTTCCTTTTTTTAATTTAGAAAATGTTGAAAATAAGGTAACCTTTGAGGCCAAAGTTTTAAAACTCTCTAAGGAAACAATAATCTTAGCATTCGGAGAGACCTAAAAAGCCTGTCTTATCCATTTTTATTAAAAAAATAGACTGTGACTGACAGAGATGGAAATTCTAATGGTTGAACTTTTTTGTTCAACTGATTTTAAAAACAGTTAAGAAGGGAAAACTTGAGTCTACGTGTTAAATGACTCTGAGGAAAACTATGTAAATTGTGGAAGCTTTTTATAATCCCTCATTTAATCTCCTTTTACAGGGAATAACTGGCAGAAGTAAAGCCATTTTATCATAATAGTTTCTGCAAGTTATATCAGGAAAAACCACAGGAATACTGGAAATAATCTTCTATCAAATCAGGGTCGTGTAGTCAGTTGAACGCTGAGCTGAATTAGAAGCACCACTCTCTGTGTTACAGCCTCCCCAATAAATTGGTCAGGGGGCCTCACTGCTGCGATCTACCGTCCATCGCTTGCCTCTTTGTTCAAGAGGCAGGGTTTTCTTTTTTCATTTCTTGGGATAATCCTTGAAATGCATCCCCACTAATAATGCCACTCCCTGGTAAAGAAGCCAGAGCAAAGGGCTGCTGGTGGGTGGAACGTTTCCTTAGTGGGCCTGGCCATCTTGTCTTAAAAGGGCAGAGAAGCATGTGACTTGTTTAAAGACATTTCTAAATGGTCCTGTTGGGCATACTGCCCAATAAGTAAGGCAAGTCCCTGCTTCAGAGCGCTCACTGTGTAAATGGTGAAGGAATGCCAGCTTCAAACATGAATACAAACACAGGAATACGTAGGCAAATAAATCCCCACACGGGCTGCGACCAAGCCCAGGAGTAATGTTAGAGCGTCAGGTCGGGGTGGAGGGAGCCGAGGAAAGTGAAGTCCTGGGGGGTTCACCTTCCAGGAAATCTAAATCTTCATAATCAGGAAAGCTCCTTGAAGTGGCCTCCTTCCTGGTCAAGTTGTGAAAGAGTGAGGAGAAGCACCTTCCCGGGGCTGGCGTGGTAGTTTATGCCTTGGGAGTGGCTTCTACACACAGGGGTGAAGGTGGTGGGTTTTGTAGCCTGAGCTGAGCCGAGCTGGTTGTCTGAGCTAGAGGTGAATGAGAGAGCCAACTGCTCGAATCCCCAGCCCAGGGAGCTCTGACAAGACGCCAAGGAAGGGCCTGAGTGCAGCCAGCAAGCCAGAGGGGAGGGAGTTCAAGGCGGGAGTACCCTTCCCCTTCAGCCTCAGCAGAGGGGCCTCCAGGAGACCCGTTACTAGTTCTCTACTCCCCACAAGAGAACAATGATTTAGAACAATCTCCTGAGAACTACTGTTCTTTCCACATGTGCTTATTATCCTGCATACTGGACCGTTTGTACTGGGCCTGGCCAGGGAGCAGCTGTATACATTACGGACAGGCCTGGGGAGGAGAAACCCAGCAAGCAGATGAGATACACTTGAATTAACCCTAAATTACTCCACGAACAGAAGTAATCCTTATGTAACATGGAGGCATTCTGACTGGTTTTCTTTGGGCCTTGCAAGTACTTGAATAAAACCACAAAATGGTTAAACAACACTAGTGGGTACGCAGTTTAAATAAAAGCAGTTTGTTTTTAGCTGAGGATCAAACTCCAAATTAAGTGACCTCTCTGTGCCAGGCATTACAGCAGAGAGAAATAAGATATCCATAGCTTTAGAGTTTACTGTTAAAGTTTCCTACTTTATGATGGTTTAAGCTATAATTTTCTTTTTCTTTTCAGTCTCCCTGACATCCACTGATTTGGTATTGGTGTATTACTTCTATAAAGGATCTAAATGCCTATCTTACTACAATTCTCTTGTCTCAAAATCCGCAGCTAGTGACATTGTGTATTTCATTTCAACAAACATTTATTGATAATCTACTACATGTGAGAAACTGTGAAAAGAAGATGGGCCTATAATGCCTGTTCGAGGATGTTATAGTCCCATCTTGGGGGCAGATATGGACACAATTGGAGGGAGAATGACTTTTATACTAATTAGAGTCATAAGGCAATGCACTATGGAGCACACGTTTAAATCTAATTGGAAGAATGGGAAAGCTTCGTGGACAATATGGCATTTGAGCATGGCCTCGAAACACCAATAGATGTTAGCTGAGGGCAAAGTAGGAAACAGATATTCAGAGACAAAAGGATATACGTCAGAAAACACGAAGACTTTAAAGTGTTGTATGTGTTCAAGAATGAATACAGGGTCCCCCAGCGTGCCCAGCATGACTAGACTTCAGGGTGTATGGGGAGACAGCTGCATCAGGAAATGGGGCTGGAAAAGCAGATTGGGGCTAGATCTTTGAAGGCTTTTAGATATTATTTCATAAACCATGCATGGCTATTAACAATTTATGAGGAGACTGGTGATTTTTAACTCGTAACTTAAGAGGAATGTTCTGGTAAAAGGGTAGATTGGAGAGGAAGCAATGATACCATGTATAGGTCCATCCACAACCCATATCCCTCCATTCAGTCAGCAAATATTAATTGGGTACCTACTGTGCGGCAGGCCCAACTTTAGGCTATGGGGATACAGCAATAAGCAAAACAGGAAAACAGAGTTCTTGCCCTCATGGAGTTTATGTTCTAGTGGAGAAGGCGTACAGCGAACAACATAAACAAACAATGTTTATTTTAGTGTCAACTGATAAGGAGAATGAATACAACAGGGTAAGATCGTATGAATGTGAACAAAAAGGGCTAAGTTTTGTGAAAAGGTGGCTGTGAAGGCCTCTTGAAGAAGTGACTTGAATGAAGACACGAAGGAAGGAGAGTGAAAGAGGGCATCTGTGGATTCTGAGGCAAGAGCATCAAATGGAGAAAACAGAAAAAGGCAGAGGCTCTGGTGCAGATGAGCCTGGGGTGCTTAGGAGTTGACTGTCTAGTTGAACCAGTGTTGGGCAGAAGAAGGAGGGTAAAGGGGAGATATTTCAACAAAAGCATCCTTCTGTGACTGGTGGGTTTGATTAATGAGGAAGAGGTCAAAGACAACTTGGCAGAGGGGGAGCGTGGGTTTACACCAAATGACTCAGGTCCAAATATTTGGTGTTAAGACAGCTTTGTAGGATGGTGTTGATGACCTCATCAAAGGAAGAGGTAAAATCAGCCAAGAGTGAGTAAATAGCATGGGATGAGGGCTGGGAACTGGTAATCAGTGGCAAAGTTTTGGACTAGCTGCTGAGAGGAACAGAAAAGAACCTTAACTGGGTGTGAATATAAGGATTGATGAACAGTGTTTTTAGCTTAACTGTGGCTTGTTTGTCTGTTTGGCAAACAGGTAGTAGCACTTACTTTGTGAGTAGCACTGTACTGAATGCTGAACATACGGAAGAGGAATGTGCTCACAGACAGAGAGGAAAGAGAATATTTCTAAATATATAAAATTTGTTCCTTTATCAGATTGGAGAGAATGAGGTAGCATAATATTTAACTTCTCTCAACAAGCCCACTCACGATACAAACACATTCTATTGGGCTGATTCTTAAGAGGTCCATATTAAAAAACAAAAAAAACAAAAAAAACAAAAAAACCTTTCTGTCCCCTCTTCTATAGAGTTGATTCAATTAGACCCAAATAATTGTATTTTTCAATAATTAGCCCTGCCTAAATCTGTCTGTAAAACTGAGTTTCCAACCAAGGTGCTTTGAGGTGCATCTCATGGGACATGGGTATGCTCTGAATGGGTTTAGGTCCGCTGAAGATACTAATCCCCCCAGCCCTTGGGCTGGCTGAGCAGGGCCTGGGGTAGCCAAAGGCCCCATCTGATAACCTTGGGCCTCCAGCAGCCTAGCCTGGTCGTTTATCCCAGCGTGCGGTACAAATGCAGCATGGGCCATGTTGTGCAAAAAAGGTTGGGAAGCATGCAATCAATGTGCCTGCCCCATACTTACATTCCCTAGCACAGTGGCCACACAGTCTTTTGAATGTATACGCCTATCAATAACAAGATTTTGAGCAGTATTTCCAATATAGCTCTCTGTATTTTCTGTATTTTGGGTGTTTTTTTGTTTTTCTTTTTTTTTGGCGGCACCGCTTGGCTTGCGGGATCTTCGTTCCCCGACCAGGAATTGAACTCAGAGCCATGGCGGTGAAAGCACGGAGTCCTAACCACTGGACCGCCAGGGAGCTCCCTGTATTTTGTAAGTTATATACATGTTCCACTATCACTAACTATCTCAAGTCATAAAGGCCAAAGTTCATCAACAATTACATACATCTTCATTTCAAACAATCTTCCAGACAATTTTAATCATTCCAGCTGACTTCTTGTCTGGTCTGAACATATTTTCATTGTCCTTACCTTGTAGATGTGACTGCTATAGCCCTAGTACTATAGTAGGGAAATTTCCCTAGTAGGGAAATTTCAGCATTGTCACCTTCTCGCTGACAACTTGTGCTGGTAATTAATGTCATCTTCTCTTCATGTTTTCTCTGCAAGAGTCTTTTTAAGTCACTTCTCCATTTTGTGAGGGTTAGTCTGGTTAAAAGTAAGCAATGTATTCCACATATTTTCTCAATCGGGTACATGTGTGCTGCAGTACATCGTGACACATGGCAGTACTGAAAATGTGCATGTACCTATAATGACCAGTATCCCCCCATAATACTCTGTGACCCCCACCCTCCCTCAGAAACCACCAGCAGGCTTGCATCATAAGTGAGGGCACCTTGTATCAAATCCTGATATTGAATCCTGGCATAACAATTTATTTCTTAAAATATCTAAAAATACTTAAATAAAATATTTAAAAATAAACACAAATAGAAATTTCTAATGTATTCATCTGCCTCCTATTTTGGAGACACCCCTTTCCTTAGCCTAATGACAGAAGCTGTTAGTTATTATGTGCTTCTCATCTGCCAACCACACTATAGATATCATCTCATTTCATCCTCACAGCCATCCTTTGAGGCAGGACTATTATCTCCATTTTACAGATGAAAAAACTGAGGTTTAGAGAGGTACAGTTAACTTGTCCAAGGGTCATTGCTTGTAAGAAATGGGCAGATTTGAAACATAAGATCTTTCCAATCTGAATTACTGCCTTCCTTCTCTTAGGGCTGGGGTAATTTGCAGTCTTGTGTCCAAAGAACTTAGACCTAAAAAATAATGAATTTGGAGTTCTCAAGACACTCTTTGGGGTAATACTGATGCGGGTGCTAAGTGTCTGTTTCTCACCTTAAATTGTAGCACCATTATGCCTGGTTTGTATCCATGCCACAAATCTAGTTGCTATAGCATCCTTCATATTAGGAAAATATTTGTCAGCTCCAGGTGGCTGGAACACCAGACAGGCTTGCTGATAGTTTAGTGAATAGGAACAATGATTTGGCAAGTTATGGGGTAGTAAGCTGAGAGAAAAACAAAGTCTCCAGGGACTCTGAGGAAGTAGGCCAAAGATTTTCACATTGTATTTCCACCACTACACAACTTCAGGTTTAGTCAGCTGGGTTAGAGAGAGAGGCTAAATCTGCAAAGACGAAATTGGAGGCTACTGAAATAGCATTCCTTCCTGTGGGTTCATTTTTTGCCTTAGAATAAAATACGTTGTCCTGGTAAAATTAAGTTGCCATACCCAAAGTGGTGGCAGGGTTAGTCATTTTAATTGTTGGTCATTGATTTAAATCATCTCCTTACTCATAATTCATTCTCCTTGAACATGATTATATCCAGATAATGTTCTCTTCCAGTAAGAAGGGAAGAACAAAGGAAAATAAATAAAACACAGTTTACTCGAATCTCATTAAAGTTCTTGCACAAGAAGTGAGGAAGCATGGGAAAATATGAGTTCTTTTATAAAAACAAGTTTTTCCTTGAAGTCACTACAAGATTGCAGTTCACATAACATATTGGTATGTGTTTACGTTTTTACAAGGGGGGGCTATGTCACCAGAAAAATGTGAATCAAAGTCTCTGTGGTCATTTTTTTTAAATGACTAACAGCATATGTAATATCCTTTTTAAAAAGTAGTTTATCATTCATTTCTCATTTAAAAAAAAAATCCATTTTCACTTTCTCCAAAGAAGCCCATATCTGGGAGTTGAGAACCATCTTTCTTTCTATTTTAATTCTTAACTATTTTGAATTTACCCAATATTCTGCCCCAAACTAACAAAGCATTATAGGTTTGAAAAGTTTTCTGCTAACAGGCATACGAACTATAATTTATAGTAAAGTAGCTTCATTCTATGTTATATCTTTAACGTGATGTTTAAGCACCTTTGAACCTAAAACAAATGCTCATTAACCTATTTTATGTATTCTTACCATAAAAGAATCTACATTTACAAGATACATAAATCGGGGGTGTTTTGTGTGTTAAGATTCAGTCAAAACACTTTTTTAAAGTGAAAAAGTTAGTCTCCTTAGTAAACTGGATTTCACAGCAGAGTATTTCCAAAATGAAATATTAATTAACCTTCCATATTTAAGATTTATTTACAAAAGTTCATTTAACACACAATTTTAAGGTAATACTTAACATTGTTTTTTGACAATCTTAACTGTTGTAAAAAGTGAAGTATATTTATGGTTCAAAAATCATAAAATTTTAATTTATTTATTGATAGTTATCAGGTTATTAGGCATGGGCGGTGTTCACTGCCCTACTCCTGTCGCTTTTCTGCTGAGTTGAGTCTATTGACAACAGTCCAGATTGAGGCAAGAAAGACCAGAAAGCGTGTTTCTGTGCTCTTGCTTCTACTCAGGAAGAATTCTTTCTTTCTTTTTCCCTACATAAGTGAAAATAAGCTCTAACAATCCTTGAGGTCTCTGGGATAATTCTGGACTGGTAACTAATTGAAAAAAAAAAAAAAAAAACCAACATGAAAACCTTGGCTTTAAAGGAACTTTTTTGCTTCAGCCCTGAGAAGGAAAAAAGCATAATCCTATCATACTTAGTTATCAGCACTATTAGAAATTCTGACTGGCTTGATAATTACCATGGAGCTGCAGAGCACTTAGCTGGTAGATAGCTAAATTTAATTAATAGCACAGATTGTCAGATAAACCTCATTTATTTTACAGCTCTGTGTACTTTCTCTGTCCTGCCCACCAAGTTAGGGTCTTCTTTTTGGTTTCCTTGTTTGCCCGCTACAAGTTCTTACCTGGCAGGAACACTGCAGCAGGACCACTTAGAGCAGCCTGGCACCCTGAAAAGGTGCAAAGCTTCAGGCTCAGAGGGATCTGGATGTGAATCTCAACACTGTCACTGGCTAGGTGCATGCTTTCCTATTGCTCATCCCCAAAGTGGTGGTGGTGATGTCTGTCTCAGAGAGGATGGTGTGAGATCATACCTGAAAAACCTGCTTCTGTGCTTTCTCTGGGTGTATGTCCTGTAAAAATACTGTCATTATGATGCCCTCATTTTTTCTGCACCTCACCTTTTCCTAAGCTCCTAGAGACTTCACTCTGCCAGGAACCCTAGTGTTTCCACCTAGAACTTTCCGCAGGGAGTCAAGATCTTTAGAAAAATATTGTGTGATCCATCAACTTTTCTCCTTCTTATCACTGACAACCCACTCTTTCATCAGTTTAAGTGCTGCCACCTCTTTTTCTGCTCCTGAGATTCTCTGTTGCAACGGTAACGTATGTATGTAACGGCTGATGAAGGTATGAATAAATAAATGGGGAAATTATGTTAGTAAATTTTTTCTTTCGTTTGGTTGCTTTTTTTATTTATAATTTAAACCCTACCTTCTTCCAAAAGGATTTGGAAGAACTTTGCTGTTTGTATCACTTATTCCCATTTAGTTATGAATAAGGACTAGAATTCGAGCAGAAACTGTGGTTTGCCTTATAGCATCCCCACTGTGTGGCATTGACACCTTGTTTAACCTCTCTGAGCATTAGTTTCTTCCTGCATAAGATGGGGATGATCATACCACTTTAGAGGCTGTTGTGAGGATTAAATGAGCTATTGTATGTGCAAGTGTAATGCATTTAGCATCAATGCCTGGCACAATATCAACAAGAATAATGCAGACACCTTCTAGCAGAATATTTGAGCGGTATAAGAGAGAATTAAAACAAGAATCGAATGGAAGTTGTGGGCCCTCTAAACCTCCCTCATACAATTTATATCAGGGAGAACATTCATGAATATGCATTTTGAAAACTGCAGCACTCTAGTGACAATATTTGTTTCGAAGAAAATAAATTCCAATAATAAGTGTGCGTGATTTTTTAAAAATATAATTAGTTCTCATTTATTTATTTGTTTGTTTGTTTATTGGCTGCATTGGGTCTTCGTTTTGGTGCACGGGCTTCTCACTGCAGTGGCTTCTCCTGTTGCGGAGCACAGGCTCTAGAGCACAGGCTCAGTAGTTGTGGCGCATAGGCTTAGTTGCTCTGCAGCACGTGGGATCCTTGCGGACCAGGGTTCGAACCCATGTCCCCTGCATTGGCAGGCGGATTCCTAACCACTGCGCCACCAGGGAAGCCCAAGTGTGCATGATTATAATGAACAAATTAAGGAATAATGGAAGCAAAGTTACCAATATACTGTCTTAGCGTCTAAGTAGCTTATTCCTTGTTTAGTAAATACTCCAGTTATGGCAAATGTTTATCTCCAGTCAAACTACAAAATGCCTAAAGCCTTCACAGGCTCTAAATTTTTTTTTTCTTTTTTGGCCTTTCCAATAATAACCATCTAGTAAGTTGACAAAACAAGTTTCACCATAGCACTATGTGCCTGACACAGTGTCAGGTGCGGGGGGAACTGCTGAAAAGTCGAGAGACTCCAGTTCACAGATTCCTGTGACTCCATTTCAGAGGAAGCAGTTCAGGGCCATATGCACCAAGGGCCAGACTGCCTGGCTGATTTGCAGGCTGAGTGCACCATTTATCCAGACATTTTAATAACTGTCTGTCTTTAAAATAATAATAACTGACTGTCTTTAAAGATGCACTTTTATTCATCTCCCTGCAGTCAGAATCCTGTCTCTTTGTCTTTATTAGAATTGGATTACAAAATGGAGAGAGATCAGAAATGGTACATTTAAGAATAAAATTGAAAAAAAGGAACCAATTGGGGTTAATGTCCTGTACACAGACATAGCAGCTGAGGCTGTGGTTTCTCAGGATGCTTCGCTTGCTATGTCAGAGACCACAGTATGAAATCATACAGACCGTTTGCATTAGAGCTCGTCAACAATGCTTTCCTAGCAACAAAGTGTTAGACGGACCTTAACTTTCCTACAACATTAATATGGGTTTTCTTGGATTCAGTTGTCATGGGTGTGGCTATGGTCTACAATCATGTAGCCAGAACATAGGTACGGTTTATCTTCTCTGTAGTCCTGTGACATTGTTCCGAAGAGGCATTGATTTCAGATATTATCAGCATAATATTTCATCTTACAAATCATAGCATTTTAGAGTGCTAAAAAAGACCTCATTTTATTGGTGAGAAGATTGGATCAGGGAGGTTAAAGTGTTGTGCCCAAGGTCACACAGCTAGCTGGTCACCTTGATCATTTTATTTGGCATCTCTAGACTCTCCTGTGGAGCAAAAACTTGTTCCATGAAAGTCTTTGATTTCTATAGGCTCTCTCTCTCTCTCTCTTTTTTTTTTTTCCTAATTTCCTGAATATATACTTTTTTTCCAAAAAAAATTTAAAAGGCAATTTTTATAAACCCCCTGGAAACAATAGCTGGACGATGACTAAGCAAACAGTTTTTTCATATTAAATTCAAGACCTTCAGAATTACGTTGCTTACCATCTAATAATCAGTGGTGAGCCAGTCAACAAGGCTTCCCAAAGAAAAGTACACTTAAAAAGTTGAAAATCATGTATATAGTTTGTTTTTTTTTTAACGTGGCTTCATTTTAGTAACTATTTATGTCATAAGTTATTAAAATAAATATACCTTGTAAATTTCAAAATTCCAAAGTCTTTTTTTTTTTTTTCCCCCCCCCGTACGCGGGCCTCTCACTGCTGTGGCCTCCCCCGTTGCGGAGCACAGGCTCCGGACGCGCAGGCTCAGCGGCCATGGCTCACGGGTGCAGCCGCTCCGCGGCATGTGGGATCTTCCCAGACCGGGACACGAACCCGTGTCCCCTGCATTGGCAGGCGGACTCTCAACCACTGCGCCACCAGGGAAGCCCCCAAAGTCTTTTTGAGTATAATAATATATTGGAGTAACACTGTGTTTTTTTGTTTGTTTGTTTTGAATGCTTGGATTTTTAAAAAGAGTATGCTATTTATATTGAGCACATTGAGAAATGAATGCAATATTGCAACTGCATCCTCTATTTTTGGTATCATGGTGGTGGTGCTAAGAGCCACAGGCTTAAAAACATTTAGGGTTTTGCTCTCGTGCCTATCTCAGTAAATCTTTAAAATATTTGTTAAATAAAACAAGTTCAGGGCAAAATGAAGCCCAAACAGGCATCCCTTAGCCACAATGAACTTTAGCCAAATATTTACTCATAGGTGAAATGTGAACTTACTGGGTACCTAGTACAGTGAAAAGCTTGTTTTATCCCAGAGGGGGTTGGGAAGCTAAATTTTAAAATAACATAAATCTAGAGTTAGATTTGGCATCATCATTTTTGCAGTAGTATTTAAAGTGATTTACAGTGGGTTGAAGTTGAAAAAGAGGTGAGCCTTAAGGGGGTCATTTTAGTCAATGACCATCATTGAACTCCTGCTTGAAATCCAGAATACCGAAGACAGGACAAAAACAGGGAGCAAAGGGTGCAGAGAACCATTCTACAGATGGGAGAGGAATTGAGCCAAGCAAAAAAATTGTACTTAGAAAGATAAAATTGAGAACGGTGTCAGCATTTCTGACTTGAGAAATAGCTGTGAACTGGACACTATCCATAATAAGGGCACCAATATACAGTAGGAAAGACAAACAACAGGTTCTGTCCTTGTTAGAAGGAGGCTTGTATACAGCCGCCAGGTAATCAGATACCAGTGTCCTGGAGTACTAGTGCTAGACTGGCCATCCAGGTGCCAGCCAGAGGACTGTGTTTGTTTGGGTAATTTGAAAGGATGGCTTATAGCTGGAGTTCCTTCCTTTCTGTCTTCCTCCCTTCCTTCTTTTCTCCCTCCCTCCTCCCTTGCTTCTTTTTTTACAACTAAAAATCAGTTATATCTAGCCCTTAAATATTAGTGTTAAAAGTTAAAGCCACTTTGGAGATTCCAACCAAATTATAAATGTACCTGCTATCACCTCTTGTGAATATACTAAGGAATTTTTAAAATCTTGATTTGTAACTCTTCCTTATGATTTCTATGAGGCATCAAGCTATTTCTGATGTTAATTTTTAAACAATAAAAAGAAAGGAAATGAAATATTTTTGAATGACAAAAAAGAAACATAAATACAAGGTGTGGAATCATTGGCATCTCCTGGACAGACCCTAAGCATCTGTCCTAGTATCTAGTCACAATTAGTCTAAAAAGGAAACACCAAATGTCGCTTCATAGTCTTGAACCTAGAAATCAAGTTTAGCCTGAAAATAAATACAAATATGTAAGGGATTTATGGGTTTTGTTATTAAGGCAAAGGCTCTTACCATGTGTCACTTTCACGGACTCACGGATTAGTCTGATGGGGGCAAGAAATTTCTTTATGGAGAGAACATGAAGCCAGGAAACCTTCCCACAGTCAGCATCCCCTCATTAAAGTCTGGATAACCCCAAACTGCTTTTTAAATGCATTTGATTCTCTAAAACTGATGAGCAGTGAAATAAATATGTTCAGTCAACTTGAGATTGGGTTTATTTTCGGGGTGGGGGTGGGGGTAGGTCGAGGAGAAGGGTCAGAATTGAATCCTTTTCAAAAGAAACTGTTTCACAATCTATCTTAGTTTGTGGTACGTATTGAAAGTTGGATGCTTTCCATGAAAACAAAAATGGACATAAAAGACAAAAGAGGTTTTTGTTTTTGTTTTTGTTTTTTGCGGTACGCGGGCCTCTCACTGTGTGGCCTCTCCCGTTGCGGAGCACAGGCTCCGGACGCGCAGGCTCAGCGGCCATGGCTCACGGGCCCAGCCGCTCCGCGGCATGTGGGATCTTCCCGGACCGGGGCACGAACCCGTGTCCCCTGCATTGGCAGGCGGCCTCTCAACCACTGCGCCACCAGGGAAGCCTGACAAAAGAGTTTTTGAGTGATATTTAGAGTGAAGTTGATTATGTGTGTGTAGGAGCAAAGCATCCCCAGAAACTTTTCTCAGAATTAACTTTTTGTGTGCATTTTGATTTTTCATGTGTATACTCTTATGACTCACTCAACATTCATTATTCCATAGACACTGGCCAGATATGTGCTCTTTTCCAGGCATAAGGGGATACTCTTTTCCAATCATGGGGGATTCAATGTCAAATAAGGCAGCGGTTCCTGTCCTCAAAGTGTTACAGTCTCAACCAACTAAAATTATGTTTCCTGTTCACATTGAGGACACTCTGCACCAGACATAGGCCAACTGAGGCTCTCCTGACTCAACATGAAGCTTCCAATGTCTCCTGGGCACTGGCACATCCACTGGTGGATGGAGAAGGACAGGAGGAGGTAGATCACATGGCAGGTCCACCCACGTGCCTTTGTCCAGACCTCCTTCACGTGCCTACCTCCAAGGGAGGCTGGGAATCATAGTCCTCCCATGTGTTTGTTAAATACTTAGCTTATCTCTGCCGTGATATTATTTTTAAATTCTTAATTTAAAAAATCTTTATCATAGTAAAAATATCCTTTTAATAAAAAACTGACCTAGAAAGCTGACTCATATACTACGTCCAGTGTATTAATATTAATGACAAATAATGAGGTGGGTCTCAATAAAATAGATGCCTGTACAACCACTTATTTTTAAGCTGGTCTCAGATTTGCCCCATCAGACTTTTCATAGATGTGAGGTTGATGAATTTGCTTTTTACTTCTTTTACCCTCCATCCTTTCTGAAGTTGCACGTAAGCAGTAGAACGGTGAAGAATGGAATCAGGATTTTGGAGGTAAATCAAGCAGTAAAAAATGCACAACTCAGGTCATTACTCTGATAACGATCATTCATCTCCTAAAAAAACAAGAGTCGGCAGTGCTCAGCAACTCACTCTAATATGGATGGAGAGCGACTCCTCTGCCCTCTGCCTGCCTTCCAGGCAGCCCTCTCCCTCCCAGTCCTTCTCATTGCATGCCCCCAACCCCCACCCACCCACCAGTTTGAGGCTGTTACAGAAGGGGAAGTTCAGCCACAAGTTTAAAGGACAGGAAGTGATTCATGATTCCCCCAGGGGGCAGGTGAGTGGGTAGTGAGGGAAGGCTGGGAGAGAGAATTCCAGATAGAAAAGTAGCCCAGATGGCAGAGTGACCAGGGCTGGAATTTTAGAAATGACAGTGACATCAGCATTAGGGATACTCCCCCACTTTCCCAGATGAGCATCTGGAAGCACTGCTGTGAATTGTTTCCCTTCTATTTTCACAGCATGATTGGAAACAAAGAGGTATCAATATGAAGCCTAAAATGAATGATTGTAAATCCTTGGAGCAGAGTTTCATAGGATGTTTCTGGCAGAATTTATTGGTAATTTAGTGCTGTCTGGGTTTTGCTAATAGAAACCATTATGCCAAAGAGAATTTTAAAACCTAGAATTCGGTAAACCTAAGAGGTATGGATTTGTTTTTGTTTTTGTTTTTGTTTTTTTGCTGTTTGGGGACTATTAACTTCAAATTTGCTAATACCATTATTGTGTTATAAAATAAGTGACATTATGGAATATGTAATTAACAATATACTGTTTAGACTCTAAATAGAAACCACGCTTGACAGAGAGGAGAGGAGAAGCATAGAACTTAAAGCAGTTATGAACATGAATCTGTTAGTACCTACAGGATATATGAGGGTACTTTTTGTACCAAGAAGGAGGAAGTCTTTTAGAAACATCATCTTTGCTACTTGTTGTCAACTGTGGAATGTTTTTAAACTGTATTTATGTTCTTTAAGGACAAATAAAAGATTTGGAAGTTTCAAGCAAAAGATTAACCATTGGAATTGTAACTCTTGTGCTTTTCCTTCACGAGTAGAGAGTTCTGTTCGATACTAAAGGACTGTTGATAATGTGAGTAAGTGGGACATACTCCACCTTAAATTTTGTTCTGTTTAGGGGTTTGATTCATAAGAAAGAGTGTGATTCTTCCTGTTCCAAACGCAGTCCTGTCCCCCTGTCACAGTACTTTGAGGCTGTGATGCAAATCCATGGTGTTCCTTTTTTAATGTGAATGAAAACAGTGGGGAAAGGAAGTGTGGAGGTTTGGAATCTTTGCTGATGCTTCACAGGTCACCGGGGAGCAGTGAGTTTCTTCCTCTCTGTCTGTGGCCGGAAGCATGAGAAAGGACTATCATTTACTCCTCGCTCTAAATTTCTTGAGCCTATGTGCTGGAAGCTTCCTCAGTTCATAACGCAAACATTAATCAAGCCCCTTTGGGGTGCTGGGCACTTTGCTGGCACAGGATATGCAAAGACTGTGCCTGTGGAGGGAAACAGAAAAGCAGAATAAACCAAAAATTCCAGTGCCAGGGTAAGTGCTGGGCCAGAGGTACACAGAGGGTGTCAAGGAGAGATGGGGAGAACCTTGCCTACCTGTGTGGCAGGAAGCCGGTGGTCAGGAAGGACTTGGCAGAGAAGGTAGAACTAGAGCTGAGAATTAAAGAAATAGAGGGGGAAGGAAGAATAAGGATTAGCGAGTCAGATCAAGTGGGAGAAAGCCATTCTAGATTTAGGAAAAGTACCTACAGGGAAGATAGGACGAGAGTGGCTGGAAGCTGCAGTTTTAAGGAGCTGGGAGTTAGTACTGCTGGCATCCAGGGCACGTGCCCAGTTGAGATGCAGAAGGACACGCCGGGGACCCACGCTGAGCTCAAGAATCGTATGCTGTCCTTGGAAGTTTGCATTTTACTTTGGAAGCATTTAAGAGTCCTGAAGGATATTAAGCAGCAGAGCGAGTGATCAAATTTGGGTTCTATCTCAAGTTATCTTTGAGGGATGTTGGTTGCGTTCCTTAATAAAATGCACAACTTGCCTTCAGAACATGAGATCTTCTGCTATTTCATAGAAATATATTTAAGAATGTCTTTGTTTTCAAGCCAGCATCTTATGTTGCTGAGCAGAGATTTTACCTCCATCCTGTGATCTAAGCTCAACCAACCGTCAGCTGTCCATTGCCTGCGTGTCTCTCAGTTCGTTCTAGTCAAACCCCTGGGTCCAGTAGTGTCATTCTGTCTCGAATGGAGTTGGCATTTGCCCAAACCCCACATTTTCTAGTGTTCAGGGAAGCTGTTATTAAAAAATAAGATAAATCTAGTGATAAATCATCTCTCTAAAAGTGAAATTTCTCTTTTAAATTTACATTTGAGTCCCTTCATCCCCCCCGAATGTCCACGATGGTACATCTTGGAGCATTGGTTTTCTTAAAATTTGAGGGAAAGCTTTTTGTAGTAAAATAAGGGAGGGCATGTTTTATTCGTCCTCTATATAGGTAGAAATGTGAAATAAATTCATGGAGGACATCTGTGTATTGTCTTCTGCCATTTGAGTACGTCAGTGGGGAAATGTGAAAAGTACTCATTTCAGTTGATAATAAAAGCTCCAACTTTTAAGTGCCTGCTCTTTGTCAATTTACGTAATTCATTTGTCCAACATTTTGTAAACACAAAATAAAGTCCAAAGCCTTGTGCCAGGGACCAGAATTGCAACGGTACACAAAATACCCTTCCTTGTTCTGGAGTTTCTCTCACATCCTTCCAGCTGACCTGAATTATATCCATAACATTGTGCACATTTTGTGGCTGAGGAAACGGAGACTTTGAGATGTAATGAGGTTTGTTCAGGGACCCCTACAGTAATCCCATACTCTATGCTGCTCTCCACTGCTACGCTCTGGGGGGGGTTTGATCTCAACTTGCTGTCTTCCTTTCCATATCTGTTCCGTCTTTTGCTTTATCCATTAAAGAAT
The DNA here is from genome assembly GCF_937001465.1 of Orcinus orca. NCBI lineage: Eukaryota > Metazoa > Chordata > Mammalia > Artiodactyla > Delphinidae > Orcinus > Orcinus orca. The sequence continues at coordinate 69,125,766 of NC_064576.1, forward strand.
TTCATCCTTTCCCCCAGGTTACTTTCCTGTGTCTAGAGATGAGCAAGGGCCAGTAATCATCACCATCATAATCAGTCACCAGCCATACCCATGTATGAGCTTGTCTTTCTGTTAGTTATCGATGGTAGCCATAACAGCTACAACCACCACAAATTGTACTGAGTCCCTACTGTTCACAAGTTCACTGTGCTCAGACTTTAAGTCTACTAAGAGATGACCATAACAATAGGTCAAATAACAATTCAAGATAGCCAGGGATCATGGAAGGGGAGAGACCATAAGTGTTAGAAGGGTTTAGGGAAGGCTTCCTGGAGTAGGTGTCCAACAAGCTACCTTTTCCAGGAAAGAGAAGGTTTAACTAAGAATAAAGGGGAGGGTCTTCTAGGCAGACCCAACTAAATCTAGTGCCCAAAAGAAGGTCACCTCAGTATATCACACATTTTCCCTCTGCTCCTGAGAACCAAAATAGTCGTGGCTGGGTGTAGTTACATTTAAAGAGAGGGGATTGCTCTACTCCATTTCTCTACTGTAGTGTGTAGAGAGGCATTATTCTGCTCTGACTGAAAGCATACCCACTTCCCCAGGGGTGCCATTGTGGACTGACTGGATGATTCCCTTGGAGGAATGAATGGGGCAGCTTCGGGGAGCTGGGTGTCCTCCAAGGCATATGCCGGGAGATCTCGGGTGGTCCAGACTGAACTAGGCTCAGATCTGCTCCTGAGGGCACCTAACCCTTTTTGCTCATCACCAGAACTACCCTCCTTCTCCCAGAGTCATCTAGATTGGAAATGACTCTGGACCAAATCTGACTTCCCATTACTATTCCAAATCCACATCTGGAAGACCTCTAAGCTTCATGAGATTTCATGTCATTGATTTGTTATTAAGTCTGGGGCTGGCACTTAGCCCATCCTCAGCTCCAGCAACAGTAGCAGCAGACTTAAATGAAATAGAACCGGAAGGCATGAAAACCCAGCATGTGCCCCTCAGCCTCCCTCAGTCAAACCAGGAAAAAAGAAAGAAAGCAGGAGAGCTTTTTCAGGGGCCAGAGGTACCTTCGCCAAAGACCTTTGACCAGCAGTATGTGCAGGTCCTTTGCTGGGAATAAATAAAAGGAGCGGCAGTCCATTCTGATTTGGGATGAATGCAGGGCAATGTTGGTGAAGATGGGTACCCAAGGGACACCTGGAACAGAAGCAGAGCTTCTCAGCTCTGCCACACTTCAGCATATTTATTGAAGGAAGCTTGCACCGAACACGCACTGGGCTCCAGTGCTCTGCCAGGCACTAGAGGTGCAAAAAGTGAATCAGGCAACCTCTGCCCTTGAAACGTTTGTAGTCTAGTGGGGAGACAGACGTACAACAAGGACATTTCAGTCTAACCTCGTAAGGACTATAACGCGCAAAAGTCCAGAGAGAGACAAGCTAACCTGGGATTCAGGAGGTGATGTCTTAGCTGAATCTTGATAGAAGACAAATGAGTAAGTCAGGAGAAAAAGAAATAGGAAGAATGGGACAGACAAAGGAGAAGAAACAGCCCAAGGGCAAGCGTGGAACGTGAAACAGCACCATGGGACTGACAAGCTCCCTGCTGTTCCAGTACCTGGGCCCAAACTGGGCCGTGAGCCCCTGGAAGTAGGCAGAGGCCAGATGAGGGAGGGCGCTGTGGGCGAGGGCAATGGGCTGGTACTTTGTTCTTTGGGTGACAGGGAGGCATGAAGGAATCCTAAGGAGAATGATCATACCTGTGTCTTAGAGAGGTCAGGAAGGCAAGAACTGAAGCAGGGGCACCTGTTAGGAACACCTGTTAGGAGTCTGTTGCAATTGTCTCAGGACATGATGATGCTCTAAACTAAGGCAGAGAATGGAGGTGGGCCGATAGAAGTTGGAGAAATACATTTAAGAGGGAAGCTAAGCAGGTCTTGGGGTTGAGTTTGTGAGAATACGAGGAATTCAGGAGAGGGAAGGAGTCTAGGAAGACCAGTTGTCAGACTCTTAGAACTGGACTCAGTTTATTCATTGATTTAACCAGATGCTTCTCATATAACAGAGTGTCATCTGAGGCAGCGTTCTTTAAACTGAGGGTAATGAAGTCAGCTAATGGGTATACCCAGCAATTTTTAATAGAAGAGAACAGGACAGAAAATGTCAGGTGGCATTGCATGTATATAAAGAGTAATTATTGTTTTGTGAAACTTTGTTTCAGTCTCTGAGTATGAGTGTGTATATACATGCTCACAACTATTAGTAGTATATTTCTTTCTAAAGACTGTGGTCAAAACATTTGAAAGTCTTATGATATTCTTTTTCTATGCTCATGTCTGGTTATTTTCAAGTATGAATGAATATATCCCAGTCAGGTTTGTTGATCTTAAAAAGGGAGAGTGATTCCTTTGTGAAAAAACAGGAAAATCTTTTCACGCTGTTATTCTTCCAAGACTAAAACTTGCAGTAGTCTCTGGACTAGGAATTCCCAAGGATTCCATGCAGAGGGAAGGGAAAGGGATCGGGGCCCGTAGGAATGACTCTCCCAGTCCGTGCTGGGACTGTGTCAAATGCCCTGCCCTTCAGAAAACCTAGGCAACATTGAGATCTACAAAGACAGTGCTGCCCAAGGATATAAAACCTTATTTTTTACAGGGTTTTACTGTTTGCAAAGTACATTCACAATACATGTTCCCATATTTAAAATAGCCCTGTGACTTCAGAGGGAACTCATGTATCTGAAAAATGTTTTAGGTGTTTATTGGCCTGTAAATATTTAAAACTATAAATATTGAATATTTTCCTCTTAGTATAGCCCTTCACTCTTTTAGTCAACATTCATTTGCAAAGCTCTGGGCTAAGAACTGGACATGCAAAGATAGTCTGTTTTCCAATCTGGTAATGTGTACCTGCAATATTATAATTTAGGAGAATATAAAAATCCACATATTTATTTAAGGATGCTTGCAGTTTTACCTGTGATATGTTTACAGAATATATGTGCACCTGTATACGTGTGTGTGTGTGTGTGTGTATGTGTGTGTGTGTGACAGAGAGAAAGAAATTATTTATCTCACCAAGTTCCAAAATCAAAAATCGATTGTCTACAGGGAACAAAGCAGGAAAAAGCTGGCCCTTTTCTAAGCCTTCAAAGGTGCATGAAGCTTTTGCTTTCTTGGGCTAAATGGGAGTTAACTTTAGTGGTAAAATAAGTGAATCGGAATTTGATGAAAGCTATGTAGCCTCAGCAAATAAAGTGCCTATATAATAATATTTTCATGCAAAGAAGTTCCCAGGCCTAAGCTCTTTCTAAAAACCCTGGGTTAAGGACCTTTAGTTTATACATTAGCCTAAACAAGACAGACTTTATCTCAATTAAAATGTGTGTGTGTGTGTGTGTGTGTGTGTGTGTGTGTGTGTGTGAACATGTACTCATCGTTCCTCGTTTTGGAAAAACAAAAGGTTCAAAGAGGACTACTTTCTAAATTTTCTCTTCACCATTGGGTGTATTGTGAGCAGTCATGAAACATTCATTATAATCACTTTAAGCATAAGAGCAAAATATTCCTTTGCTTTTAGATGTAAATGGTTGAAGTATCTGAACGGTATTGGAACTATTGAATAGTTTCCAGTTGCCTCCTCACAAAGCAAGTCCCTGAAAACACACCTGGGATGTTTTGAATAGCGGGAATGACCTTGAGAGGAAGCCTATCTGGGAAACTTGTGATCTCTGGAGGCCAATGACCTTCGGCTCCACATTAACCCTCAACTTCTCCCCGTCCTCAATCCACAGGAAGCCCATATCTCTTGCTCAAGATTTACTTATTTGTTCAGTTGTTTTTTTTTTTAACATGGAAAAATAATCTTCTGACAGCATTTCCCTTAATGAAGGCTACATGTCTGATACAGATTTCTTTCCCAGGCCTCTGATGTGTTTGGTATGTTTAAACATACCTTTGCCCTTGAGATCTTCACATACCAAGCACATGATTGCTAATATTTTACTTATTAACTGGTAAGCACATCATAAACTATAATCACAAGACTGCCTTCCCCAATCCGGTGTTCATATCCTGAAAGTAGCAGCTGGTGGAGGCTCTTACTACCATTTTCAAAGTGTCACATTTCATTTATGATTCTCATTACACCTTGTTGAACAGCATTGTATGGTGCAAAGCATGGCTTCCTGCAATACAACATTATTTAACAGAAAGAGTCTAATGAAATCTTCTATAGAATGAAAAAATGAATTGCCTGTTGGATTCTTCTTGTAAGAAGAATCTTTGTGAAGGGTGGGTATTTGGCCCCTAGGCCCTCCTGTAGGCATGCTGAAATTAATCTATCCAAGGTCATGAGGTAATGAGGGGTGGAGTCAGTGCTTCTAACCACTGTAAGCCATGTTACCTCTTACATCCAGTTAGTCTGGTATGCCTTCAGATAAAGGAACGTTTTCTAAACAAATTGACAGGCTCTTTTAAAAAAGTTAATTCATAAAACTAAGTATGCGCATTCAACAAGAGAAGAATCTTGTTTTATTTAAGTGATAGGTATGCCATTAGTTAAGAGCAAAAGGAAATCAGAACGTTATCTTCATTTTGAACTCTCCTTTAAGGCAAAACATTAACCCTGCACAAAAATAAAATTGTTTTGTTCTAAAGAGATTCACTCTTGGTGAATTTGCTAGTTTTCGAATTTGGGTCACATTTTGCTCTTGATTATTTAAAAGGTTTTAGGAGTCTTGTAGATTCCAAATATTCATCTAGTCATTAAAACAAGTTGGGGAGTTTTTCTTTATTTGGTCTAGTTTATTTGTTTTGTTTTGTTTTTTAAGTGTAACCTTGAAACTGCAGCAATACCCTTTAGAAAATGCTAATTACATAAAGTTTTGAAATTCATCTTGGAAATTATCTAAATACATATGTAGGAGGTCAAAGACAAGCAGAACAGCTGTTACATAAAATCTCCACTTTCAAAATACCAAGAAGGAAGAGGTGGGAACATGGTCCAAGATCTAACCTCAACTTTGAACTTCCTGACTTGTGTTAGTTTAAGATATCCCTGTAGCATCATTTAAACATAGTTCTGGTGTATGAATAAACTTCCACTTGGAATTTCCTTTTTTGAAGTCTGCTGAGAATATAAATCAAAACCATATGAGATGCATCTTAATCCAGAATGTAAAATAATATGAGAAGTATCAACCCAGAAGTACGTTTACCAGGATATGCACATTCTGGCAAAATTCTTTATTTAGAATGGAAGCCTCCAGAGAACTGGATTTATTATTTTTAACGTATGACTGTGGAAGCCTAAACTGATAAAAGAAGGGGCTTTTTAAAATAATAGCAGTGGGAATGTTATTCAGCCAAGTAGAATGTTTGAGAAGGACATCTGTTGGCATGGAAAGAGGTTCAGAATGCATTGTCAAGTGAAAAAGCAGATTGCAATTTTATTTAAAGATTATATAAAATAGGTAGTATACTTGGCTTCGATACATGTACACATCTTCCTAATAAAAGAATGAGAGATTACATACATGCCAACAAAATGTGACTCGATCTCCAGATGATAGAATGAAAGTGATTTTTCTTTCTTTTTTCCTTCTTTCTTTCTTTCAGGTGTTTCAAATCTTAGGTTTAGGTTTTGATTCTCTTCTGTTTGATTTCATTTAAGAGGAAATTTTAAGTCACTTTTATCTCTTATTCAACTCTATTCTTAAGGGAAATAATCCTTTTATACCTGAATTCAGTGAGTATTTGGGCAAACGTATTAGTCAAGACCATCATTAATTAAAATTGTTATATGCTCAAAGCTAGTCAGGTAATTAAATTACATTTATATTGTACAAGAGTTAGAGTTGCCTAGACCCCCATTTAGAAGTAGTCATGTGTTTACATGACACATAGTTCTGCCATTTCCTACTATGTTCTTAAAATCTGGAGAGATCCAATTAAGATTTTATAACAATAATTACTGAGGCCCAAAGAATTCTTTAAAATTAGAAGTTATCTACTATCTACAAATTGAACTATTAGAAGATTTAAAAACTTTTATCATGTTTTAAACTTTTAAAACTTTTTTATAGTTTATATAACTTTTAAAAACCAATTTGATTGCATTCATGATATATTTATGGGGTGTTTAGTTGACTTAATATCAGTAGGCCACGTGGTAGATAATAGTGTGACACAAATCAATAATGTATCACTGTGTTTGATGAAAAAGGGGTGTTCCAGCATACAGGTTGTTTTCCATCTCTTCAGTTGGGAGTTTAATCTCCCCCCACCTTAAATCAGATAAAGCTATTTCAACTACCTGTATTCATTTTAAATCGCTCTCTGTAAGGGATATATAATGTCAGTGTCCATTAATGATTTGCAAAATAGAAATCCCAATATTTAGAGAGTGAACCTCTAAGCTCAATGGTCTCTTTGGCCTTGAAGAACATGGAGAAAAATGAATCCGTAGCTGAAGACCTAATAAAAACTTAATTTCTTGAATCTGCCCTGATTTTCTGGGATAAGTGATGTATCTTTAGAAAATTATTCACAGAACCAATGCCACTGCATAAAAGTAGAAAGCATTCCAGAAAACTGGCAAAGACACATTGAAAAATTATCATTAAATATTTTATCCCAGGGCTTCCCTGGTGGCGCAGTGGTTGAGAGTCCGCCTGCCGATGCTGGGGACACGGGTTCGTGCCCCAGTCCGGGAAGATCCCACATGCTGCGGAGCGGCTGGGCCCATGAGCCATGGCCACTGAGCCTGTGCGTCCGGAGCCTGTGCTCTGCAACAGGAGAGGCCACAACAGTGAGAGGCCTGCATACCGCAAAAACAAAACAAAACAAAAAAAATTTATCCCAGTAAATATTTTAAAATAATACACACACACGTACACCATCAAGTTTTTATGTACAGTCAGATAGTAAAATTACGCTTGAGTTGTGCACATCTTATCTTGGGATTAAATTAAGCAAACATGAGTTTTGACTGATCCAGGTATTAGAGTTGCTAAAAATTAAATGCACAAAGCCTTGAGTTGGGAGTCAGAAGCTTTGGTGATGTTGTATCTTGCCGTGCCAGCCCTACGGGGAGTGAAAGACATGAATAGGGTCTGTAGGATTCTTGTAGTTATTTTATCCAGACAGATCTGTGCTCCTTCTGATGCCTGCGTGGAACAATTTTCCCTGATATCATGAAAACTTCTGGTGTAATTGCAGTACCCACAATTATAAAAGAGTTGGGCTAAGCAGCTGGAATAGCAGATAAGCCTTTATAAGTATAGACATCCAGATATGTCTGAAAATAGATATAGAAGGGGTTTTATTCCCTAAAGACATGAATAATTTTTTTTTTAACATTTAAAGAGTAAGTCTTAAAGCAATATAGGATAGAAGAATACCTGTCCAAAGCCAAGATACCTGACTTCTTAGTGGTGGTAGGACTTGTCCAAAGCAGTTGCTCTTCCCTGGACAAAAAGTCATGGGCATGACACAGTGAATAGACAGGGACCCTTCTGATTCTGGCCATTTGGCTGACCTTGTGGAAGTTAGAGCTTCTGCTCCTGAGAGCCAGCATCAAGTTAGTTGCCATGGACTCTTTTTCCTCACCTTTCCAATAGAAGCCAAAGAAGCCAAGTGAGAGAGAGAAGCCATCTCCAGAATCTTCATACCCTTGTCCCAAGAAAGGTTCCTCAAGATTCTGTTATCTTGGTGGGTCAATATGGAGGTACCTTGGCCAAGGGCGGCAAATTGCAACCCTCTTTCTAATTGTCTGAATCAGTTCTGTGTTCCCCTACCTTGCATTTCAGTTGCATAACTGACTCCATCCCCAAGAATCTCGCGGGATTTAGTGGTAGGCAGTGGCTCCACAACCTCGCAAGGCTGGGGATGTTCATGTGCTTGTGTATGCATGCAGCCTCCCTGAGAGATACCGCAAGTGCCTGATGGGAACAATATGTACCAAATGAAAGGAAAGAATAAAGAGCTACCCTGCCTCATGGAAAACTGGAGTAAAACAATCTGTTCAGAAACTATTTGGCTAGTAGAACATATATTTTCTGCTTTCCTTTTCTTTGAGATTGATTGCGGGGGTGTGGGGGAGAGGTTTGTGATCTTTGTTCTTGTTTTCATACTATTAGGAATATGGGCATGGAGAATAGTATTTCTGTTCCTTCTTCAGTTGCAACTGAACTTTCGATTTTCTGTGATGTAAGTGTGTATGTGTAGGTGAGAGAAAAAGTGTGTGTTTGTAATGTGTGTGCACACACACTCATGTGTGGATCCATGTGACAGATGGGCATGAAAGAATTGTTTACATTTTGACATTTCATACAGACCAGGCACTGTAGGCAGAGAAGCAGAATTCCAGGCAGAAATTATTATGGAGACTGACTGTGTTCCTTTCTGACACACTAACGGATATCCAGGAACAGCCTCAAGTTGAAATAAAAGTTTGTAGTGCATCCCTATGCTTCATCTATAAAAGGCACAGCAGGCAGCTGTGCTAAACTAGCTTAAGCTAGATTATGCCACTGTCACATGTTGTCCCCCAAATTGTAGTGGCATAAAGCAACACAAGTTTATTGCTTGCTCACATAACGTGTCAGCAGCTGCTCTGCTGTGGCTTTGTTCCCTGTGTCGTCATTCCAGGACCCAGGCTGAAGAATAGCCTCTGAGACATACCAGCTTCATGGTCAAGGGAAGGGTAGGAGAGCTGGCAGAACTAGGTGATGGCTTTTGAAGAGTTTTGCTTGACACTCGCATTCATTACTTCTGCCCACGTTTCGTTAGCCAGAGTGGGTCATTATGGCCAAGCCGGACATCAGTGGGATGGGAAAGTACATGCTTCCCAGTTGGATGAGAACTGCAAGTTCCCTGGCAGCTGGAAAGAGCAGGGACTCATTAGGAACGTATTACAGTGTGTGTGTGTTTTCATTATAAATTTATAATTATATAAAATATATAATTTTATTTAGAATTTTAAATTTATGGTTGTGTAAAATTTATGTATAATTTATGTTAAATATATTAAGTATATAATTTAATTTATAATCATATTAAAAATTTAATAGTAAACAAATAATAAATTATATATATTATATGTTTTCCCCAAAAAGGCTGAAAAAGAGAGATTAAAAACAACCCTTGAGTGACTAAGAATAGACCTTCTATTTAGGTATAGAATTTGCTTGATTTTTTTTCACTCTAATAGAAATTACTTTTAAGTGGCTAGATTTGCTATGAATCCAGCTTGCAGAAGATACTTCACAACCTGAGAAATAAGGCTAGTGTTAAGAATTGGTGATGGAATAGTATGTCTCAGCATGTCTGTTACTCTTGCTTTCAGGAAAATAGTACACATAAACCCAGCCATGATTCTCCATCTTAACTGAGTACAATTAGGTGTCCTGAGGATATATACATCTTCCTATTTCTTTCTTCTATAGTTATATATTAGCTGAGTGCAAGATATTTTTCTACACATCAGAAAAAAGGTTGCCTTAAGTTATGGGGAGATAAAATGGCTGTTTATCACTTGGTTCACTGATCTGAATGTTCAGAGATTAATAATCTTAAATTTCTAAAATAACCTGTATTTTAATTCTATTAGTAACTTAGAATATCATGGAAATAAAATGCTATGCACATTAGAAAATATTATACTTGGTATACATTGAAGACTTATTCAGGCCTTTTACACATTGCAATAAATATATTATATAATTCAAAGAATGCAAAAAGATGTATCCTGTTGCCATGACATGGGATCTAAATCAAAGCCTATTGTTACTACAAAACTTGGTGTTCCCTCCTGAACCTGTGACGAGGGTTCTAAAGCCCTCCCAGGAGAAGGATGATGGTGGTAGTGCATGGTCCTACCTAATATTAATGCTTGCATCCTTCTCGTCCACATATGGACAGAATGGATACGCTGGCGCTGGTTTTGACAAATTTGGCCTAGCCTGTGGAATAAATACAGCCTATGGAATAAACACAGCTTCAATAAATAGGGACTTCAGTTGAGAAATTTCATCTGAAAACAAAGGAGTCATTTGTCTGAAGAAGTTCGTGAATACTGAAGCAACTCAGCCGTGCAAACCACCCTAAGCCGACAACCTGAGCCTGTTGAAATGTTAATACCTTGGATATGCTTTAATGGTGATAATTGTGTCAACTGCAGACATCTTGTGGTGGTTGAGTCACCCGTAATCTTTCAGAAGCAGGGTGCCCACCATGTCAGCCAGTTTAAATGAAAAAAACAAAACACTGTTCTCAAGCCCACTTTTCTAAATCACATGGAGATCCATGTTGTCTTTTTTTCCCAACTCCTCTTGAGTACTTTTAATGAACGTTAAGAACGTTTAAGACCTACTTAAATTGGAGCCAGTTTGTCCATCAAAATTCCAGGAGATTTGTAAGAAGAACATAAATACATATGCCTTAAACTTTCCACGGTAAACCGGGTTCCTTCTAGCCAGCTAATTTTCTGATGATAATAATACTCAATTCGGCCCTAATTTGAATTTTTGGTTTAGAAGAAGAGTGTCCCTTAGAAATACCTTTGGGTATTTAGAAAGAAGAGTATCCCTTTGGGTTAGCTATGGGAAAAGTATTTGCTATGCCGAGAATAACGTAAATTAAAAAAAAAAAAGTGTATTTAAATGCTTAGGTAGGAGAACACACTGTTCCGAGCACTTTAGAAGCACCAGTTTAAAAATTCAATGAGAGAGTAACAAGAAAGGAGGCCTGCAAACCTGGGCGGTAAATTTGCTGCGCTCAATACAACTCCTTACTTGACTGAGGCCCTCTGGAGCCTTGTCCACCTGACTGTACAAACATCGGTGATATTTCCTTAAAGAAACAGCTTGTACGGCTTCCCTGGTGGCGCAGTGGCTGAGAGTCCGCCTGCCAATGCAGGGGACGCGGGTTCGTGCCCCGGTCCGGGAGGATCCCACATGCCGCAGAGCGGCTGGGCCCGTGAGCCATGGCCGCTGAGCCTGCGCTTCCGGAGCCTGTGCTCCGCAATGGGAGAGGCCACAACAGTGAGAGGCCCGCATACTGCAAAAAAAAGAAAAAGAAACAGCTTGTAAATCTCTTTTAACTCACATAGACTTCCAGCCTTCTCCACAATCAGACTGTGTTGATGAAGGCCTACTGAACTGTTTCCTCTTGGCTACCTGGATGTTGTCAGCTCAATTGGCAGTATTCAAAAATTAGGTATTTAAAAAATAAGCATCATTCTCAAAACAAAGTAAATTTTCCATTTTTACCAACAATACCATGATATGGGAAAATATTCACAATGTATTTTGTTACATGCAGAAGGTAGTCAACCAAAGATATTACCATCACTACCAGTTTGACAAATAACATATATTGAATTATGTTAACTAATGGGACAAGAGTTGACTTTTTTCTTTCATTGTGCCTTTCTGTATTTTTATAAATTTTTAACACTGAGCACATGTAATTAAGAAATGTGATAATACTTTCTAAAACCAGTGTCACAGGCTATGGTTATTTCCACAGTGACTTCGTTCTCATGCCCTTTGATGTGCAGCAACTCGGGCACCCAATGAGACAGCCTCCCTCAGCTGTGTCTGTCTCTGGACAGAGGTCCGATCATGGTCTAAGCATGTAGGAAAGGCAACTGAGGCAAAGTGAGTGACTTCCCCCAAGTAGAATCACAGATATGTGATGGAAGAGCATGCCAGGCGCCAAACTATCTTCTTCATTTATCGATTGAAAAGGTTTGCTTGGCTTTGTGTGCAGGTCAAGCGACCAATTGAAAAACTGAATATCTCCCTTTCCAACCAGTTGATTTCAGCCCCCAAACAGCTGTTGACTTAATATCCCAAAACTCCTTGGTTTCCTTGGACTTAGGGGAATGGGTTCTCTTAAGGAGCAGGTCATCCACGTGGGTGGTGGTGAGAGGGCCAAGGAATGTGGTTGGAGGGGACCAGGAGTGTCGGGCCCACCTAAACCATGTAGAAGAGGCTCTGTTATCCGAGCGAGGGGGGAAGGATGTTGGGCAAGCAAAAACAGATGCTCACTCCAGAGTAAAATGGAAATGATTTTTGTATATAATAATTACAAAAATTCTATTGAAATCCTATCATATCCAGAGCCAAACAGACTGAATTTTCTCCAGTTGCAATGTGGTAACCATGGTCGAGATCAGTAGGCCAGTCTGTCAAGGGCATTCTCTGGTTTCTCCCCACACTTACATTTGCTGCAGGAGACTTGCAGAAGGTTGGTGCTTTGCCTTTTAGCCCTGGAGATGCCACAGGGCCAGGTGTGGGTTGGAAATGGGGAACAAATAAAACTGTCATAATGTGATTTGAATGGCCCTTAAAGCTTTTACATAATTTTGTGCTGGCTAAGCAAGAGCTCAGTGGAAAAGAGATTTTCACACTCCTCAAATGTCATTTAGCTCTCATTATGTAGGCCTTGTGAAACATGACACTGGCAGTAATGATTCCTTCTTACTCCTCCAGGCATTTTGGCTGTTGCATGGGTAATAGGCCCCGGGGAACACATTAGCATTTGGCTGACAGGTGTTAGTAGGGGCTGTGGGGAATAGGTAGGAATCGTAAGGCTCTTTTTATCTCCAACTCAGCTTGGTGGGCAGTCACATTTGATAGTGGTTAATTGTGCTCCATTGTTTTGTTTGTTTGCTTTGTCACCATGTGGTTTTGCCCTTAAGAGTATGGGGGAATGTGTTTGGGAGACATTTCAGAAACAGAACAGCAAGTTGGGTGTGGTGGGGAGGAGCCATCCACCATGGCTGGGATGTGGCTTCTTCTCATTTATTATTTACTAATTGCAGCTTTTTTTGTTGTTTGTTTGCGGTATGCGGGCCTCTCACTGTTGTGGCCTCTCACTGTTGCGGAGCACAGGCTCTGGACGCGCAGGCCCAGCGGCCATGGCTCACGGGCCCAGCCGCTCCGCGGTACGTGGGATCTTCCCGGACCGGGGCACGAACCAGTGTTCCCTGCATCAGCAGGCGGATTCTCAACCACTGAGCCACCAGGGAAGCCCCTACTAATTGCAGCTTTTGTTGTCTTTTGCCTGGGAGACTTAAAAACAAAATGCCAACCCATTTTAAAAAATCAGCTTATTTGAGAGTTTGATTTACCTGGGTTCTGGTTAAGATTTGACTATTTATGTTTATGTATGGGTAGAGTTTCAGTTCATTATCTGGGTTACTCTTATGAAAAAACAAAACGAAGTTATCTAGGGAGCCTTTTACATAAACTCTCCCAGGCTAGCCTGAGCCCTCTTCCACTGCCCAGCCAGAGTCTTAGTTTCAAAGAGAGTCTTTCCATGAGGACCCCTGCTGCCCACCTCTACCGCAGCTCTCTGTCCTTCTTACCACAGCATCTGGTGGAGTGTACGCTCCTTTACAAGTTACTTCCTGCTCCCCTTTGAGCTTGCTGTGTGGCAGAGCTCCTGCCTTCCAAGTCGCCCCCATTTGTTCTTCTTGGTCTGTCTCTCTGGGGCTCTCCTGCTTAACAGTACATTTCAATAATAGTAAAAGCAATAATAAAATAGAAAAAGGCCTACCATTCATGTAGTTCACATAACAGAATTCTGTGCTTCTCTCTAAGACTTGCTGACTCATAACTGTTTAGAGCATGTCTAGAAATTAGGTATTTTCTCATCACTAGCCCCTGTAGTATGTTGAAGAAGAAAGCAAATCTGAAGCTTGAAATTTTAGAAGGCAACAGCCTATCTTTGACTCGGGAGTGACTCACATTTTCTCCATGTTACAGTCAGAATGTGCATTTCCTACTTCCCCTGAAGTACTTGTGCAGTTATCAAAGTGGAAGCCTTCACATAAGGACTCTCAAATGAGTACTAAATAAAACTTTAGAGACGTACAATAATTGCGCTTTGTACCTTCCAAAGGGAAAACCCAAGTTAGCCAATACAGTACAATCCAGCCAATTCATTTTGAACTGCACTTGTGGGTCTCACCCCTCCTCATAGAAATGCTTTTATTTCCAGCTTGGTGCCCCAGATATTTCTGAACGATGTGTACAAGGCAGGAATGAGACCTGTTAGGTCTGTGCTGGTAGTAAGTATGTAAAAAAACCCCTCATGTCAGAGAAAAAACCCAAGATTTAGAAATCATCAGTCTCTGGAATGACAGTCGATTAGGGGATGCCAAAAGAAGCAGGGACTCTGGGACAGGGGCCACCACAGGCCCTGTTTCCCTGGATTTAATAACATATCTCAACCCATATCCAACCAGATCAGTGGGACGGGGCTTTAGGCTTTTGCTCTTCCCTTTGGAGCCTGTGGATGTTCTGGCCTTTGGTCTGTTTTCCTAACATAGACCAGATAGCTCTGTCACATTGAACATTATGCTGCAAAGACACTGAGCTTTCAAAGTAGGTTGCAGTCTCTGGCCCACTGCTGATGCTAGCGTGGATCGTTTTTATGAAGTGATCCCAAGAACACCTGGTACTCTCCAACTTTGGCTACAGGGGAAAACGAACGTCAGAGTAAATGGAAATACAATGACCTGACCGGGCTCCCTCCCAACAGCAGAGGAAGAGGCCTGGGTAGAGACCTGTTGTAATCGGCTGTTTAATTTTGTTTGGAGAAACTGGACTTTTGACAGATGAACTTCTTTTCCCCTGCATTCATATTTATCTAACAGAGTTGTGGTTGGGAAGTGATCCAGGATTCACGAGGTCGAAAAGTGACCGGGTTCACATACTGTAGACTCTCCCCATCTCCCTCCCAAGTTCTCCAGGCAGGTGGTCCCGTGCACTCTTGGTATGTCCACACCAAAATCGGTCACCCAAAGGACATATCAACCTCTTGGTGCTGGCCCTCAGAGATTCTAGCAGCGCCATCAAACACATGTCTCAGTTCCAGGTAACCAGCTTTACTGTTCCATGCAGCACTCAGCAGCTTGAAAATCATTAGAATGTGCTTGATGAATGCACATCTTATTACAAGGCATTTGGAATTAAAGCCATTAGTAAAATTAAAGAAATAGTAACACACTGGATTTTTGTTAATACCTTTCTTTATGAGAAAATACATTTTCACCAACTGCCCAGTTGTATTCGTTCTTTCATTATCCCCAGAGTAAAAGAATAAAGGAATGTAGAATAAATAGTCTTAGCTTTATCTTTGAAAGTTTAAAACAATTTATTAAAAAAAAATCATAAGGAAGTTTTTCCACCTTCTCCTTAGTCCCCTGTTTCCCTAGTGTATAAATAAGACATTTTTCCCTCCCTGAAACCCAGCCTTTGTGTTCTGTAGTCTGTGGTTTTGCTATTATCCAAATACTTATGGATCAGCATTGAAGATAAGCTTAGCAGACACGTAACAAGTACCTTTGTGATACCTGTTCACTTTATACCCATTTCTGGGTAGGCTACTTACACAGACTTACGTGAGAACAATTTTGCTTTGTAATAACATGCACAGTGTTCACCAGTTCCTCATTCATTGCGGAGGTAGAGACCAGTGGGTGGCCGTTGGACTCACACATTTCCCTTTGTTGTATTTTTCAGAAATTGAGGCGAAGGAAGCATGTGACTGGCTCCGCGCTGCCGGGTTTCCGCAGTACGCTCAGTTATATGAGGGTAAGTTGGGCTTTTCTTCTCTCTTTATAAAGAGAATGAATTCAGAATATGTCCTGTGGTGTGTTTTGACTTCCAAATCTTTCTCAACCATTTTTCCTCCTTGCCTCCACCTTTGCAATGCCCAGGGCTTATCCTGATGCCGATTTAGAAATGAGGCTTGCTTCCTGAGCCTGCCTCACCTTGGGCCCCTCCCCGCTTCTCCCTTCTTTACTTCTTGCTTTGCTCTTTCTGCTTCTCACCTCTACCGCCGATCCCAGCTCTGCCTTTTCCTTCCAGTGTTCTGCCAACAGCAGCTTTTCTGCACTTCCTTCCTTATCCCTTTCCGTGTTTTTTCTTCACTCTCTGTTTTCTTGAAAGTACAATAAATGAATTGTTGATAAATTTCCTAGAAATCACAGAACTAATTTATCTTGAGACTTTTCTTGAGTTCTGTTTACTTAACCTGAAAATGCTTAAGATGTAACATGGATCGGATATTATTTTTCAGGGTTTTAAGTAAGGTGCTTCTATTGCCAGCATCATACTTACTTCCATTGATGTTTTGACAGTTAATAAACGTACTCACCTTTATCTTACTGATACCTAAAATTATAACCAAAGCATCTGCTTCCTGGATAGTCGTATAGTGAATTAGTCAGGATCCCAGCAGTAAGCATACTCAAGACAATCTGAGGGGGATTTATTTCTAAAAGTGCTCATTGCAAAGATGTGGGCAGGGCATAGGAAACCACGAGGAACAGTCCAGGAGCCCAGAGCTTGTAGCAGCAGAGCTGTCACTACCCTAGGCCCAAAGCCATAAATGGAGGGAGAGGGTGCCAGAACCCAGAAGGAGAGAGGATCTCAGAGCAGACCCTAGGAGTGGAGGACACAGCTGGTGATGGCCGCCTCCCCTGGAGACAACCAGGAGAGTAAATGCCCTGACCTCACACTCCTCCCTCCCTCCACCTCCAGCCAGGGCTTCCCATTGGCCAAACACAAAAGGAAGCAGAGGGCATGGATCCCCTTGAATGCCATCCACAGCTGATCCTGGGGCACAAAGCAGTTTACGAAAAAGTGGAGAGTGAATCTTTAGGGGTAAACTGAGCATATGTAGTACACTAGACAGTGTAGACTTCTGTTCCTGATGACGTAAAATTCATGTAGGATGGAAAGAATCAACAAAATTAACCTTTACTCACTGGTGAATCTCATCTATTCACCTAGAAGCTCAGTTTTGTATTAAAAAACAAACAAACAAAAAACCTTCTACTTCTCTCACTTAAATTCTGAATGTGCTGTGAAGTCTAAGGTCTCTGATAAAAGCTTTCAAAAAACCATAGCCTTTTAGACAAGGAGGAGGGTCTTACAGTTTTGCTCTAAGCAGCCGCTATTCCCCCACCCCCACCAGCAATGCACTGATTATGAGAGACCCAAAAAGGTTAAGTGACTTTTACAAGATTATAAAGTAGAAGAGTCAGAATGCTCCTTCATGAGATAGATTTTCTACTGTAATGTGCACTCAAAATACTATCCAATTTAAATGTGAAGAATCTATAAATGACTAAGAAGTAAAGATATCTCATAAGTGGGATGGGCTTGTCATATTGTGTTTAAGCCATATGCATTTGATGGATGTAATAAGAATAAGAACAAATACTTTCATAGAGCTTACTATGTGCCAGCTACTGTTCAAAACACTGTACATGTACTATTCATTTAATATTCACAACACCATAGGGGAGGTGTTATAATTATCATCATCCCCATTTTACAGATGAGGAAACAGAGTCCCAGAGGAGGTTAAGTGATTTGCCCACAGTCTACAGCTAGTGAGTAGCAGAGCCACGACTTAAAGCCAGAGCAACTGGGCTTCCATGTCTGTGTTCCTCATGACTACACATTAACTCCCTCTCTAGCAGAATGAGACAGTCTACATTCAGGAACTGTCTAGAATTCACTCTGGAATTCACTTTTTTTCACCAGAAGAGGAATTGTTTCTCTTTTCAACTTGCAATAAGAAAATTGGTACCCTTAGATTTATTATGATTGACAAATGTCAAATATAAGATGAGAAAGAGAAAGAGTGGTAGGATGATGATGATGATAATGGACCAACATTGATGGTTAGATTTGGCCATGGACTTTATTCCAATGATCTCCAGATTTTTACCTCCACAAATGAGGTACCTAAAATTAACACTGTGACCTGAGCATTGCCCATGACCTCCAAATCTGGCATGAGTAGTCTGTGGGAGAAAAGTTACAATGTTGGAATTTCTCCTTTTTTATTGGATAGAATCAGTTGTTTGAGTATTTTGCTGACACTCCGAAGTGACTCAAGATTTTGTTACAAAATAAAATACTTCTGGTATTTTCCTTTCTGAAGGGAAAAAAAAAATCTGCCAAACTAAGTATTTCATGAACTGATCAGGACAGAAGTCAGCAACCTCCACCTTAGGTGGATGGTGAGAGTGGGAAAGTTCTCCATACAGGCAAAAGTCTGTGACAGTGATGAGCTATAAAAATGCAGGCACTTGGTATGCAGTCCTATCCAAGGTCAAACACTTGGTTATTTTCATATTTCACACTTTTTTGTATTCTTAAAAGCATTTATTGGGATAAAAGTAAAAATTTCTGCTCTCTAAACATTACCAACACACCTGTCAATGGGGAGTAACTGCTGTTAAGATGAGCCATGAGTACAGAAACATGGTGGCCTGAAGATATTGGTGCCCATTCAGATAAAACAAGGCATATAAACTCCTTTGTCTCTCTTTGTCTCTTTCAGACTCACAATTTCCCATCAACATTGTGGCTGTCAAGAACGATCATGATTTTCTTGAAAAAGACCTTGTAGAACCTCTTTACAGGTAAATCATGTGAAGTATTTTTGCTTCTTTGATTGTTCAATGTCTAATAGTTATCACTATATTGAGCGGCGAGTTCAACAACAATTCAGTAAGTACTTATTGAGTACCTACTATATGCCAGGCATGGGTCCAGGCTATAAGTATATTATGGTGACCATGATCAGTCATGGAGCTTAAATCCTAGTGGGAAGCTTCAGACAATAGATTGGGAAAAAGAGAGAATGAGTGAGAGAAAAAGAGGGAGAAGGAGAGATTATCTCAGAGAGTGTTAAGCTATGTTAAAAAAGTAAAACAAACTGAGGCTATAGACAGTGATGGGGTGTGGGTGGGTTAGTGGGAGAAGGCATTGTGGGGCACCAGAGCATGAGTGGTCAGGGAGGGCCCTGTAGAGCTCCATGAGTATGTCAAACTCAGCTGTATTTTTTGCAAAGACAAATGATTATATCAGCAAACTAGAATATGTAAGCTCAAGTAGTTATATCTGCAACCTGAAATATTTGAGCCTTCACTATGTAATAGATGATATAAGGAGACAAAGATGAATAACTCCCTCCCCTCAGAGAGTGTCTAATCTGGTTGGAGAAATCTAACTGAAGAAATGAAGCATAAATGAACAAATAAAATAATTATAATTTAAGTAATAATAAAAGATACCAATGTAATCAATATCTCTGAACAATTAAATGTGCATGAGAGGTTCTATGTGTCTGTAGGAATTTGAAGTTTCCTAACAAAAGCCCTGGCGAGAGGTCAGAGCTGGAAATAAATATTAGTTACAGGAGGTGAGTCATTTTTCCAAGGCTACAGAGCTAGTTATGGGCTAAACTGACTTTAAAACTGCAGTCCTCATAACTTGCAGTTCAACATTTTTTTCTCATACATTCTGCATTTGACATAGAAAAGACAGTAGTTTAGGGACTTCCCTGGTGGCACAGTGGTTAAGAATCTGCCTGCCAACGTAGCGGACATGGATTTGAGCCCTGGCGCAGTGGTTAAGGATCCGCCTGCCAATGCAGGGAACATGGGTTCGAGCCCTGGTCCAGGAAGATCCCACATGCCGCAGAGCAACTAAGCCCGTGCACCACAGCTAATGAGCCTGTGCTCTAGAGAAAGCCCGTGCGCAGCAATGAAGACCCGACACAGCCAAAAAAAGAAAAAAGAAAAGATAGTTTAAGAGGAAAATAATGATGAGGAAAACCTTTGTCAAGATAAGGACACACCGATATATATTAGAATAGTATATAAATAACCATAGGCTTGCTGATTCTGTAGACATATATATTTCTGCGTTCATAAGCTGGTTACTCTGGGATTCCTATATGAAGGTAGATTTGCGTTAAGGAATGATCTCTGAATGTTGAAGGAGAGCATTACTGTGGGTTTGCTTAAGTGGGTAGAAGAGCAAAGAACTCTTTAAATCACAAATTGCAGGAACTGGCTATTTGGACTCAAAAACAAACAAGCACAAAATGCCATTTGTGAGCGTTTACGAGAAGAATGGGTAGTTTGGTTGTAATTCTTTTTTTTTATATATATATATAAATTTATTTTATTTTATTTTTGGCTGCGCTGGGTCTTCGTTGCTGCATGCAGGCTTTCTCTAGTTGCGGCGAGTGGGGGCTACTCCGTGTTGCAGTGCACGGGCTTCTCATAGTGGTGGCTTCTCTTGTTGTGGAGCACGGGCTCTAGGTGCACAGTCTTCAGTAGACGCGGCACGCGGTCTCAGTAGTTGCCATTCAAGGGCTCTAGAGCGCAGGCTCAGTAGTTGTGGCATGCAGGCTTAGTTGCTTCGCGGCGTGTGGGATCTTCCCGGACCAGGGCTCGAACTTGTGTCCCCTGCATTGGCAGGCAGATTCTTAACCACTGCGCCACCAGGGAAGTCCTGGTTGTAATTCTTTAAAGGCAATGAATTGGAAAAGCAGTGTTTTCTCCTCAGCATGTTTGATGCACACCAAGGCTTCATCCAACTCAGAACTATTGCACCACCACCTCATCCTGAGTTTTCCCTCTTAGTTTTAACCAAGAGTATTTTTACTGGTAAGGTGGCATTTTTTAAAAGAAATAATTTTTATTGTTAATTGTGTTATATTACATTATCGTTCTCCCAATTGAATTTTCTTGCATACTCATAGATCTTTGATTCTCTAATCATGGCTTTTGTTGTTTTTTCCCCCAGTTTTATTGAGATATAATTGACATACAGCACTGTATACGTTTAAAGTGTACAGCATAATGGTTAGACTTACATAATCATGAGATGTTTACCACAATAGGTTTAGTGAACATTCACCATCTCATATAGATACAACATTAAAGAAATAGAAAAATAAAATTTTCCTTGTGATGAGAACTCTTACGATTTACTCTCAACAGTGTTCAGATATGTGACACATACAGCAGTATAATTATCTTTATCATTTTGTACATTACATCTCTACTACTTATTTATCTTATAACTGGAAGTTTGTACCTTTTGATCACCTTCATCCAATCCCCCCTCCCCCCACCTCAGGTAGCCACAGATCTGATCTTTTTTCTGTAAGTTTGTTTGTTTTTGAAGTATAATTGACCTACAACTCTATGTTAGTTCCTGGTATATAACATAGCGATTCTATATTTCTATACATTTCAAAATGATCACACAGTAAGTTTGGTTGTCATCTGTCGCCATACAGAGATATTACATAATTATTGACTATATTCCCCATACTGTACATTTTATACCTGTGACTCATAATTCTGTAAACGAAGATTTGTACCCCTTAATCTCCCTTACCTATTTCTCTCCTCCCTCCACCCCCCTCGCATCTGGCCACCACCTATTTGTTTTCTGTATCTATGACTCTGTTTCTGTTTAGATATATTTGCTTATTTTGTTTTTTAGATTCCATCTATAAGTGAAATCATCCCAGTTGAATTTTTAAATCTACATTTTCTTTAAGTCAAGGTGTTCTGTATATTTATAAAGCAAAATTCACTATTTTCAGTGTACAGTTCTTTGAGTTTTGATAAATGCCTACAATCATGTAACCACCACCACAACCAAGATATAGAACAGCTCCATCACCTAAAAAAACTCCCTGGTTCACCTTTGTCATCAACCTACTCTCAACCCTTGGCAACCACTGATCTGGTTCTTGTACCCATAGTTTTGCCTTTTCCAGAATGCTATATAAATGAAATCAAACAGTATGTAGCCTTTCGAGTCTGCCTTTGTTTCACTAATGCACCTAAGATTCATCCGTGTTGCGTGTATCAATCAATATAATTGCTTAGTAGTATTCTGTTGTGTGGATATACTACAATTTGTCTATCCATTCACCAGATGAAGAACATTTGAGTTGTTGCCACTTTGGGTGGCTATAACACCCCTATAAACATTCATATTCAAGTTTTTGTGTGTACATAAGTGTTCATTTCTTTTGGGTAAGTTCCTAGGAATGGGATTGTGGGGTGCATATGATAAGTATATTTGAACTTTATCAGATACCACCAAACATTTCCAAAGTGTTTGTATTACCACCAACGACGTGAGAATTCCAGTTGCTCCACATCTTTGTTGGTACTTGGTGTTGTCAGTTTTTGTTTTGTTTTGTTTTTAACCATTCTAATAGGTGTCTAGTGTTTCTCATTGTGATTTAAATTTGTATGTCCTTAATGAGTAATGGCGTTGAGTGTCTTTTCATGTGCTCATTTGCCATTCATATATCTTCTCTAGTAAAGTGTCTGAGGTTTTTGCCTATTTTTAAAATTTGGTTGTTTGTTTTCTTATTGAGTTTTTATATTTTTTGCCAGTCTGTAGCTTATTTTTTCAATCTCTTAACAATGTCTTTCGCAGAAGTTTTGAATTTTATTGGAGTGCAGTTTATCATTTTTTTTTCATGTTTTTAATGTCACACCTAAGAAATTTTGCCTAACGTAAGGTCACAACTATTTTCTCCTTTGTTTTTCTTCTGGAAATTTCAGTTTTATGTTTTATGTGTAAGTTGATGATCCATTTCAAGTTAATTTTTTAGAAGATAAAAAGTATGGCTCAAGATTCATTTTTTGCTTAGCAATATCCCATTGGTTGACCACCATGTTGAAAAGACTATACTTTCTTCATTGAATTGCCTTTGCACTTATATTGTAAATCAGTTGACCATATATGCATGAGTCTATTTCTGGACTCTCTGTTCTGTTCCATTTATCTGTGTGTCTATCCTTTCACCAATATGGCACTTGATTACTTAGCTTTGTGTATGTCTTGGAATCCAGTAGTGTGAGTCCTCCAACTTTGTTCTTCTTTGCCAGGATTGTTTTGGCTATTTTAGTTCCTCTGCCTTTCCATATAAATTTAAAAACAGCTTGTTGATATCAATGTTTAAATTCCTACCGGAGTATTGATTTGGATTGTGTTGATTCTATAGATCAGTTAGGGAAGAATTGATATCTTAACAGTAACAAGACTTCTGATTCATAAACATGGTACATGTCTCTGTTTAGGTCTCTTTTGATTTTTTTTTTTTTTAACCCTAACTTGTAGTTTTCAGCATATGGTAATACACGTACTTGAAAGTACTTAAGAATTTCATGTTTCGTGGTGCTATTCTAAATAGTACTGTTTTTTATTGTTTCGGTCTCCAATTGTTCATTGCTAGTATTTTTTGTTGTTGTTGTTGTATATTGTTCATTTGCATCCTGCAGTCTTTCTACACTTACTCATTAGTTCTAGTAGCTTACGCGTAGACTTTTAAAATATAAATCAAGGATTACATTGTAAACCGAGAATGAAAATTTCATTCCATATTTTTAAATCAGGATTGTAGGAGCAAACCGCTTCTGATTGTGCAGTTCTATTCATTGGATGACATATGTATCTGAGTGGGTAAAGCTTTAAATCTCAAACACATGGGTGGTAAGCTTTATCTACTCACTGCTGCATGTGATCTAAGGTGCCTTGACTAAGTTCTGGACTTTTCCATCCAAGTCGACTTTAAAAAAAAAAAAAACTTTCAGCCATGATATAGATTAGCCAGTATAGAAATCATTTCAAGATAAAAAGTTCTGCATAATAAGGTAGTGTCAGCCAGAAAAATTAGGAAGCCTTCTCTTGTAGAACCCATGACCCATTTCTGATTCAGCCCATAGCAGGATTCATACAGACGTACCCAAAAGACAGTACTGCATAAACATGTGGGAATGCAACAACGCCAGACACCACAGTGCTCTTGATAAGGGCCCAGCTTGTGTAAAATTGGTTAGAGTGGCAGGAGGTTGTTATCATTGGAATAATTCTTAGGACGGCTATGTCTCCAAAAATATTATGAAATAAGAAAAGCATTTGGCTGGAGGTATGTGAGCTGAAATTCTCAGGGCGCAGGAGCAGTGGGTAGAACAGAGGCCAAAGGAGTAGTCACAGCGGGGTGATCAAAAGAAACAGGCAGAGTAGGTAGGGCAGAGATGGAGGTAGCTTGGCTGAAGGGAACACCCATGGAATTTCTTTGCCTTCCCTTATGAGTTCCTTCAAGACAAGATTTCCTGAAAGCAGGCTGAAGGAAGACTTCCAGCCTGACGGCAGTGACAGCACTTTTAAAACTTTGAGATTGATGAGCAGTTAATTAGACACTCACCCACTCACATGGTATATTATGATTAATGCCTGGAGAGCAATAAGGGGTTGTGATTTTATTCATTTTCTTCCTCGTGCACTGCAGACACAGTAATAGAGCTGGTCTCATGTTTTATTTTTAATGCTTTGTGGGCTCTACATTTCTCATGCATATTTGAAATGCTGAGCTAATGCAGAATCCTAACGGGAATCATAGCCAGAGGGCACTTAGCTTCTGCCAGGTAGGCAAATGAAAACAAGAGAGCTGAAGGTCTCCTGTAAATGTTACCCATAAGAATTTTACTCACCTTTTTTTGTCTGGAAGTTTCTCTCCTGTGTGGACAGACAATTAATATCCTGGGTCCCGATTTACTCTTAGAGAGTTGTTGAGCAGTGTTAACTTTTCATTGGCTTGAAAAAATAGATTGTATTAAGGATGTCCGTGGCTGGGAGGACCGATGCCTGGCTGGGCATATGTGGATGTGTGGCTCTCATGTTCAGGTCTCGGAAACCAGACAGGTTTGCTGTCTTTAGTGAAGGTGTGAACCTCCAGAATGGTGACCATGCCCCACCATTGCTTCTGCAACTCTGACAGCGCCAGTACACAGTAGCCGTCTGTAAATATTTGTTACTGCAAGTCAGAACAGTGCAGTCTCTGTTACTTAGCAACCACAACTATAATTCTGTTTTTATGTGTTTTGATTGAATTTGTAATTGAAAAATAATTTCCCCTGTGAGTAATGAAAAGCTAATTGCAAGTCTAAGTACCTGGATGAAACTAACCATCTCAAAATGGAGGCATAGCCAAGGTATCACAATACCTTGCAAAGTTTGTCACCTTTAAGGCAAATTGCAGCAAATCAAAGCTCCTGAATGGGATTTTTAAGAAGTGGCATGTTCTATTAGCATTTTGGTTTGGGACATTTTCTCAGACTGCTAACATAGGGCCTTGATGCCCAAGATGATCTCTGAATTTCTAATTTAATGTTAGATCTGCCTAACTTATGTTGTTAATAAATAGTAACTAATCACAACATGTATAAGACAAGGGCATTCACCTTGTTCAGTACTGTTTTATGGAGATATGGAATTGATTAGGATTATAGTGCATCTGTCACTTCCCTTTGTATTTAAAAGGACAACTAATGACAATGGATTATAATGTGGGATGAGGGAGAGGGTAAGAAAGAATGCTGACAAAAGTGATTTTTACAGTTTACCTCTACACACAAAGGCACATATTTGATTTGAGTTATTTAAGTAATATTATTAATTTTAAATAATGGTAATCTATGAAAATGGATAATATACTTTAAATTTTCCCTTTAAGGATATCACAGAAAATGTACAATGTTATATATTGTGTTATGTCATATAATAATTTGTGACAATTACCTAGACTGAAACCATAGACAAATCATTGGGAGAAGGATGTAGGTGGTTACATGATAATCATGGTCATTTTGAAATTCTGAATCTATAAATTAAATACAAATCCCAATAAGGGGTGATTTCATTTCTTTAGAACACAAAGTGCTCACCAAGCATGACTCTAAGTATTGTACAAATATTTACTCATTTAGTTCTCATGACAACCCTATAAGATAGGCTCTAACATCATTCCCATTTTACAGATGAGGAAACAGAGGCACAGAGGTATGAAATAACTTGTCGATTTACAGTTAGTAAATAGCACTGCTAGGATTCAAAGCCACACAGGCTGCTTCTGGAGTTTCCAAAGAGAGCTTAGGTCTTTTTGTGAAACACAATTTGGAGTGTTTTTCATGTCCTCCTTTAAAGGTAATTCTTCCCGAGATGTTTATGTTGCCTTGTGATGTTCTGAATTTAACTTGTAAGTCCCAAGGTTAGAAATTCTCATTGCATTTGTGCCTTCATGGACCTCAACTGTAAAAAAATAATCATATTAAAGTAAGAGTTTAAAGCACACTTTGTTCTTTTGTGAAGTGTTTAGAACCGATTTACTGTTGGAGAGTAGCGGTACTTTGTCAACTGTTCCTTCAATTCATTTCATCAAGGCTGTCTCTTGAGGGCCTTACTTTACTATGGAGACAAATGAGACAGAATCCTCACCCTGAGATCTCAGGCTAATGCTGTGATTCTCAACCCGAGATGGGGCAGCAGTTTGCCCTGTCTCGAGGTCTGGGAACGTTTTTGCTTGTCACACCTGTGGTGATGCTACTGGCATCTAGTGGGTAGGGCCAGAGATGCTGCTAACCTCCCAAAATGCACAAGGTAGCACCCCCCCACAAGGAATTATCTGTCCCCAAATGCCCACGGTGCCTAGGTTGAGAAATGAGTAATGATTTACTTGGACAAATGATGTAATCACTGTAAGTACAGGATAGCTAAGGGGGAAAGGGCTTCAGAGACAGTTTTCCTGGGAAAATGACCCTAAAATGCCAGTAGGAATTACCCAGACAAGAACACATGAAATTTTGATGTGGTTATTTTCAACTTTCACTTTTGTTTTTATAATTAATTTAATGTGCAGGAAAGGCATCTTCATCCCCACCCCTACCTGCCACCACAAACCTCACCCCAAGGTAGCCTGTATAGAATGGGAGCAGCCATGGAGTACAGACAAGTACAGACATGGAAGGGTCAAACATAGGGGATTTCCCACATGAAAAACATTGATCTTTCTATATATTTTTTAACATCTTTGGGGTATAATTGCTTTATATTGTTGTGTTAGATTCTGCTGTATAACAAAGTGAATCAGCTATACATATACTTATATCCCCATATCCCCTCCCTCTTGCGTCTCCCTCCCACCCTCCCTACCCCACCCCTCTAGGTGGTCACAAAGCACCAAGCTGATCTCCCTGTGCTATGCGGCTGCTCCCCACTAGCTATCTGTTTTACATTTGATAGTGTATATATGTCCATGCCACTCTCTCACTTCGTCCCAGCTTACCCTTCCCCCTCCCCGTGTCCTTAAGTCCACTCTCTACGTCTGGATCTTTATTCCTGGCCTGCCCTAAGTTCTTCAAAGCATTTTTTTTTTTTTTTAGATTCCATATATATGTGTTAGCATACGGTATTTGTTTTTCTCTTTCTGACTTACTTCACTCTGTATGACATACTCTAGGTCCATCCATCTCACTACAAATAACTCAATTTCATTTCTTTTTATGGCTGAGTAATACTCCATTGTATATATGTGCCACATCTTCTTTATCCATTCATCTGTCGTTGGACACTTAGGTTGTTTCAGTGTCCTGGCTATTGTAAATACTGCTGCAGTGAACATTGTGGTACATGACTCTGAGTTACGGTTTTCTCAGGGTATATGCCTGGTAGTGGGATTGCTAGGTCATATGGTAGTTCTATTTTTAGTTTTTTAAGGAACCTCCTACTATTCTCCATAGTGGCTGTATCAATGTACATTCCCACCAACAGTGTAGGAGGGTTCCCTTTTCTCCACACTCTCTCCAGCATTTATTGTTTGTGGATTTTTTAATGATGGCCATTCTGACTGGTGTGAGGTGACACCTCATTGTAGTTTTCTGTTGCATTTCTCTAATGATTAGTGATGTTGAGCATCCTTTCATGTATTTGTTGGCAATCTGTATATCTTCTCTGGAGAAATGTCTATTTAGGTCTTCTGCCCATTTTTGGATTGGGTTGTTTGTTTTTTTGATATTGAGCTGAATCAGCTGCTTGTATATTTTGGAGATTAATCCTCTGTCACTTGCTTCATTTGCAAATATCTTCTCCCATTCTGAGCGTTGTCTTTTTGTCTTGTTTCTGGTTTCTTTTGCTATGCAAAACTTTTAAGTTTCACTAGGTCCCATTTCTTTATTTTTGTTTTTATTTCTATTTCTCTAGGAAGTGGGTCAAAAAAGGTCTTGCTGTGATTTATGTCATAGAGTGTTCTGCCTATGTTTGCCTTTAAGAGTTTTATCGTGTCTGGCCTTACATTTAGGTCTTTAATGCATTTTGAGTTTATTTTTGTGTATGGTGTTAGGGAGTGTTCTAATTTCATTCTTTCACACATAGTTGTCCAGTTTTCCCAGCACCACTTATTGAAGAGGCTGTCTTTTCTTCATTGTATATTCTTGCCTCCTTTATCGAAGATAAGGTGACCATGTGTACGTGGGTCTATCTCTGGGCTTTCTATCCTGTTCCATTGATCTAGATTTCTGTTTTTGTGCCAGTACCATACTGTCTTGATTACTACAGCTTTGTAGTATAGTCTGAAGTTAGGAAGCCTGATTCCTCCAGCTCCGTTTTTCTTTCTCAAGATCGCTTTAGCTATTTGGGGTCTTTTGTATTTCCATACAAATTGTGAAACTTTTTCTTCTAGTTTTGTGAAAAATGCCATTGGTAGTTTGATAGGGATTGCAGTGAATCTGTAGATTGCTTAGGGTACTATAGTCATTTTCACAATCTTGATTCTTCCAATC
Organism: Orcinus orca; assembly: GCF_937001465.1. Classification (NCBI taxonomy): domain Eukaryota; kingdom Metazoa; phylum Chordata; class Mammalia; order Artiodactyla; family Delphinidae; genus Orcinus; species Orcinus orca. The sequence continues at coordinate 69,154,229 of NC_064576.1, forward strand.
CAAGAACATGGTATATCTCTCCATCTGTTTGTATCATCTTAAATTACTTTCCTCAGTGTCTTATAGTTTTCTTCATACAGGTGTTTTGTCTCCTTAGGTAGGATTATTCCTAGGAATTTTATTCTCTTTGTTGCAGTGGTACATGGGAGTGTTTCCTTAATTTCTCTTTCCGATTTTTCATCATTAGTGTATAGAAATGCAGCAGATTTCTATGCATTAATTTTGTATCCTTCTACTTTACCAAATTCATTGATTAGCTGTAGTAGTTTTCTGGTAGCATCTTTAGGATTCTCTATGTGTAGTATCATGCCATCTGCAAACAGTGACAGTTTTATTTCTTCTTTGCTGATTTGGATCCTTTTATTTCTTTTTTGTCTCTGATTACTGTCGCTAAAACTCCCAAAACTACATTGAATAATAGTGGTGAGGGTGGGAAACCTTGTCTTGTTCCTGATCTTAGTGGAAATAATTTCAGTTTTTCACCGTTGAGAACCATGTTAGCTGTGGGTTTGTCATATATGGCCTTTATTATGTTGAGGTAAGTTTCCTCTGTGCCTACTTTCTGGAGAGTTTTAATCATAAATGCGTGTTAAATTTGGTTGAAACCTTTTTCTGCATCTATTGAGATGATCATATGGTTTTTATCCTTCAATTTGTTAATATGGTGTATCACATTGATTTGCATATATTGAAGAATCCTTGCATGTCTTGGATAAACCCCTTGATCATGGTGTATGATCCTTTTAATGTGCTGTTGGATTCTGTTTGCTAGTATTTTTTTGAGGATTTTTGCTTCTATGTTCATCAGTGATATTGGCCTGTAGTTTTCTTCTTTTGTGACATCTTTGTCTGGTTTTGTTATCAGGGTGATGGTGGCCTCGTAGAATGAGTTTGGGAGTGTTCCTCCCTATGCTATATTTTGGAAGAGTTTGAGAAGGATAGGTGTTACCTCTTCTCTAAATGTTTGATAGAATTCGCCTGTGAAGCCATCAGGTCCTGGGCTTTTGTTTGTTGGAAGATTTTTAATCACAGTTTCAATTTCATTACTTGTGATTGGTCTGTTTATATTTTCTATTTCTTCCTGGTTCAGTCTTGGAAGGTTGTACTTTTCTAAGAATCTGTCCATTTCTTCCAGGTTGTCCATTTTATTGGCATAGAGTTGCTTGTAGTAATCTCTCATGATCCTTTGTATTTCTGCAGTGTCAGTTGATACGTCTCCTTTTTCATTTCTAATTCTGTTGAATTGGCTAATGGTTTATCAATTTGGTTTTTCTTCTCAAAGAACCAGCTTTAAGTTTTATTTTAAGTTTTATTGATCTTTGCTATCATTTCCTTCATTTCTTTTTTATTTATTTCTGATCTGATCTTTATGATTTCTTTCCATTGGCTAACTTTGTGTTTTTTTTGATCTTCTTTCTCTAATTGCTTTAGGTGTAAGGTTAGGTTGTTTGAGATTTTTTTGTTTCTTGAGGTAGGATTTTATTGCTATATACTTCCCTCTTAGAACTGCTTTTGTTGCATCCCATAGGTTTCCATTGTCATTTGTTTCTAAGTATTTTTTGATTTCCTCTTTGATTCCTTCAGTGATCTCTTGGTTATTTAGTAGCATATTCTTTAGCATCCCGGTGTTTGTATTTTTTACCGTTTTTTTTTTTTCCTGTAATTGATATGTAGTCTCATAGCATTGTGGTCGGAAAAGATACTTGATACAATTTCAATTTTCTTAAATTTACCGAGGCTTGACTTGTGACCCAAGATATGATATATCCTGGAGAATGTTCCATGAGCACTTGAGAAGAAAGTGTATTCTGTTGTTTTTGCATGGAATGTCCTATAAATATCAATTAATTCCATCTTGTGTAATGTGTCATTTAAAGCTTGTGTTTCTTTATTTTCATTTTGTTTGATCTTTCCATAGGTGAAAGTGGGGTGTTAAAGTCCCTTACTATGATTGTGTTACTGTCAATTTCCCCTTTTATGGCTGTTAGTATTTGCCTTATGTATTGAGGTGCTCTTATGTTGGGTGCATAAATATTTACAGTTGTTATATCTTCTTCTTGGATTGATTCCTTGATCATTATGTAGTGTCCTTCTTTGTCTCTTATACTAGTCTTTATTTTAAAGTCTATTTTGTCTGATATGAGAATTGCTATTCCAGCTTTCTTTTGATTTCCATTTGCATGGAATATCTTTTTCCATCCCCTCACTTTCAGTCTTATGTGTCCCTAAGTCTGAAGTGGGTGTCTTGTAGACGGCATATGTATGGGTCTTGTTTTTGTATCCATTCAGCCAGTCTGTGTCTTTTGGTTGGAGCATTTAATCCATTTACATTTAACGTAATTATTGATATGTATGTTCCTTTTACATTTTCTTAATTGTTTTGCATTTTTTATTGTAGGTCTTATCCTTCTCTTGTGTTTCCTGTCTAGAGAAGTTCTTTTAGCATTTGTTGTAAAGCTGGTTTGGTGGTGCTGAATTCTCTTAGCTTTTTCTTGTCTGTAAAGGTTTTAATTTCTCCACTGAATCTCAGTGAGATCCTTGATGGGTAGAGGAATCTTCATTTTAGGTCTTTCCCTTTCATCACTTTAAATATGTCCTGCCACTCCCTCTGGCTTGCAGAGTTTCTGCTGAAAGATCAGCTATTAACCTTATGGGGATTCCCTTATATGTTATTTGTTGCTTTTCTCTTGCTGCTTTCAATATTTTTTCTTTGTATTTAATTTTTGATAGCTTGATTAATATGTGTCTTCACATGTTTCTCCTTGGATTTATCCTGTATGGGACTCTCTGTGCTTCCTCGACTTGATTGACTGTTTCCTTTCCCATATTAGGAAAGTTTTCAACTATAACCCCTTCAAATATTTTCTCCATCCCTTTTTTTTCTCTCTTCTTCTGGGACCCCTATAATTCGAATGTTGGTGCGTTTAGTGTTGTCCCAGAGGTCTCTGAGACTGTCCTCAATTCTTTTCATTCTTTTTTCTTTATTCTGCTCTGCAGTAGTTATTTCCACTATTTTATCTTCCAGGTCACTTATCTGTTCTTCTCCCTCAGTTATTCTGCTATTGATTCCTTCTAGAGAATTTTTAATTTCATTTATTGTGTTGTTCATCGTTTGTTTGCTCTTTAGTTCTTCTAGGTGCTTATTAAACATTTCTTATATTTTCTCCATTCTATTTCTAAGATTTTGGATCATCTTTACTATCATTACTCTGAATTCTTTTTCAGGTATACTGCCTATTTCCTCTCCATTTGTTTGGTCTGTTGGGTTTTTACCTTGCTACTTCATCTGCTGCGTATTTCTCTTGTCTTCTCATTTTACTTATCTTACTGTGTTTGGGGTCTCCTTTTCTCAGGCTGCAGGTTCATAGTTCCTGTTGTTTTTTGTCTGCTCCCAGTGGGTAAGGTTGGTTCAGTGGGTTTTGTAGGCTTCCTGGTGGAGGGTGCTGGTACCTGTGCTCTGGTGGATGAGACTGTATCTTGTCTTTCTGGTGGGCAGGACCACGTCCGGTGGTGTGTTTTTGGGTGTCTGTGAACTTACTACAATTTTAGGCAGCCTCTCTGCTAATGGGTGGGGTTGTGTTCCTGTCTTGCTAGTTGTTTGGCATAGGGTGTCCAGCACTGTAGCTTGCTGGTTGTTGAGTGGAGCTGGGTCTTAATGCTGAGATGGAGATCTCTGGGAGAGCTCTCGCTTATTGATATTATGTGGGGCCGGGACATCTCTGGTGGTCCAATGTCTTGAACTCGGCTCTCCCACCTCAGAGGCTCAGGCCTGACAGCCAGCCGGAGCACCAAGACCCTGTCAGCCACATGGCTTTTGGGAAGTCTGAGGTCTTCTGACAGTGTTCAGTGGGTGTTCTGTAGGAGCTGTTCCACATGTAGATGTATTTTTGATGTATTTGTGGGGAGGAAAGTGATCTCCATGTCTTACTCCTCTGCCATCTTGAAGGTCCTCTCTCTTCATACCTCCTGTTGCCAGAGCATCCACATTTCATCAGGGCTGCCAGCCGGCAGATACCACCAGGCCATCCACTTCTTGGTCAGTAGCTCCCTGCACAGCTGGTACCCAGGGCCCAACTCTAGTGAGCCCCTGAAACCACTGATCATGGGGCTTTCCTGATCTTTATAGTTTTTAATGGCCTCTTATGTAACCTTTTCCAACCAGCTACTTAAAATGACTTCAGGAAGAATACACAAGAAACTACAAAATAGGACAGCAGGGCAAAAGTAGGAGTTTATATTATTAATATTATTCACTTCTCTCTCTATATATTTTTAGATATTTGTATTGCATTCTTTTTTTTTTTTTGTGGTACACGGGCCTCTCACTGTTGTGGCCTCTCCCATTGCGGAGCACAGGCTCCGGACGCGCAGGCCCAGCGGCCACAGCTCATGGGCCCAGCCGCTCCACGGCACGCGGGATCTTCCCGGACCGGGGCACGAACCCATGTCCCCTGCATCGGCAGGCGGACTCCCAACCACTGCGCCACCAGGGAAGCCTTGTATTGCATTCTTAAAAATATTAGCGAGACTTCCGGGAAGATGGCGGAAGAGTAAGACGCGGAGATCACCTTCCTCCCCACAGATACACCAGAAATACATCTACGCGTGGAACAACTCCTACAGAGCACCTACTGAACGCTGGCAGAAGACCTCAGACCTCCCAAAAGGCAAGGAACCCCCCACGTACCTGGTTAGGGCAAAAGAAAAAACTAAACAGAGACAAAAGGATAGGGACGGGTCCTGCACCAGCGGGAGAGAGCTGTGAAGGAGGAAAACTGTCCACACACTAGGAGCCCCTTCGTGGGTGGAGACTTCGGGAGGCGGAGTGGGGGAGCTTGGGATCCGCGGAAGAGAGCACAGCAACAGGGGTGCGGAGGGCAAAGCGGAGAGATTCCAGCGCAGAGGATCGGGCCGACCGGCACTCACCAGCCGAGAGGCTTGTCTGCTCGCCCGCCGGGGCGGGCGGGACTGGGAGCTGAGGCTCCGGCTTCTGTCGGAGCGCCGGGAGAGGACTGAGGTTGGCGGCGTGAACACAGCCTGCAGGGCGTTAGTGCACCGCGGCTAGCCGGGAGAGAGTCCGGGAAAAGTCTGGACCTGCCGAAGAGGCAAGAGACTTTTGCGTCCCTCTTTGTTTCCTGGTGCACGAGGAGAGGGGATTAAGAACGCTGCTTGAGAGAGCTCCAGGGACGGGCGCGAGCCGTGGCTAAAAGTGCGGAGCCCAGAGACAGACATGAGACGCTAAGGCCGCTGCTGCCGCCACCAGGAGGCCTGTGTGCGAACACAGGTCACTAGCCACACGCCCTTCCGGGGAGCCTGTGCAGCCCGCCACTGCCAGGGTCCCGGGATCCAGGGACAACTCCCCCGGGAGAACGCACGGCGCGCCTCAGGCTAGCAACGTCACGTCGGCCTCTGCCGCCGCAGGCCCGCCCCACACTCCGTGACCCTCCCTACCCCCCGGCCTGAGTGAGCTGAGCCAGAGCCTCCGAATCAGCGGCTCCTGTAACCCCGTCCTGTCTGAGCAAAGAACAGACGCCCTCCGGCGACCTACACGCACAGGCGGGGCCAAATCCAAAGCTGAGCCCCTGGGAGTTGTGAGAACAAAGAAGAGAAAGGGAAATCTCTCCCAGCAGCCTCAGAAGCAGCGGATTAAAGCTCCACAATCAACTTGATGTACCTGCACCTGTGGAATACCTGAATAAGACAACGAATCATCCCAAATTAAGGAGCCCTGTGGATGAAAGGCTCTTGGTGCTGCAGCCAGGAGTCAGTGCTGTGCCTCTGAGGTGGGAGAGCCAACTTCAGGACACTGGTCCACAAGAGGCCTCCCAGCTGCACATAATATCAAACAGCGAAAATCTCCCAGAGATCTCCATCTCAACGCCAGCACCCAGCTTCACTCAACGACCAGCAAGCTACAGTGCTGGACATCCTATGCCAAACAACTAGCAAGACAGGAAAACAACCCCACCCATTAGCAGAGAGGCTGCCCAAAATCATAATAAGTCTACAGACACCCCAAAACACACCACCAGACGTGGACCTGCCCACCAGAAAGACAATATCCAGCCTCATCCACCAGAACACAGGCACTAGTACCCTCCACCAGGAAGCCTACACAACCCACTGAACCAACCTTAGCCACTGGGGACAGACACAAAAAACAACAGGAACTACGAACCTTCAGCCTGCAAAAAGGAGACCCCAAACACAGTAAGATAAGCAAAATGAAAACACAGAAAAACACACAGCAGATGAAGGAGCAAGATAAAAACCCACCAGACCTAACAAATGAAGAGGAAATAGGCAGTCTACCTGAGAAAGAATTCAGAATAATGATAGTAAGGTTGATCCAAAATCTTGGAGATAGAATGGACAATAGAATGGACAAAATGCAAGAATCAGTTAACAAGGACCTAGAAGAACTAAAGATGAAACAAACAATGATGAACAACACAATAAATGAAATTAAAAGTACTCTAGATGGGATCAATAGCAGAATAACTGAGGCAGAAGAACGGATAAGTGACCTGGAAGATAAAATAGTGGAAATAACTACTGCAGAGCAAAATAAAGAAAAAAGAATGAAAAGAATTGAGGACAGTCTCAGAGACCTCTGGGACAACATTAAATGCACCAACATTCGAATTATAGGGGTTCCAGAAGAAGAAGAGAAAAAGAAAGGGACTGAGAAAATATTTGAAGAGATTATAGTTGAAAACTTCCCTAATATGGGAAAGGAAATAGTTAATCAAGTCCAGGAAGCACAGAGAGTCCCATACAGGATAAATCCAAGGAGAAATACGCCAAGACACATATTAATCAAACTGTCAAAAATTAAATACAAAGAAAACATATTAAAAGCAGCAAGGGAAAAACAACAAATAACACACAAGGGAATCCCCATAAGGTTAACAGCTGATCTTTCAGCAGAAACTCTGCAAGCCAGAAGGGAGTGGCAGGACATATTGAAAGTGTTGAAGGAGAAAAACCTGCAACCAAGATTACTCTACCCAGCAAGGATCTCATTCAGATTTGACGGAGAAATTAAAACCTTTACAGACAAGCAAAAGCTGAGAGAGTTCAGCACCACCAAACCAGCTCTACAACAACTGCTAAAGGAACTTCTCTAGGCAAGAAACACAAAAGAAGGAAAAGACCTACAATAACGAACCCAAAACAATTAAGAAAATGGGAATAGGAACACACATATCGATAATTACCTTAAATGTAAATGGACTAAATGCTCCCACCAAAAGACACAGATTGGCTGAATGGATACAAAAACAAGACCCATATATTCGCTGTCTACAAGAGACCCATTTCAGACCTAGAGACACATACAGACTGAAAGTAAGGGGATGGAAAAAGGTATTTCATGCAAATGGAAACCAAAAGAAAGCTGGAGTAGCAATTCTCATATCAGACAAAATAGACTTTAAAATAAAGACTATTAGAAGAGACAAAGAAGGACACTACATAATGATCAAGGGATCGATCCAAGAGGAAGATATAACAATTGTAAATATTTATGCACCCAACATAGGTGCACCTCAATACATAAGGCAAATACTGACAACCATAAAAGGGGAAATCGACAGTAACACATTCATAGTAGGGGACTTTAACACCCCACTTTCACCAATGGACAGATCATCCAAAATGAAAATAAATAAGGAAACACAAGCTTTAAATGATACATTAAACGAGATGGAGTTAATTGATATTTATAGGACATTCCATCCAAAAACAACAGAATACACATTTTTCTCAAGTGCTCATGGAACATTCTCCAGGATAGATCATATCTTGGGTCACAAATCAAGCCTTGGTAAATTTAAGAAAAATGAAATTGTATCAAGTATCTTTTCCGACCGCAACGCTATGAGACTCGATATCAATTACAGGAGAAGATCTGTAAAAAATACAAACACATGGAGGCTAAACAATACACTACTTAATAACGAAGTGATCACTGAAGAAATCAAAGAGGAAATCAAAAAATACCTAGAAACAAATGACAATGGAGACACGACGACTCAAAATCTATGGGATGCAGCAAAAGCAGTTCTAAGGGGGAAGTTTATAGCAATACAATCTTACCTTAAGAAACAGGAAACATCTCGAATAAACAACCTAACCTTGCACCTAAAGCAATTAGAGAAAGAAGAACAAAAAAACCCCAAAGTTAGCAGGAGGAAAGAAATCATAAAAATCAGATCAGAAATAAATGAAAAAGAAATGAAGGAAACGATAGCAAAGATCAATAAAACTAAAAGCTGGTTCTTTGAAAGGATAAACAAAATTGATAAACCATTAGCCAGACTCATCAAGAAAAAAAGGGAGAAGACTCAAATCAATAGAATTAGAAATGAAAAAGGAGAAGTAACAACTGACACTGCAGAAATACAAAAGATCATGAGAGATTACTACAAGCAACTCTATGCCAATAAAATGGACAACCTGGAAGAAATGGACAAATTCTTAGAAATGCACAACCTGCCAAGACTGAATCAGGAAGAAATAGAAAATATGAACAGACCAATTACAAGCTGTAACAACCCTCAAGGAAGACTCCACAGCCTGGCTCTGAATTAACAGTTACTCTGGGGGAGGGAGACGCAAGAGGGAGAGGATATATGGGGATGTATGTATACATATAGCTGATTCACTTTGTTATACAGCAGAAACTAACACACCATTGTAAAGCAGTTATACTCCAATAAAGATGTTTAAAAAAAACAAAAAACAAACAAACAAAAAAAATATTAGCAATGTTTTTAAAAATGCCTTGCTTTGCCACATAAATAATAGATTACCATGGCTACCATTTTGTGAGTGTTTAGTATATGTTGACTAGTATACTAAGCTCTTGACATTGATCTCACTTAATTCTCACAAGAACCTATGAATAACCGGTTCTATTATTATTGCTGTTGTTGTTCAGAATTCAGGGGGACCAGACTTCTCCTGGTTTGAGCAGCTGGGTGGTAGTGACGCCCTTCCTTGAGTCAGGAAACAGCCGAGGAGGGAGGTGAGGGGAGTCCGGCCAGGGTCTGAGCGGGGAAGGAGTGATGAACTGAGGCGCCTGAGGGGCCAGTGCCAGTGGAAGTGTCCAGGTGCAGTTGGGTGTGTGGGTGTGGAGCTGGACAGGGGCCTCAGCTGGAGACAGAGATGTAAAGTCATCTGCATATGAAGGTATGAGGTCCCGAGAGTGGGACAGTAAGGAGAAGAAGACCAAGGCTGGTCGAGGGGGACCCCACGTCTATGGTGCAGGCAGAGGGAGGAGCCGCGAGACGCCCCTTAGCTCCAGAGAGTGAGTGCTTCGTGCCATCCAGTTCTCCCCCTCCACCCTGGGCTGTTTTGCTTTCTTTCAGTTTTCTCAGAAATCTCTCATATGACCCTTGCTTCAACTTGGACTAATTCTCACTAGATAAATTTTATCTGGATTAGATGCAATCGTTGGGAACAGTTAAAAGCTAAGGATAGTCCGCCTGCCGATGCAGGGGACACGGGTTCGTGCCCCGGTCCGGGAGGATCCCACATGCCGGGGAGCGGATAGGCCCGTGAGCCATGGCCGCTGAGGCTGCGCATCCGGAGCCTTCGCTCCGCAACGACAGAGGCCACAGCAGTGAGAGGCCCGCGTACCGCCAAAAAAAAAAAAAAAAGCTAAGGATACCTCATCTGACTTCTCTGATACAGGAATATGTGAATTTAAACTGTGCCTGAAATCCCCAAACTAAAGAAGCCCAAGAGCACCTGGACTTTTGTTTATAGCTCTTTACTTTTGGACCACTGTGGCTGACGTCCTTTATCGATTTGCCAGAGGAACCTACACTCTTCACTGAAACCCTCATTATTAGAGTCTATTGCTTATTTAAAATTATTTTCTGGAGATGTAACGTATAGCATGGTGACTATAGTTAACAATACTGTGTCGCATATTTGAAAGTTGCTAAGAGAGTAGATCTTAAAAGTTCCCATCACAAGAAAAAAAAATTACTATGTGTGAAGATGGATGTTAACTAAACTTATTGTGGTGATCATTTCACAGTATATACAAACGTCAAATCATTATGTCGTACACCTTAAACTTATACAATGTCCTACATCAATTATTTCTCAATTGAAAATATATATTATACAAGTTACACAGTCCCACACGTACATCCTTTCCCCCTTAATCAACATCACATACTACTTCATTTTCTTTGCACAGTGAGATCAGTCCACGCTTAACCATTTCTCTCCCACGCCTCCACTGACATCCAGGGACAGTTTGTGGGGTTCCGGGCTGGAAGAGGGGCCAGCATTTGTGCTGCCGCAGGACCACTTGGTAGAAGAGCAGCCAGAGTGAGAAGCTCAGCAAAGGGGAGGCATGGCCTTCACTGGCTCAGCTGTGGCATGGTGACAGCCACTTGTGCACTTCTAATTACACTCTCCCCCCCACCCCAGACACCATAGGGCCATCCTGCTGGATGGCCTGTGATATTTGAAAGGCCCCACGTTGGGTGAGTACATACCAGACAAGTGCATGTGGCATAGCTCTCCACCCTGCTCTGCAGAATCTGTTTTGTAAACTCCCAGACAGACGGGGAGCGTTTCCCAGGCCCCGCAGAGGAGGAGCTGCTGCTCCCGGAGGTGCTGGCCTCTGATCCCCGGAACAGGTGACTGGTTTCTGACCATCTTGGAGGACCACACCCGGAACACTCCTAAAGAGACGGGGCTAGAGACCTTTAGCCTCTGACACTTGAGCGGAGGGTGAGAAGTTCAGCCTGCAGCTTTAATCAGAATCAGATGAACCCGTACCCCTGCTTGTTATTCCTCTTGAGGCTTTGGCAGGAATATTAGAAAAATATCACAGGAAACTGACCATTAAGTCAGCATGGGAGACCTCATGACCAATCTAAAGTTGGCAGTTGAAATGTAAAATACAAACCTAAGATACGAAGAAGGAAAGGGCCCCATTGCTGTCATTTATGCGTCAAGTGCAGAGGGCCGCTCTGTGTCTCCCCAGGCTCTGTCACAGTGGCCGAGGGGGCACTTTGCTCAGACAGGGCCCAGACCACCCTCCCTGTCTCCCACTGGCCCCCGCACAGCGCACTCCCTGCTCACGAGTCCCCAGCCCTCCCAGCAAGCACACTGCCTGCCTTTCCCTCATTCTCCTGCTGGCCCCTGGGCTCTGCCCTCCCAGGCGTCCCCTCCATGCTCGGGGCAGTCTGGACACAGCTCACTTCACGCTGACCCTGGCCTCACTCCCTCTGGGCGTGGTAAGCTGGGGAGGCAAGGGACTCCCTCTCAGTTCCAAAGTGCTCGCCGGTAGGAACCGTATCTTGTCCGGTGGCACATCGTGGGCGCCTGGTACTCCGTGGCCCTGTGCCGGGCAGGAATTCAATAACTGTGTGTTAAATTGAACTGGCACCTGGCAGAAAATGACCCGTCAGTTCACGAATTATTTTACTGCTTCTACCTGTGAGAGAATGTTGTGTGGCGATAAATTATTCATTTTCTCTTCAAAATACCCTAAATCTCTCTGCTGCTGAGCTACACTTCTTCTTGGGGATCATTCACTGCTCAGCCCTCTACTCAGGCTTCTCTGAAACTGCCCGCGATGACTGCTGAACCCAAAAGGCATATTTTAGGTTTTGTATCACTTACTCTTTCTTAACTATTTGATACAAATAACTCACTGCACCCCCCACCCGCCCGTCTGTAATGCTCGTTCTGTGGCTTCCGTCTCTGGCTACACCTTCCCCAGCCCAGGTCCTCCTCTACCCGGGCCTTGAGCACAGGAGTTTCCGGGGTTCTGAATTCTCCCTGGATAATTAGTTTAATTATTATGTCTCCTCTGTGTGTATCATCTACATGCCGATCATTCCCAAGTAGGTCTGGGTGTCGCAAGGTGCCCCAAAATTGAACGCATCACAATGTAAGCTTGTTATCTTCTCCATATCCCAGCTCCCAGTACCTCCCTATTTCACTGTTTTCTATGTTTAAAGGCACAGTGACCAAAGCCTGAAATGCAGAGTCATCCTCTCTTTCTCCCTGGCCCCCAAGCTTCTACATCACTGGCCCAGTCTTCAGCTGCTGTCACTTCCTTTCTGCTCTTCTTTGCCGTCTCTCACCTAAACTATTGTAACCATCTTCTACCCGCCCTTCCTCAGCTCAGTGTCCGTCCTGCCCCCAGGTGTGTTTCTGACATGCGGTGGAATTACATCACTCTCCTAATACCCTTCAAGACCCTCACCCCCAGCCCCCACTGCCACAGATTGCTCCTAATATCTTCATCTGGGCCCTTCATGATCTGGGCCCTGCTCATCCCACCAGTGATTCCCACTCACATCCTTGCAGTTCCTAGACTAAAGCATGCCATTTAATGACCGCTGGCTTCGCCTGCCGTTCTTTTAACCTAGGCGGCAAATTGCTATTAGTCCTTCATAGCCTTGCTGAAACATTGCCTCTTCTGGGACGTTTTGTCCTTATGTGTTCAGAAAGTGAATTGCTTCTTCTCTTATTCATCATATTTACATCCCACATGGGACGGGAAGATCCCCGAGGACAGGGACCACATCTTGCTCACCTCTGCATTCCCAGCCACTCAACCTGTTCCTGGTACGTGGTGTCCAGTGTCGGATGAACATATCTCGGCTTCTCTTCTTGTTGACTTTCCCACCAGAGCCTCACGTTTCACTTTTAAAATGAGACTTTTGACTATTTCTCCTTTACTAATGTATTAACCGTTCTAAAGTCTCCTGAAGAAAAGAGTAAAAATTAACAGGTTCTGGGAGCAGTGGACATTGTGGACATGACTTCTGAAAAGGTCAAACTGCTTTGCTTACCTTAACACGTAAATCCAGTTTGTCCAGAGCACAAACTGGACAGCTTCGTCACGTGTCATGGGTTTCCTCTTTCCGTGGAAAAGGTGGACGGGGGAAGGAAACTACCATTTATTGACTAGCCTATTGACTAGGTCCATGGCACAGGCTGTCATTTCCCAGGCCCTGCTAGATTTTCCCTGAGTAGGCAGGAGCAGAGAAATCTCTGGACAAGAAGTCCAGCTCTCTAGATGATGCATGGTTCCCTTGAGCAAGTGTTTCTCTCAGAGCCTTAGTCTGCTCATTTGAAAATAAAAGGGTCAGGCCAAGTGGTCCCTAGAGCCTGCCAAGTTCTAATGTTTCCTTAGCAAACATTTACCAAGTGGATTCTCTCTGAGCCAGTGCCTGTGCTGGGCGTTAGAGATGCAAATAAGGTGCAGCTCTCAGCCTGTCACATTCAGTGGAGGAGAATAATTCTTTTATTCTGACTATGCAAGGTCTATTGTTACTATTTAAAGTCAATCACTGATTGGACCTATGTAGAAGAAGTATGTTCAGTTAAAAAAGAAAAACCTACAGAGACAATCATGTATAAAATTACCTGCTAGGGCTTATGCGGATTAGAAGAATAAATTATGGTTCCTGCCTTAAAAGAGGCTCTAATCCAGTGGAAAGACACACCGTTCATGCAGCAAAGAAAATACGTTTTATAATCAAAATTGTTATTCATGCAGGAGTAGCTTTCCAGGCCACCAGTGTTAGACCAACTCAGATTATCTGAAGCGTTTTATATTACTTTATATAAGGTATCATTAAGTTAGAGGGAAACAGATACTGACGCTAAATATTTGTCCTAAATGCAGACTGGCTGCAATCGCAGCAGAACTTCACAGTGGTTTTGATAAAGTGCTGTGAACACTTCTGTTATATGACATGTTCTTTTACCTGAAGCAGCCAGTCCTTAAAGAGGCATTTCCATCTCTCCCCGGTGTGTTTCATCCATTTTGTATTCTCGGAGAGTCTAGCCATTGTTTACTTTACCTTATGCAAGATAAATACAGACTGAAGCTATACCGTGCTAGGAATGTCTACCTAGTTTCAGACCACCATAAAGAGTGCTTTCTCTCTTTTTCTTTTTTTCCCATCTTAAAAAATCAGCTGTTTTTTTTTTCAGCTTTATTGAGGTACAGTTGACAAAATTATAAGATGTTTAAAGTATACATGTTGATTTAATAAATGTATACACTGTGAAAGGAGGAGTTGAATGGTTATGTGTATGATACTTGAAATTGTATCCAGAAATTCTAAGATGTCTTTTCTTTTATAAGCCCATTTATTTGTTTGTTTGTTTATTTATTTTATTATTTATTATTATTTTTTTGGCTGCATTGGGTCTTAGTTGCGGCACGTGGGCTCTTCCTTGAGGCATGCGGGCTCTTCCTTGTGGCACACGGGCTTCTCTCTAGTTGTGGCTTGCGGGTTTTCTCTTCTCTAATTATGGTGCATGGGCTCCAGAGCTCGTGGGCTCTGTAGTTTGCTGCACGCAGGCTCTCTAGTTGAGGCGCACGAGCTTAGTAGTTGTGACACGTGGGCTTAGTTGCCCCGCAACATGTGGGATCTTAGTTCCCTGACCAGGGATCGAACCCACGTCCCCTGCATTGGAAGGAGGATTCTTTACCACTGGACCACCAGGGAAGTCCCGCTAAGATGTCTTTAATGATGACAATTTTGTAGATTGTATTGAGAACTAATAAGCAAGTAGAATCAGAACAAAAGAAATGTAGATCACTTTACATCAGTAATTTCAAAGTCCAAGGAATAAAATGATATTTAAATGAATAAAACAAAGACTACATTTTTTAAAAATGGACTTTATTTTTAGAGCAGTTTTAGGTTCACAGGAAAATTAACCGCAAAGTATGGAGAGTTCTCCTATACCACCTGTACCCACACATGCACAGCCTCTTCCACCATTAACATCCCCACCAGAGGAGCACATTACAACTGGTGAACCTGCATTGACATATCATTATCACCCAAAGTCTGTAGTTGGTATTAGGCTTCTCTCTTGGTCTTGTACATTCTGTGGGTTTTGACAAATGTGTAATGTCACGTATCCACCATTAGAGTATCATGCGAATATTTCACTGCCCTAAAGACCCTCTATGCTCTGTCTACTCATCCCTATCATCCCTCCCTCACTCCTAATACATAGCAACCACTGATCTTCTTACTGGCTTTGCCTCTTCCAGAATGTCATACAGTTGGAATCATATAGTATGGAGCCTTTCAGATTGGCTTCTTCCGTTTAGTAATATGCATTTAAGGTCCCTTTATGTCTTTTTATGGCTTGATGGCTCATTTCTTTAGCACTGAATAATACTCCATTGTCTGGATGGACCACAGTTTATTTTTCCATTCGCCTACTGAAGAACAGCTTGGTCACTTCCAAGCTGTTGGCACTTCCAGTTGCCAGTTTTGGCAGTTATGAATAAAGCTGCTATAAACATTCCTGTGCAATGTCACCTCACACCCATTGATACTGTGGACATGTTGGCTTCAAAAGTTTTGTCACATTGGTTTATATTTTGAGTACATATGTCTTTTAGAAATATAATATTTGTCTTTATGGCTTAAAAAAATTCCCGTGCAAGTTTATGTGTGCAATAAGTTTTCAACTCTTTGCGTAAGTACCTAGGAGTGCAAACTACTGGAACGTATACTAAGAGTATGTTTAGTTTTATAAAAAACTGCCAAAGTGTCTTCCAAAGGGGCTGTACCATTTTGCATTCCCAGCAGCAATGAATGAGGGTTTCTGTTGTTCCTCATCCTAGCCAGAATTTGGTAATACCTGTGTTTTAGAATGTTGTTGTTCTAGTAGGTGTGTAGTGGTATCTCATGGTTGTTTTAATTTGCAGTTTTCTAATGATATATGATATACAGCATCTTTTCATATGCTTATTTGCCATCATTGTATCTTCTTTGGGTTGAGGTATCTGTTCAGATTTTTGGTCTCTTTTTTTAATTGGATTGTTTATTTTATTATTTTGAGTTTTAAGAGTTCTTCGTATGTTTTAGATAACAGTCCTTTATCAGATATGATTTTTACAAATATTTTCTCTAAGCCTATGGCATAGCTTCTCATATACTTGACAGTTTCTTTCACAGAGTAGAAGTTTTTAATTTTAATGAAGTCCAGTTTATCAAGTATTTATTTCATAGATCGTGACTTTGATGTTGTACCTAGAAAGTCATCACTAAACCTAAGGTCATACAGATATTCTCCTATGTTATCTTCTAGGGGTGTGACAGTTTTGTGCTTACATTTAGATCTGTGATCCATTTTGAGTTAACTTTTGTGAAGAGTATAAGATCTATGTCTAGACTGACTTTTTTTTGCATGTGGATATATAGTTCTTTCAACATTGTTGAAAACCTGTCTCCATTGTATTGCCTTTACTCCTTTGTCAAAGATCAGTTGGCTATATTTGTGTGGGTCTATTTCTGGGCTCTCTGTTCTGTTCCATTATTCTGTTCATCTCTTCTTTCACCAATATCATACTGTCTTGATTACTATAGCTTTATGGTAAGTCTGGAAATTGAATAGTGTCAATTCTCCAACTTTATTCTTCTGCTTCAAGACTGTGTTGGCTATTCTGGGTCTTTTGCCTCTCCATATAAACTTTAGAATCAGTGTGTTGTCTTATAATTTTCTGTTTAAAACTGGACATTGTAAACATTATAAATGAGGCAACTCTCAAAATCAGATCCCCTCCTCCCCAAAGTTTGTTGTTATTGTTGCTGTTTGTTTAGCGACATTCTTCAACTAATTATGTAAAGTCTGAATCCTTCGTATGACCATGGAAGTCTGTACTCAGTTAGCTTAGTGGTCTGCAGATGATTGGACAGAGATTTCCTTAAATGTCTTGAACCAGTATGTCTGCTGGCCTTTGCCAAGGGACAGTTAGTGCATACTGGGCTATGGTTTCAGTGCTCCAGCAGGAATTTGGTAACTCTGTCTCAGGCTTTATTTCCTGCTTGTGCAGATCATCAAGGTCAGCCAGAGGAGAGAAATTAGACCTTCTCAGGTCATTCCTAGGTATGCACACAGTTCTGCACGTGTGCTTGGCCTTCTAGATTCCTAAGAATATGTCAGAACTTTTCTTAGTCCCTGTGGGTATCTCATTTCCCCAGCTATTCCTTTCATTCCTTTTGGTCCACATCTTGTTTGGTTCAACTGTTATCACCACTTCAGGCAGCTATGGTGTTAAATAATTGCCACTGATTGTTTTTGACAAACACCCTGGGAAAAAGCTTTTCTCAGTGATGAGCTCAGTGTCAGGTTAAATAAAGATAAGCCCTGTGAATGGGGGCATTCAGTGAATTGCCAGACAGCTCAAATAATGAAAATTCTTTAAAAATGGACCTTTGGGGAAGGTCAAACCCATTCTGCCCTCTCCAGTGGCTGCCAGGCTGCTGGTTTTCACAACTCCTCTGATTGTGATGCCTGTCGGCTTTTCGTAGCTCCTGCAGAGAGCTGAGGAAAAAAGGGCACGTTCAGGTGCCACAGAGCTCACTGTTCTTACATAGATTCAGTAATTTTTCTTACATAGGCACTAGTTGAATTGTTGCAAGCTTTTATTAATTTCCAGATTTTCCTAAAAAGTTGATTTTGACCATTTTTGCCAGTATTTTTGTTATTTTTATGGAAGAGCAGGATTTTGGAGATCTTTACTCCACCATTCCCACTGGTGTTACCCACTTGCATTATTTTTATTCAGCTTTTCTGAAGTATAACTTATGTTCAAAAAAATTCACCAACTTAAAGAATACAACTGGATGCGTTTTGTCAAATATATATGGTTACGTTATGTAACTATCACCACAGTCATGGTATGGAGCATTTCCATTGCCCCACTGGCAACCGCTGAGCTGTTTTCTGTCACTACACCTTTACCGTTTGTACATTTTTTATAGATGCAATCATATAGTGTCCCCACTTTGTATCTGGCTTCTTTCAATCTGCACAGTGCCTCTGAGGTTCATCCACGTTGCTGTGTGTATTAGGAGTTAGTGCCTCTGTATTGTTGAGTACTTCATTGTATGGATATACAACAATTTTTTATCCATTTGCCTGTTGATGGACATTTGGATTATTGCCACTTTTTGCCTATTTTGTGAATAAAGCTGCTACAGACATTCAAGTACCTGTCTTTATATGGATGTATGATTTATTTTATCTTGGATAAATAACTAAGAGTGCAATTGTTGGGTCAGATGCTAAAAATATGTTTAATTTTATAAGAAGTTGCCGAGCTGTTTTCCAAAGAGGCCGTACCCCTTTGGAAGTTTCAGTGGTTCTATATTCTTGTAAAACTTAGTATTGTAAGTATTTTTAATTTAGACATTCTAGTGTGTGTATGGTGGTGTCTCATTATGATTTTAGTTTGTATTTCTCCAATGACGAATGATGTTGAGCATCTTTTCATTTACTTATTTGCCATTTGTATATCTTCTTTTAGAAGTGTCTGTTCAAATATATTGCCCACTTTTTAAATCAGGTTTTGTGACTTACAGAATTTAAGAGTTCTCTATGTATTCTGCATACAAGTCTTTTATGAGATACATGTTTTGAAAACATTTTCTCCAAGTAGAGGAGCAATTCTTAAGACACAAGCAAATATCTGAGTTTAGAGGAGGTAAAAGGATCTGAATCTAGATAGTTAAATGTTAGAGTCTCTAGCTATAAAAAATAATAAATAAACTTCCTATGTGTGTCAGAAAGTATAAAGCATATTCAAGTATGTGGTATGTAAAGCATGAACCATTTGATGACTTTTGTATATGCAGTAGGTAAAAAACTTTTGTGTAGAATAAAATAGTTTGTGTTTCCAAACCATAATGGAATAACAGGTTTGTTAGATAAGTAAATTTTATAAATAACAGAGAATCCTTCCTAAACAAACCTATTACAGAGCTGCCAATGAGAAACATCAACTTATTTAGGTATATATCAGAACTTCCAAGTGAGGAGATATATATATATATATATGCCTTGACCGATGTACAGTTGACTCTTGAACAATGCAAGAGCTAGGGTTGCTGACCCCCCACTAAGTCAAAATTCACATTTAACTTTTGGTTCCCTAAAATTTTAACTAATAGCCTACTGTTGATCAGAAGCCTTACCAATAACATAAACAGTCAATTAACACATATTTTGTATATGTGTTATATATTGTATTCTTACAATAGAGTAAGCTAGACAAAAGAAAATGTTATTAAGAAAATCATAAGAAGGAGAAAGTACATTTACAGTGCTGTACTGTATTTTTCGATACTGTAAGTCCATGTCGTCTGCTTACAAGACGTGTGTTGGTACCTACATGAATATTGCTTTATATGATACAAAACATTGCAGATGTTATACATGTTACTAACACATCAAAAATGAAAAGATAATGTGAAAAAGAAATTCATATTTATTTAGAGGTATAATGATTCACGTGTTAACAAAGAAGCAGCAATATGATTGCCTTATGGTAGCCTAGTTTAATTGACAGGATTGCATCACGGTAGCTTAGCCTACACACTAATGAATGAATCATTATAAAATTTTTATGGCATAAGTACTGCATCTATATTCATAGTCCAGTACTGGAAACATTGTTACTTTTTTTGAAAACCACTTCCTTGTGATGATAGACTGATATGCAATTTCTCCAATTATGAGAAAGAGGCATATTGTATGGTAATGTGATTTTTTGAAAGCAAAGTTATAAAACAGCAAGAAAACTAATACATTGCTGATTTTATATTAAATATCACCTTGTGCCTATGTAAGGATAGACTAGTATCTACATGTATTTTATGCATTCATGACATACCTTTTTCTCAATTTTTTCGATATTTCTAGGCTAAGGAGTTCATCTGCAAGTTTTTTCAAAATGTTGCAGATCTCAAAATATTTTCCGATATATTTATTGAAAAAAAAAGGTGTGTGTGTGAGTGGACCCACACAATTCAAACCTATATTGTTCAAAGGTCAACAGTATATAATGCATTTAACATACCACTCTTAGCTCTTAGGTAGAGACGTTAATACATGTGGAACTGGCCAAAAAAAACAGGCTGTCAGTTATAGGAGCAAAGGCCAAGAACCTGCAGAAGCCAGCTTCAGACTAGATGGTCAGCTTCTAATCCATAACTGCCTATCATATTTGACACTAATGAATGTCTAGTGAGTGGGCAAACTGGAGATGGCTGAAAATGAATATAGTCATCAAATAATTTTAAGTAAATAAGTGACATGATAAAAAGTTGAGAAATAGAACTGGTTTCAATGTGAAGCATTAGTGAAACCAATTTAAAAGGCTGTTGCCTGACTCTAAGAAAAAGGTGAGAAGGGACTGAGCGGGACCAAGGAGAGGCAAGATTTCAAAGATATCATGGAGGTATAATTGATAGGACTTGACGCTCAAATGAATGTAGACCTTGAAGAAGAAGGGTCTCAAGTTGACTCCATTTTCTGGTTTGGGTGGCTTAGTGGTGATGCTCTTAATCAAGACAAGACTTTAAATAGGAAAAACAGGTTTTGAAGAGAATGCAGCAAGTTCAGTTTTAATAGGTGTGTTGGAAGGGCCAGGAGGACCCCACAGATGGATGAGACTAGTGAGTAGTTGGGAATGTACCTCTGGAGCTCAGGTGAGATGTCCACGCTAGAGAAAGAGGATGGGCATCATCAGAGTCTAGTTTATTTTAAGATGAGATATCTCATTATGCTCATGCAGAGTAAAAAGAACAAGAACCCCAGTCTGAATTCTAAAAAATATCAATAGTTAAGGTGCAAGTATTGCTTGGTGACAGGAAGGAGATAGTGTTTAGAGAGATGAGAGAATTCATCACCTTGAATGCCGAAGACCAGAAGAGTTTCAAGGAAGGTGAGTGCCAATTAGGCCCATTGCTACAAATAGGTCTTTGCTAGAAAGAGACTATGGAATTTGGTGATTAAAAACTCATTGGTCAAAACTGGAAAGAGCCCAGTGTCCATGGGGTAAACCCATGGACACTTCATACCATATCTTCATACCATAGAATACTACTCAGTAGTTAAAAGGAATGATTATTGCTATACACAACACAAATTAATGTCAAAAACATTGTGATGAGTGAAAAAAGCCAGACACACACAGAATACATACGGTATGACCCCGTTTATACGATGACTGGGAGTGGCAGGAGGGGATGTGGTGGTAGGGAAAACTGACAGTAAGGAGCACAGGAGGACCTTCTGATGTCAAGAAGTGTTCTTTATCTTGTTCGAGGGTAGTTACAATTGCCAAAACTCATTGAACTGAAAACTTAAGATCTATGTATAACCAGAATACAAAAAAAAAGTCATTGGTCAAAGATGGGAGGTTTTGCAACTGAATTTGCTGCTTCTAAATTTCCACTAATTTACAGAGAGATATTCCTTTATGAAAGCAAATGTCCATACAGAGAGAGAGAAATCACAGTTACCAAATTTTCAAAGCAGAAAAACAAAAATATGTGGTAGAGGATTTGACAAGCCCAAGAAACAAAATCTAAATGGTCAGTGGACAAAGTCATAAAATAACTCAATTTTCACTACAGAAATCCTAAAAATCCAAAATGTGAAGTGAGATTGAAGGTGAGTCAAAAAGAAGAGGGTTGGGACTTCCCTGGTGGCGCACTGATTAAGAATCTGCCTGCCAGTGCAGGGGACACAGGTTCAAGCCCTGGTCCGGGAAGATCCCACATGCCGTGGAGCAACTAAGCCCGTGTGCCACAACTACTGAGCCTGCGCTCTAGAGCCTGTGAGCCACAACTACTGAGCCCAGGTGCTGCAACTACTGAAGCCCGCATGCTTAGAGCCCATGCTGCACAACAGGAGAAGCCACCGCAGTGAGAAGCCCGTGCACCACAACGAAGAGTGGCCCCGCTCCCCGCAACTAGAGAAAGCGCGCACGCAGCAACGAAGACCCAACGCAGCCAAAAATAAAAATAAAATAAAATTTTAAAAATTTATACAAAAAAAAGAAGAGGGTTGTTTGAAATTCTATTTTATTTTTAAAAATATTTATTTATTTATTAATTATTTTTGGCTGCACCAGGTCTTAGCTGTGGCTCACAGGATCTTCGTTGCAGCATGCAGGATCTTTTGTTGCGGCGTGCCAACTCTTAGTTGTGGCATGAGGGCTCTTAGTTACAGCATGCAGACTTCTTAGTTGTGGCGTGCGATTCTTAGTTGCGACATGCGGACTCTTAGTTGTGGCATGCATGTGGGATCTAGTTTCCTGACCAGGGATCGAACCCAGGCCCCCTGCTTTGGGAACACGGAGTCTTACCCACTGAACCACCAGGGAAGTCCTGAAATTCTATTTTAGAGTAGGTAGAGCCGTTGATCCACTCCGCAAGCTAAATCTTGCTGACTTCTCTCCCTAACCATCAGCACAAGACTGGAAGTTTATTCTCTGGAGAGGCTGGACCGAGGGACATCAGACACTGCTGAAAATGGAATACTCTATTGAAAATGGGGGCTCCATTGACAGTCTACCTATATTCCAAATATTGAGATCCCCAGGCCTCTTTTGTAACTCAGCTCCAGAGCACTGGAAAACACACTCAAGAAGAATCTGAGTTCTGAGAAATCTAATCAGCCCATGACTTAAAAAGAAAAAATATATATAGCAACCCCAACTAGAACAGGTCAGAAGGCTCTGAGAAAGACATCTCCAAGGAAATTAGATAGACTGATATATTTTAACACATTTAGATAATTAGGGAAGTGTCTGAGTTTGAATTTAAGGATAAGTACACAGAAAACTGAGGAAACAAATAAGATGCTTATTAACTCCTGGGATAATGAAAAGTTTAGAATGAAAGGAAAAGTAATCAGAGCATGATATACATGTGAATAGCATTTACATGGTCATAGAAAATAAACACTAAATATTGATTTATCAAAAAATTACAAAATTATGACAAGTATATAAGAGGCAAAGGGTACAAATGTGCATGTAGGAGGATGAGGGGGGAATGCATAGTAAAAAAAACCTTTATCTTTCATAGAACAACGTCAATAGATAATGGCTTAAACTGAAAAATGAAGAAGTAACAGCATATACATGTTGCTGGAAGTAAACACCAAAAGAAACACTTTAAAAAGTTGCCTCCAAAGACTGGTAAATGGAAAAGGACGTGAGGGGTAATGTTTGACTCCTTAAACCATATGCTATAATTTAAAAAAAAATCAAATAAAACAAAATAATAAAGGCATTTGCAAAGAGAATTTCATGAAATTAGATTGCAGTGGGTTGAAGAGTGAATGAAAATTAAGGATGTTCTCAGCAAACTGAATAATATAAGGAAGGGGATGTCAGGATGGTGAGTAGAGTTGCTTGATGGAAAGATAAGATTGAAGGAAAATTGGTAGTTTGCTTGATTATGGTTATTTAGGTTGCTAACTAATTGGTTAGTCAGTTTGTTCATGACAGGGATGAGCTTAGAGAAAAAAACAGTGAAGAGTCTGCTGAGGTGAGAGGGAATAAATGAGGTGTCAAAGTCCCAATGAAGTGGTGGATGTTGAAATCAGACACATGATAAAGTGTTAGCTTTGAAAAAGAATAGGAGCATCTCTTTTATATGATGAAGGAAAGAATTGTTAAAAGAATTAGTGACTTAAGCTGTATTTTCCCACTGGCAGTCGTGGCTAAGTCATCTGTTGAGGGATTAGATAGTTTTCATTCTCTGAGAATGGATGCTGACTAGAGACCAAAAATGAAATAAATGCTGGGTAGCAATTTGATGAGCCCAGCTGAGGGAGAATTTCAAAATGTATATATTAGTCAGCACGGGCTGCCATAACAAAATACCACAGACTGGGTGTCTTAAACAACAGAGGTTTATTTTCTCACAGTTCTGGAGGCTGGAAAGTCCAAGATCAAGGCACCAACAGGGTTCGGTTCCTGGTAAGGACTTTCCTCCTGGCTTGCAGACAGCCACCTTCTTGCCCTGTCCTCCCGTGGCGGATTGAGAGAGAGGGAGGGAGTGCTCTGGTGTCTCTTCCTTTACAGACATTAATCTTGTTGGATCAGGGCTCCACCCTATGACTTCATTTAACCTTTATTACTTCTTACTCCAAATACAATCACATTGGGATTTAGGGCTTCAGTGTATGAGTTTGAGGAGGACACAGTTCAGTCCATGGCATGTGTAATTCAGCACTATTACACAAGAGCAGAAGAGAAGACAGATGGTTGAGTTGATCCAAATTTGGGGAATTAGTAGGACAGACTGGATGGAAGGTCAAGGTGGCAGACGAATTGAGGGACTGGTGAAAGTATGGCTAAAACTAAGTGCTCACAGCTTCCAAGAATAGTGGAAAGAGAAGCCAGGAAAGGGAAGGGGCAGGGATTGGTAGGCTTCATGGAAGGTCCTCTCAGGTCTGGAGGCTAGAGAACAAATGGGAACTCTTTTACTGTGTACCTTCTCTGGGTACAGTCCTTTCTTCGGACGTGATTGGTTGCTTCTGCACTTTCAACTTCACTGGCAATCAATGAGAATTATCAAACTGGAAGGAAGATTTAGGTTCATTAATGGTAGCAATCATCACATTTTTCTTTCTTTTTAGACGACTAAATACCTTGAACAAGTGTGCCTCAATGAAACTTGATGTGAACTTCCAAAGGAAAAAGGTAGGTAAGCTTACTACACCTTACTGAGACCATGGCTATACCAATAGGAGAAGCTTGCATTCACAAATGAAAAACAACACGAACTGAAGCAAAATTCTGAAATGCCCGACCATCAGTGTTTGTTCTCCAAATATCCCATTATATCATAAACATCATAAGTAAGTCTGTTATATATCTAGGCTGACGTCTGTTTGTTTCACTGTTTCATTTTGATTTAGTTTTATCAGAGGGTTTGCATAAAAATGTAAAATGCCTTAATTGTTTATGATAATCTTTCAGAAGTTTTAGTTGTAAATATCCACTCCATATTAGACCCAAATTCTCCACAGTGATTTGTAGATTAAGAGAATGCAGAAAAGAATCTATGGGGCCAAGTGTCTTCTGCCTCATTCTTTCCTGTGGCATTTTATTTTCAAGTGCAGTCAAGATGCATTCATTGTCAGGCAGGTTTGTTTCATCATGGTTGAGGGGTTGGGGGGAGAGTGTAACAGCAAGATTCAGAACCTGCCGCATCTCTCGATTCTCGCCCCTTGCACTTTTCTCTGGTCACAGGGAATGTCCTTCAGTTTTACGAGCCACTATGCTCCCTCCCTCTTCTAGGACTTTGCACGTGCTCTTCCCTCTGTAGGAATAAGACAGGAGATTTTGGTTCTGAAACAAAGCTGTACTTTATTGAGCACTTACTGTTTTCCACGAGCTATGTTATGGCATTTAATCCATTGTGATAGGGATTCTCTGTTTTCTAGAGAAGGAAAATAAAACCTGAACAGGTTAAGTCCCTTGCCCGTGATCTTTCAACCAGTGGAGGAGCAGGGTTTCAATTTCAGGTGTGTCTAACTCCAAAACCGAGGCCCCTAACCACTGCACTGAAAGACCTCTCTTTCTCACTGAATTGATCCTTTTAGGAAACTCAGAATTGAAATCGTTGCCTACTTTTTTCATTTCACATCTTCAGTATGTAACAAGTCAAGTCTTAGTATATTTTGAAGAAGCAGAGAAAACATCTTTGAGTCAAAAGAAAGTGTTCTTTATTCTGGTCTATACAGAGAAGTCATTACAGCCCATGGATTTTAAGTCACTCCTGAGTAACCTAATCTTTAAAAATAACTTTAACCTGAATTTATGCTCTAAAACAGCACCCAAAAAAAGCGCAAATGAATTCTGGTTGACCTCACCTTCAAAACAGTTTAGGGTTTGAGCTGGGAGCCAAAGATTTAAGCTAAGGAGGTAAAATGGTGAAAAACAATATCCAGAGAATATATTAAAACATGAGCAATTTGTCCAGGTCAAAGAAAAATTGTAAATGTGGGAATAAACATCCCAACAGCTATCTGGCTGAATAGACCCCTTGAGAAGCATACACACTGTTTGCTTGTAACACATGGTTCTTATTAAACCGAGCGTAGCCACGCCTGTGTGGCTGGTCTGTACACTGCCGGTGCAGATCCTTAGCTGCTGTGTGTCACAAAAGCAAATGCCAAAAACTAACAACAGGATTTGTTTTCAACCAAGTGGTGTGATTGGATTCTTCCCTTATTGCCGGCATTTCAAAAGCCACATGTGAGATAGGCTTGAATAACATTTGTTAGACTCTGTTACCTTCACAAAAGCTCCTCTGTAAATTGGTCACTTCAGTATTCTGACATTCTTAATTTATTCCTTATGTTGGATATAGTGGCACACACTCTTACAGCCCCTACTTAGCTGTAGGCCCCGCAGATGCATGCACTTGAATAAAACATAGCTTTCCACATTGTAAACTGGGGACTCACGGCCTGAATTTTGAAATAAATAAATCCAGTAGGTGATCTCCACCCACTTGTGAATCTCAGTCATGACCAGCATCTGTGACTGTGGTCTAAGCAACTATGCAGGAGACCCTGGTGGTGGCACGTGTTCCCATGATCTGTCCCTTGCCCGAGTCATAGGCTAGTCCTTTATTTTACTGCAAAAAAATGCCAAAAATAAATACAGGCTAGGACTAGGCCAAATGATCAAAAATAGAAAATGAAACTCGCGAACCAAGCACCACAGGGAGCTTCAACCAACTTTGGAATTAGTTTGTTTGGAAGAAGGAAAAAAAAGACAGTAGCATTTCCTCTGGGTATGTCCCCATTTTAATCAATCCAAGAAATAGAAATATAATGTTCATCTCTAATCTGCAGAGGCCCAGACATGTTTAATGCTGCAGAATGTCATCCCCAAATGGCTTAGCCGTCCAGGGCCACAGTCATTCTTCTCCCTTCAGGACCATTGGGCCTCAGAAGGGCCGTGTGTGCTTGCTCAGTGCTCTGTGGTGTGGTTAATGAGCTCCCGCGGTGCCCGCTCTGTGCCAGGCACTATTCCTCATCACTAACCCCGTGTCACAGATGCAGAGGTTGAAGGGCAGGGAAGATGAGTAACCTGCCCAGAGCCACGAAGAAACAGCAGAGGCAGGATCTGAGCCCAGCTATTCTGGCCGCAAACTGCCCCTCCTGGCCTTTCAGAGATATTCAGAAATGTATTGGCATGAGCTTCTGACCCTTGGCCTGAGACCTGGAAGGGTTTCCTCAGCAATACATACAATTATGTATTTTTATTGTTGTTTTAGAAGAAGGATATTTCTTGCTGTCTTGTACTCAAGTCCATGATTTATTTAATGTCTTCACGGAAATTTATCTCTGGATCTCTCATAGTGAATGAGTCATGAATCTCATTGCTCTGCTCTGAACTTGGTTCTCATTTAATTCTGTTTAATTCTGAAGAGTTTGGTGGGTTGACCCAAGGCAGAAAAAAAAAAAAAAAGAGAATCCACAAATACATAAAGATGGTGAAGCCTCATTCATACTTACTTAGGCATGTACTTTTCCTGTACATCAAATGCCACTCGCTTGTAAAGCACCAGGAGAAATGAAATCGCACCTTACCACTTTGCAGAAGAGAGAAGCAGTCCTCTAAAGATCGAGATTACCTTCCCTGTGAGAGTCAGGTGGAGAAGAGTGTCCTCAGTCTTGGCCAGGCTCCTCACTGAAAGACTCACTAAAACCCGGCATTTCTGAGAGCCTGGGGACGTCAGCAGTTGTCTGCCTCGGGCCTCAGGCTCCTCCCCCTGCAGCGCTGCAAGTGGCAGGTCCCTGCTTCTGAACTGGAGGGCTCAGCCGCTCAGCTCCAGTCAACTGTAATGGAAGATAAACGTCTAAATTTCTGTGTAACTATGCATTAGCCGCCTCTCACGGCTGTGGACTTGTATGGGCTCCTGTTTCCAGCGGAAAGAGATGGTCAAATTTTGTTTAAAAAAATACAAAATTCTTTCTTTTGCAGTGTCTGGTTGGCATTTGTCTCTGAAGCATATATAATTTCAGCTAAGAATGTTCTCATTTTTTAGAAAAAGCCAAACACTGGCGTTTCATCTAAATTAAAAACCCCAAGGCACTTGCAAAGCTGATCTTTCTCAGAAAAGTGTTTCTCTTCATTATTACCTACAGAATTCACACTTGCTTTATGACAACACTGAAATCCCCTAATTATGGTTAGTGTTTATGCGATAGTGCTTAGCTCTGAGTACAAAGCTAAAGTCAGAGACCGAACTCCCATAAGGATCTCTGTTAGATGAGGAAAGAGAGGGACGCGCACGAACACAGGACTCTTACCTAAGATTTCCCAGGGGAGAAAGAGCAGCTTCAAAAGAAGTTTCTGGTTTAAGTTATAGTTTTAACAAAGCTCTCTGAAATCATGGCCAAAGGTGGAAAGCCACACAGAAACAATGACTAATTGCCACGTTGCAGCCAGCACCTCCCGGCCTGGATGCCGTGGGCATTTCAAAGGAGCTGCGGGTGTCGTCAGGGAGCCTGACTTCTGCCTCCCAATCCACCCCACCGGCCCCCCTGCCTTTCACAACCTCAAATCTCCCACCAAATAAGACACCTCCTGGCAGCTCCGAACAGCAGCGTCACATGAAAGAAGTTACATTTCATTCCATCATTCGCTTGGCTGGAGAGTATACAGTCTTGAATTGAAGACTGTTGCACGTGAATGTCCTAGAACCATAGGATCTTTGAGTTAGATCTTCGCTCATCTTTTCCAGTCTCCCATCCAGTACAGGATATACTTTTAGAGCATCTATCATAATTCACTCAGGCTCTGTTTGTAAGCATCTAGACGTGATGAGTTCATTATATTGCAAGGCAGTTTGGTTTTTCCTAATTACCAGAAGTCTTCCATATAATAAGCTAAAAGCTGATTCTATGTAAATTTGCCCATCTGATTCCAGCTGTTTTCTCTGGAGAAGCACAGAATATGGATTTCCCCTTCCTCTAGATCCGGGGTCAGCAAACTAGTGCTCCTGCTTTTGTAAAGAAAGTTGTATTGGAACAAAGCCACACCCATTCTTTTGGCTGCAAAGGCAGAGTTGAGTAGTTGTGACAGACTGGATGGCCTGTAAATCTAAAATATTTACTATCTGACCCTTTACAGAAAGTTTTCTGACCTTTGCTCAATCTAGAACAAAGTCTCTTAAACTGTCTATGGTGACTGATTTTTCTTTTTTTAATTTCCAGTCTGCCACTGACCAAGATAACGTTTGTAAAATTCACTACAAAGGAATTATTAGAAATATGAAATGATAAAAGGTTATAGAAAATACAAGCCTAAATGTTTTATTAGACTCTACAGATACAAAATTGCATCCCAATAAATATAATTGGAACAAATATAACAGGAAATAGAAAAGAATTACAAAAATTATTCATATTTTTATTAAAAGTATACTTAGGCTATTAATATGAAGAATCATGATTGCACTTATAACTTTTTTTGTTGTTCAGCTGTCAGAACTAAACAAAAAGTTAACTTTGAAATTCCCCATGTTAAATGTCTGTACGCACATTTCGATCAAACACTATGACTATAAGTATTCCTGACAGTGAGTTTTTTGCTTGTTATCTAATTTAGGTTGGATTGACAGCAACACTACTCACAGGGAAAAATGCATATCTAAAATGTTTCTTTGTTTTTTTGTTTTGTTTTATTTTGTTTTTTGGCTGTGTGGGTCTTCATTGCTGCACTCAGGCTTTCTCTAGTTGCAGAGAGCGGGGCTACTCTTCTTTGCAGTGTGCTGGATTCTCATTGCAGTAGCTTCTCTTGTTGTGGCACATGGGCTCTAGGCATGCAGGCTTAGTAGTTGTGGTTCGCAGGCTCAGTAGTTGTGGCACGCAGGCTTAGTTGCTTCGCGGCATGTGGGATCTTCCTGGACCAGGGCTTGAACCTGTGTCCCCTGCATTGGCCGGCGGATTCTTAACCACTGCACCACCAGGGAAGTCCCTGTTTCTTTGTTTTAATACTAGTCATCATAAAGAAACCCATCTCACAGAATATGTTGAGTGGAATCAAAGAAGTCTTAAAGTAATTCTTTAAAGTTTTGGCTATTTTTTTTACCTTTCATTCAAAATGAAGTAAGTGATGCTGTATTTTCAAAATTCATCTTCAATCTTTCATTACTATCCAACTTCTGCAATTATCTTTCTGTAAAACAGTGGATCCTGTACATTATACACTTTGGGTTATGGTAGATAAACTAATCTTGAAACGTCACACATTATAACCTGCTGCGCCCAACACCCAAGCTGGTCTCAACCCTGTTCAATAAGACAAGTCCACTGATCATGAACTCGTATAGCACAGCCTTGCCAAATGGTGACAAATGGTTTTAATGCTTACTCTCAACGTCTGAACTTATCTCAGTGAAGACTAGTAAGTTTGAGGACTGTCAACCCCTTAACCACACTTCGAGTAGCACTGCTCTTGAGTTCCTTCTTTCTAAACCAAACCATTAGTTCTTTCAGTCATCCTTCATAGAAGGTTGTGGTGTCTAGATCATTGGCCATTCCGATTACTCTTCTCTAGGAGTAAATCCCTTTCCACGTGCCCCTGAAAATGTGGCTCATTGTTCCTGATGTATGTGACCAGGCAGAATACAGTGGGTCTGCAACCTTCCAAGTATTGAGATTCATGCTTCTGGTCAGGTATACTAATGTGGGTGATCATAGTTTGGTAGCCACATTACATGGTTAACTCATATTAAGCTTAAATCTGCTACAACTCTCAAGGCTATTAATAGGAACCAAGCCTTTCCATCTTGCACATCCTATAATAGATTTGTGAAGTTATGGTCTTTATATTTTACTTCATGAAATTTCATCTTATTAATAGGCTGTCCTTCAATTCTGTTAAGATCTTCATGCATCTCGATATCACTATGCTCTAACAACAATAATTAGTTTTATCTTGCACTTTAACATTTATCGGGCATTTTCATATATAATCTCATTTGATCCTGTTGACAAACCATGCTAAATGTGTATTGTTATCATTTCCATTTTACAGCTGAGAAAACTGAGTCTCAAAGTGGGTGCCTTGCTCAAGATCACTTAGTGAATAATCTGTGCCATCTTCACATCTAAAAAACATGAATTCTTCTGACTCGTTCAAGTTATTCTTAAAATGGGCATAACCTGAAAGCACCCCCCAGAGATCTCTCCTTCAGTTACTTTCAGTCGTTTGATCACACTCTTTGATGGAGTTACTCAACCAGCTACTAACAAAATGCTCTGTAGCCTCCAGCAGTTTGCCGTCTTGGCCACAACAATATCATGAGAGCCTTTTGTCAGTTCCTGGCTGAAATCCAGACACTCCACGTCTATGGTATTTCCATGGTTTACTAAATCATTAAGATAAGAGAATAAAGTTAGTTTGGTGTGTTTTTCTCATAAACACATCTGACTCCGAGAGGTTTCCATTTTGCATTTCTAAATAATCACAGACTATTTGTTTTTAGCCTTAAAAAAAAACAGATGAAGTCTGATCATCTTAAACAATCAGTACACTTTCACAGTTATCAGGGAGTCTGCTATGTGCCTGACCATCTGCTACGCCGTGAATGTATAAAAAAACTAAAACTCTAGTGTTTTTCATACTGTGAATCATGGCCTGTTGGTGGATTATCAAATGAATTTGGTTGGTTGCAAACATTTTTTTAAAAAAAATGAAATAGACTAAACTAGAATATAAAGTATCAGAGGACAAAGATAATTATTATAATACGAATTTCTTTCTTTCTTTCTTTCCCTTTCTTTCTTTCTTTTTTTCTTTCTTTCTTTTTCTTTCTTTCTTTCTTTCTTTCTTTCTTTCTTTCTTTCTTTCTTTCTTTCTTTCACTTTAGCATAATTTGTATGTGGGCCTTGAGTAGTGATGGAAAATGTACTTTTTAAAATTAGCAGATAACATTTATTGAACACTTAGTATGTTCCATATACTGTTCTAGGTACTGTATATGGATTACTTCCTTTTATGCTTCTTCCATTTTTATTGAGATATCATTGGTGTATAGCACTATATACGTTTAAAGTGTACAGCATGATTGGACTTACATGCATCATGATTCCCACAATAAGTTTAGTGAATATCCATCATTCCATATAGATACAATGTGAAAGAAATAGAAAAAGAAAATTTTTTTCCTTGTGATGAGAACTGTTAGGATTTACTTTCTTAACAACTTTCACATGTAACGTACATCCGTGTTCATTATATTTATCACATTGTACATTGCATCTCTAGTACCTATTTATCTTATAACTGAAAAATGTATTTCTTACTGTATGTCACTATCAGTAGTTTCAAAGATCCTGCACTAGTGGGAAAAACAGACACAGAATCATGTCAGTACCCTTTGGATGTACTATGATAATTGCATGCACAGGGTACTAAAGGAGATGGGTATTTTTTTCTTTTTTCTCTGTTTTATTTTTGGTTTTTATTGCTTTGGTTTTTGTTTGTTTGTTTTGGTTCAAACCATCTAAATACTGCAAAATTTCCCTGAACTGTTTGCCTTTTTTCCCAGGAGTTTACCACTTTCTCATATGCCTTGGTTGGGTTTTAAATATCCCTTTTTTGCCCACAGCTAGTATAGTAAGCTCTTTAGAGCCTAGCAGACAGGGGCAGGCTTTCCATCCCCAGCCCACAGTGCCCGCTTGGCATCTTTTCTAAACCAACATAAAGAAGTCCTTATCCAACTAGTACGTGGTTTGCTAGCATCAGTAACCAAGTTTGGGCTCGCTTTAGAGAGCTCGTTGGAGCTAACACTAAATATTGTAGTTTCTATTTTTAAATATCTGTATTTTCTTTAAAAGCATATCCTTCTTTTGCCTTCTCAGAAACTATTTGCTAAAAGGCTTTTTCAGAATGCTTACTTAATATCAACTTCTCCTCACTAGCTTCCTGAAATGTGACATGAAAATCCAATAAACTCAACCTTCAACCTATCACAGTACCTGATATTTAAATGACTCTCAGATTTCAGGGTTTATTGTATCCATTACAGGGAAAGAGGAAGTAGAAAATGCTACAAAGAAAGTATATTTTTGACTCATCATCCTATATAGTCTTGCCTTTTTTTCCATTTGTACGATTTTTAAACCCTTTCGCCTAAGTTTTGTACAACGTTTTAAAAACTCAGAGCTAATTTCCTACTGTGTTCCCACAGCTATGGAATTCTTTGTGCGTACCGTGCTTTTCTACCTTCTTTCACCTTATACTTGAAACTTCAAATGTGTCATTTAGTCCAACTCATGTAAGCCTAGATTTTCAGGAAATAAATAAGAATGGGAAGATCCCACATTTATTGACTAAGCATCTGTTTATTTTTCCTTGAAAACAATATATTGCAAAGTCCAGAGGAGATAAGGTGGATGTCAGATATGTAGAAAGATAGATAAGCCATCTGTCTTACACGGACAGGTCGCAAAGAAGCCACTGAACAGACACTGAAAAATAACAAATGAACAAATACTCCTCAGTGAGGGACTACTAAATGCAGTACTTCATTTAATCCCCACAGCGAACCTATGAGGCAGGGCCTATTTTTACTCCCATTTTATAAATGATAAAAACTTACTTTGGAGAGAGTAAGCAACTTGTGTACAGTCACCTAAGTCTAACTGGTATTAACTACCTGCACTGGGAACCAGGTCTTAGAACCAGATGTCAAAATAAAGTGAAATAAACTTAATCCAATTAACTACACACACACACACACACACACACACACACACATAGATATATATAGAGAGAGCAGTTACTATATGCTTGATGAACTTACCTGTAAATGTTGAGAGTGGGTGCTTGTGACATGAGTTTAAGTTAGTATTATAATAAATGCTACAATAAAGATCTAAACCTAATGCTACAGGAGTACAGAGGGAGTGCAGTCACTGCCTTGGGGCTGTCAGGAAAGACTTCAAAGGGACACATGAGCTGAGTACGCAAGAATGGTCAGGGACCAGGGAAGGATGTGGGGACCATATATACCCCTTAGGCTCTTAATCCTGTAACAGAGCTGGGTGTTGGGGCGTAGTTGCAGATCAGAGAACAGAATGCAGGAAGATTGGGAGGAACAGCTGAAATAAGTAAAGCACACTGCAATCAGGTCAAAAGAGCTTCGAATGCCATAATAACACTTAGGAGGGCTGAGGGAAACTGAAAGCTTCTAAACTGGGAAATCCTGTGATCGTACTTGGATTACACTTGGAAAGCTGTTTAGATGGAGAAGATGCTGGCCTGGTTTTTACTGTGATAACCCAGCCAGAGGTGCCAAGGACCTGCACTAGGGAATGGGAGGGAAGATAAGAGTGGGGGAGCGGATCTGAGAATCATTTCGGAGTTGGGTCTTGGTCATACGCATGGTGAGGAGAAGGAGGAGCAGATGATTCCGTTCATCTCAGAAGGAAATTATTTAGATGGCCTAAACAAAGCCATCTCTGGGAACCAGACTCTCCTCTCTCAGGGGCTACGAATTCAGGCAGAACCCAGACAAGTAAGTGAAATGTGTGAGGTGCAGCAGGTACGACAGGGCAGAGCAGTGGGGCCTCGGCACCCGGACAAGCGTGTCCTACGAAGGCACTCCAATTCAGGGTTAATTAAAACCAAGAAGGCCGGCCCGGCCGTGCAGGCTGGGTTGGACTCTCCTCCACCAGGGGTCTCTAGAATAGCTCCCAAGTTTCTACTTCCAGGAGTTCGGAGATAATTTTGCCGTCAACTTACACAGGGAACATATGCTAAGAATCAAGTCTGGGAGACTAAGGAGTGTTGGCTCCGAGGTTCAGAAGAGGGAAGCTGGAAATATGGTCCTAGGGCTCCATGAAGAGGTTTCAGGGAAGAAGTAAATGCATTTTATGGCAGGATTAAGTTTCTATGCGAAAAGGAGAACTACAGGTGTTTTATATTTAGGCTGTCTCGAGGATGGTAATTACGCCCTCTTTGTAATCAGGCAAGGAAGCTTCTCAGAGAGGAAGGAAGGCAAACTGAAAGGAAGAGAGCTTTGCGGGTTGGGAAGGAATCTTCCAGCTACTGGGAAGGAAGAGGGTGTAGGGACCATAAAGACGGTGGAGGGACCCAGCGAAGGTGCCCAGGAAACCCAGAGAGCACGCGCGACAGGGAAGGAAGGAGAAAAAGGAGGTGGGGGTACCGTGCCTGTGCTCACCTAGATTCCCCTCTCCATCCCAGCCACCTGTAAATGCGCGTCATCCTTGATGTTTCCCAGGGTGACGACTCTGATGAGGAAGATCTCTGCATCAGCAACAAATGGACTTTCCAAAGGACCAGCCGCCGGTGGTCTCGCGTGGACGACCTCCACGCAGTGTTTCCCGGCGGAGACAGAAACGGGTCGTCAGGAGACATTACGATGAGAAACACGACCAGCAGTGAGAGCGTCCTCACCGACCTGAGCGAGCCCGAGGTCTGCTCCATTCACAGCGAAAGCAGCGGCGGGAGCGACGGCCGCAGCCAGCCGGGCAGCTACGGCGCCGGCCGGGAGGCCTTGGACGGCCCCGGGCAGTACTGCGCCCACGGCCCAGCCATGCTGGACGCCACGCTGGGCGGCAGCAGCC
The DNA here is from genome assembly GCF_937001465.1 of Orcinus orca. Lineage (NCBI taxonomy): Eukaryota > Metazoa > Chordata > Mammalia > Artiodactyla > Delphinidae > Orcinus > Orcinus orca. Next base: position 69,189,677 of record NC_064576.1, read on the forward strand.
TCCCGCCGTCCCCCAGAGACGGTCTCCAGCACCCTTTGCACCCAAAGAATGAGAAGCCCTCCCGGGCCAGAGCCAAATCCTTTCTGAAACGCATGGAAACACTGCGAGGGAAAGGAGCGCAAGGAAGGCAGAAGGGGTCCGGGCGGACCGGGGGCTTGGTGATCAGCGGCCCGGTGCTGCAGCAGGAGCCCGAGTCCTTCAAGGCCATGCAGTGCATCCAGATTCCAAATGGAGATCTCCAGAACTCACCCCCCGCTGCCTGCAAAACAGGGCTTCCGGGCCCCAGCAAATGGAGCGGTGAGAGCAGCCCGTCGGAAAACAGCAGCAGCGGGGTGAGCACGCCCGGCCTGAAGGAGCGAAGATGCCAGGAGGCCCACAAGCGCGGGGGCATGTACTTAGAAGACCTGGATGTGCTGGCAGGGACAGCACTGCGGGGTGCAGGGGACCAAAACCACGCACGCGAGTTTCATTCCCAAGAGAACTTGGTGGTGCACATTCCCAAGGACCACAAACCAGGCACGTTCCCCAAGGCGCTCTCTATCGAAAGCCTCTCACCAACAGACAATAGCAGCGGGGTTAACTGGAGGACTGGAAACGTCTCCCCGGGCAGACGACCGGGCCCTGGGGCCAGGGAGCCCAGGCTCATGGCGTCCTGCCACAGAGCGAGTCGAGTTAGCATCTATGACAACGTCCCTGGCTCCCACCTGTATGCCAGCACCGGGGATCTTTTGGACTTGGAGAAGGACGATCTCTTCCCTCACTTGGACGACATTCTGCATCATGTCAACGGGCTCCAAGAGGTAGTGGATGACTGGTCCAAAAACCTGTTACCTGAACTGCAGGCACATAACGCACTGTCCGGAGAAGCTGGCTTCTGCCCCTTTCCCCCTCCTAGTCAGATCACCTTAGATTTCGAAGGCAATTCTGTCTCCGAAGGTCGGACAACACCCAGTGATGTGGAAAGAGATGGAGCGTCTCTTAATGAATCAGAGGCTGCTGGGGTCAGAGAAAGGAGGGACTCTGGAGTAGGGGCCTCTCTGACCAGGCCAAACAGGTTGGTGGCATGACTTTGTGAAATGATGTTTAATCCATTTCATAATAATTATGGTCTATGTATTTAACAAACATTTATAGAGTACCTTCTAAATATTTAACACTGTCCTAAGTGATGTATGGGGTTGGGGATTATTTGAACAGTAGTAGTATGTCTTTTGTGCAGGTACTGTGGTAATTGAATCCATGTTAACTCACATTCATTTCTCCTAGTGTTTACCCTTTAATTCAATCTTGGTTTTATGCAAAAAAAAATTTTTGAGCTTCTTATGTGCAAAGCACTGATGAGAAGGTCCATGACCTGTGCACAGGCCCTTCCCATGACCTTGCACAGCATCTCTACCCCAAATTTTAAACTTAAAAAACTCCATGAGAAATTTCTGAGATCTAAGGTGTATACACACTTCATAAGTTTATTTTGGCTTGAAAATGCCGATTACTACGTACATAAAAGCTGTTGTACAACGACCATTTCAGAAGCTCCTTAGACAATGGCCCTGGCAGGGCCTAAGCAGTAGGAACAGCCTACTGTATGTGCTGCTGGGTTTCTCACTGAGGCAGTGACGGCTCTCGGGGCTCATTGACTGACGTGTCATCACTTCAGTAGTGCTTCGTCAGTGCTGCTCACCGGTCAGAGTGCGGAGACAAGACAGCAGTGTGACAGTACTCTACAGCTCCCAAACGTTTGCGATCTCTGGCTCTCTCTCTGTCACTGTCTGTCTGTCCGTCTGTCTGAATGTCTCTCTCTCTCTTACGCACACGCACAGTCTCAGCTGCTTTCAACACTTTGGGAATGAGTTTAGGAATAAACAAACACATAAAATTTATTATATCACTTATTTAAGCCTCCTAATGAAACAGATAATGACTTTTTCCAGATTTATCAGACTTGCGAAAAATAGTTTCTTCTGTTTATTCTGTACATTTTGTGTCTTCTGTTCCATTTGCTTGGTGGTTTTCTTGGCTCGGAACCTATTTTGATTAGCTACTTAACAATTAATAACATCCTGTATTTTCCGATAACATGTGCCCTTTGTGACTGGCTTCTCTGACGGTCTTTCCGGTAAAGGCGACTCCGGTGGAACAGCTTCCAGCTCTCACACCAGCCGCAGCCGTCCACGGCGTCGCCCCACATCAGCGGTCAGACAGCCGGCCAGCTGAACCTGCTCCAGCGCTTCTCCCTGCTTCGCCTCACGGCCATCATGGAAAAGCACTCCATGTCCAACAAACACGGCTGGACATGGTACGTAGCCCATTCACCTAGGAGGGGACTGTTTGTTCCAGGGCTCAGGGTGTGATCGCGAACACTTCAGTATTTACTTTCTGATTTCTGAAGAATCCGTTCATTGCCTTCACTGCCAATCTCCTGAAAATAATGCCCAGAGTTCTGCCTAACTGCCCGCCTCTGGGCTGCCAAAGCTTCGATCCAAAGCTTCGATGTGATGTAGCCTGCAGGAAGCATTGCTTTATTTGTAGCTCTCTGTCAGTTTCCAGGGAAGGCAGTCAGGCTCCAAGAAGAAAAAAGGACAAGTAAAGAGTAATTAGTTGTGAACAGAGACATTAAAAATAAACTTGCCATCAAGTAATTTTGGCAGTTTGCAAAGAAACATCTGTTTCTTGCACCTTCTGGCCCAATGCAGAGCTCAACACTTACAGCACTGCTTCATTCGAAGAGCACTGAACTCTTCAAATGCAGTTCTGCTTTTATTTCACTGGCAAATGAAAACAACAATATGCAGGAAACCTTTGGAATAAGGAATTGACAAAAGCATATGTTGGAACTTGAATGTGGACCTATTTTAGATGATTTGGTGGATTTGGAAAAAAATAAAATGTGTTGTTAATTGTCATATAGAAGAATCGGCAATGCTTTTATAAAAATATTTTAGAAAGTTATAAATTGCGTGGTTAAGTCAATATATGCTTGTGTATTAAAATTTCCTTTAAAAGGTACAACTGGTTTTAGAAAAGTAAGGATATAGTCTAGAAATGTGATTTATCTTCTCTCCCCGTCTTTCTCCCCCAACCGCAACCAGATTTCTTCTTCTTGATGTATTTTTTAATTTGTTTTGTTATGTCTTGTTGGGGACGTTTAAGTGTTTATCACTCGAGAAGTGTGTGTATCACCATTAAACTGGAAAGTCGAGCACTTGATTTGAAAGCAGGGCCATAAATCCATTCTGCTAACGTGAGTCACGCTGTTTAATAGTAGAGGTCTAACAGAGGCACGGGGCACACACAGTCCTTCCATGTAATGTGAGTAATTAAGAGAGAAACGTTGAATCCCCCCGTGCTTGTCCAATATGCCAACAAAAGCTTGGCTTCCCTCTTGCTCTCACAGCCTGTCCCCACAGTGTGCTCCACGAGGCGTGCATGACCTGCTTTCTGTGAATTCTAGGGCAGTTCCAAAGTTCATGAAGAGGATGAAAGTTCCTGATTACAGAGACAAGACAGTCTTTGGCATTCCTCTCATCGTTCATGTCCAGAGAACGGGACAGCCCCTGCCACAGAGTATCCAGCAAGCCCTGAGGTATCTACGCAGCAACTGCCTCGATCAGGTAGGGTCGTAAATCCCAAGCACAGCCTGGGCTGTACGGAGTGCCAGGCAGAGCCAGATCTGTCCAGGATCAGACAAGACATGCCTCTCCAAAATAAAAGGCCTTGTGATCTTTGTAGGTCAGTATTTAATCTGACCAGGTGACATCCTTGTCAAGCTGTGTGAGGATGTTTCCTCACTGGCAACTTGAAGGACACCCTGGAGTGACTGCAGAAAGCTAATGTGAATCATTTGTACCCGTGATGGCTAATTTGTGTTCCCCCGAAACTGAGAGTAAAGCTGTCTACTGCATTTCCTTTTAATTATGGTCTCAGTGCCACCATTAATTTCACAGCATTCTGTTATCCCTCTTTGTCTTTTTTTTTAAAACCAGAATTAGGTCTTTATATCTCCCTTTATTAAATTTTTTTTGAAGCAGCACCATGACAAATTTATTTATATCTTTCAAAAAATTTATTTATTTATTTTTTAAATGTGCAAGTAAAATAGGAAAATAGGGACTTCCCTGGCGGTACAGTGGTTAAGACTTCGCCTTCCAATGCAGGGGGTGTGGGTTCAATCCCTGGTCAGGAAGCTAAGATCCCACATGCCTCAGGGCCAAAAAACCAAAACATAAAACAGAAGCAATATTGTAATAAATTCAATAAAGACTTTAAACAGGGTCCACATCAAAAAATCTTTTAAAAATATGAAAATAATATCAGCTAAATTAAATATTCCCTCATCTTGTGGAGTTGATTAAAAAGCTCAAGCTAAACAAAAGTCTTGGAGATCGTTTTTGTCTCCAGGACTGTGGGGGGCATCACAATGGTGGACTCTGATTGGCCCAGAAAGCAACCCATCCTATAATTAACCAGGCCAAGCCTTTGCTCCTCGGAATTAACACTCATTAGTTTCTCTGTTAGACATTCCATCCAAAATGAAATTCTGCTTGATAAATTACAGCCTTGAGTAGTGGGGGTATTTTCAGGCAACTGTTCTATAATGGCTTTTGTTCATCATACTCTGTAATGACCTGTGAATAATCTGTGCCAACCTAAGATTATTTGCACTTCTCATTGATTTTCCCTTGGCCTTGGGCTCAGCGGACAGGAATGAGCTGAGCTACACGAATTCATGAACTGATGCTTGTCTCTACCCCAATGCTGAGATCACGCTAAGAATCAAGATGGTCTCTTAATGAATCCGATACCAGTTTTCAGTAAGAATGAGAGTAACTTCTTCATTCGATGCCATTGCTGATTGAACTAAATGCATTATTCCATTCTCCCTTCCCACTCCTAATCTAGGTAATACCCATGCCTACATTTTTTCATATTTAGATGTTATAGTGAGGGTAACAGTGGTTGCTGTTCCTGTTGTGGTGGTGATGGCTGCTTTGTTCGAGAAATGGCCTGGATGGCTTGCCTGTTGTTTCCCAGAAAGAAGGGCGGTAGGACCACTTGTCTAAAGCTAATGGTGCTCATCTTTGGCAGATGCCCCAATATTAACTGACTTGTGAATAACATCCCAGTAGAGCAATCCATTGAATCTGGTTTGTTAAGTGTTAGATTTGGGTTTTTTTTCATTTTAGAGTTTTTATCAAAAGCACACCTTCATCAAAGGTAGAGGGTCTGTGGGTGTTTTACTGAGGAAACTTTTTGGGGAGGTGGGTCAAGTGAATACTTGGAAACGCCCACTCTAATCACTCTCTTCTGCAGCCCTGCGAGTACTGCAACCATGCCCTCTGGCATAGGACTTCGTGGCTTCAGTTGTACTTTTACTTAGTGCAGACCCAAGATTGTATTTTGTGGAGAGTAGCCTGTTATTCGGACACATGTTTTTCCAAGCTTCTCAGTTTTCCTAAGGGTGTGTAAGACTCATCTCCCTCTTGGCCGGTTCCCTTAGAGTGTTCGGCTCTGCCTTTTACCAAGCATAGAAAATATTCTGTTCCAAACATTCTAATGGATAGCCAGCTAGCTGATGCTTATCAGCAAAAGCTCTACTCAGAGAAAACAGTGTTTGTTCAGGAATGCTTAAAGTAAATGCAGGCCATCTGTGCCATTCATTCAATAACAGTAACCTTTCTTGCGTGCCCAGCATGTTTCAGGGATCATATTAAGTATCCTGTAAGCATTGCCTCATTTAATCCCATATCCACCCTGGGCAGGGTTAGCCCCTAGGAGGCAATGGTGGAGCCAACACTTGCTTGAAGATCTATCTGCAGAGTCCAAGTTTTTAACAAGTGCACTTTGCTACCACCTGTTAGAATTGCTTGTCCCAGTGGACTTTGGGGTGATGCCATCTCTAGCATTGAGGGACACTCTGAAAAGTGGCCCGAAACAACTCATTGATGAATTCACTCTCAGGATTGTGTTGATGATGTTGATCATTATATCATGTGGTGTCTTTTCTGTAAGAATGAAAGAATTTTTTTCTCTGGCCCCAGCACCTGAAAAGATGGTTGTTTTTAGATAACTCGTCTGTATTTATATGAGGTACACCAGACTCATTCAGCTGGATATGTTTTCCTCTCTACACTGGCTGCTAGAATTATTGAAGCCAAATGCATGTTCTGCCTGTAGTAAATATATATAGTTTGGGGGCATGAATTTTGTGTGTGAACCTCATTCCTACTTCCTGCTAACCTTTTCTATCTCTATTTTCCTTTTGCTCTAGTCCTCTCATCTATTATCTTTAATTGCATCTTACTGTACTTTATAGATCACTGTAAGTCACCTTGAATTCTTTCTCGAACAAGATTGGGTATAAATGCATTGTAATACCACCACTCTACTCACTGCATAGTCTTTATGTAGAATGGAAACCAACCCCGCCCCCTGCAGATTCTGAATAATGAATATCACCGGCATCACTACTGTTACTGGGCCCAGTGTCCTGTTTGAAGACAAAGTCATATGAACAGAGAGAAGGACAGTGGCACCGAAACCCGCTCAATCTCTATTCACTGGCTTATTCCCAGCCTCCATTTCAGGCCTATAACTATTTTTTTTTTTAAATCTGGAAGAACGCCACACTGAAAAACAGTATGCTGGCAAAGCTTTATAAGAAAAAAGACTCATTTCATAGACATAAATACTGATTCTAAATGTAACCGCAATGAACAAGGCAACCCTTCTCTTGTATCCGTCAAAAGAAAAAATCCTCAAGATGTCAAAGGGACTTTCGTGGAATCCAGTTCCTCCCCTTATGGGGTACCCAACACCAGCAGGGCCCCCACCTTGTATGTCCCTCCCCTTCATCAGCACACAGTGTGGGCAGCACACAGAGCCCCCCTCTGGTCCCTGTGAAGAAGGAAGGTGGTCATAGGAAGGGACAAGGGGAAACTAGAGAAACATAATAAGAATCGAAGAAAACCAGGCTCAGGAGGAATACTGTTTTAGAGATTTAAGAGCAAACTCGAGCAAATAAAAGCCAATGAATCAGAAAAGAAAGAGGAGGGACAAGAGTCACAAGGAAGGAGCGGACACACACGAGATGAGGGTCCTTCCTTCACCAACGGCACCTCCTCTGAAGGGAAGACTCAGGTCTACACAGGCTCTTGAGATCTCAGCCCCCCAGCCGTGCAAGACCAGAGGGTCTCAGAATACTCTTCCTCTAAACCCCCCTTAACTGGCTTCTCTGCTGCCTGCCTGCCTCTACATGGTCCCCTCGAACCACCATGCAAGACTGTCCCAAGGCTCAGCCCCTCATCCCAGGGAGGGAGGCTTCCTGCAGTAAGCTCAGCTTCTCTCCCTCATGCTACACATTTTTCTCAAACATTCATCTCAAACAGCTGAAGTCAGCCCTACAGGGTCCTGAAACAAGACCACCGTTCCACCTGCACCCCCAAGTGCAGAACAGCTTCCACATGAGGAAACACAGTGTATCCATTTTTGCCCTGGCAGCTGGCTGGAGATGAAATAGGGAGTTTGGCCTTCGGTTCTGAACCATTTGTATTCAGACGCAGCAGTTTGTGAGACGAGCGGGCTTTGTGGCTGAGCTTTATTTCTGCCCTACATCAACTGCACAGAAGGATGGTTATACCCAGCCCCTGATGAATATGAAGTCAGGGCAGAGAGTGGCTAAACCTGCAGTGCTCCAAATAAGAACCCACCACATACTGTTCTTAGGAACCTCTCTCTCTCTCTCAATAAAAGCAACTTTTCTTCATTAGCGGAGCACATCCCTAAAGAAGAGGAAATGCAAGTCCTGACAAACATCATTAAGTGCTGCAAGGATTAGCATAAACAGGATGCCAAGTAGGAGATTTAATATTATTTAGATGAAATTTGAGTTCTAATGCAGCACTCATGCCCAGGCTCTCCTTCTAATGGAGCAGTAAGTTTTAAAAGCCCAATTATGCTGGGAAGACACTTCATACTCAGTACAAGTGTCCTCGACCTGCCGCCTGTTCATCACCCTCCCTGCTGCCTACCTCGGGTAAGATAAGTGATGTTCCAGCGCCTATCTGTTTAAATTACACTTTGAGTCCTTGCTTTCTCATAGCTGAGTTTTTGGGTAGAAGACTAAAGAGAGAGGAAAGTAAAACTAGATCAGAGCAACACTCATTGTTCATCCTTTTATCTTTAAAATGAGAGATTATGTGCAAGAGGAAAGCTTAAAAAATGGATTTCGCATTGCTGACCTCTATTCTTACCTTTTAAGAGAGTCTTAGAGCCGTGCTTTCGAGGTACATGAGAGCAGGCCCTGCTGTGTAATTTGTGGGGCCTTGTGCAAAACGAAAGTGCAAATAAATTATGAAGAATTTCAAAACGGTGACCGCAGAACGTTAAACCAAGTGTGGGTCCCCGTGTGTCTACCCAGGTCACCCGCCCACCAGTGACAGACACGGAAGCAAATGAAAGACATTTCACACATCTTGGGTCCTCCTCGTAATGAAGCTGAAGGGTCCGGAGTTGCCTCCCATTGGCTATGATGACAAGGGTGCCCTTAGAAGAAAGCCATTTTAAAGTGGTTTCTTTGGTCCTCCACTTTTTACTTAGAAAAAAAAAAAAAAATAGCCAAAAATGCATATTTTATCACTGCTCTGAAAGCTTTTTGCAGAAGAAATGATGGTTGCCAACTCCATGGGCCAACACCCCTGGTTGCTCTATGATGATGGCTAGGAGAAGCTCTTCTCTCTGGTTCCAGGACCTCTACATCACTAGAGGAAGCTTCTATTTACCACGCCCAGGGAGTTTTTCACTCCAGGGACCAGAAGCCCTGCCCCCAAATGGCTTAAACTATAGAAAATTCCCACGGTCACATGACAAGAAGGCAGGAAGCAGGACAGTTCCAGGGTTAGTTCTTACATTAGCTCAGTGACATCTTTGAAGACAGGCGCCCTTACCATCTTTCCCTTCCGCCATCCTCCACTCCAGCATCTGGAGTCTGATTTCAGACCACCTTTACTTTATTAGGCTTAGGAAAAAAACTTTGGTGCTTCCAACAAAAATCCCCAGAACCCACAGATATTTCCCACGTCCCTTGGATGATAAGGGTGGGACAGGAAGGTTATTGTCAGAAATTGAGGCAGAACAAATAAATACCTGACAACCCTCTGGACATCCTGTGAGATCTAAGTCAGAACAAGCAGCTCGGAGCCCGCAGCTGGAGAGCTCCAGACATGTCTAAAATAATTAAAATCACAATATTTGCTGAAACTAGAAAGAAACTTGGAAACAAAACAATACAAAGAAAACATCACTGGGATGTGTGTGTACCTGCACGTCACTGTGCACCCAGAATCAAAGCCAGCAAGACACAGAGGACAAAAGAGGAATCTCGTTCTGCAATGTCCTCACAAACACTTGTCTGCTTTATTCTTTTTATAGAATCCGATCAATATTTCTCTACCATTAAAACATAATAATAACAGGAATTCTCAAATGGAATAATACCAACTCACAGGAGGATATCTGTGAGTCACACTGAGGAATTCACCTCTGGGGCACTTGGCTTCTGAGAACTCCCGCGCAGCACGGCCCTGAGGCACGGTCCCGGGCCTCCTTCCAGAATCCGAAGAGTTGAGATGTAAACACATCAAGGCTGGATCTCACTTCGATAATCACTCATTTGACATCTTGAACTTTTCTTTTGACAGGACATGCTTTCTTCTCATGCCCTTTGATGAAACTTGGAGTAGTTGCCAGAGGAAGAGAAATGCTCTTTAGATTCTTCTTGGCAATGTTTTGCATTTTCTAGACATTCCAAACTTTAAGAATAAAAAAGAAAGCAATTAATATTTTAAGTGACACTATGCCTTAATATCCTGTTCTGTGAAATTAGGGTGGTAAGCCTTGGAATGCCAAGAAGTATTACTAAGAATTCTGTCTTTATTGCCACAAAAAGTAGCGGTGTATAATTGCCCCTGCGATCCATTCAGCTGACGTATACAAAAACCTGAGTATTCTCTAATTGCTTGGAATTCTTCCCTTGCTGTTACGCAGTTTAAAAGAATTGGCGCTGCTCTCTGTTTATAGCAGCAACCCAGAGAGCTCTCTTCAGACCCCTGAGCTTGGGTCGAGGCCAGCCTGGCACACAGAGCAGCCAGTGAGACAACCTGGCATATCTCTCCAGGAATAAGGAGGGAGAGCAGCGCTGACTCGAGGCCGCTGCCCACCTCTCTGACCACTGGGAATGTGGAAGTGGGCCAACCAGTGAGCCCTTGGGGAGTGAAAAGAGTGGAGACTGAGGGTTGAAGAACCAGTTTTGAGAAACTCAGTGCCCTATAGGCATTTAAAAATAGTAGACATACGAATTCACCATAAGCCTGGGCTCCCAGAGAAGCTCAGTTCTTTTGGGGTGACGGCAGGTCCACTTGGGGAGAGCCTACAGCATAACTCGGAAACCACTGCAGGAACCTCCATCCTCATCGGGCTCTGCTTCCCCTGGCTTTTTCCTGTTAGGGGCATTATCCCCACGGTGCCTTATTGCTCCATTCATTTATCAAGCAGAGGAGGAGTCTAAGCCCTAAGGATGAAAAAGGCATAATACAGTGTCTTGAAGTCTGAAGAAAAGCCACTTAGGAATCATTCTCACTACAGCCATAGCTTCTACACATAATAACTAACCAGGTAGAGTAGTAAGTGCATCATATGAGAAGCATATGTTACAAGGATTCTGAAGAAGGAAAAGCATATAAGACCCGTCAATCAAAATATGTGCTGAACGGGGACTTCCCTGGTGGCACAGTGGTTAAGACTCCACGCTCCCAATGCAGGGGGCCTGGGTTCGATCCCTGGCCGGGGAACTAGATCCCACATGCATGCTGCAACCAAGACCCGGTGCAACCAAATAAAAAAAAAAAAAAAAAAAATATGTGCTGAACGATATTTTGTTTCATGAGCATATTCCCTATAAACCTCTCCCTCAAAGGGGCATTGGATATGGTTACCTATCTGGGATCCACCAAACCTTCCATTGACAGAAGTTTCTCAAAACCCCCACTAAAGTATATACACCAGAAGGTAGGGAATTTTGTCTGACCTGCTCACTAATGACTCTTAGAAGATATAAGTATGCCTGATATATAGGGGGTATTTAATCATTACTTGTTAAATAAATGAAAAAAAAATAACGTCTACCATGTTGTAAGACTTGACAAGTCACAAAGTACAATCACGTATATTTTCTCAGGAGCCCTGTAAGGTGGGCTATTACTCTTATTTTCATCTCATGGGAGAGGAAGTCAGTGTTCAGCTACTGCCCGAAGTAGCTAAGTTAGTAATTTACAATATACTAGTTTGGATGCAATTCCAAGTCATCGAGTCCTGGTCCTATTGCCTTCTCATCTCCGTCAGCGTGCTTGCAGTAGGAAGAAAACGTCTAGGGTAAAGGCGGCCTCACTAACACGTCACTGTGGCTTGTTTCAGGTGGGTCTTTTTCGAAAATCAGGCGTGAAGTCTCGAATCCATGCCTTACGTCAAATGAACGAGAGCTTTCCTGAGAACGTCAGCTATGACGACCAGTCCGCTTACGACGTGGCGGATATGGTGAAGCAGTTCTTCCGGGACCTTCCTGAGCCTCTTTTCACCAACAAGCTCAGCGAGACCTTCCTCCACATCTATCAGTGTAAGTGGGAACAAGGTAGATCAGTGTTCTCAAGTGCATTCATCCTCCTAAAAAACAAAATTCTATAGATTGAATTTTAATTGTACAAGTAATGCATGAAGAAGTATATAAAAGTTACAATTCTACCTTCCTCTCCGGAAGTAAACTTTGTTCACAATTCAATATGGAAATCTCCAGGCTATATTTTATGCATTTGAAAATACGTTTTTGACATCAAAATCTTCCTGCTCAATAGGGTTTTATGTAGGATATAAAAACTAACTTTCAATGTACTTTTAATAAATTTAAAATGAAAAGGTAACAATAGAATTTATTTTATATATAGGTGTTTTTAAAAAGAAAGCATTTCCTTGGGATATATGAAATCCAAATGTGTTAAAATGACTAGAAATAAAAGGAAATGTATTTTAATGCAATGTACTTTAATTGTTGAAAAGTAAGCAAACCAAATCAAGGCGTAAGCTTAATTCAACAAATTTATATTTTCACTTAGAACTTTTTAAGTGATGTGAAGTTGATAATTCTCAGCAAAACCCCTATAATTAATCATTGAGAAAAGCAAGTATTGATTTAACAACATATCCTGCTAAAGATAGTTGCAAAGTAGGGGATGGTATTAGAAATGAACACGTGGCTCTTTTCTAGCTGCACTGTTATGGTTATACACTTGTCCCTCAGTATCCTTGTGGGATTCCTTCCGGGACCCACCGAGGATGCTGAAGTCCCATAGTCGGTTTTCTGTATCCTCGGTTGGGCATCCGAGGATCCAGACAACCACGATCATAAACATAGTACAGGATTCACAGTTCACTGAGTCTGCAGATTCAGGACCCAAGTATGGGGAGAGCCGACTGTGTATTTATTGGAAAAAAAAAAAATTTGCCTGTTAAGTGAACCCATACAGGTCAAACCGTGTTGTTCAACAGTTAACTGTAAGTATTTAATGGTCCAAGCCTCAATTCTTTAGGAAAAAAACACTTGGCCTGTGGACTTTTGAGTTTTTAGCAACATATACATGAAGTGGACCTTGACATGGAATTGATCCAACTCGAAAAAGATCCTTGCTGTTGAGAATTCTGTACTAAATGTGTTTCAGGAGTTTATAATATTGGAAATTCGAAAAGGATTATAACAAGTACCACTTGTAAAAACAGGATAAAGTGGTGACCCACTAAATAAATATTATTTTGTCAGAGTGAATAGGTTAAGTTAAACTAGTGATACATGTTGCTGGAGGCTAAATACAGGGAATTCATGATGTTTCTGCTGTAAGAGGTTGAGCTGCATTTTTCAGTTAAACCTCCCTTACGGTTTGGATGTAGCATATATGAGTCTTCACATTTAATCAGTTCTCAGGTTATGGTTGACACTAGTCTAAGGTTAAAGTCAGATTATTTCCAAGAGATAAATGCTTTTAGCCCTTTGTGAGACTCACAAGCAAAATAAAACAGGTCAAAGCAGGGCTTATTTTAGCTGAGCAAACATTTACTGAGTTCTGCTTATGTTCAGGGCACTATGCTGAGCACTGCAGAGCATATGGATGGGTAAGACTTAACTCTGCTCTTAAGCATCTTACAGTTGAGGGAGACAAGACATGTACATAAATAACTGCAAAACAGCAAGACTGGAGAAATCCCATGATAAGGTTACAAAGAGCACCCAGGGGGGTTGAGATGAAGAACAAGGACTTGGTAGAGAAGTGACAACTGAAGGTTGAGACACGTGAGGAACACATGCTGAGTGAAGTAAATAGCTCATGTGTCAGGAGATTACAGGATTTCTGTCTGGCTGGCAAGGAAGGGTAACTGTCCAGTGCAGCATCAAATGACTCCAAAAATTAGACTGGGACTGTACCCAGGAAGAGCACTGAATATTAGAGCAAAGAGTTCATATTTGATTCATTAATCACTGCGGGGACCCCTTGGGTGGTGTTGAGGGAGCTACCAGTTACGGTGCTCTCAGCTGTAAACACAGAACCCAAAATCCAACAAACAGTGGTTTAAATAATAAAGACATTATATAATCGCACACGACAAGGAATCTGGACTTTAATAATTCCAGAGTTGGTTAATTCAGTGACACCATGGCTGAGGTCAGCATCTCTTGTCATCCCCTTAAGGTCACAATATGACGGCCACCACTCATCTTTATCATGTCTTCCCCAAATCACATCCAAAGGCAAGAGGCAGGCAGAAGGATTCTCCTTGGGCATATGTCTCTTTTTTTTTTGGCGGTACGCGGGCCTCGCACTGTTGTGGTCTCTCCCGTTGTGGAGCACAGGCTCCGGACACGCAGGCTCAGCGGCCATGGCTCACGGGCGCAGCCACTCCGCGGCATGTGGGATCCTCCCGGACCAGGGCACGAACCCGTGTCCCCTGCATCAGCAGGCGGACTCCCAGCCACTGCGCCACCAGGGAAGCCCCATATGTCTCTTTTTATCAGGGAGATAAATTTACAGAAATGCCTACCTAGCATTTATCTTGGTCCCATAGACCAGAAATTTTACACTTTTCTCCCCTAAATCAATCACTGGGAAGAGGAATGGCATTACCATTTTTGGTCTAGGCCAACATGGTTATCCCGTGATTTTGAGGGAGGGGCCCAACTTCGCTGAGCACATTACAGCCCAGTCCTGAACAGAATGTGGGTTTTCTTACAGAGAAAGAAGGAGAGAGTAGGTATTTCACAGGCAGCCAGGCTTGTGCCACAGGGTGCATGTCCATTGGAACTGCTTATTTGACCCATGAATCTGGAAGTGGTGAACGAGAGGTACTGGACAGGACGAGAATGGAGGGTTAGGGAGCCAGCACATTAATTGAGGCTCTGGGTTACCTGTGGGGACCTCCAGCAGCAAGACTAGAAATAAAGATGTTCTAGGGATAGACTCTGGAGTCTGTTTCCAAAGGGCTGTGGAGAAGAGAGGGACAGTTCCTCCTCTGTTCTCCAGAGCAGGTCCAACTGTAGCTCTGTTACTTCTTGGACTTTCATCAGATGATTAATTAGAGTGTTGGATGGATAATGAACACATGTGAGGCCCACGGTCTACAGGAGAGAGAAGGAGGCAGGGATCAAAGACGACCCTGTAGTTTTAAAGAGCATTCAGAAAGGAAAAGGGGGAGGGGAGCTGATCTGGGGGCAGGGAGGAGCCTGGACGTGCAGTCTGAAGTGCTGCTGGCCATCTGTGTGGACGCCAGTTATCAGCACCTAGAAATCCAGATCTAGAACAGTCTTCTGAGAGCCAGGAAAGAGGCAGGAACCACAGGAGTGCCTGTGCCACAAAAAAGGTCAAAGAGGCTAGGATCCGATATGAATGCTGAATTTAAGGATTGATAGTTGACCTTTGCAGGCACCTTTAGTAGAAAATAATGACAGAAGGTAGTTTCTGAGGGATAAAGAAACGAGTGAGTAGAAGGAAGCTGGGACAACCTGTAGCCACGACAGATGACTCTTCAAAAATTTTGGCACAGAAGAGAAGGTTGGCAACCTAAAGCTAAACAATGCATGCACTGGACATCTTACCTAAAGCAGCTTATTTAAAGGCAGTTCAAGGGCTCCAGCTGAATTTATAACACTTCAGTGACAAGCCTGAGGTCATTAGGAGTATCTGCTTCTGCTTCAGCACAAGCAAGAAAAAGGAAAAAGGTTTCTGTATAATGTGAACAGAATGGCTCTCCTCTATCAAACCCAGGTCTGTCTTGTGCCAGTTCACAGTGGACGTGGTGGGGGTGGGGGTGGGTTCCAGAATGTCCAACCCATGGTCAGGCTCTTCCAGAGACTCGCATTTGCCGGGTGACTGGGGCCCGCAGTGTGCCCCGCCCTGGGAGGGCCGATGATGGAGAGGGGCAGGACCTGGGCAGAAGGCACGCCACAGCACCCCCCCCCCGCCCCCCGAGCAGCAGGCTCCACATTTTTTTTATCAGGCACCCCTGCCAGTAGGAGCTATCTGAGCATGTATACTTACATATTTTCAATAATATAAATATATCATGATATACTATAATATACTGTGCCTATCACAAGACACATCCCATCAGTATTTTCAAAGCATGAGAGAAAACAAACACCAGTGGAAATCCCAAGTTTCTTCCCACCCCCCTTTGGAGCACAGACACCTGCTGCAGAGACCCGCTCTAGAACCTGGTATTGTAGGAAAGACAACCGTGTTAGCCCACGTGAGCTCCTGACGGTGTCTTTCAGAGAGAGAGGAATAAGGGTGGCGAGTCAGGCCTCACAGATCATTAACAAACACAGCCAGGGGGCAGCAGAATGCAGCACGGAGCACCCATTTTTCTATACCTTTTCCTTTTAGTTACCTCATACTGTTCAGGCCGATTCCCTTTCAAGCCTGCTGACCAGTGCCCATCACCCCTATCACCGCCCAGATGGGGAATGGGCCCGAGAAGGGGGGGGCCTGGTTCCTCTTCCCCAAGCCCTGGGCGTCCTGGGGGATGCTTCGCGAGCTGGAGGTGGGGTGGGAGGGAGGGTGGGCAAGAGGTTTGAAACAGGTAGGTGAGGAGGCGGATTGCTCCAAGAGTATGAAAAGCCAGCGCAGGGTGTTCCTTTGCATGTCCAGCCTCGTTGTGAAGACTATGGGCTCTGGAGTGAGACTGTGGGGTTCCGACGGCAGCTCGTCAAGCTTCTCACCACCTGGGGCAGCTCCACGCCCTTAGCTGTTGTCATGTCACTGCTGATGCTGACAGTGACCCCGAGTGTGTTCGCAGGAAGGTAGCGCTCGCTCCCCATCCCCCTGGCTCCTTCCGCGGCTGTTCCTCTAACTCCCGGCACCGCTTTTTCTGCAGACGTCCCCAAAGAGCAGCAGCTGCAGGCAGTGCAGGCGGCCATCCTGCTGCTGGCCGACGAGAGCAGGGAGGTGTTGCAGACGCTGCTGTGCTTCCTCAACGACGTGGTCCATGCGGTGGAGGAGAATCAGATGACGCCCATGAACCTGGCTGTGTGTCTGGCCCCCTCCCTCTTCCATCTGAATTTACTGAAGAAGGAAAGCTCCCCCAGGTGGGTTTTCCTCAGCAAGAACGCTAATGCTAAACCAGGTATTCCCCACGGCTACTTAAAAAAACTCCCGCTGTATTGCAAGTTGCGGATTTGTCAGCACTTCATTCATAATCAGAAAATGTTTGGAGGAACATAATTCGTGTGGCTCAGCGTCAGGGAACTGTCAAAGTAGCACAGTGTCCTTTGTGATCCCGAAAGCCTGGAGTTTTGTTTTGTTTTGCGTGTGTTAGTGGGAAGGAGGGAAAAAGGACACAGTAGTATTTTACAATCTTCAATTTTAAAAGGCTAGATTTAAGGCCCAAGCACGGGCAGCTTGCAGTGAAGTAGTTTCAAACTTGGGAAAAACAGATCAATTTCTCCCCCAACAGTTATTCCTGCCCGTGTATTATTCCAAGGTTTTCCATTATGAACTGTCAAACTCTTAGCCTGACTCAGGATATCTAAGATGTGTAGTCACTGTTTCTATTTGGAAATGAGAAAGTATGGGATCTGGGTGACATCTAGGCATGAAGACATGACAAAGGGATGAGCTTGTGTACTGTGAAAAGCTCTTGGGTTTGGGATCCGCTGAAGACTCTCCCCCTCAATTACAGAGTCATCCAGAAGAAATATGCCTCCGGGAAGCCAGATCAAAAGGACCTCAGTGAGAATCTGGCCGCAGCTCAGGGGCTGGCCCACATGATCATGGAATGCGACAGACTTTTTGAGGTAAGTGAAAGGCTCCAACTGCCTTCCTTATAGCTCTTGGAACTCGGTAAGACGCTTGGAATGGTTGCTGCATTTATGGCTTATTTCTGTTTTTTCCTGATTTTATGACAATGGTACACTCGATAGGTCTGGTCTTTGCCTCCTAGAAATGTGAGGAGTGAAATTATATATTGAATAGTTGAGGCTTTGACAGTTAAAGACACTTGGGTTTACCATGATGATGGATTTTATGAACAGTTGCATCAACTTCAGGTGCCAGGTCCCAGGCCAGCCAGCCAAGTACGGTATATTTGATGTAACCTCGGGACTTGATTAGATTCAGTGTGCGTGTGAGAATGTGTGATACTGAACAATCGCTGTGAACTCAGGATCAGTAACAGCTTATGAATACAGCCACAGATACGCTAAAGGATTAAGTGAACTAGACTTCCGGCATACTTGTTGGGGCAAAGTTGTCATTTGCAAAAGGGAAAAGTGTGCCACAAAGGTAAAGCCACCTCTAAGTCATGCTTGACATTCCCCTTAAGTCTGTGCACTTTAAGTTTCCTGAGCCCAAGTTTTGCCAAATTGAATAAAAATGTATAATAAGTAAAATCAAAGGAAAATGGAAAGAATGAATGGGAAGTCATGGCGGTGTTTTGAATAATAAATACAGCCTCAAACAGATTTGGGTTTCCTGACTTGAGGAAGCCCGCCCCCGCCCCCTTCACTGATCTTAGACAAACATCTCTTGCCCCACGGCACTCAGCCCTTTGCCCGTACCGTGGTCTTTGGCTTTGCTACTTTGTTTTCTGTCAGTCTCAGCATTTCTGTATCTCAGTGTGTCGCTCTTCTGTGCATCTGTCGGTTCAGGTCCCGCTTGAGATGGTGGCCCAGTCTCATAACTCATATATGGAGGCTGAGATCCATCCCCCAACTCTGGAAGACCTGGGGGCCCAGCTGGAGGAGAGCGGGGCCACTTTCCACACGTACCTGGAGCATCTCATCCAGGGCCTCCAGAAGGAAGCCAAGGAAAAGTTCAAAGGATGGGTCACGTGTTCCAACACAGACAACACAGATCTTGCTTTCAAAAAGGTAATCTCAGGTCTTGGAAAAAATTACCCCCAAAGAGCCAAGTCTTACAACCAGGGATTTGTTTTGTTTTTTTTTTTTTTTTTTTTTTGCGATACGCGGGCCTCTCACTGTTGTGGCCTCTCCCATTGCGGAGCACAGGCTCCGGATGCACAGGCCCAGCAGCCATGGCCCACGGGCCCAGCCGCTCTGCGGCATGCGGGATCCTCCCGGATCGGGGCACGAACCCGTGTCCCCTGCATCTGCAGGCGGACTCTCAACCACTGCGCCACCCGGGAAACCCTGTTTTGCTTTTAAAATGGCTACTCTTTTCCCAGGGCTTCACCACACAGGAATCAGTCAACCACCCACTCTAGAGTCTGTTTGCACATAATCAGACTGCAGACTGTGGAGCCAGACTGCTGGAGCCCAGGCCTGGCTATGTCCCGTAGCTGTGTGACGTTGGGCGAGTCACTCGCCTCTCTGTGCCTCCGTTTTCTTATTTGCATAATGGACATAATAGTAGGACCACTGTCAGAGGAGGGCTGTTTTAAAATCAGAACAATGACTGGTACACAGGGAGCACTGTGTGTTGGTGGTTGTCGTTTTTATTATCAGTATTCTTTTTTCAGCTTAAGGATAAACATTTAAAAATTCTAAACCTGAGGTATTCAGAGTCACTCTTTCAAGTTACATACTCAGTGATGTTTTTTGAACACCCAGTGAAGGATGGTAGGTTGTGTTGGAACCAGCAACCTCTTCAGCATGTGCTGGTATCTTTCCCAAGGTGGGAGACGGGCATCCGCTGAAGCTGTGGAAGGCTTCTGTGGAGGTGGAAGCGCCCCCCTCGGTGGTTTTGAATCGCGTGCTGAGGGAGCGTCACCTGTGGGATGAGGATTTCGTGCAGTGGAAGGTGGTGGAAACCCTGGACAAGCAAACAGAAATCTATCAGTACGTGCAGAACAGCATGGCGCCTCACCCTTCCAGAGACTTCCTGGTTCTCAGGTAAGCCTGCCTCCGGTGTTTAAGATGCTCTGCTCCAAAAGCCAGGTAAGAGCTGCAGATTTAAGCATTTCAGAGGTCTCCCACCGAAGTTCACCCCCCACTGGCAGCACTCAGCCGGCCCTCATGTCTCTCAGTGAAAACTGACTTTGCCGTGTTTATGCCCGACTTCCTGCTGCTTGCACCCAGTTCACAGCTCTGCTGGGTTCGCTTACGGCCCCTTTCATTACGGAGCATACAGTTTATTAAGCCATAAATACTGTTCATTTCCTCAGAACAGAGTCCCCAAAAAAACTGCTGTTTGTCCAGTTGTACTTTCTGCTAAATTATGCAGATTGAACCTGGCTGGCTTTTCTCCTGATTTTGCCTTTCTCCCCCTGGGAAAGCAAGTCTTCAGTGGTGTGACTCTCAATCTGGAGTGTGTGAAACTTCAAAATGCCTCTGTATAACTTCAGCTGCTCATAACTCATTACCAGGCATGGAAACCTTGACAGAGCCCTGAAGGTCCAACTGTGCTGAGACACTTGGATGTCCAGAAAGGTTTCAGGGCCTGACAGGGCTTGCGAGGCTGGTGTCTACTGTCGAAATATTACCTCTAATGGATTTTTGGGTTGAGTTCCGGACCCCTGCTCTCTGGGTTTGGAGGGGGATGCTCAACCAGCAATAGGAAGTTGCACAGCAGAGCTGTGTACATGGGCTGGTGAGTCAGTACTGAATCAGAAAGAAGAGGGACTGAGGATTCTAACAAACCCACATAAAATATAATTAAATCAATACATCCTTTTTTTATTGATAACTGATGGTGAATACTGTCTCTTCTCATATATTAGCAGTATAAAAAGAATCACTAGTGAAATTCCCAAATGTGTAATTTAAATAGTTTCTTTATTAAACTAGTCTCTGGCAAACTAAAGGTTATTTTTCACATGGGCTATTTATGCCTTTGGAATTGGTCCTTAGGACCTTGAATTTTAAGGGTCATTTTTTCCCTAAGTATATGTGTTTATCTTAGCAACCTTGGGACCCTGGTGGAGAATGTGGGCCGTTGTAAGGGTGGCTTATTACTGCAGTTATTGGGACTCACCTCGTGGAAGTTAAAACTGTACGCCTTCACTCTTGCAAGCAGAAAATCAAATCGTTCTAGGATGGCAGCCACAGGGGGGATGGAGCCATGCCATAGCCTGCCTCTTCGCTCCCTTACAGGAGGCTGAGGGCCAGAGTCCGTGCATGGAACCGCCCTCCTTCCACTCATCCTGCAGTGCCACCCGCCTGCTACTTCTCCTGTATCATTCCATCACTGCCTCGTGCCAGGCACTGTTGGAGGCTCCGGAGATACTGCAGGGAGCACAACAGACCACAGCCCTGCTGGGAGGGAGATGATAGAGTCAATAAATAATAAGCAAGGGGGATAGGAATAGAGTCAATAAATAATAAGCAGGGGGGATAGGATTACTTATCTTAGGGGGATAGGAAGGGGTGGAATTTCAAATATAGTGGTCAGAACAGAGTCTCACTGTGTTGATAGTTGATCCAAGACTTGAAGAAGAAGGTGGGTGGACCATGAGGGAGGGAGAAGAACTCGGCACCCAAGAGGATTAATAATGAACCTGATGTGTTTTCCTGCAGCAGGAATTCCTTGTGATTATGATACAAAAGGTAGAAAGTGACAGGTATGGAAGAGGAGTCCAGGGCTGAGGCGCTTCCTGTTTTCAGAGCATCTCCCTGTCTAGGCTAGCATGCATGAGGCTGGTCTCCTCTTGGGATTACCATGTTCATGTCTTACTTTATCCCTTTCTCTAGCTCCTCAGGAGCTTCCAGTGATACTCATTGAAGCTTCTTCCATTTTATCCCCAGAAATCTGTACAACTTTCAGTCTTTGTTATTAATCACAGCCTTATGCATGAAAAGAGAATGGTCACACCCATGGAGAAGTTGCTAAGCATTTGTGTAGGGCTTGCTTATTCCCTAATTCTAGGTTATAGTTCCTCTTTCTGGTGAGGTAGGCCAGGACGAAGTTAGAGATGAGATAACTAAGCAAGGGGATAGGATTTGTAACATAAATAACTAAGATTATAATAATGAAACCTACATCCTACGGTAGAAATGGTTGCTACAGAGATGCTCTCATGATTCCTGACTTCCATCTACAACCTTTTCCCAAGTGGTACACCCCCCCATGTTTGAATAGCTCCAGTAACAGTGAACTCACTACCCCTCATATAGCCCATTCCATTTTTGAAGAGTACACACTGTGAGACGGCTCTTGTCTGCACTGAATTAAAACATACCTTCATATCTCTGCTTTCTGGAGGCAAATCAACTGTATTTATTTCTTCTCCTGCTCAAGAGCCACTCAGGGACTTGAAGGCAATTAGTAGTCTGCCATGTACCTAGTTTTCTTCAAGCTAAGCATCCTTTCAGACTTGAGTTGAGCACCGCGTCCTCCAGGAAGCCATCCCCTGTGCGTGATCTCAGAGCGCTCTTTGCACAGCCATATCACTGCACTTTCCGTGGTGCTTTAGGGTTCTCTTGGTAGGTCTGTTTCTCCTCCTGGGCTGTAGACCTTTATGTCTTCAGTGGCTTCTCAGAGCTTGGCACACCGAATAGATGTTTGCTGAAAGACTTGAATGGGCGAGTCCTCGTTCCCAAACGGTGAGACCAGCCCTTCAGTGTTGTGCGGGAGCCTCTGCAGCCTCAGTTTGGGATTCCGAAAGCAGCTCTGAAAGCTGCAAGACCGTTTCTGACCTCTGGGTCAGAGGGCTGAGACCCTTGCTTTCAACTGCATGGCATAAAGTTCACACGCACTTATGGAAACCATTAGCTTAGTCCAAGTAACTGGGCTTGGAATTTGAGCAAGAAAATATAAGTGTGAGCCTCAGCGCTGTGCTCTGGGTTTTCCTTCTCTCTCAGCCCTAATTCCGACGTGCGGGTTTGTTTTGCTGCAGGACCTGGAAGACTGATTTGCCCAAAGGAATGTGCACCCTGGTGTCCCTCTCCGTGGACCACGAGGAAGCCCAGCTCATGGGTGGTGTGCGGGCTGTGGTGATGGACTCTCAGTACTTAATGGAGCCGTGTGGGTCAGGCAAGTCGAGGCTGACCCACATCTGCAGGGTGGACCTGAGGTGAGCGGGCTCCTGGGGGCGGCGGGCGCAGGCTTGCCGCACATCCGCTGGGGCCCTGTTTCTCATCTGGTCCCTTATTTCACTGTCCTTTTATTCCTCTTGCCATTAACATGCTTTCTAGAAGATTATGTGTGCCTTCCCCTCGCTTTTCCTCTTTCCGCCCTTGCTAAAATTCTGACTTTCAGGAGAAAGTCCTCTGCTCATCTTTATTTTCCGTTTTGTCCCACTTATACTTCTGTGCTTTGGGCACGGGGCAAACACCAGCACTAGAGCCCGGGATGTAGCAGGTGCTCAGTAAATACGAGTCCTCTTGTGTTTCTTTTCAGCCTGTCCCTTTTGCGGCTCCCTCCAGTTGCCCTCCTTTGAGAGGGAACTAACTTAAATCCAACCCCTTCAAGGCATTCATGATGCTGAGTTCTTGTTCTGGGTGGATATAAGCTGGGTTTTCTCAGTAAATTCTAGAATTAAGTCTGAATCACCCCTGAGGAGACGCTATCATTTTAAAGCACCTGGTGAATACTGTAAAGATAGACCAAATACTTGGCCAAAAAGGCATTTGCAAGGCCCTGTTGACAGAACGAGGTTCTCAGAACCTCGGAGCAGCAGCCCCGAGTGTAATGCAGGTGGACTGACATTCAGGGCACAAGCACAGCCCTATCGACCATGACAAACTGTTGTGATTTGGAAAAAGACTTTCCCACTTCCTTTCTGATTTTTGTCCCCGCAGAGGTCACTCCCCAGAATGGTACAATAAAGGCTTTGGACATCTGTGTGCGGCGGAAGTTGCCAGGATTAGAAACTCTTTTCAGCCCCTCATTGCTGAAGGTCCAGAAACTAAAATCTGAGTTTTCCCCAGTGTGACATCAAACTCAGGGAAGAGGAAGTGAAAGCAAACACTTGTGGGAGAGAGTGTGCGCGTGAGAAAGCAAGGGAGAGAGAGAAAGCGATTGACCATGCTTAAAAGTGGAAGCACTGAGAAGTCGGAATGTTGAAGATGCAAGAATTTCTGAGAACTTTCCTAGCCTTCCTGGAGACGGCTACATCCCTACTAATATAATATTTTTAAAAATCAGAACATTTATCTATGTTACTTAAAATTAAATGGATTATTCATTGTGCATTGCCTAATTTGCTATTTAAAGGCTTCTAAGAAGCGTATTCTTAACTGTAAATAAATGTATGTATAGCATATGTACATATGTGTGTATATCTTTATCTTTACTGTATATATGTAAAATATCAATTTTATATATAATTGCATATTTTGAAAAGGAACAAGTCTGATTCGGTGAGTCCCTTCCTCACCTGGTTCTTTCCAAGTTGTTCTGGGCGCTGTCTCCCCGCCGTCCTGTAAGCTGAGCAGAATCTGCTGCTGACACCGAAGTGTGACAATATGTAGTCTGCCCTGATGTCTTACCAAAGATTAGCCAACCAAAGGAAAACACATTAAATGGTTCTTACATGTTGTCAGCTTGTTTGTGTTATTCAAACACGGAGAGTGGGCTGTTGGATAAAGCAAAGAAAATAATATTTAGTCCTCTTTAAAGCAAAGAAGTGGGTGAGGAGTCGTTCCCGCATTTAAGGCTAGATTACCGCTTGCCATGGGGCCAGCAGATACAGCTTTCAGTGACATGTTAGATGCCTATGGACCACTGGAGTCAGCCCAGTGACTGAAAGAGAGCCTGTATTTCCCTGCTGATTAGAGCTGAGTATAATAGCTTTTGCAGATTCACAGCCAAAGGGAGCCTCTGTGTTCTGTTGAGTTTTCATACTTACATTTCATAATGTTCTTAAATGTCATTCTAGTTGACCAGTGGCCTATTTGTCCACAGTTAATTGGCATTTTCTTACCAATGTATTGCACTGAATTTAACTCTGGACACCAGATTAAGGGAGATGATGGTCATTCAAGAGTCCTGGACCATTTCAGCTTCAGGGAATTCTACTATTGCTACATATGATGCTCTTAAGATAGAATTCATTAAAGTTTTGCAATCTGAAAGACAGGGTTTTTAAACTAATGTTAAGACCAAAACTGTGTTCTTCAAATTAGTTTTAGAAAATATAAACAGGTCTGTTAAATTCCATGTTTCTTCATTAGTCAGTCAAGCTACCTATGCATTTGACCCAACCTTATTTATTATTGTATAGACTAAGCAAATGGACTATCCTTAACCAATTGCTAATGGATTTAAGTTGGTTTTTTATTGTAATTCAACAATGCTAGAGAGAAAGATAATTTATTGTGTTTGGTTTCAGGGAGAGATTGGTATCATAACTTAGCAATTCATGCTGGAGAAAAAAAAAATTAAGAGTGTTTTCCTTTCTTTTTATATTGTATGCATTTATATAATGTCTTCTTTTATCAGCAATGTGCAATTCTTTTATTGAGAGAAATAAAAATGCTATATATGAGTTTTGTATGGTACCAGTAAAATCATACTGTTTGAATTGTGATCTAGGGATTTTTTGTTTCCTTGCCTACTGAAAAAGGTGGCAGCAAACCCATAATTTTCCATTTGGGCAACGCCCTGTGAGCAAAACAAATTCACTTCTTCCATACATCTTAATTGTAACCACATATGCCAGATTACTTTAGTAGGCACAGACAAGATCATTAGTGAATTTTAATTTACCTTAATGCTGATCCTACTCCAGAGATGGGATCATATGTTTTCAGGAAATATGACAGGCACACAAGGATGAATGGTGTCGTGTCACCTAGAGCAGGCCTTTTCCAGCCTTAGCAGCACACGGATTACCCGCAGATATTGTTACAATAAGCCTCTGATTCAGGCAGTCTGAGGTGGACCTGAGCTTCTGCATTTTGAACCAGGTTCGGGGATGCCCAGCCTGCCAGCCCGAAGACCACACCTTGAGAAGCTGGGACCTGGAGGATACTTAGAATAAAAGCACACATGGTTTTATTTCTGACTCCCCTTCTCTTCAAATTACCTGACTTCTTAATTTTTATGCACATACTAATCACATCACTGCTGCCTAACAACACAGTGCATCTTAAAAAAAAAAAAAGAGAAAGATGCAGCAAGCTTGTCAAATACTACAGTATTTTATTCATTGTTATCTTGCCAATAGAAACAAAATATGTTGCCTTTAAATATTATATTTATACTATTTATACTGCATGTATATCTTTACCTCAACTGTTGGTATCAATCATCAATTGTAAAATACTTGCCAAGGCAAAGAAATTTATATACGTTAAATATACCCTTTTTTTTCCCTATAAAATACATGTTGATTTTCATGCTTCATCCTGTAAGCAGAAAACCTGCTTCCTGAGGAAGAGTTCTCTCTAAAAAGCTTGCCATGAGCTTGACGCCTCAGTACTGTAGTCAAATCTTCCTCAAATACAAAGATTCATATAAAAGTCTAGATTGTTATCTACAGAACTTCACTAACTGTCTGGGTGCCTTAACCTATGTCTAAGGCATTATGGTGATGGGTAGGGATTTCTTTTACATTTCATTGTTCTTATATCTAGAAGTTATAAGAACACTTTTAAGAGTATTTTTATGAAGGATTCAGTGAACTCCAGCTACAATTCCATTTTCACTGAGTGCACAAGAAACTGAGACTTGATGACGTGACTTATGGCTGCACCACTGGACCATGAAGAGTAGCCACATCTGACTCTGAGCCTCTTGCTTTCCATCCTTGTACAGTGAGCCCTCCATATCTGCAGGTTCTGCATCCAAGGATTCAACCAACCATAGATCAAAAATACTCCAGGGGCTTCCCTGGTGGCACAGTGGTTGAGAATCTGCCTGCCAGTTCAGGGGACATGGGTTCGAGCCCTGGTCTGGGAAGATCCCACATGCCGCGGAGCAACTAGGCCCATGAGCCACAAGTACTGAGCCTGCGCATCTGGAGCCTGTGCTCTGCAACAAAGAGAGGGCGCGATAGTGAGAGGCCCGCGCACCGCGATGAAGAGTGGCCCCCGCTTGCCGCAACTAGAGAAAGCCCTCGCACAGAAACGAAGACCAAACACAGCCAAAAATAAATCAATAAATTAATTAATTAAAAAAAATACTCCAAAAAAAATTCCAGAAAATTCCTAAAAGCAAAACTTGAATTTGCTGTACACTGGCAGCTATTTACATATCATTTGCATTGTATTAGGTATTACAAGTAATCTAGAGATGATTTAAAGTATATGAGAGTATGTGCATGGGTTATATGCAAATACTACACCATTTTATATAAGGGACTTGAGCAATCCCTGGATTCTGGTACCTGAAGGGAGTCCTGGAGCTAATCTCCTGCGGGTACTGAGGGACCACTGTACTTGTTCTATGCTTTAGTTCTAAAAGATGACAAAGGTCACCCCTAATAAAGCAAGCAGGAGCTCTCGAACATTCTCAGCTACAGGCTACAAGAGCCACAGCAGCCCAAACGACCATATGCCCACATAAAAATGATCCAAACTCTGCTCTCTGCTCCTCTCCCTCATACTCTCTACCATTACTTGCAAGTTTTGCTTTCATAGGCAAAGGAGGGATTTCAGCCGTCCCTCTTCCCCTTCTACGTGAAAGAAGAGAACATGGTCATTCTAGCAGCCACAGGCAACCAGTGTCATCCTGGGACCCTGGAGCATATGAATTCAAATTTGATTCTGAGTCTACTTCATGAACTTCTTAGGCATGAAACTGTTCTACTTCTTTTTTAAAAAAATATTTTATTTATTTATTTAGGCTGTGCTGGGTCTTAGTTGCGGCACGTGGGATCTTTGCTATGGCGTGTGGCCTTCTTAGTTGTGGCATGCGTACGGGATCTAATCCCCTGACCAAGGAGTAAACCCGGCCCCCTGCATTGGGAGCGCAGAGTCTGACCCACTGGACCACAAGGGAAGTCTCTGTTATACTTCTGCTTTTGATATTTGGCCACAAAAAAAATCAGTCGTATGATTTCTTCTCAGGAAATTCATGTAAAGGAATTAAATAGATCCTAGCCAAGTGGAGTGTCACTGTTCCTGTAGCGCTTACAATGATTCTGAATTGTCGAGGTGGAGATGCCCAGCCACTAGTGGGACATACAGGTCTGAAACATTATGAGAGTGACCAGGGCCCAAAGCTAGAGGTACATCCCGTGTTCACTTCAGTTGTGTTATCCCTGCCTCTCCTGACTACACACATAACGGTCCAGTGATACCAAGCCACTCTTTCACATCTCTGTGACTTGCCATTGACTTTCTCCCCATCTTGTCGGTCATGTGATAGCCTGTTTATTCCTCAAAACCCTATTTGAGCATCATTTGCTCCATGGACTTTCCTGACCACCCATCTGAAATCCACCTGCTTCCTTATATATTACTCTTATTGCATGAATCACATCTCATTTAGTTATTTGGCAATAAATCTAACTCTCCCACTAGATTATGATCTCTTAGGAACATGGACCATGTCTTACTCAGCTTTGAAACTCCATCCCATACGACACTTTCTGCTACACCATTCTATAAGTATTTAAAATGACCTGGGCATCTGAAAACTGGGCATAAAGATGATAGAAGCCATAGAAATGGAAGTCATAACCTAGTGTGGAGTATTCCAAAGCCAGTGAAATAACTCACATTTTGTGTTTGACTACTACAGCTCTCCAATAGCACAAACAATGGAGAATTAGCTGGTCTTCCAAGAAGTTAAATGCAACTGTTTCTGAAATTATCAAATGCTGAACATCTGTTTGCAGAAAATAGGACAGTTTGATTAGTTCATTCATTCAACAAATACGTGTGGAGCACTCATGATGTGCCAGACACTGTTCTAGGCATTCAGTAAATAAAACAATAAATGAAATGAGTGAATAAAACGACAAAAAATCCCTGTCCTCATGGAACTTATGGTCTAGAAGAGAAAACAGCCAAGAAACAAGATACATAATTGACCAGAGAAGCTCTACAGAGAAAAATAAAATCAGAGGAAGGAGATTAGACAGGGAAAAGCTTACCAAGGGCCTGGGGTAAAGAACTATCAAAATGACATGCTGTTTGATTATTTTTCCTCAAGCTCTGCTGGAGCTGCTAAAATTACTGTGTTGGGAATGATCAATTCATCAATTTGCTGAGACCTTATTCCTGGTGAAGGAAAATAAGTAACAGCAGCAGGAGGAAATGAAGCCTCTGGCTGCGTCTTTCAAGCCCATCAGAAAGCAGGGTTCCAGCAAGCGATGCACAGGTGCTGGAAGCCCGCATGTCCCAGATGGGAACATTCAGTTCTTAGGCCCAGATGATAAGTCCCCTGCCATTCTGATTTCCAGATACAAGCATGTCTCCAAGGCCCCCGGATACTTCGCGGAGTTCTCGAGACAAGCGTCTACACGTGCTCGAAGGCAGGCTCCCTTGTCAGCTTGGTTCATCCTCACACCCACACCCACCCCTGCTGACCACGACCACGACCGTTCAGCTCACTGCTGGGACCCACCCTGGCACCAGAGTCCTGGGAGAGGAGGAAGGCCCCGTTCTCCCCGTGATACCTCCTTGTGGAGCTGCTCCAAGTGCTTCCCTAAATCCCCACAACACACCTGAGACCAGGCGTCACTTAGGATAAGACTCAACCAACACACCGGGGAGACAGTACAAGGTAGGATGTAACTTAAAGCTGCAGCCTCAAGGGGCTCTGCTTCCAGCGCCTTAACCCACACCTGACCCCAGGCGCTCTCACCTCTCCGCCTGCCCCCCCACACACCCCGCTCACGCTCAGCCTCCACTCTGGGAACAGTGAACGCCTCCCGCAGGAAGGGTCTGACCCAGCCCACCTCACTCCCACTCCCCAGCTTCAGAACGTGAAGAACAACTGCGCTGCTGGCAGGAGGCGGAAGACCCACCTTCACGCCCTGGCCGCGTGGCTCCACCCCAAGACCCAGAAGATCATCACACCAGGGACGCGCGCGGATTCGTTGCCCTAAATCCTAGTCATCTCGGGAAACATCACCACGCTGCCCCTGTGGGCACAGCGGGTGCCGGCCCTATGTCGGTCTTCCTCGCCTTCCCTTCCCATCCCTGTGCTCACGTCAAGGGTGGCAGACGCCTCTGCCATCCCCGTGGTTATCAGTCATCCCGTCTGCTGAAAAGCTGATTGGTGACATTTTCATATGAATGTTTCAGACAGAGTTGCTCCACTGTAGATTTGCATAATGAAGTCTTTTATCTCCTTATCTGGCATTAGAGGCTTTCTCTCCTGTTACAAGGATTTCAGGCATCAGCAGGTAGGTGGAAGCTATTTTGGGAATACGGAAGAGACTGAAATGCTACTACCACAGTACAAAAAAAGCCTAACCCTGAAAGTCACCTGACCTTGTTCTCCGGTGGTTGGAGTGTACGGGTCGTTTCCCCATGTGGTACCTGCTTCCCTGGGGAGGCTTGGGTGCTGCACTCCCAGGAGAGTCAGAGATGGGAGCTCTGCCTGGATTCAGAAGGGCTCTTCCAGGGAGCCTCCTCCAGCCTGAGCCTTCCTTCCCCCATCTCTCTCCCCCTCCACCACTTCAAAGCTGTCTGAATCTCATCTTTTCTTCTCAGAGAATCCCCACCCCCATTCCTTGGTTTCCAAGCCCGTCAAGCAGTTTTCTGAAGAAATTCCCAAGACGGTGTGTGGTATCCATTTTGTCTCAATCCTGTAATGCGCAGCTTTGCCAGGAACTTTGTGCCCAAGGAAGACCCGAGAGAGCATCCAGGAGGTGCCAGCCAGGGAGAAGGGACCCTGCCTTTCTGGGGGCTGGATTCCCATATACACCAAATGGACAAGAGTTGAAGACGCTGAGTGAGGAAGGGCCAAACTGGGGAGTACTGGGCAAACAAACAAGACCACTGGATGTGGTGGCGTTCGCTGCTTTTCCTGATGTCCTTCAGTTTCTCTGCTGCTCCCTCATCTACAGGGGAAAACTAAAAGGAAACAGGCACAACTATCAATTCTGTCTGAGCCACAGATAGTGTGCTGACTGCCGCAGAGATGGGTGGTTCAAATTACTTTGGAGAAAAGGGCTATCCGATGGTCTGAAATTAAACATGCTCTGGAAGGAGCAGCTGCAGGGGAGCGGTGGGGGGAGGACCACCCATCGCTGGGATCTGCTGGAGCTGCCCTCTGGGACCCCGCACACGAGGAACACACACTCCAGAACAGGGCTTCCCTTCTAGAACTGCATGAAACTGAACATTCAGCTCGAAAAAGACTTGGAAGTGGCAAAGGCGAGTGGATTTCTTCTTAGTTTTCTATCAGTTTGCAGTGGTTCCAGTATAAACCCAGCAGCGTATGTTTATACCCAGAAGCATAAAAAGCATCAAAGCAGTGATGCAGCATTTCAAACAACAAAAAAAATGCAGCAGCAATTTGGCTGCCTTGTTCACTTTTCAGACGGTTGTGTAGCTGTCCTGATCTTCCCCATAAATCTCAAAGTTCACATTTAACAGAGCCCTGCTCCCCTGTATTCCTGATGCTGCAAAGCGGGCATCAAGCAGGATCCTTTACATGAAATGAAGGAATTTTAACCAGTCATACATACAGCAACGGTTGTTACTTCTTGAAACTGAGTAAGAACAAGAGGGGGACAGTTTTTCTCTGAGAAGACAGAAGAACACTTTGCAATTTTTGTTCAAGGTTTGGGGAGTATAAAATGAACAGCTGCTTGTGTTCCCACATTCCAGTGTCAAGATGTTATGCAGAGATCAGAAATAGACCCAAGGTGACGTCCATCATGTGAGCCATGCAAATGAGGAAAAGACTCTGCAGCGGCAGTAATTCCCAGGACAAGGGTCAGGCCACTGAAACAGGACAAAGGAATCAAGGCCAGAAGAGGCAGCAAGTAGGATGGCAGTTCTCCACGGCATTCTCCAAGTGGAATTTCAAAGGCTAATGAGGGGAACCAAAGGCTAATGAGGGGAACCAGAACTTCAAACCTAGAAGTGTAAACGTCCAGGGAACGTTCTGATGCCCTGTATGCTATGGGTTCTTTATCTTCCTACTTCAGATCATCACCAACCACACATGGAATAAACCTCCCATTAAGTAAAAAGTGATAAGACAATAGTGACAGCTGTGTGCATTGGGGCCTTGCTGTTTACCAAGGATTTTTCATACACACTCACATACATGTATATGTGTATGCACAATGTAGGTATCAATCCTCACAACAACCCAATGACATAGATACTATTATATCTATTTTTTAGAAGAGTAAGTTGAGGCTAAGAAAGGACTGGGGACTTTCCTGATGTCACCCAACCAGGACTGACACCCAGGCAATCTGAGCTTTGCTCTGCTGCTTCCCTTAATGAGGAGGGTTCCTCTATGACAGAATGATGAAATCAGGAAGCTATGCTGGCTGTTAAGAACACCCAGCTGATTGGCTGAGTGGATCTTCTAAAGAGTGACATTTTGAGTATAATTGCAAATAGTCTCCAACAAGAAGAAGACACCGGGGCTTCCCTGGTGGTGCAGTAGTTAAGAATCCATCTGCCAGTGCAGGGGACATGGGTTCAAGCCCTGGTCCAGGAAGATCCCACATGCCGTGGAGCAACTAAGCCCATGCACCACAACTGCTGAGCCTGTGCTCTAGAGCCCATGAGCCACAACTACTGAGCCCACGTGCCACAACTACTGAAGCGGGAGCACCTACAGCCTGTGCTCTGCAACAAGAGAAACCACCACAATGAGAAGCCCATGCACTGCAATGAAGAGTAGCTCCTGCCCTCCACAACTACAGAAAGCCCGCACGCAGCAATGAAGACCCAACGCGGCCAAAAATAAAATAAATTAAAAAAAGAAGACAGCAAGACAGTGGGGTGCACAGCAAGCCCGCTGGTGAGGCCAGACTTGGAAGCAGCAAAGGGCACATGAGGGAGGGACAACATACCTCCAGCCAGGCTATTCTGTCCAGCCCTTTGCAGCACCTTCTAGGGGAGGGGATTTGCTAGTGTGAATCACCGAGCTCCGTGACATTGTTTGGAGGCGGTCACAGCATCGCCAGGTGGTACCCATCATGTGTGCTCCTTCCTCTGTGCACGCAGCTGGGCTGCTAAGTACAGCCGGATACACGGATAGATCCCCGTCCTGCCCTGTGGCATGACGGGGCCTGCTCAGTCCTAAGATTTAGGTTCAGAGGCAAATGGGAGTGCTTATCCTTTACTATAATTCTCAGACATTTGCACAGCTATTAATAAAGACGTCTTTTGATACCCTTCTGCTGTTGTTCCTGTTCACAGAGAGCTTTCCGAGCCTGTGGGAAGGATCACTGATAATAGATGATCAAGATCTCAGCATTCCTGGGGCCCTGGCAATAATTATATCTAATGACATTAAAATTATGTCCTTGGTAATAGGAACATACATGTCAATAACTACCTTAAATGTAAATGGATTAAATGCTCCAACCAAAAGACATACACTGAGGGCTTGCCTGGTGGCACAGTGGTTGAGAGTCCGCCTGCCGATGCAGGGGACACAGGTTCGTGCCCCGGTCCGGGCAGATCCCACATGCCACAGAGTGGCTAGGCCCGTGAGCCATGGCTGCTGAGCCTGTGCGTCCGGAGCCTGTGCTCCGCAACGGGAGAGGCCACAACAGTGAGAGGCCCCCGTACCACAAAAAAAAAAAAAGAAGACCTGTATATATGCTGTCTACAACAGACCCACTTCAGACCTAGGGACACAAACAGACTGAAAGTGAGGGGATGGAAAAAGATATTCCATGCAAATGGAAATCAAAAGAAAGCTGGAGTAGCAACTCTCATATCAGATAAAATAGACTTTAAAATAAAGACTATTACAAGAGACAAAGAAGGACACTACATAATGATCAAGGGATCAATCCAAGAAGAAGATATAACAATTGTAAATATTTATGCACCCAACATAGGAGCACCTCTATACATAAAGCAAATGCTAACAGCCATAAAAGGGGAAATCAACAGTAACACAATAATACTAGGGGACTTTACCACTCCACTTTCACCAATAGATCATCCAAAATGAAAAAAACATAAGGAAACACAAGCTTTAAATGACACATTAAACAAGATGGATTTAACTGATACCTATAGGACATTCCATCCAAAAACAACAGAATACACTTTCTTCTCCAGTGCTCATGGAATATTCTCCAGGATAGATCCTATCTTGGGTCACAAATCAAGCCTTGGTAAATGTAAGAAAACTGAAATCCTGTCAAGTAACTTTTCCGACTACCACACTATGAGACTAGGTATCAATTACAGGAAAAAAATCTGTAAAAAATACAAACACATGAAGGCTAAACAATACACTACTAAATAACCAAGAGATCACTGAAGAAATCAAAGAGGAAATCAAAAATACCTAGAAACAAATGACAATGAAAACACGATGACCCAAAACCTATGTGATGCAGCAAAAGCGGTTCTAAGAGGGAAGTCTACAGCAATACAATCTACCTCAAGAAACAAGAAACATCTCAAATAAACAACCTAACCTTACACCTAAAGCAATTAGAGAAAGAAGAACAACAACAACAACAAAAAAACAAAGTTAGCAGACAGAAAGAAATCATAAAGATCAGATCAGAAATAAATGAAAAAGAAATGAAGGAAATGATAGCAAAGAGGAATAAAACTAAAAGCTGGTTCTTTGAGAAGATAAACAAAATTGATTAGCCAGACTCATCAAGAAAAAACGGGAGAAGACTCAAATCAACAGAATTAGAAATGAAAAAGGAGAAGTAACAACTGACACTACAGAAATACAAAGGATCATGAGATTACTACAAGCAACTCTATGCCAATAAAATGGACAACCTGGAAGAAATGGACAGATTCTTAGAAAAGCACAACCTTCCGAGACTGAACCAGGAAGAAACAGAAAATATAAACAGACCAATCACAAGTAATGAAATTGAAACTGTGATTAAAAATCTTCCAACAAACAAAAGCCCAGGACCAGATGGCTTCACAGGCAAATTCTATCAAACATTTAGAGAAGAGCTAACATCTATCCTTCTCAAACTCTTCCAAAATATAGCATAGGGAGGAACACTCCCAAACTCATTCTACGAGGCCACCATCACCCTGATAACAAAACCAGACAAAGATGTCACAAAAGAAGAAAACTACAGGCCAATATGACTAATGAACATAGATGCAAAAATCCTCAAAAAAATACTAGCAAACAGAATCCAACAGCTCATTAAAAGGATCATACACCATGACCAAGTGGGGTTTATCCCAGGAATGCAAATATTTTTCAATATATGCAAGTTATCAATGTGATAAACCATATTAACAAACTGAAGGATAAAAACCATATGATCATCTCAATACATGCAGAAAAAGCTTTCAACAAAATTCAACACCCACTTATGATAAAAACTCTCCAGAAAGTAGGCAGAGAAGGAACTTACCTCAACATAATAAAAGCCATATATGACAAACCCACAGCCAACATAATCCTCAATGGTGAAAAACTAAAACCATTTCTACTAAGATCAGGAATAAGACAAGGTTTCCCACTCTCACCACTATTATTCAACATAGTTTTGGAAGTTTTAGCCACAGCAGTCAGAGAAGAAAAAGAAATAAAAGGAATCCAAATCGGAAAAGAAGTAGTAAACCTGTCACTGTTTGCAGATGACATGATAGTATACATAGAGAATCCTAAAGATGCTACCAGAAAACTACTAGAGCTAATCAATGAATTTGGTAAAGTAGAAGGATACAAAATTAATGCACAGAAATCTCTTGCATTCCTATACACTAATGATGAAAAATAGGAAAGAGAAATTAAGGAAACACTCCCATTTACCATTACAACAAAAAGAATAAAATACCTAGGAATAAATCTACCTAAGGACACAAAAGACCTGTATGAAGAAAACTATAAGACACTGATGAAAGAAATTAAAGATGATACAAATAGATGGAGAGATATACCATGTTCCTGGATTGGAAGAATCAACATTGTGAAAATGACTCTACTACCCAAAGCAATCTACAGATTCAATGCAATCCCTCTCAAACTAAAGCATTTTTCACAGAACTAGAACAAAAACTTTCACAATTCGTATGGAAACACAAAAGACCCCGAATAGCCAAGGCAATCTTAAGAAAGAAAAACGGAGCTGGAGGAATCAGGCTCCCTGACTTCAGACTATACTACAAGTCTACAGTAATCAAGACAATATGGTACTGGCACAAAAACAGAAATATGGATCAATGGAACAGGATAGAAAGCCCAGAGATAAACCCACGCACCTATGGTCATCTTTTTTTTGATAAAGGAGGCCAGAATATACGATGGAGAAAAGACAGCCTCTTCAATAAGTGGTGCTGGGAAAACTGGGCAGCTACATGTAAAAGAATGAAATTAGAACACTCCCTAACACCATACACAAAAATAAGCTCATAATGGATTAAAGACCTAAATGTAAGGCCAGACACTATAAAAGTCTTAGAGGAAAACATAGGCAGAACACTCTATGACATAAATCACAGCAAGATCCTTTTTGACCCACCTCCTAGAGAAATGGAAATAAAAACAAAAATAAACAAATGGGACCTAATGAAACTGGAAAGCTTTTGCACAGCAAAGGAAACCATAAACAAGATGAAAAGACAACTCTCAGAATGGGCAAGAATATTTGCAAACAAAGCAACTGACAAAGAATTGATCTCCAAAATATAAAGGCAGCTCATGCAGCTCAATATCAAAAAAACCAACAACCCAATCCAAAAATGGGCAGAAGACCTAAATAGACATTTCTCCAGAGAAGATATACAGATTGCCAACAAACACATGAAAGGATGCTCAACATCACTAATCATTAGAGAAATGCACATCTAAACTACAATGAGGTATCATCTCACACCAGTCAGAATGGCCATCATTAAAAAATCTACAAACGATAAATGCTGGAGAGGGTGTGGAGAAAAAGGAACCCTCTTGCACTATTGGTGCGAATATAAATTGATACAGCCACTGTGGAGAACAGTATGGAGGTTCCTTATAAAAGTAAAACTAGAACTACCATACGACCCAGCAATCCCACTAGTGGGCATATACCCTGAGAAAACCGTAATTCAAAAAGAGTCATGCACCACAATGTTCACTGCGGCTCTATTTACAATAGCCAGAACATGGAAGCAACCTAAGTTTCCATCGACAGTTGAATGGGTAAAGAAGATGTGGCACATCTGTACAATGGAATATTACTGAGCCATAAAAAGAAATGAAATTGAGTTATTTGTAGTGAAGTGGATGGACCTAAAGACTGTCATACAGAGTGAAGTAAGTCAGAAAGAGAAAAACAAATACCGTATGCTAACACATATATATGGAATCTAAAAAAAAATGCTTCTGAAGAACCTAGGGGCAGGGACAGGAATAAAGACCAGACATGGAGAATGTACTTGAGGACATGGGGAGGCGGAAGAGTAAGCTGGGACGAAGTGAGAGAGTGGCATGGACATATATACACTACCAAATGTAAAAAAGATAGCTAGTGGGAAGCAGCCCGCATAGCACAGGGAGATCAGCTTGGTGCTCTGTGACCACCTAGAGGGGTGGGATAGGGAGGGTGGGAGGGAGACGCAAGAGGGAGGAGATATGGCGATATATGTACACATATAGCTGATTCAGTTTGTTATACAGCAGGAACTAATACACCATTGTAAAGCAATTATACTCCAATAAAGATGTTTAAAAAAAAATTATGTCCTGTTTCCTAAAAACGGCAAAATACCAAGAACAGTTCAAAAGATGGGCATAACACCTATGAGCAGCATTCAGGAAGTCTAAAACCCAGCACGTATTGAAATTTTAAGAATGTATTGAGGACAGCAAAAAATAAGCAGTAATAATAAAGTAAAGACTTGTAAAATGCATATTTAGTGCAAGAATAAAGAGAAGGAAGGGATAGACCTGTGCTTGACATGGATGATGTTATATCTGTAGAAGACAAAAAGAAAGCAAAAAGATTTCTTCCTTATAGCATCCTCCACTTTCCAACCATAAACATCTCCCTCCTGAATAATGTAGAATGATACCTGGTTCAGAGGGTGGTTTAAAAATATGTCCACAAACTACTCACCTCCAGCCTTCAGGAGGTGGAGTTTAGGGCTTCCCTGGTGGCGCAGTGGTTGAGAGTCCGCCTGCCGATGCAGGGGATGCGGGTTCGTGCCCCGGTCCGGGAAGATCCCACATGACGTGGAGCGGCTGGGCCCGTGAGCCATGGCCGCTGGGCCTGCGCGTCCAGAGCCTGTGCTCCGCAACGGGAGAGGCCACAACAGTGAGTGGCCTGCGTACTGCAAAAAAAAAAAAAAAAGAGGTGGAGCTTAATTCTCCTCTCCTTGAGTGTGGTCTGTATTTAGTGACTTGCTTCTAAGAAATAGAATGTGGTCGAAAGAACAGAGAGTGATTCATTTCTCATGGGTAGATACCTAGGAACAGAATTGCTGGACCATGTAATGTATTTTTATTTAACATTTTAAGAAACTACCAAACTATTTTCCAAACTGGTTGTGCACCTTACCCTCCCACTAACAAAGTATAAGGATTCCAGTTTCTCCACATCCTTGTCCCTCTTTTGGATTATAGACATCTTAGTGGGTGAGAAGTCATTCAGTTTAAAATGTTGGTCACTGTTTTAAACTTTAAACAAAAATAGAAGTTCTAATTGATCACAGGAAATGATAGAATTCAATTAACTCAAGTCTGGTTCTTTGTTTTACAGTCACTCATCGTTTATCTCAAATATATAGTCCAAACGATCACAGAGTTGGAAACAGGAACTGAATTATGCCCAAAGCAAGGTAGAACAATTCCAAACTCTCACCTGTTCTGGCTCTTATTTTCTTACTATTGAACAAACCCACGTAGCCGGATCTGCCTGTGTCAGGGGCTGACTGTAGCTGAGAGTTCTCTGAGTTAACTTCCTAGTAGATTTAAAAAGCTCATTAAAGGATATATAATCAAATATGCTAATTGGAAGCTTACATATATTCTGCTAAAACTCAGCAGTAACTGCAACGATATAGAACAAAGAACAATAAAATATCTCACTAAAAGAATTTGGAACTGCCAGCTCATGGTGGTAATAAAAAGCAGATCAAATTTTAGTTGGTTTTCTCAGTTTTTAAATTCCCACAGATGCTGCAATAATGAACCGCCTCTTACTTGTTTGTACTCCAGCCAGAAGCTCTGACTCTTTGTAGTCAGGCTGCCAGGGACCATTCCCCATCACTCCAGGAGGAAGCTGGGAGGATGTGGGAACACTGACTTCTTACTGACTGGTACATTTTTAAAGCCAAGGGTGAATTGTAACTGTTTAAGTTATCACCTTTGTAAATTGCCAAAGGACAATTTAATGACAACTTGTATAAGAAGCAGTGAAGAGGGTGAGATGGAGAGCATATTTCTGCACTTGCTCCCTAGACCCTTGTCGGAAATCCTCTTGGGCTGTGCCTTATGCTGACATGTGCTCGCTCTGCCTTTTCCAGATGCCACCTTATGAGTAAGGAAAATGCTCTAAATGAACACATCTTCACTGGGACCTCACAGACAATAGATTTAATTAAGAACAGGGGAAAGAACAGGGAATTAAGAAAGTCAAATACATTCCTTCCCAGCTGGAGACATGGGCCAGTACGGGGGAAGAGTGGGTATCTACGCTGGGGAACCCCTCAAACTTAGGCACGCATGGGGGAAAACCCTTGAGAAGCACTCTCAGGGGGGCAGGCAGAAAAGTACAGACACCTTAAAACAACAATAAGTCTCCCAGTTCAAAGTGACTGGAAGCTGGTTCTATAAAACCAGGAAGAACGTTCTGCCCAGAGGGACAGCTGGTCAGTCTTGGAACCACAAGAAAGGAAATCTCAGAGGGGAACACTGGGAATGCCCATCGGATAGGCCTGCCCGGGAAAGAGAGCATCAGGGCAGTGGGCTTCCAGGGCCTCGCTCCCCTGTCAGTGGCCTCTCCCCAAGGGACACACAGGCCACCAGCATCCTGTCCCCCATCTCACTGAATTCTGTTCTGTGCTCACCAAGCAACCTTCGAGTGTGATTTCCTGCCCACAAGTGGGGCCTCACGGAGAGGTAACACACACGCAGAGTGGGAAGCTGTTTTTGGTCCTCAGAGCAGAGCCGCAGATCTAAATGGGAATGGAGGGATTGCGGAGAAGAAGGATGAGTGGAAAGAAGCTTCAGAAAGGGCTTCCAGGTCACAGAAAGCATCATTTCACCCCCTCCTCTCCACCCGGGTGCCTTCCTTTGTATCAGCCCTGAGGTGTTAGGCAATGCCATAGCAGGGCACGGGGAGTTTTAGAGAATCACCATTTCCAACCCTACTGGACATTTGCATGATTGTGGATTCTCAAAAATAAGTGCCCGTAGATTGAGGTAGAGTCCTCAGGCATGGACATCTGAGGGCTACGAAGGGCTCACAAACACTGAGTCCCCTCCATAACGGCAGCCTCAAAATCCAGCTGTTTTCAAAGAACTGATACGCAAAGCATCATGATGCACATTTAAATCGTGGCAGACATTCTTCTTGGTGGTATTTTAACATCTCTGAAATTCAGATTAAGGAGGGGGTCATACAAAGTGGCAAAATTCACCGGGGAGTCTTTTGCTGTCATTATTTAATGTGACCATGTTCCCAGAAATACTTGCCCATAATTGCACTTCTCTACAGGAACAAAACGGTTCTTAGCACCATGTCAAGTGCGGTTTCTAAGAAACCTGAAACTTCCCGAAACCTGATTTTTTTTTTTGTTTTGTTTTGTTTTTTGCGGACAAACTATGAAAGGTTTATTCTCAAATATTCGGACTTGACCCTCCATCCTTCCACAGTAGTGCGAGCACCAAAGCAATTCCACGTATTGTTTTCTAACACACAAAAACTGTTCATCTCAGGCTACTCAGGCTAGAGACAGGCAAGGAGAGAGTGAGTAATGAGTCTGATCTGAGAGCATTTGTAGAGGAAAACAACGCGGCACTTCCCCTGAGGAGACAGGAGTGACCACCCCCTCGCCCCCAGCCAGTGTGGGCCGGATCCGTCCCATCCATTTAGTTTTGAGAGCCTGAGTTTCCCCTCCAAGATCTGTACAAAGGGTCATTAAAAAGTACATTTGCCTTAAAGGTTAGTTAATGTAACAATGGGTTTTAACTAACCATGTGATCTATCAATAAGGAGAGATCAGTGGGTCTTCAAAGAGATCATAAGACAAAAGTCAAGGAAACCAGGGAGACAGATGATGGCCCTGGAGAAGAAGTAATCACCCAACAGGAAGGAGAAAATCAGGGGAAAGGGGTAACTGTATGGCAGGACCACCCTGGAGAGGTCAGTAACACCCCCTGCAGACATTCTTTATTTCCCAAGTGAGTAGGTGGCCCTGAAGATCTGGTCTCACAGTTTAACTGGCATTCCCAGTGTCAGGAGTTATCACGCAAAGTCTTCTACAGGCTTCTCTTCCTAATGTGCTGTGACTCCAGGAATTAATAGAAATGTAGCTCTTCGGAAGTTCCCTTGTATAGATTTCTAGTTTCTCTTTGATTAAAACATTTAATAATACAAAGCTGGTGCAACAATTGGCAGGTCCATTAAACTGTCAAGTGTAGCAAAATGGTTGTGCAATGTTCTGTCTTTTTCTGTGGCTCGCACACAATCTGACAAATGGAACAATAAAGAAATGTGGAGCTCCTGTGTTTATTTAAGTAGGCTGCAGAGATGAAAAAGAACTCTCCTCAGTGTGCTGACTGGAACATAACTGCTGACAGAATAGCAGCTACAGGAACAATAAGGTAGAAAAGTCAGCTCTTATGAAAAGTGACTGAAAGCTTGCCTATCGGTAGCCTGGCATTCCTTTATTTTTTATTATTCCACAAAGAGAACATAAATGGGGATCATGCTAGCTTTTTAAATAGTTCAATTCTTTCCCCCTCTTATTTATTCCTTCCTTCTTTCCTACCTTCCTTTCTTTCTTCCTAAACCACACTAAGTACCCTGTGTTAACAACCTAGTGTTGTAAACACATACACACGTTCACAAATGCACATATACACGACATAGTTTCTTCCTTGTATATTAGTATTATTTAGAGAAATATAGTACCATACATCTCTGCAGCTAGATTTTTGTCACTCAATGATACTTCATAGAAATCCTAACCAAGGGTACAGACTTTGCTATGGTTTATCCTTTTTAATGGCTGCATAATATTCTATGAAATTTTTAAATATTTTCTTTTGAAGACTGATTCAACCATTCTTCTATGGGGATTCACTTTGTTTCAGAATTTTAACTGTATGAATAATGCTGTAATAAACATCATGGTACATATTATTTTTATGAAATTATTATGTATTTTTATGTCTTTGGAATAGCTTCTCAGGAATGAGACTGGTGGATCAAAGTGTATGTGAATTTTTATTCTCAGAAGATATTGCCATACTGCAATTAATATTTAACTTGCAGAATATGACAGTACCTTTTCCTGTGCATCCTTACCTCTAAAGAGTATGATGGTGTTATGTTCTATTATATTTGTATTAAATACATGGTTATAAGGGGATAATGCATTGTTACTTTAATTTGCATTTCTCTGATTACTGATAATTTTGAGTATCCATATGTTTATGGCCATTATATCCACTTTTGGATAAATTATCCATTCATATTTATTTTCTATTATTTGTTGCCATTAGTAAGAACTCTTAGTATTTTAAAGATATTAACTTTGCTTTAATCATCTGTGATGCAAATATACTTTTAACTATACAATTTCTCATTGACCTTGTTTAAATCTTCTATAGCTTTTGGTTTCTTGTCTTGGTTAAGAACAGTCTCCACAAACCCTAAATTTTATGTACAGGCTCCTAGATTTTCTTCTGTAATTTAAGTCATTCATTCATCTATCTATTCATTGATTTATTTTTACATTTAATTTTTTGCTTTGAAGTCTTCAGTTATCTGGAATTTATTTCTATAAATGCTGAGAGACCTGTATATTTCCATTTTCTTCCAGCTGCATGGTCAATTGAGCCAGCACCTTCCAGCTCACACTGAATTAAAATATCAACTTCATAACAGATTAAAATAGTGTATATTTTGGAATCTATACCAAGACTTTTCATTCAATTCCTCTACCATGTATACTTATTTAAAAAACCAATGCCTTATTTATTTGATTATAGTGGCTTTATAGTATGCTTTAATATCTGCACTCACTAGTCTTCTTTGTATACATTTTATTCTTGGGCTTCTTATTTTTCCAAATAAGCTTTAAGATCTTTTAATATTGTTTTTAAATGCTATGATTCTAATTGGAATTACAGTATATATCATAATTAATGTTAAATGTAAATATTATATGTACATGTATATAGTGAATTTTAGAAGCTCTAACATTTAAATTATTTTTAGTCTATACATCTAAGAACTTAGTATGATTTTCCATTTGTTTGAGTCTTTTCAGGATGTAATAGTTGTCTTCCCACAGTATTTCTTTGCATTTTATTGTAACCACAGATTAATTTTTTCCCATTTTCATGGTTAGGTCATTTCTGCTATTGATTGTTATATGTATTTTTATATCTATCTGTCTTACCAATTCAAGTATTTTTTCCTTATGTCTCTTGGGTTTTCCAGGAATATAATAATATTATCAAGAAAAAGAGTTTTATCCTTTTTCAATGTTTATACAAATTATTTTACTATCTTTTCTCACTGCATTTGCTAGAACTTTTAAAACAATGTTGAATAATAATGGCAAGAACAAGCAATCTTATCTAGTTCCTGGTCATAATTAAAGTAATTTTAGTGGTCTGCTATTTAGAATAATGTTTGCCAGTGTTTTGTAGTCTTTATCAAACTTAAAAATGTTCCTCCTGTACATATTTTCCTAAAGTTCTCATTAAGGATAGCTGCCAAATGTTTATCAAGATGGCTTTTCAACATCTATTGACATGTTAATTTACTTTTCTGCTTTAATTTGTTGGTGTAATGAATCATATTGCTTGATTTCCTGATACCAATGCAACCTTGCATTCTTGCAATAAACTCTACTTTGCCATAGTTTATTAGTCAGTTAATATTCAATACATGACTGGACTATTGTAGCTAATATCACATTTAGAATTTTCTGCATCTAGTGTACTATTGGTCTTTTTGCACTACTATTTTTATCAGGTTGCAGTAATAAGATTGGCCTCATAAATACAATGAGAACTTGTCTGTCTTCTTCTACAGTCGTAAATAATTTAAATTACATCAGAAATGCTTGCCCTCTAAGGTTAAATAGTGTTCAGCTATGCAATTATCAAATCCTGTTAACTTTTTCAATAATACATTTTTAATTTCTTTTCTAATCTCTCCTATAGCACTCAAACTATTCAAAAATTCTACTTCTTCAATGAATTTTAAAAATTTATATTTTCCTAGGAAATCAACAATGTTTTCTAGATTTCTAAATTACTTTACTGAGATTAAGACTTTCTGTGTGGTCAAGAACATGATCAACTATTTTTGTAAATGTTACATGGACACTACAAAACTACATGTTGAGAGTCAATAAATAAATTTGTGTTTAATAAATAGAAA